>NC_090396.1:57228208-57845446 GCF_036365525.1 Heterodontus francisci | reverse complement strand
CAGGTGAAGTCAGCAGGGACACAAGTGGAGACCCTCACCTCCCACATCCTGCAAGAGGAGCATGCAACTGCCCTAGCTTCCATCCCCTCTGCTCTAAATTGACACAGAGATTCAGTTAAAAAAAATAAAGGAAATCCTTACCTTACCAAACCCTCCACACAAGAGTCCTTTTTTTTTTGGTTAGAGGAGGAGGATAGGTGGGAGACACTACACGTGTAGTGTTTTGGGTTTCGCCACTGCCCGAATATATAAGTTCACTTACCCAGCAGTCCCCGTGTCCGCCGAATCACAAGGTAAATAATTTATACTGAAACTTACCTTCCCAGCTGCCCCCTGGCTCGCACTCTCACTGCTACGCTGTTCAAAAAGGTATCTCATTAACCCACCATTTAGTGATTTCAAAGCAGCATTGGTCATTAGGCTGGGGATATCATGCAATCACCCTCAGACATCCTGTGCCAAGTGGAGACTGCAGCATTATTCCTTTGGTGCTTCATTAATATATTTATGCTTTAAGCCCTATTTGTCCTCCCTCTGAGAGAGATACCTAAAGATATAAAACCTAATTAAAACAACCAATTTAATGGTGAAAAAGTTGGTTTATAGTACAGCAGGGATAAAAAGCTCTCTAAGTATTTGTCTGATCCACTAGTTAGTACAGCAACAGCAAACGTCTGAGCAGTAGATGTAGAGTTAGATGCAGAATTACATTTCCTCTTATCCTTCCCTAATCCATGTCCCAACCCCAGCTTCAGAAAAGGAGCCCTTCTTGCATTTTTATGAATTTTCCCTTTCTTACACAAGCCATTCTTTTGGGTGCTGAGAGAGAATGCCATTTTGGAAGCTATTAGACTCTCGTCCACAAGGAGCTGGGGTGTGATTGCTTTGTGTGCTTCACGTTGGCTCATTACAACTATCCTAGAGTGCACATTGACATCTGGTGTAGGCTAAATTTCAACTCATGATCCACAAGTCAAAGAGCACCTTTGAGTCTGTTACAACATGTAGTTCCCACTGAGGGAAGAGTAGGAATTACAAGGCTCCATTCCTGGCATGTGTGATGGAATCCGTGGTTGTAAGCCTTGTCTTTTTTTTGACACTAACTGAGAGGGAAACTAGGATTGAAACAGAAACTAGAATTGAAAGAGAAACAGGTCAGAATTTTATGTTGGGCAGGAGACCCCGCCCACCAGCCGAAAAGTCAGTGGCGAGCCCACCTCCGCTGGGCTTGGGGAGCCTGGCTGGGATTTTTCGCCCCCCACGCCCTTAATTGGTCTTGGGTGGAGCTTCCACCTCTGAGGCAGGAAGTTCCACCAAATGGAGCTGTTGGCCAATCAGCCAGCCGGCAGCTCTTGGTCCCAGCAGCGCCATCAGGAATGGTGGCCACTGCTGGGACTACAGTCAGCCATCAGAGGCAATAGGAAAGATGGCCCCAGAACTCAGGTTAGTTTTTAGGGCCTCGCCAGGGACAATTAGCTGGGCCCCGGCGAGGCAAGGGGACATCAGCTAAGGGCGGGCGGTGGTGTGTTGTGCATTAGG
The DNA here is from genome assembly GCF_036365525.1 of Heterodontus francisci. Classification (NCBI taxonomy): domain Eukaryota; kingdom Metazoa; phylum Chordata; class Chondrichthyes; order Heterodontiformes; family Heterodontidae; genus Heterodontus; species Heterodontus francisci. The sequence continues at coordinate 57,843,907 of NC_090396.1, read as the reverse complement.
GGTGGTTGAGGCTTCGGGGCGGCCCTCCATGGGGCACAGGGTGCCTGATCAGGAGGGCTGCCCCCAGCCTGCAAGAAGACCGCCTGGTTTTACCAGGCAGAGTTCTTGAGGCCTTTGCTGTCTGGCCACCGAGGGTAAAATGCCCGTAACAGCTGGAGGAGGCCCTGAAGTGGCAGTTAATTGGCCACTTAAGGGTCTTGATTGGCCTGGGGCAGGCAGGCTATTTCTCATTACTGCCGCCCCACTTAAAATTGAAGTTCCCCGCCACCACCCCTTCCCCCATTCCAGCCACCAGCTGTAAAATTCCGGCCACAGAAACCAAAACTGAAACAGAAGCTAGACAAGCATCTCAGGTTTCCAGGGAAACTGACACGGGTTAGAACCAGATAAAAGAAGACAGAGTCATCCCCAGACCAGGACAATCAGACAGCAGTGGAGCACCAGCAAGAACAATAAAGAGAAGACTGAATTCAGGAGCTGTTTCTGTTACTTAAAGTAGGCAATTAACCAGACGCGGCTATACAGTGCACAGATTGTCACTGAAGGAGGTGGGTCTCATGGTTTCACTGGGCAGTCCACCCCACATATATGTCGACAATTACAGTTCCACAGTTCTTTACAACACTGAAGTTCCTTAGGTAGATTTTCATCTTTTTTCAAGGATTTAGCTGCTGTTCTGCTTCTGACAGCTGTTCCCTCTCAATCTGAACTCCACACGTGCAGTCTTCACCACAAGGCGCACTTCTCCAGAGTCTCCTCAGCTCTGCTCACGACATTCTTGATGGTGTGGATTTACCAGGCTTCCCTTTATCTGAGTCCCGACACAGGACAGAACAGGTTATTGAACAGGGATGCGTTTAGGAGTAATGGCTCCAATCTGATAACGTGGGGATGAGTTGCAACATGTCGGGGCAGAATGTCTGTGTTGGCTTTAATTTGATTGATGAGTTTGTGCAGAAATATATAAAATAGAATTAAAAAGGGCCCTGTATGCACAGGGTTTTCTACCAAACTGCATGAGGTCCCTAGCTATGTTTTATTACCAGTTGCTATTCATGCTTAGTGCATGAGCTGAATAAATATTAATAAACAAATAATACCAGTTGGGAAGAAATCAGAAGGTGTCTGGTGGTCAAAACATTATTTAATTGAGGTTTCAGACGTTCGTGAAGTTTCGAGAACGGGTCAGTAAAAATAATCCCCGCAGGCAATCCGCTGAGCCATTGAATACTTTACTGATTCGGAGCCCTCCAGCAACATTGTGTGACAGTCAAAGTGGCTGTGACGATCACAATGGCGTTAATTCAGCAAACTCAATCACCCCATTGACCTTTTTTTTATAATTCTTGGTATATAGGTGTCACTAGCAAGATTGGCATTTTATTGCCCAGATGGTGTGGCATTAGTAATGGTACAACTCTCTCCCGTCGTAATTTCCTGGAGTTTCTGCACCAAACTAATATTATATGTCTTCACCGAGGAAGATACAAGAAATCTCCCAGAATTAGAGATCCAAGGGATTAGCGGGAAATGAGGAACTGAAGGAAATTAATATTAGTAAGAAAGTTGTATTGGAGAAATTAATGGGGCTGGAAGTTGATAAGTCCCCAGGACCTGATATTCTACATCCCAGGCTGTTGAAAGAGGTAGCTATGGAGATAGTGGATGCATTGGTGATCATCTTCCAAAATTCTATAGATTCTGGAACAGTTCCTGCAGATTGGAAGGTAGCAAAGGTCACCCCGCTATTTAAGAAGGGAGGGAGAGAGGAATCAGGGAACTACAGACCTGTTAGCCTTACATCAGTAGTAGGGAAAATGCTAGAATCTATTCCAAAGGATGTGATAAATGGACACTTGGATAAAAATTACCTGATTGGGCATAGTCAACATGGATTTATGAATAGGAAATCATGTTTGACGAACCTGTTGGAGCTTTTTGGGGATGTTAATAACAGAATTAATAAAGGAGAGTCAGTGGACATAGTATACTTGGATTTTTGGAAGGCTTTTGATAAAGTCCCCCACAGGAGGTTTGTTAGCAAATTTAAAGCACATAGGATGGGAGGTAATATGCTGGCATGGACTAAGGATTCGTTAACAAGCAGAAAACAGAGAGTAGGAATAAATGGGTCATTTTCGTGTTGGCAGGCTGTGACTAGTGGGGTACCACAGGGATCAGTGCTTGGGCCCTAGTTCACAATATATATCAATGATTTGGAATTGGGGACTAAATGTAATATTTCCAAGTTCACAGACAACACAAAGCTAGGTGGGAATGTGTGTTGTGAGGAAGACGCAAAGCAGCTTCAAGAGGGTTTGGACAGACTTAACGAGTGGGCAAGAATGTGGCAGATGGAATATAATATGGAAAAATGTGAAGTTATCCATTTTGATAGGAGAAACAGATGTACAGAGCATTTCTTAAATGTTAAGAGATTAGAAAGTGTGGATGTACAAAGGGACCTGGGTGTCCTCATCAATAAGTTACTGAAAGCTAACATACAGGTGCAGCAAGCAATTAGGAAGGCTAATGGTATGTTAGCCTTTATCGCAAGAGGATTTGAGTAAAGGAGTAGTGAAGTTTTGCTTCAATTGTATAGAACCTTGGGTAGACCGTACTTGGAGTACTGTGTGGAGTTTTGGTCCCCTTACCTTAGGAAGGATATTACAGCCATAGCAGGACTGCAACAAAGGTTCACCAGACTTGTTCCCGGGATGGTGGAACTATCCTATGAAGAGAGATTGGGGAAACTGGGCCTGTATTCTCTAGAGTTTCGAAGAATGAGAGTTGATCTCATTGAAACCTACAGAATAATTAAAGGGATAGACAGGTATATGCAGCTAAGATTTTTTCCCCTGGATGGGGAGTCTAGAACCAGAGGACACAATTTCAAAATAAGGGGAAAGTCACTTAGGACAGAGATGAGGAGAAATTTCTTTACTCAGAGCGTTGTGCTTCTTTGGAATTCTCTACCCTAGAGGGCTGTGGAAGCTCAATCATTGAGTATGTTTAAAGTAGAGATTGACAGATTTGTAAATACCAATGACATAAAGGGATGTGGGGACAGTGTGGGAAAAAGGCATTGAAGTGGATGATCAGCCATGATCGTATTGAGTGGCAGAGCACTCTTGATGGGCTGAATGGCCTACTCCTGCTCCTATGTTCCTTTGCTGTAGATGCATTGTTACCAAGGTGCAAGTTCTTAGCAAATTCAGGCCCATTGGCCCTCAACTCGGCCAAGAAGAAGAAAAATTAACAAATAAAAAAAATGTACAATTAAAGCCATTCAATGTCCACATGATAAGAGAACGTTCAAGCTAAAATCATCCACATATGTTCAAGGCCAAGTTTGCTGAATTTGTGCAGTGGAATATTAGGCCCTGAGATCATTAGACTTCTGGCTTGATTGTCCATTTGTTTCTGAATTTTCCTATAGCTGTTTACTTACTATCACATGACTTCTGTTGTTGTATACCATAAAACATACTTCTGCAATGATATTTCTGTTATACTTTAGGTTACTGAGATCACTAACATTAGTTAAGATATCTCCCCAACGCAACCGCACCCCCCCCCCACCCCACCCCCCTGCCCTTGTACAGCTAATGTTTGGAAACTCATGGCCTACAACTGAACAGTAAAAAGCCAAAAGAGAGGAAACAATTTTTTTTAAACTTGAGCTCGTGTCCAGTTTAAGTTACCTTGCACTGCTACTAACTGAGAGAATTCACTGGACTTATGGGCTAGATTTTATTATACCGCTGAGAGCAGTGGCGGGTGTGCAAAATGGTGGTGGTTCCGCCTCTGAGGCTAGCGGCTGGGCCGACAAAATTAAGCAGCGGGCGGCCATTTTGCATAATGATGGCGGCTGTCCCCCACAATCATCTGCCGAAAGCAGCATTGGCAACGCTGTTAACGGCATTTCCTGATGTTGGATCACAGGGTACTCCCCAACAGTATCCACTTGCAAAGTTCCCCCCTTCCCCCACATCCCTCGACCAACAATATCCACTTGCAGATTACCCCCCTCAGCAGTATCCACTTGCAGAGTACCCACTTTCCCCCCTCAGCAGTATCCACTTGCAGAGTACCTCCCTTCCCCCCTCAGCAGTATCCACTTGCAGAGTACCCCCCCCAACAGTATCCACTTGCAGAGTACCCCTCTTCCCCCCTCAGCAGTATCCACTTGCAGAGTACCCCTCTTCCCCCCTCAGCAGTATCCCCTTGCAGAGTACCCCCTTTCCCCCCCCAACAGTATCCACTTGCAGAGTACCCCCCTTCCCCCCCCAACAGTATCCACTTGCAGAGTACCCCCCTTCCCCCCCCAACAGTATCCACTTGCAGAGTACCCCCCCCTTCCCCCCGCCCAACAGTATCCACTTGCAGAGTACCCCCCTTCCCCCCTCAACAGTATCCACTTGCAGAGTACCCCCCTTCCTCCCCTCAACAGTATCCACTTGCAGAGTACCCCCCTTTCCCCCCAACAGTATCCACTTGCAGAGTACCCCCCTTCCTCCCCTCAACAGTATCCACTTGCAGAGTACCCCCCTTTCCCCCCAACAGTATCCACTTGCAGAGTACCCCCCTTTCCCCCAACAGTATCCACTTGCAGAGTACCCCCCTTCCCCCCTCAACAGTATCCACTTGCAAACTACCAACCTCCACCCTCAACAGTATCCACTTGCAAACTACCAACCTCCCCCCTCAACGGTATCCCCTTGCAGAGTTCCCCCCTTCCCCCCACAACAGTATCCACTTGCAGAGTACCCCCCTTCCTCCCCTCAACAGTATCCACTTGCAGAGTACCCCCCTTCCTCCCCTCAACAGTATCCACTTGCAGAGTACCCCCCTTTCCCCCCAACAGTATCCACTTGCAGAGTACCCCCCTTTCCCCCAACAGTATCCACTTGCAGAGTACCCCCCCTTCCCCCCTCAACAGTATCCACTTGCAAACTACCAACCTCCACCCTCAACGGTATCCACTTGCAGAGTTCCCCCCTTCCCCCCACAACAGTATCCACTTGCAGAGTACCCCCCTTCCTCCCCTCAACAGTATCCACTTGCAGAGTACCCCCCTTTCCCCCCAACAGTATCCACTTGCAGAGTACCCCCCTTCCTCCCCTCAACAGTATCCACTTGCAGAGTACCCCCCCTTTCCCCCCAACAGTATCCACTTGCAGAGTACCCCCCTTTCCCCCAACAGTATCCACTTGCAGAGTACCCCCCTTACCCCCTCAACAGTATCCACTTGCAAACTACCAACCTCCACCCTCAACAGTATCCACTTGCAAACTACCAACCTCCCCCCTCAACAGTATCCACTTGCAGAGTACCCCCCTTCCCCCCCTCAACAGTATCCACTTGCAGAGTACCCCCCTTCCCCCCACAACAGTATCCACTTGCAGAGTACCCCCCTTCCCCCCCACAACAGTATCCACTTGCAGAGTTCCCCCCTTCCCCCCACAACAGTATCCACTTGCAGAGTACCCCCCTTCCTCCCCTCAACAGTATCCACTTGCAGAGTACCCCCCTTTCCCCCCAACAGTATCCACTTGCAGAGTTCCCCCCTTCCCCCCACAACAGTATCCACTTGCAGAGTACCCCCCTTCCTCCCCTCAACAGTATCCACTTGCAGAGTACCCCCCTTTCCCCCCAACAGTATCCACTTGCAGAGTACCCCCCTTCCTCCCCTCAACAGTATCCACTTGCAGAGTACCCCCCTTTCCCCCCAACAGTATCCACTTGCAGAGTACCCCCCTTTCCCCCAACAGTATCCACTTGCAGAGTACCCCCCTTCCCCCCTCAACAGTATCCACTTGCAAACTACCAACCTCCACCCTCAACAGTATCCACTTGCAAACTACCAACCTCCCCCCTCAACGGTATCCCCTTGCAGAGTTCCCCCCTTCCCCCACAACAGTATCCACTTGCAGAGTACCCCCCTTCCCCCCCTCAACAGTATCCACTTGCAGAGTACCCCCCTTCCCCCCTCAACAGTATCCACTTGCAAACTACCAACCTCCCCCCACAACAGTATCCACTTGCAGAGTACCCCCCTTCCCCCCACAACAGTATCCACTTGCAGAGTACCCCCCTTCCCCCCCTCAACAGTATCCACTTGCAGAGTACCCCCCTTTCCCCCCAACAGTATCCACTTGCAGAGTACCCCCCTTTCCCCCCAACAGTATCCACTTGCAGAGTACCCCCCTTCCCCCCCTCAACAGTATCCACTTGCAGAGTACCCCCCTTCCCCCCACAACAGTATCCACTTGCAGAATACCCCCCTTCCCCTCCCACAACAGTATCCACTTGCAGAGTTCCCCCCTTCCCCCCACAACAGTATCCACTTGCAGAGTACCCCCCTTCCTCCCCTCAACAGTATCCACTTGCAGAGTACCCCCCTTTCCCCCACAACAGTATCCACTTGCAGAGTTCCCCCCTTTCCCCCCAACAGTATCCACTTGCAGAGTACCCCCCTTTCCCCCCAACAGTATCCACTTGCAGAGTACCCCCCTTCCTCCCCTCAACAGTATCCACTTGCAGAGTACCCCCCTTTCCCCCCCAACAGTATCCACTTGCAGAGTACCCCCCCTTTCCCCCCAACAGTATCCACTTGCAGAGTACCCCCCTTCCCCCCCACAACAGTATCCACTTGCAGAGTTCCCCCCTTCCCCCCAACAGTATCCACTTGCAGAGTACCCCCTTCCTCCCCTCAACAGTATCCACTTGCAGAGTACCCCCTTTCCCCCCCAATAGTATCCACTTGCAGTGTACCCCCCTTTCCCCCAACAGTATCCACTTGCAGAGTACCCCCCTTCCCCCCTCAACAGTATCCACTTGCAGAGTACCCCACTTCCCCCCACAACAGTATCCACTTGCAGAGTACCCCCTTTCCCCCCAACAGTATCCACTTGCAGAGTACCCCCCTTCCCCCCTCAACAGTATCCACTTGCAGAGTACCCCACTTCCCCCCACAACAGTATCCACTTGCAGAGTACCCCCTTCCCCCACAACAGTATCCACTTGCAGAGTACCCCCCTTTCCCCCCAACAGTATCCACTTGCAGAGTACCCCACTTCCACCCACAACAGTATCCACTTGCAGAGTACCCCCCTTCCGCCCACAACAGTATCCACTTGCAGAGTACCCCCCTTTCCCCCCAACAGTATCCACTTGCAGAGTTCCCTCCTTCCCTTAGATCTGCAGGTTGAGCTCAGCAGCAATGTCTAATGTGAAAAAAAATTCCACAAGATAACAATGGATAACTTACCGAACCTTCGCAGGTTCTGATGACTCTCGCCTCAGTGGTGCCAGCTTTACAAAGACAGGAAAGTGAGTGCCGCACGTCATGCATAAGAACGCGAACACCTGGTAGGATTGCGGTGAATTAGATACAAATTCATGCAAGACAGTATGTAACAGATTTAAATTATGATCCCGTCGTGTCATGGAGGAGGTGCTGCCACGGAACTTCGCCGCCTCTGTGAAAATCGAAATCCGGCATTACGGCATTGGGCTCCGTGGCGGATGACTCCACGTCGATTGTCCATCCCATCCCGCCCTGCCCCGCCAAAAATCCCATCTTCTAACGGAGCATAAAATCCAGCTCATAGAATGGTTACAGCACAGAAGGAGGCCATTCAGCCCGTCATGTCCGTGTCTCTACAAGAGCACTTCAGTTAATACAACCCCACCCCAACCTTTTCCCCATAGCCCTGCAAATTGTTTTCTCTTCAGGTGCTTATCCGATTCTCTTTTGAAAGCCCCCGATTGAACCTGCCTCCACCACACTCTCAGACAGTGCATTCCAGATCCTAACCACATGCTGCGTAAAAAGGTTTTTCCTCATGTTGCCGTTGGTTCTTTTGTCATTCACCTTAAAGTGGCTTTCTCTGGTTCTCGATCCGTCCACCAATGGAAACAGTTTCTCTCCATCTGCTCTGTCTAGTTTCCTCATGATTTTGAACACTTTATCAAATCTCCTCTCAACCTTCTCTTCTCCAAGAAGAACCACCTCAGCTTCTCCAATCTATCCATACGGGGTCAAATTGGTCTTTGGTGAAAGCACGATACATGCAGTAGTGAACTGGGCACCTCGTTTTACACCTGTCTGATTGTCCTTTCCATCAGGGATTAAAATGAGCTGTCAATTCATTGCTGTTCTCCAAGTTAGTGATACTAATTTGAATCGTTCTAAGGCTATACAAGTCCATTGAAAGTATGAAAACTGTTTTAGACTTGCAAAAATATTGGCTGATCTCTGCAAGAAATCTGAATCAATAGCTCATGTGTTATTTGGTCAAAAAGGGATCAGACAAAAAAGAGACTGGGGTACAGCATCATAGTGTTTCTATTATGAACTAATAATCCAGAGGTTTGGATGAATGGTCCCGAGTCATGAGCTCAAATCCCATGACAGAAGCTGAGGAGTTTAAATTCTTAAATTCAATTAAATAAATCTGAAATAAAAACAAGAAATGCTGGAACCACTCAGCAGGTCTGGCAGCATCTGTGGAAAGAGAAGCAGAGTTAACGTTTCGGGTCAGTGACCCTTCAACGGAACTGACAAATATTAGAAAAGTCACAGGTTATAAGCGAGTGAGGTGCTTCTCTTTCCACAGATGCTGCCAGACCTGCTGAGTGGTTCCAGCATTTCTTGTTTTTATTTCAGATTTCCAGCATCCGCAGTATTTTGCTTTTAAATAAATCTGAAATTTGAAACGCTACTGCTTCACTAATTTAGGTTCCTTTAAGGGAAGGAAATCTGCTGTACTTAACCAGTTTGGCCTATATGTGACTCCAGACTCATATCAATATGGTTGACTCTTAACTGCCCTCTGAAATGGCCTACCAAGTCATTCAGCTGTATTCAAGAAGGCAGTTCAACACCACCTCCTCAAGGGCAATTAGGGATGGACAAAAAATGGTGATCTTGACAGCAATGCCCACATCCCATGAATAAATAATTAAAAATGATGATACCTTCGGAGATTGTGAGGGTGAAGTTCATCCCCAAAGGTAGTGCGAAATGAGTGCTAATGAAAAGCTGGGGTGCAACATGGCCGACAAATGGTCACCCATTTTATGCTACTGCCAAAGAGCAATTTCACTCCCTCTGACTTTCAGTTATCAGTGTGCGGAGGGAACTTGAACATCTTTTCAGTTTTACTAGTGGATCTTGCAGGCCATATGAAATGCCTTTCTCACTTTGCTGTTTTCTGCTGCGGGCCATCTCCTAAATGAGATGACAGACACGCAGGTGTATGACAGAGAATAGGTCAACTACCTCCCTTCCTGTGGAGAAGTATCTTGTTCCCACTCACCATAATATCAACATAAACTTCAGTGGAGAACAGAGCACTGTCAGATTGGAGAACAACGTATTTGCTGCTGGAAAACCAAAAATAATTCAAATATCTATCCATCTTACATTGATGCTATTCTTGAGGCAAATCATTTTTTTCTAGTGTAGTATATGTGAAAATATATGAAACATGTTAAATCAACAGGTTAGTAACCTTAGATGATATGAGTTAACAGTAATATGTGGAATATGTCTCACGACATGGGCATGGAGGCTTAGCTTAAAAAGGTTTTGTGCCATTATGCTGGTGTGTTTATTTTGTGGCGAATTAAATGAGGCTCCAAAGTGAAGAATAATCCATTTTCAAAATCAAATCTCCAAGAGGAGGTATAGGAAAAATTACAAATCACACCATAGCTCACTAGCATTGCAACCAGTGCTCTGACCAGAATAAGTACAGGTCAGTTCCTCTTATTTTGTGTTTAACTACCTCAATTGCTTTTCTTTAGTAATTTATAATTTAGTGTTGATGCATCACACACAGGAAACAATGAGAGAGGAGCAGGGCATAAAGAATCCAGGAGAGAGAGAGTGAGAGTTCACAGAGAGAGGGAAACAGCGAGAGAGAGGAGCAGGGCATAAAGAGCTCAGAGAGGGAGAGAGAAAGAGTTCACCGAGAACAGGAAACACTGAGAGAGGAGCGGGGCATAAAGAGCCCAGAGAGAGTGAGAAAGAGTGAGAGTTTACCGAGAGCGGGAAACAGCAAGAGAGGATCAGGGCATAAGGCGCCTCGAGAGAGAGAGAGAGAGAGTTCATTGAGAGAGTGGGTAACAGCGAGAGAGGAGTGGGGCATAAAGAGCCAAGAGAGACAGAAAGAGAGTGTTCACTAGGAGAGTGGGAAACAGCGAGAGAGGAATAGGGTATAAAGAGTCCAGAGCGAGAGAGAGTGTTCACTGAGAGAGCGGGAAACTGCGAGAGAGGAGTGGGGCACACCTGGAGAGAGTCGGAAGCAGCAGCTAAGTTTGAAGAAGAAAAGAAAATCTAACCGTGACATCACATGAAAGTGGTGGGATGATTGGCTGGTGAGTATTTGCTGCTTAGGAACTCAGTCTAAACAACTGGGGGGTTTAAAAATGTTAAAAATATTACGTATTAATAACTAATAACAAGTGGTTAGCAGGTGAGCCTTACCTTTTATTTTTAAATAAGGTTTATTATTATTGGCAAGTTTACTACTACTATTGTTAGTGTTGTAGTATTCTTCTTCTTCTTTGGGCCTCCTTATCTCGATAGACAATGGATACGCGCCTGGAGGTGGTCAGTGGTTTGTGAAGCAGCGCCTGGAGTGGCTATAAAGGCCAATTCTAGAGTGACAGGCTTTTCCACAGGTGCTGCAGAGAAATTTGTTTGTCAGGGCTGTTGCACATTTGGCTCTCCCCTTTCGCCTCTGTCTTTTTTCCTGCCAACTACTAAGTCTCTTCGACTCGCCACATTTTAGCCCCGTCTTTATGGCTGCCCGCCAGCTCTGGCGAACGCTGGCAACTGACTCCCACGACTTGTGATCAATGTCACAGGATTTCATGTCGCGTTTGCAGACGTCTTTATAGCGGAGACATGGACGGCCGGTGGGTCTGATACCAGTGGCGAGCTCGCTGTACAATGTGTCCTTGGGGATCCTGCCATCTTCCATGTGGCTCACATGGCCAAGCCATCTCAAGCGCCGCTGACTCAGTAGTGTGTACAAGCTGGGGATGTTGGCCGCCTCGAGGACTTCTGTGTTGGAGATACGGTCCTGCCACCTGATGCCAAGTATCCTCCGGAGGCAGCGAAGATGGAATGAATTGAGACGTCGCTCTTGGCTGACATACGTTGTCCAGGCCTCGCTGCCATAGAGCAAGGTACTGAGGACACAGGCCTGATACACTCGGACTTTTGTGTTCCGTGTCAGTGTAGTATTGATAGGTATATTAATAGTGGTAAGGTAGATTAGTATTGTAAAGTTTAGTATTAGCCCTGTAGTAAGGTTATTATTACTATTGGTAAGGTTTATTACTTTGGTAGGGTTATTAGTATTAGCAGCAGCAGGGTTTATCAGTAGCAGGGTTTATCTGTAATACCAAGGTTACTATCTAATAGATAGAGGAAAGGCAGGGCTACTTCAACTTCAGCAGTGCACATCCTGTGCTATGTGGGAACTCCAGGACGCTTGTTGGCTCCTGGATAACCATATATGCAGCAAGTGTCATCAGTTGCAGTAGCTTGAGCTCCGGGTTTCAGAACTTGAGCAGCAGCTGGTGACACTGTGGTGCATTCGTGAAGAAGAGAGCTTCGTGTATAGCACGTTTATAGATGTGGCCACCCCACAGCTTAAGAGTGTACAGGGAGCGAGGGAATGGGTGACCGCCAAGCAGCCAAGAAGAAACAGGCAGGTAGTGCAGAAGACCCCTGACTGCATCTAACTTTCCAACAAGTATTTACTTCTGAATACTGAAGAAGGTGATGATTCATCTGGGGAGTGCAGCCAGAGCCAAGGACAATGCACCACGGGTGGCTCAGCTGCACAGGGGGACACAAGGCAAACTGGAAGAGCGATAATGATAGGAGATTCGATAGTCAGGGGAACAGACAGGTGTTTCTGTGGCTGCAGACTTGAATCCAAGGTGGTATGTTGCCTCCCTGGTGCCAGGGTCAAAGATGTCACTGAACTGCTGCAGAGCACTCTGAGGGGGCAGGGTGAACAGCCAGCAGTCGTGGTCCACATTGGTGCCAACGACATAGGTAGGAAGAGGGATGTGGTCCTGCAGAAAGAATTTAATCAGCGAGGTAAGAAATTAGCAAGCAGGACCTCAAAAGTAGTAATCTCCAGATTACTCCCAGTACCATAAATGAATATAGAAATGGGAGGATAGTGCAGATAAATGTGTGGCTAGAAAGAGGGTGCAGGAGAGAGGGTTTGAGATTCCTGGGACACTGGGACCAGTTCTGGAGAAGATGGGACCTGTACAGGCTGGAAGGAATGCAGCTGAATAGAGCTGAGACAAATTTCTTTGCGGAGCAATTTGCTAGTGCTATTGGGGAGGGTTTAAACTAACTTGACAGGGATGTGGGAACCAGGAGGAAATATCAGATCAGAATACCAAGGTGCACAGAATACTGGGAGAGATAGATAGCACTAGAGTAGGGAATAGTAAGTTATGAGGTGGGGTCAAAATAAGGGAGAAAGTAATAAAGTCTAAATCAGACTTAATGTGCATGTATGTAAATGCATGGAGTGTTGTTAATAAGATTGGTGAGTTACAGGTGCAGATTGACATGTGGAAATATGATTTTGTAGCTATAACAGAGACCTGGCCCAAAGAAGGGCAAGACTGAGGATTGACTATTCCTAGATCAGGTAAGATAGGAAAAGGGCAAAAGGGGGAGGGGTGGAGGTATTAAGGAGAGCATTACAGTGCTGGAGAGAAAGGATGTCCCAGAGGGATTGAGGACAGGATCAATTTGGCTAGAGCTAAGGAACAAAAAAGGCTCGGTGTTGTCAATAGGACACCAACTAGTGGGAAGGACATGGAGGAACAAATTTGCAAGGAAATTACAGAAAGGTGCAAAGATTATCGGATAGTTATAATGGGGAACTTTAATTATCCAAACATAGACTGGGATAGTAGTAGTGTTAAGGGCAGTGAGGGACAAGAATTCCTAGAGTGTGTTCAGGAAAATTTTCTACAGCAGTTTATTGCTAGTCCAATGAGAAAGGAGGCACTGCTAGACCTGGTTCTTGGGAATGAGGTGGGCCAAGTGGATCAAGCATCAGTAGGAGAGCATTTAGGGAACAGTGATCATTGTATCATAAGGTTTAGGCTGACTATGGAAAAGGACAAAAAACAATCCAGGGTAAGAATAATTAACTGGGGGAAGGCCAACATCAATGGAGTAAGAATGGAGCTGGGGGCGAATAAATTGGAGTCAAAGTTTGGCAGGAAAAATGGTAGCTGAACAATGGGCTGCCTTCAAAGAAGAGATAGTTCGGGCACAGTCAAGGTATGTTCCCTTGAAGGGGAGAGATAGGGTAAACAAATCCAGAGCCTGCTGGATGACAAAAGAGGTCATGATTAGAATAAAGAAGTAAAAGTGTGCTTATGACAGATGCCAGGTAGAAAATATTATTGAGAACCAGGCTGAATATAGAAAGTCCAGAGGGGAAGTGAAATAGCAAATAAGAGAAGCAAAGAGAGAGCATGAAAAGAGACTGGCAGCTAGCATTAAGGGAAATCCCAAAATTATCTGTAGGCAAATAAATAGTAAAAGGGTGGTAAAAGGAGGAGTTGGGCTGATTAGGGACCAGAAAAGGGATTTACGCATGGAGGCAGAGGGGATAGCTGAGGTATTAAATGAATACTTTGCATCTGTCTTCATCAAGGAAGAAGATGCAACCCAGGCAATGGTGAAAGAAGAGGTAATTCAGACACTAGAGGGGTTTAAAATTGATAAAGAGGAAATACTAGATAGGCTGTCTGTACTTAAAGTGGATAAAGCACCAGATGAGATGCATCCAAGGATACTGAGGGAAGTGAGGGTGGAAATCGTAGAGCCACTGGCCATAATTTTTCAGTCTTCCTTCGTCTCGGGGGTGGCACCAGAGGACTGGAGAATTGCAAACATTACACTCTTGTTCAAAAAAGGGTGTAAGGATAAGCCCAGCAACTACAGGTGAGTCAGTTTAACTTTGGTGCTGAGGAAACTTCTAGAAACAATAATTCAGTACTAAATAAATCGCCACATGGACAAATACGGTTAATTAAAGAAAGCCAGCATGGATTTATTAAGGGAAAATCATGTTTAACTAACTTGCTGGAGTTTTTTGAGGAGGTAACAGAGAGGGTTGATCAGGGCAATGCAGTTGATGTGGTGTACATGGACTTTCAAAAGACATTTGATACAGTGTCGCACAACAGACTTGTGAGCAAACTTGTAGCTCATGGAATAAAAGGGATGGTAGCAGCATGGATATGGAATTAGTTGAGTGACAGGAAGCAAAGAGTAGTGGTTAATGGATGTTTTTCAGGTTGGAGGAAAGTTTTTAGTGGAGTTCCCCAGCAGTCAGTGTTGGGACTCTTGCTTTTCCTGATATATATTAATGATTTAGACCTTGGTATCTAGGGCACAATTTCAAAGTTTGCAGATGATACAAAATTTGTAAGCATTGTGAACCGTGAAGAGGTTAGTGTGGAACTTCAAAAGAATATAGACAAGTTGGTGGAATGGACAGACAGATGGCTGATGAAGTTCAATGCAGAGAAATGTGAAATGATGCATTTTGGTAGGAAGAACATGGAGAGACAATATAAAATAAAGAGTACAATTCTAAAAGGGGTGCAGGAGCAGAGGCACCTAGGTGTATATGTGCATAAGTCATTGAAGGTGGCAGGGCAGATTGAGAGAGTGGTTAATAAAGCGTACAGTATCCTGGGCTTTATTAATAGGGGCATAGAGTACAAGAGCAAGGAAGTTATGTTGAACTTATATAAGATAATAGTTCGGCCTCAGCTGGAGTATTGCGCTGCACTTTCGGAAAGACGTGAGGGCATTAACGAGAGTACACAAAAGATTCACGAAAATGGTTCCAGGGATGAGGAACTTCAGTTATGAAGATAGATTGGAGAGGTTGGGATTGTTTTCCTTGTAGAATTGAAGGCTGATTTGACAGAGGTATTCAAAATCATGAGGGATCTGGACAGAATAGATTGGGAGAAACTGTTCCCACGTATGAAAGGATGGAGAACGAGCGGGAACAGATTTAAAGTAATGGGTAAGGGAAGCAAAAACAACATAAGGAAAATCTTTTTTACACAGCGAGTGGTTATGGTTTAGAATGCGCTGCCTGAGAGTGTGGTGGAGGCAGGTTCAATTGAAGCACTCAAAAGGGAATTAGACACCTTTATGAAAAGAAAGAATCTGAAGGTTTATGGGGAGAAGGCGGGGGAATGCCACTAGGTGAATTGTTCTTTTTGAGAGCCGGTGCAGGTAAGATGGGCTGAATGACCTCCTTCTGCGCTGTAACAATTCTGTGATTCTGTGAACATTCGCAGCTTTTTGGGGAGCGAATTCCATTATCCTGTGTATGAAAAAGTATTTCCTGATTTCACTCCTGAATGGCCTGACATTAATTTTAAGCTTGGGTCCCTTTGTTCTGGATTCACCCTTCCCGAAAAAATAGCTTCTCGGTCTCTACGATATTGTCATGGACTTGTATTATGTTTCTCCTCAGATTAAAACAGTGTGCCCTTAAGACGCTGTTAAAAACAGTGCACCTTTAAGACAGGGAGAGAAGTTTTGGATTTCTGGGGCACAGTGTGCCCCAGCTACATTTTGTTACCCTAGGTCACAGCAGGAGAGAGAGGTCACATTGTACAATGTTTCAATTTGACTGTGTGTAAAACTGGCAAAAACTGGTCTGAACCAGTTTGTTTTGAGAGACTCTCCAGCAAGGGGTGTTACTGAAGAGCTGTCTATTTTCTCTCAGCAAAAATTCTACAGGGAGCTACGGGTCGAGTTGATTGCTTGTTGAGGAGGAAAAGAAAGCCCTTTCTTTTAAGCGACCGTTTGTATTGCTGAAGATACCAAAACTCCTTTTCTTTACTTCCAAGCCAGAAAGTATTTGCTTCAAGATTGAATCCCTCTTGACTGTATTTTCTGGAATTCTCTGGTGTTTGTTGCCTGCTGCAGCTGAAGGGTCTGAATGTCTACCAAAAACAGACTGCTTCATCAAATCCGTGTGAAGACTTCGAGTAGCATTTGATTATTTTCATATTAGAATACCTCATCCATCAGGAATGTAACCCACAAAGACTTATTTATTTATTCATTCTTAAGAAATGGCTAATTTTAAAAACACCACTTTTAAAACCGGTTAACTACTGTTATTTTTGAGTGTGTGTGTGAATGGGGGAGTTAGGTTAAAATAAGAAGTTATAAGGTCTTTAGACATCGGTTTATCTTAATAGTGTTTAAGATTTAGTTTTTAATAAATAGTTAATTTGTTGTTGTCTAAAGATACCCGATTTGGTCTGTTTTATTCCGGGGGTTACTCGAATGTTTAATTTGGTTGCTTTCTGGTGATATCCTCCCCAACTCGAAACAGGCCCCACTCTCACTTGAAGGAAATTAATGAATTGCCGTCCACTGCATGACATAGCAGCCTGTTCCACACACTCAATATTCTCTGGGAAATGAACCACATCCTGATATCTAACCTAGATCTGACCTTAACAGCATAAAATTGTGACTTCTGGCCCTCCCTAATCTATTTAATTGGGAGAAACAGACAATTTGAACACAATCATTTGAATCCCTTTATTATCCTGTAAACCTCAATCAGGTCACCCCAAGTCTATGTTTCTCTAAAATATGGAGTACCAGCTCATTTGGCCTATCTTCATAACTAATTTGCTTCAAAATGATAACTAATCTAGTAACCCTGATCTGTACCCTTTCCAAAGCCTCAATATCACCCACCATGCAAAAGGAACAAAAGTGAAAACATTGGGCTGAAATTTATACTCCCGCAACTGAAATCGGCGGCGGGTGAAAATAATGGCAGCTTGACCATGCGGGCCGCACGTTGCGGAGCTGCCTCGATCGTAAACGCGTTGGCTCTTTAAATAGCTGGGCCAGATCGTCCTCCCTGAGGACGTGCAGGGGGCAGGCTGTCCATTCCCAGTAATGGACAGTGCTTCAGGCCCTAGTGTTCAATTTAAATCTTTAAAAAAGCAGTGAATAAAAAAAATTAAATACATTTATTTTGCCCCTCAACCCCCCAATAACCATAAAATTAATTGCTTGCCCTCTCCTCCCCCAAAACCACGTGACCTCCCCCCCCACCCCACCCCGCACCAAAGTTCATAAACTTTAACCGAAAACCCTTCCCACCATCTCCTACACCAATGATGTTTCTTTGACCCCGTTTCCCCATCCCCCTGCACTGAGAATCATACCTCCCAACCTGTGTTCCACCTCGTTTCCCTGGACGGGAATCCGAAGGCGCGTGAGTGCCGGCCAATGGCACGAAGATCACGCTGGGACGGACGGCAGGAACATAAATAAAAGTAATTCATTGATTTAAATTTATTTAAATATTTAAATGGAGGTCCCGTCGCTGAGTGACGGGGGTCTGCATACGAGGCCTCGCCACCACTGTCAATATCGGGCTAGGCTTTCTTGGCGTCAGGGTGCGTGGCAGACCTCTCCCGGAGGCATTTTCCGACCCCCCCCCCACCCCCCCGCCATGACCCCCAACATCGGAAGAGGGGGTCTGTAAAATTCAGTCCAGTATTTATTCTAACTGAGGCCTGACCAAGGACAAAATAGTATGCTTGTAAGGTTAAACACCAGCAGTTGTAGATAATATTTAGCAAGTAGTTTTTTCCAACTCATCCCTTGGACAACAATCCCTATAAATGGAAATCCATGGCAGCTGGAATCACCCATGTTTTTGATACTTTTAATCTGTGCTTCCATTGACAATCATAATGCTTCGTCTCGTGTTAGGGCCATCGTCAGTTTCCAATTTCACCTCCATTTAAATCAGGATATAACAGCATGACAGAATTTCACCTCCTACACCCTGGGTAGACTACAGGAGCAACAGAAAAGAAACCTTGGGGTGAAATTCAATGTATACAGTGCACCAAACTTTCCTTTGCATTGAATTCAGACCAAATCAGCTATTCTGTGTGGTAATATTCTGTGTAATGAATGACCTTTAACCATACAAGCTGAATTATGTTTCCTCTTTCAGCACAGAAACTGCTTTACATCAAGAAGTTGGATTGCTGTGGATCCTGAGCCATGTCCAAAGAAACAGTATGCTCATTGAATAAAACAAAATCTTACAACAGCACCAATTTGCATTTATATTGCACCTTTAACATGGTAAATATATTCCAGGGTGCTTCATGGGGGCATTATCAAACACAACTTACTGCCAATCTACATAAGGAAATATTAGGGCAGGTGATCAAGAGATTAGTCAAAGAGGTCGAGTTAAGGAGCACCTGAAAGGAAGAGAGTGAGGTAGAGAGGTGAAGAGATTTACCAAGGGAATTCCAGAGCTTACCCCTTGGCAGCTGAAAGCAATGCCACTAATGGTGGAGTAATTAAAATTGGGATGCTCAGGAGGCCAGAATTGGAGTAGCGCAGATTTCTTGGAGATTTGTGGGGCTGGAGGATATTACAGAGATAGAGAGAGGCATACCATGGAGGAATTTGAAAACCAGGATGAGAATTTTAAAATCTGGGTATTGCTCAACAAGCAGCCAATGTAGGTCAGTGAGCACAGGAGTGATGGGTGAGCAGGACTTGGTATGAGTTAAGATGCAGACAGCAGAGTTTTGGATGAGTTTAAGTTTACTAAGGGTGAAAACTGAACGGGCGGCCAGGAATGCGTTGGTATGGTCACGTGTAGAGATTAATAAAGGCACAAATGTGGGTTTCAGCAGTAGTGTTGAGGCTGCGCTGGGTATGTGCCACAAGGCATATTGTCTGTTGTTATCCAGGGTGTCCTCCTGAAACAGAAGTTGCTTTTGCAAATCTGGCGCCTAATGAAATTTTTAGGCCCTTTGAAATTGGGTTGCAACTGCGATAGCATGCGTGTTGTAGTTTTGTTGGGCTTGCAGCAGCCAAACTAGGGGTCCTTAAAGGGACCAACAGAGACTGCCACCAGAAAGGTAAGTACAAGATTTTATACTTACACCACTGCAGAGCCAGGAGGAGCAGGATTATTTCCCCAGGCTCCACAATAAAACTGCAAGCCAGCCACACTCATCCTCTACATTTCCCACCGATTGCCTCACCTTCCTCCCTGCTTTGCACTTAACTGCTACCCCTGGCATGTGCACAATGCACAACATATTGGACTCTTTATTGCCTGTTTCTCACTCTCAATTGATTTTCTGGACGCTTGTAAACCAAAATAGCTATTTGTAAGATCTTGTTTTAAAAAAACGAGTGGCCTCTCTCAGACCACATTTCAGGGTCCACAGTTATTAAACTTCTTAATGTAAAGCAATTTCTGTGCTGAAATAAGACAGGAAACATGATTCATTTCATAAGGTTAAAGATCATTCATTACGCAGAATATTACAATGCAGGATAGGTGATATAGTCTGAGCTAAGAACATTTTATACAGTCTTATGCATGGAACAAGTTTTGCATTCAAGTAAGGAGTTGAGGAAAAGGATATGTAGCTGATGTTTTAATCAGGACTGACAACAGGATGGAAGATGGTATAAAAGACTACAGTACATGTAAGCTTCTACAGTCCAGTTTCTAAAATGCAAATAAGCACTTTTAACCAGTAAATGGCATAAGACTACTCATTGCTTACTGGCAGTCATTCAAACTGTTTTTTCTTAAATGGGGAGTTAGTGATTTTGACTGAACATGAAAACCTGCATAGGCGATATGCAGGTTCAAATAAGTTTGAAGAAAAGACACTTCTTTTGAATCGGTGCGTCTTTATTCCTATTCACTTTTTCGACAACCTTGTGCCCCAAACTATTGATCCTCTACCTATCAGGCATTAATCACATGGAGGCCGTGAGAAAGCAGAAATGGAACCCAAGTGTTTCCTGAGAATCTGCACTGGCAACAGCAGATAGCGGGTGTTGGGGGGAGGGGGTGAAATTGGTTTTGGGCGGTGACACATGATATTAACAGATTGGTAGGCCATTTTACACCTCAATAAAAAAGAAAATTGGGCAGAGTCTAAAACCAAATGCCAATTCGCTATCGCCTGATTCATGGCTGGGCCAAGCCTCAGCAGCCTTTGCTTTCCAAGTTAATCAAACTGTTAGTTCTATGGAAGGTTGTGTTAATGACATTTTAACCACTCCGGCAGGCTTGGGGTTGAACTAACTGCCAGGTGAAAAATGTCAATATATTGTGGATTGACAGACTGTGGAATAGAATCATTCATTTTTGTTTGACTACTGAAACATCAACGATAATCTTTGGAAGAAAAAGGAAGCCCCCCCCTTCCATATTTGTTGAATTCAAAGGAATTGGTTTAATGAGAAAAACTTTCATAGTGTAAACAGTAGTACAGTTTGCTTAAGACTTTAATTCCAATGGAAGATTAGAGCTCTGTATGTATCTGGGGAATTCACTGTAACACTGCAGCATGAAAGGTTATGAAATACAGTCATCCAAATGTCCTGTTCTTATCTGCCAGAAATACATATTTTCAGTGTTTATTCAATTGCTGTGAGAAAGTCCGTGATCCGATGAGTAGGTGTGAACTTGGCAGAGTTGCAAGTTCTTTCATACGCTTGTGTTTAAGTATCTGAAGATCAGATGAGACTGCCACTTAAAAAGAAACGAAGAACAATTAAAGAACAATTAAATTAAGGACGTCCAATCGCTGTACACCTCCATCCCCCACCAGGATGGTTTGAGGGCTCTCTGCTTCTTCCTGGAACAGAGGCCCAACCTGTCCCCATCCACCACCACCCTCCTCCGCCTGGCTGAACTTGTTCTCACATTGAACAACTTCTCCTTCAACTCCACGCACTTCCTTCAAGTAAAAGGTGTCGCTATTGGTACCCGCATGGGTCCTAGTTATGCTTGTCTTTTTGTGGGATATGTCGAGCATTCTTTGTTCCAGTCCTACTCAGGCCCCCTCCCCCAACTCTTTTTCCGGTACGTTGATAACTGTATCGGTGCCGTTTCCTGCTCCCGCCCCTAACTGGAAAACTTTATCAACTTTGCTTCCAATTTCCACCCTTCTCTCACCTTTACATGGTCCATCACTGACACTTCCCTTCTCTTCTTCGACTTCTCTTTCTCCATCTCTGGGGATAGGTTGTCTACTAATATCCATTATAAGCCCATCGACTCCCACAGCTACCTGGACTACACTTCTTCACACCCTACCTCCTGTTAGGACTCCATTCCATTCTCCCAGTTTCTCCGTCTTCGGCGCATCTGCTCTGATGATGCTACCTTCCATGACGGTGCTTCTGGTATGACCTTTTTCCTCAACCGAGGATTTCCCCCCCACTGTTGTTGTCAGGGCCCTCAACCGTGTCCGGTCCATTTCCCGTACCTCTGCCCTCAACCCTTCCCCTCCCTCCCAGAACCGTGATAGGGTTCCCCTTGTCCTCACTTTCCACCCCATCAGCCTCCATATCCAAAGGATCATCCTCCGCCATTTCCGCCACATCCAGCGTGATGCCACTACCAAACGCTTCTTCCCCTCCCTTCCCCTGTCAGCATTCCGAAGGGATCGTTCCCTCCGCGACACCCTGGTCCACTCCTCCATTACCCCCACCACCTCGTCCCCGTCCCAGGGCACCTTCCCTTGCAATCGCAGGAGGTGTAATACCTGCCCATTTACCTCCTCTCTCCTCACTATCCCAGGCCCCAAACACTCCTTTCAGGTGAAGCAGCGATTTACTTGTACTTCTTTCAATGTAGTATACTGTATTCGCTGCTCACAATGTGGTCTCCTCTACATTGGGGAGACCAAGCGCAGACTGGGTGACCGTTTTGCGGAACACCTCCGCTCTGTCCGCAAGCAGGACCCTGAGCTTCCGGTTGCTTGCCATTTCAACACTCCCCCCTGCTCTCATGCTCACATCTCTGTCCTGGGATTGCTGCAGTGTTCCAGTGAACATCAAAGCAAGCTCGAGGAACAGCATCTCATCTACCGATTAGGCACACTACAGCCTGCCGGACTGAACATTGAGTTCAATAATTTCAGAGCATGACAGCCCTCCATTTTACTTTCATTTTTAGTTGTTTTTTCTTTTTTACATTTTTTACAACCTTTTCTTTTGCATTTATTTCATTTCATCTTAGTTTGTTCAGTTTGCTTACCCACTGTTTTTTTTTCATGTTTGCACTTGCTGCTGTTCAATATTCAGTCCGTTAACACCTATTCTATACTAATGCTTTGTCTTTCAACACACCATTAACATATTGTTTGCCTTTGCACCATGACCTTTTGGTCAGCTATGTGGCCTTGTCCAATGTGCACCTTCTCCTTTGTTATCTCTTGCCCCACCCCCACCTCACTTGCTTATAACCTGTGACATTTTTAATATTTGTCAGTTCCAAAGAAGGGTCACTGACCCGAAACGTTAACTCTGCTTCTCTTTCCACAGATGCTGCCAGACCTGCTGAGTGGTTCCAGCATTTCTTGTTTTTGTTTCAGATTTCCAGCATCCGCAGTATTTTGATTTTATAACAATTAAAGCCTGATTGCTGCCGAGTCCTATCAATTCACAAGCTTTGATTTTGTGTGCTAGTTCAGTACTGCACATTGCCCTAAGGCTGCTGTAACACTCCCTGTTAGCCCCCTATAATTATCTCGGTTACATGAATCTCACTGTTTAATGTTCTTTTACATTGGAAATCTGCATTGGAAATTGGAAGTCATGTATCAGGGTTCCAGTCAGTCATCAACATATTAAATACCCACCTGAAACTTCATCCACTGATCTGAATCCTGGAACTTTTTACTATTCAGTACTGCACATTTTCAAAACTAATGCACAAGAAAAAAGAAAAAAAAAGCTTGCATTTATATGATGCTTACCAGCTCAGGAGATTTTGCAGTGTAGCCACTGTTGTAATGCAGGAAAGTGTGGCAGCCAATTTGTGTACAGTAAGATCCCACAATCAGAACTGAGATAAATGATCTGATAATCTGAGAGAAATTTTAGCGAGGACATTGAGTGAACTCCACTGTTCTTTAAATCATGCCATGGAATCTTTGCACCCACCTGAGAGGATAAATGGCTTAACATTTCATTCAAAAGATGTGATCTGCAACAGTGAAACATCCCCTCAGTACTCGACTTCAAGGGGCACATTGAATCCTACTTGCCTAGTATAGAAATAGGAACAGTTAAATTTGCTCTGGAGATAGCCTTCCCTCAGTCTCCAATTTTAATCTGCTCTTCTGCACAGGTGGGCGTGATATTTGCCGAAAACATACTTTAAATATGCAGATCAGGCTCCAATGTTCTCATTAGGGCCTGGCTGCTATTTTAAGGTCCTGTGTGGGCTTTCTTGACAGTTAATGCTAGTGGGAAGAAGAATCAGGGTCAGAAGAGGGTTAATGAGGTCGGTTTTTACACTTATTTTTTAACTGTTCTTCTCTTCCCGGTCACACAAGGAAAGTTTTAGCTCCTCCAGCTCCAGGCAAACTCCCCTCTCAATTGCAAGGCCTTCCCTCCTGTGGACTTCCGTTAAGTTTCTGCCAGTGGCCTCCTGCCCCCCAATGGTGAGCTGCTGCTTTCCTCTGGTTTCGGGCAAGCAACCGACTGTGGCAATGTGGGTGATTCATCAAACCTGTTGGAACAAGCCATATCTGTATGGTATAGGGGCATGCAAAAACACAGGAATGCAGGCAAAGCATAGAGAGCTTCTTGTGCCATTGCCAAAATGTTATCTTCCATTCACCTTAGGATCCTACAATGTCATCATGGAAAATCGCTGGGATAATGTTCACTCATGCCAGAATCCTACATTCACTGAAATTTGTTGAAAGCCATGTGACCTCCCCTCCATCGCATAATGAATAAATGCCCTAACCCACTGTTTAGATTTTCTTGTTCCTCTTGCAATGCAAATAGGCTTCTGCACAAAGAAAACAATTAAATAATGAAGACTAAGTGATCTACTTTTAGTTAGGAAAGGTGGAAGTGAATGTGTGAGTGAGGAATGGGGAAGACTATAGAGCTCGAATTACGTTGGAGGTGCCCTCATTCCTCTAAGTTAATTTTACCAGAAGTGTGGCAGAAACCATGTTTACACAGACTAAACAGGGTGTCCACCTCTGTAAAAGATAAGCTGGAGCAGCTCCAAAGTAATGTGAGACCTGAGACAAAGGTGGACAATCTTACTTTCACATTAACCTCTGTGCCACATGGCTTACAAAATGGTGTCACAATGATGCCAAAATATGCCAGTGGACGGCCTGTAATTTGTTGTTCAGATCTTATTTAAGGATCAAGGGCATTGAAAAGAATATCTGCTTTGGGAGAAGAGTCTGGGCAGTGCTGGCAGGAGCATTGCTGTACAAGACCAGATAAGAACTGGAATTTTGTTTGATGCTGATCTAAGCAGTGGCCACGGCTGAATGGAATGATGACCTGTAGTTCATGGTAAAATGGCATGCATTCCACAATTAATCAAACAATGTGTTACTTGGGGATGGAGTCACATTAAGTTTTATTGACAAATGAAATGAATAACTTACTCAATTTATGCAAACCTTTAGTCTGAATGATACAACGCCAGAGTTCTAAAGTCATGTAGTGAAAGCTGCATTTGATCTCCAAGGAATGAAATGGTGGAAAGAATGTGGGCAGCCTAATCACTTGAGGAAGATGGAATTCTGAGACAATTTTAGGTAAATGCTTCAGATAAGGTCTAAGAATAGCCTGATTTGAGTGCCAAATAAACTGTGGTAGACAAGTCCCTGAAGCTCATTGACTCAACATGCAACAATAAGTCTAGCAGTTCATGTGATTGGATTGTGACCATTTTGAACATGAGGCTAACAGCACAAAATGACAGGTTCAAACCAACATTATATATTCTTAGAGAGTTCAAGATGACTATATTTAAGTGGTTCTGGGGTTCAGCCAGGGAGCCTTGTCTTTCATGAACTTTAATTCTAGGTGAGGCTCTTTTATGGGTTTTCTGTGTCGAAAGGTTTGGAAGGCTACAGTTACATGGAATGGACTCGGTTGGAGCTCTTTTTAAGGCTCCACTTCAAGACGCAGTGCAAGTAAACCAAGATTGTCAGAATGTCATAATTTACGACTGCAAGATGCTTGTCCTGACATGTAAAATAAATTCCTTTTACTTGGTATTTTGCACCTTTATAATGGAACATTTTTTGGATGGCAAGAATGTATGTAGCACTGAAGGTTCAATGACATCAGCCTTGAATATTCATAGACCCCTCCCTTTTTACATAACAATTTCAAGTCTTTTTTCCCTCAAAACTAACGTAGCTGATCACCATCTTCTTGTTACTTCCATGTCTAAGGACGATGATTCTGTTCTCAACTGTCACTCCTATCCCCCTCCCCCCATTTACTGATTTATCAGTAGTAGCAGGATAAATGGTGTTGATGTGAGTTGTGAAACTGTCCTCACCTAAGCGGTAAAGATGGAACTTCCATTTATATCGCACTCTGTGTCCTCAGCATGTCTCAAAGCACATGGCAGCCAGTGAATTATTTCTTGACGTACAGTCACTGTTGCCACGTTGGCAAACACAGCAGCAAATTTCTGCAAAGCAAGGTGCAACCATGAACAAACCAATAAATAGTCAGATGTATAATTGTGCTTGCTAGAGTTCATAGGCAGGGTAAATTATCTGGAACAGGCCAGCCTCCAAATAAGACTCAGAAGAAAGAACCATCCATTATTCCTAACTCCTTCGGACAATATGAGGTAGGCACCAACAAGAATGTCACCTCAGTACTTTTGCATTGGCACAGCTGATTCCTTCCTCCTGGATTATAGACCACCCAGCATAGGAGCATTGGAACTGTGGATGTTCGACATTGAAGAATTCTAGGTTGCCTTCTAATTTTGGTTCTCCATGGGATTGATCGAGGCTGGATACAAACACATCCTGGGTTACACTCTTGTCATCTTGTCTGAATCGTCAGAAATGGTACATAGAACATAGAACATAGAACATAGAACATACAGCACAGAACAGGCCCTTCGGCCCACAATGTTGTGCCGATCCTTTGTCCTCTGTCAAGGACAATTTAATCTATACCCCATCATTCTCCTTTATCCATATACCTATCCAAAAGCCTTTTGAAAGTCCCTAAAGTTTCTGACTCAACAACTTCCCCGGGCAAGGCATTCCATGCCTCGACCACTCTCTGGGTAAAGAACCTTCCCCTGACATCCCCCTTATATCTCCCACCCTTCACCTTAAATTTATGACCCCTTGTAACGCTTTGCTCCACCTGGGGAAAAAGTTTCTGACTGTCTACCCTATCTATTCCCCTGATCATCTTATAAACCTCTATCATGTCACCCCTCATCCTTCTCCTTTCTAATGAGAAGAGGCCTAGAATGTTCAGCCTTTCCTCGTAAGACTTATTCTCCATTCCAGGCAACATCCTGGTAAATCTCCTCTGCACCCTCTCCAAGGCTTCCACATCCTTCCTAAAATGAGGCGACCAGAACTGCACACAGTACTCCAAATGAGGCCTTACCAAGGTCCTGTACAGCTGCATCATCACCTCACGGCTCTTAAATTCAATCCCTCTGCTAATGAACGCTAACACCCCATATGCCTTCTTCACAGCCCTATCCACTTGAGTTGCAACTTTCAATGATCTATGCACATAGACCCCAAGGTCTCTCTGCTCCTCCACATGCCCAAGAACCCTACCGTTAACCCAGTATTTTGCATTCATGTTTGTCCTTCCAAAATGGACGACCTCACACTTTTCAGGGTTAAACTCCATCTGCCACTTTTCAGCCCAGCACTGCAACCTATCCAAGTCCCTTTGCAGACGACAATAGCCCTCCTCGGTATCCACAACTCCACCAACCTTTGTATCATCTGCAAATTTACTGACCCACCCTTCGACTTCCTCATCCAAGTCGTTAATAAAAATCACAAACAGGAGAGGACCCAGAACTGATCCCTGCGGCACGCCACTGGTAACTGGGCTCCAGGCTGAGTATTTACCATCTAAGACCACTCTCTGCCTTCTATCAGTTAGCCAATTCTTAATCCAACTGGCCACATTCCCCACTATCCCATGCCTCCTGACTTTCTCCATAAGTCTACCATGGGGGACCTTATCAAATGCCTTACTAAAATCCATGTACACCACATCCACTGGTTTACCCTCATCCACTTGCTTGGTCACCTGCTCAAAGAATTCAATCAGGCTTGTGAGGCAAGACCTACCCCTCACAAAACCGTGCTGACTGTCCCGAATCAAGCAGTGTCTTTCCAGATGCTCAGAAATCCTATCCCTCAGCACCTTTTCCATCAACTTGCCTACCACCGAAGTAAGACTAACTGGCCTGTAATTCCCAGGGTTGTTCCTATTCCCTTTCTTGAACAGGGGCACAACATTTGCCACCCTCCAATCACCTGGTACCACCCCCGTCAGCAGAGAAGATGAAAAGATCATTGCCAGCGGCTCTGCAATTTCATCCCTTGCTTCCCATAACATCCTTGGATATACCCCGTCAGGCCCGGGAGACTTGTCTATCTTCAAGTTATTCAAAAACCCCAACACATCTTCCCTCCTAACGAGCACTTCCTCGAGCTTACCAGTCTGTTTCACACCGTCCTCTTCAGTAATACACCCCTTCTCATTCGTAAATACCGAATTGATCAGTAACATATCTTGAGTGGACCTGTTGGTAATCTTGCCAAAATATTAGCTCAGATTCAGGCCACACATTCTGCTAATTCCATGTCTACTTTCCGTGGAGCTCACAAGACCTAGCCCAAGGACATTTAGTAATGTAGAGAAAGGGGCACATTTACAGTACAGAAATATTCCAAAGCCACGCACCATTCAAAGCTACCAGGGCTGCTCATAAAGCCAGTATGAAAGATTATTTTTCTTATTCCATCCACTGGAGAGGAGGTTGGACCATGAGCAGCCTTGAGAGATCTGGCATGTGTCACCAATTGGATATAATCAGTTTAGGTGATGAATTTATCAGATCCTGCTTTAGCTAGTCATCATGGGGCAAATGAAATCTACGTACTCCTGTAAGTCACCAAAGTCACAGTCTGAATACTGACTGGATATATCAATGTAGTTCTCATGTCAGTGCCTTTAGTGAGTTAGGAACATAGAAACAGGAATAGGCCATTCAGCCCTTTGAACGATTCAATTAGATCAGGGCTGATCTGTGTCTCAACTTCACTTAACTGCCTTAGCTCCTTAATCCCTAATATCCTTAACTAACAAAAATCTACTGATCACAGTCTTGAAAGCTCTAATTTGTCCCAGAATTCACAGTCATTTGGGGACAGAATTCCAGATTTCTATGGAATGAATAAAGTGCTTCTGGATTCCCCTCCTATAATTTTAAGATTACATGCAGCACTTTATCCTGCCCCTTGGAGATGGGCATGGAGGTGAGAGGGCAAACAAAATGGCAAGGGTTGCTCTTCCAGACATTGTCCTGGACCCCTGCCATTTTGCCCGGGGCGAGGAAGGTAGAGGACGGCCTTTCCGCCCCTGGCCTATTGAGGCCCGTAAGTGGCCAATTAATGGCCAGCTAAAGGCCACTCCAATTTTGTGTAGGATGGAGGAGCCTGGTGTTGCATGAAGACGCCATCAAGTGAGACCTGGTGGCCTCTTTGATGTGTCAAGGGGTCCCTCCTTTGGGGAAATCCCTGGCCTCTTGAGAGCCCTCCAGTGGCTCCCCCCCCAGCCTCACTAACCCCCCACCCCATTGTCAGGGCCAGGCTGACCAGTCCTGGTGACCCTGACCCCAGTCACCTGTCTGGGGGCCTCCGACATCCTTCGTACTGCAGGAACACAGTGACCACTGCTCTTGGTAGTGCTGCTGATACTGCAGAGCTGCTGGTCTTCCGATTGGCTGGCAGCTTTAGAGGTGGCAGCTCATTCCTTAAAAGGACAGCGGGCTGTTAATTGACTGCCCACCGCTAGATTGCAACGGGGGTCCAACGGAGGGCCGAGGTGGGTTCTATCCCCAACTTCTGGCCCAGCGCAGGGACCCCTGTTGCCGGAATAAATACCGGCCCCCTGTCTCCTCATTCTTGATTCCCCCACTAGAGGAAATAGTTTCTCCATATCTATCCTGGGGGCGGCACAGTGGCGCAGTGGTTAGCACCGCAGCCTCACAGCTCTAGCGACCCGGGTTCGATTCCGGGTACTGCCTGTGTGGAGTTTGCAAGTTCTCCCTGTGTCTGCGTGGGTTTTCTCCGGGTGCTCCGGTTTCCTCCCACAAGCCAAAAGACTTGCAGGTTGATAGGTAAATTGGCCATTATAAATTGTCACTAGTATAGGTAGGTGGTAGGGAAATATAGAGACAGGTGGGGATGTTTGGTAGGAATATGGGATTAGTGTAGGGTTAGTATAAATGGGTGGTTGATGGTCGGCACAGACTCGGTGGGCCGAAGGGCCTGTTTCAGTGCTGTATCTCTAATCTAAAGAATCCTATTAAGATTTTAAACACCTCAATCAGATCACCCCTCAATCTTCTATACACATGGCAATATGACACACACGTTAGTTAAAACACATGTTAACAGATTGTATCTGATTTTCCAGTTACTGCCATTTTCCATGGTTAGGGTTGATGTAGAACAAAAGGATTCACAGCAGTGTCATACTTTATGTTGCTGGTTGAGCATATGGAAATCATAAAGTTTTTTATGTTATTAATTAATTTGCGCATTTTTAAAATCAGAATATTACTAAGGCACTTGGAAAAATCCATTCCCAGGAAACCCTCCAGATTTCTAACATCCATTTTTCTCTTTTTATCTCAAGATCAGCTCTTACAGTTGCCATGGTTATAATGGCAACACCAAAGCTACATGTGTTCATTTTTCCCATTTTGGTACTTAGTGTCCTCTTGCCAGCACTATCAAGGGTTACTATTGGGCAAATGGAAATATCCCACTTAATTGATCAAACTGTACAGCGGTGTCCAACTGGTGTGAAAACAATAATTGATTTTCAATTACAATATCTTGCATTATTCCTGTCTCGTAAAACAGAGATTCAAGTGCACAAATAATGGGTCGTTCAGAGCATCACAGAGTAACAGCACAAATATAGTACACTGCGGCACAGTGGCGCAGTGGTTAGCACCACAGCCTCACAGCTCCAGTGACCCGGGTTCAATTCTGGGTACTGCCTGTGTGGAGTTTGCAAGTTCTCCCTGTGTCTGCGTGGGTTTTCTCCGGGTGCTCCGGTTTCCTCCCACCACCAAAAGACTTGCAGGTTGATAGGTAAATTGGCCATCATAAATTGCCCCTAGTATAGGTAGGTGATAGGGGAATAGAGGGACAGGTGGGGATGTGGTAGGAATATGGAGTTAGTGTAGGATTAGTATAAATGGGTGGTTGATGGTCGGCACAGACTCGGTGGGCCGAAGGGCCTGTTTCAGTGCTGTATCTCTAAATAAATAAATAAATTCACAGTAAAGTTCATTTGGATGGTTTCATGATTCTCACAGGAAAATTTTACTGTAAGTAGCATGCTGCCTGCCCCCGCAAAAAGCATTGCTTTATAAAACCACAGTGGTTTTGCACTCTTGTTACCAGTCTGACCTCCGAATGGAGAGCTGTCTATACGTAAACATTTCTGAGTTGCAGTTGACAATTTCTGCCAGCCCTTCAAGTGCAGATCTTCCTGACCTTGACCCCACCTGGAGGAGATGGGTTCTTGGGCGGGTGGTTGGAATATTGCCCCTTTTGCCTAAGCCTATAGAATCCTGCACATGAGATCAGGTAAGAGGAAACTGATGTGAAACGTTAACTCTGCTTCTCTCTCCACAGATGCTGCCAGACCTGCTGAGTATTTCCAGCATTTCTTGTTTTGATTTCAGATTTCCAGCATCTGCAGTATTTTGCTTTTACCCAAGCCAGGGTATGAATATGAAGCAAATGTCAAACTCGATAGATCCAGTAGGATCAACCCGAAGGGATTTAACTGCAGAGATCTGGTCCCACTGCCTCAATGCCAGGGCAGAAAGTCTTCTCTAACACTACAATCAGGAACAATCAGGACCAAACAAAATCTGAATGATTTCGGCTGAAACTTTGCTGTGGGATCTTGGTGTGCAAGAACTTAAAGCATAAAATTTCTTGGTCTGCGCTTTTAACCGTGATGTTCGTGCATTTAAAATAAATGATTCTGTTAAAAGTGGATAATGAATTTCATTCCAACATGTTAAGTATTTGTATGCGAACCTCCCTCAATATAATTTCAAGGGTTTACTACTTGTCTTGGGGAGCTGTGAGGAAATCAATTTCAAGATCCTCTGGGGACATCAGTCAGACCCTGAAAGGCAGCACACCAGTCTCCAATAAGACAGAGATTCCATCCTGATCACACAATTCATTGGTGTGCTCTCAGTGTGTAAACTCAGTGATTGTTCCTCAAATACTTTAGCAGCTCTCCTTACATTCTCTTCTCTTCTCTGCTTCAGGTCTAATGCCCCTCATACCAGCACCTCTTGTTGATTTGGCCCATCTGCCAGCCCATTTTTGCTTCAGGTTGGCCTAGTTCGGCTCTCTTCTGTTTTAGATATCCTTAAATGGTGAACGGTGGTGGGCGGAGCTGGGGTGGGGATACGGGGGGGGGGGGGGGGTGGTGTGGGTATGGGGGGGCGCGGTACGGTGGTGCGAGGTGGAGAATTGCTCGGTGATAAGCAGTCACTCTGTGATGTGGTAGATCAGCCGCTCCTGTGACTGTCAACGCTTCTTTATGCAACTAAATGGAAACACTGAGTCATGGATTTATACAAAACAGTTTACAAACTCTGAAGACAGTTTTCTATAGATTGTTTAACACAAAATCAACTTTACAGATTGGGTAAGCCTTCAATAGATAAATGCTTTACTGCCCTCTGCAGACCATATGATGCACACTTCAATCTTACTCCAACTTCCCTTCACCCTGTGTTTAGTGGTAAAGCCTGGCTACCTGACCCGAACCCAACCCAACCCGACTACATCCGTCGGGTTCGGGTCGACATTCTGTGCCCAGCATTCGGGTCGGGCTGGACTGTACTGTTTAGCTTTGGCAGTCTTGGTGCCACTTGTCATGTCCGCTTATGTGAAAACCCCAATATAAATACATATTATGTATTAAAACTTAAGTGTGACATTTTTAAACCAAACTTTTCACTATTATGATTTTAAAAAATTATAAATGTGGGAACACATGTTTTATTTTTCCCGACTGATTTTAAGTCTGGAAATTTTTGCGAATTGCATTTTTAAGGCATTTGTATTTAAAATGACTTTAGATAATGAAATTCAATAACACAAATTAGAGGCTGCCTTCTCTGCCCAAAGGAAACCCAGGAGTAGATTGTAAGGTCCAATCATATTTCAGTTATAGTGGCTGCCAAAATGGTATGAAATTTACTGGATAATTTGAGAAACAGTCATGTGAGTTAAAATTAGCATCTAAAGGAATACTAATATCTCATTTTATACAGAACACATGCTTAAAATATAATTTATGAACTTGTTTGTTTTTACATTGCAAGTACAGACTGGAGAAAAATAGCTGTAGTGCCCTGCTCAGACCACTGATCTGTCTTAATTAAAAAAAAAAATTTTTCAACAATTAGATCTACCCGGTTATTGAAAGAGGACAAAAAAAATAGTCTACCATGGAATTCCATGATGGGATTGTTTATGTAGCAAGTCATGTTGTAGCTGTTGTGTGATGTACATCTGGGAAGCTGCTACATTATGATTGAAAGCGAGTGCCATTGACCACATCAATGGATCTTGCGGACAAAATCCACTAGGAATTATGAGATAAGCCAAAACACAGGATCCAATTTACTTAATTCGCATTACTGAGTGGGTGAGAGACTAACTTATACTCAAGTTATCTTAGTTTTGATAATTCAGTGTTTCAAATGCAAATATAAAAAATGAAAATGCATAGAACCAATATTTATTGCATGTAGTCTAGACATTGTACACACTGTTTTTTTTTGTATAAATGGGATGCGGGATTTGTTGAATAATTACCACTGGCCATCCAAGTATAAATTCTAAATCTTCCACAGTAACGAATTAAAACACCTTGGCATATTAATCTGCCGTTACAGTCTATATTAGTCAACCTAATAGCTTGTGTTCCTTGAATGAAGTATTCCTCTGATCTCCCATGTTCTGTTCCATGGGAGTGAATAAAGAGTTGGCCATCTCTAAAAACTTCAGTTCATGTCAAAACAATTTTGAAGACATTAAACAGTGTAGCATTATTAATGCAATATTTTCCCATCAAATGAAGATAATTTCAAACATGCTATAATGGCTGTAGAAGTAATGTTGATTGATTTTCAAAAGCAAGCCTTCGCCCCATTACATTGCCAACTGATTGTTTCACAGTAGCAGACAAGTAACATTGCAGAGAGGAAACCATCTATGAGCTTAACTAAAATGAAGTACATCAAACCACGTACGCGTAGAAATAGACAGGATGTTAGGTGGTTCTTTTTCCAGAGAATAAAGAGCCTCTGGAATACATTGTCAGCTGGTGTGTTGGGTGCTGACTTTCTCAGCGGCTTCAAGAGGGAGCTCGATCAGTTCCTGACTGTGAGAAAGATTGAGTCATATAGAAGGTAAGTTTCTTTATCGGTAACACGTGGTCCATGTAATCTCCTTGACAGGTTTTCAACTGTCAGGGCAACAGGGCATTGGAGAGGACATTTACTGAGTTTTTTCCCCCACATTGGCCCTGGGTTTTTATGTTTTTTGCCACTCCTAGTAGATTTAAATGTGAGTTAGGGAAAGGGAAGAAGTGTTTAGCCATGATGGTCCAGCTATCTTAGTGTGGGGCAGTCTTGATGGGCCAGTTAGTCTTCCTGTGTCATTTCCATAAGTTTGTAAGCTGGAAATTTCCCTCTGTGCCCACTCAAATTGTACAGGGACCTGAATGCAACAAATGCTACAGGTACCTCCTTCCTCAATATTGTAGACGAAGAAAGTAGCAGAGGATCTAAAACAGGCAAAAGTTGGTTATGCTCTCAGACAGCAACATGTCTGTGTTCCTGAACTGTCTGCTAATGCAAGAGTAATGTGGGTGGCTCATCCTCACACTTGTTGACTTATCATGTCTACCTTCGGCAACCTAGCAGAGTTTGGGAACTCTCTGACACAACACTACTGATGTAGATTTCCCAATTGCACTACTAATTGCCGTTCCCATTAGCTGGTGGTATTGTTTTCTTTTTAATCTACAATTTTTTTCTGTTTCGGTAATATGTTTGATATTTTTGGGTCGGGTCGGGCATGAAAAGATATTAAGGGACTTGGGCCCGGGTCGGGTTTGGGTTGACTGTTGTCGGGTCGGGCCTGGGTCGGGTTTTAATTTTATACCCAAGCCAGGCTTTACTTAGTAGGAATCTATGAAAAGGACATCTCTCAAGGTTCTTCAATACACATTGCAAATACCATTAGTAATGTGTAAATCGACCAGCAAATTCTGGGGATGAAGAGAAACACCATGAGTTACCAATCTCCAGATTGTTTAATGGCTGTTCTGGCTGTTTAATTTACGTTGCTCCGCTGTTTTCTTTGAGCAAATGATGTCACTGGTATTTTAAGAACTTGTTGGATTTGCACATTAATTATTCCTTAAACTCACAGCAGAAAGTTAACACTTATATTTAAAGGCGTAAATACCTTTTTAGTGGTCTGATAATTTTTAATGCAATACTAATCAGCCTCTTGCGCCCAGAAAGGGAACAATTCAAAGTGCTCAATCTCATTGCTGCTTGTAGTAAATTCTTTTGAGAAATTTTAAAATTTCCAAATAAAACTTACTTTTCCTTTCTGTCTCTTTCTCTCTCTCTTAATGCAATCTCTGTTTCCCTCTCTTTATTTCTCTTTCTGTACCTGATTTGACTATAATACACCCTATTTCCTTCTCCGTTGTTCCTCTGTTTCTTTATTAATCTTAAAATCTCATTGGTTAAGGAGATTTACTGCTGGTCTTGCTGCTCATTGAAGTCCCAGGTGCCCCATTGCCCTCGTTCCACTTGCACTTCCAGCACGATACAGTGCAAGATTTATCCGAGCTGAAGGGGACAGGAAAAGGTCTTAACTAACAGTTCATGCTGTGCAATGCAGCAAGACATGGTCCCTTATTCCGATTCATTGTGCTGCAAACCCTTACTTTAATGTATCCACATTATCCTTAGGCAGGCATTTAATGGCGAGGCGGGGGCCCCACCAACCGGATGGAGAAGAGGGGATGAGCCCGCCTCTGCCGGGCCTGGAAGCTACGCCACTATTTTGCGTGGCTCAGGCCCTTAATTAAATCCCGCCAGCCAATCAGAGGGCTGGCAGCTCTTCAGTCCCAGCAGTGCCACCGGGAGCAGTGGCCACTCCTGGGACTGCACCCAGCCAGAAGAGGACCATGGACATTGGCCTCCAAAAAGAGAAGTGGGGGTCGGGCCTCAACGGGGACAATCGGCTAGGCCCTGACAAGTTGGGTGGGGGTGTTTGGAGTGTAGGGCATGGGAGGGTTGTTTTAGCGGGGGCAGCTCATGCTGCTGGGGGAACCTCTCCAAGATCAAGAGGAAACCACCCCCCCCCCCCCCGCCCACAGCCCACAAGGAGGCCGACAGGTATTACTGGGCAGCCTGTTCAGGTGCCAAAGTGCACAGACCAGCGGAGGTGGGAATAGGCCCTTAAGTGGCACAAATTAATTGGCCACTCAGGGGCCTCAATTGGCCTCTGGGTGGGCAGGCTGTTTGTCACCTCCCCCTCTGCTGACAAAATGGCAGTGGGGCCGGGTATGTGATGGGCAAGGCACCCTCTGCCTCCCCTCCATTTTACGCCCCTGCCTGCCTCCTAGCCCACTCCCGGGGGAAGGGGGGAGGTGTGCGTTAAATTCCAGCCTTAATGTTAAATCAACACAGGTAACGTAGGTTAGACTGGTCATCCCAACGTTGAGATTCACACAGCAGGAGCATAAGTCAGAAATTCAGGTACTGACGTCAACAAGCCCTGTGGAATTGTCCATCTATTAGAATGAATGGACTGGGCATCCAGGCACAAACCCCCAATATATGCACAGTGTGTGAATCTCTACACTGGGAATGCATATTCATAAAATCTCCATGTATTTATAATCTGACTAATTAAAGTGTTTTATAGTCGATCCTTTGTAGAAAGCAGAATGATTTATACAAAGTGCATTTGACAATTCAGAACTGTTCAAGTAATTAGCATGCTACAAAATGCCGGTGCTCCATCCTTCCCCCAACCTGCCTGCTCCCCTCCCTCTGCACTGGCTGACCAAAGCTCAGGAGTGTGGGACTGAAGTGCAGCCAGAAAGTGAGGAGCTGCCCCTTCAAATACTAAAACCATTTCTCGATGGATGTTATAACTGCTCCACTCATACTGCTCAGCAATCAGGCAGAGCCCTGCTCATTGTCCTCCAAATGCTAGTGACATTTTTTCTCATTGCAAGCGAGATAACTATCCTCTAATTTTCTTTACCATTGTGAACTTAGAATTGGGAAGGAATTCGGGTGCTGTAATAAAGCATCTACAGCATTAAAGTTACAAAGTTCAGCTTTGTGCTGGCTGTGGTATGGTCTCATTCAGTTAGTCACAACATGAATGGAAAATCACAGGGTCAACAGATGGCTGGCATGGTTACAATGATAAACTTGTGTCATTGTACATGAGATGTGACGTATAATTGTCCTGTTTAATGCAAGCTGCTGTCTGTCTAACTATCCATCAATCAGCTCACTTATACAATAGCCATGGTCTCTGATATACACAGAATTTGGGAATCATATAAAACACCCGAAAGTGCATTACAATATGCCCCTTTTATTGTTTCCAAGTACAGTGTTTGTAGAATAAAAATGTATCTAATCTCAGATACAGATGAAAACCCTTGAATCATTTAAGAAACAATAATGCTGTTGGGTGAGATTATGGTGTTATTCTGGATAAATGAACTAAGGTGGTCCAAATGTCACATCATCTGTTTTTTAAAATCAGTTTATGGGATGTGGGCCTCGCTGGCTAGGCCAACATTTGTTGCCAATCACTAATTGTCCTTGAGAAGGTGGTGGTGAGCCACCTTCTTGAACCGCTGCAATCCATGTGGGGTAGGTACACCCACAGTGCCATTAGGAAGGGAGTCCCAGGATTTTGACCCAGCGACAATGAAGGAATGATGATATAGTTCCAAGTTGAGATGATGTGTGACTTGGAGAGAAACTTGCAGGTGGTGGTGTTCCCGTGCATCTGCTGCCCTTGTCCTTCTAGGTGCTAAAAGTTGTGAGTTTGGAAGGTGCTGTCGAAGGAGCCTTGGTGAATTGCTGCAGTACATCTTGTAGATGGTACACACTGCTGCCACTGTGCATTGGTGGTGAAGGGAGTGAATATTTTACGTGGTGGATGGGGTGCCGAGCAAATAGATTGCTCTGTCCTGGCTGGTGCTGAGCTTTTTGAGTGTTGTTGGAGCTGCACCCATCCAGGCAAGTGAAGAATATTCCATCACACTCCTGACTTGTGCCTTGTAGGTGGTGGAAAGGCTTTGGGGAGTCGCGACAGAATACCCAGCCTTCGACTTGCTCTTGTAGCCACACTATTTATGTGTATGGTCCAGTTAAGTTTCTGGTAAATGATGATCTCCAAGATGTTGATGGTGGGGAACTCATGATCTGATTCCCCATTACATGTATCCATCTTGTGAAAAGCATCTTCCAGCTGTAATATTATTCTAAAGCCACTTGAGGGTGCTATAACCTCAACAGTGGGGATTTACTGCTGCCTAACAGGATGAAGTAACCCAGATATCCAACTCTCCCACCAATTGGCTAATTTCTACCAGGGACAAATAGCATGTTGACTGTGGCATTCTTCATCAGTCATTCCCTTAATTGCATTTTAAATAATGGTCTTCACATCAAAAAGGAAATCAATGATTATTTATACCCAGCCCAATCTTACATTTTAGATGGAGGTTGGTCCTTTGGTTTGGGGTGCAGCCTTACTTCAGTATTTAGGTTTGGATGGTTGCCAAATGTAACTCTGTGCCGCCTGTCTAATGCAGCACCATTTTGAAATTCGTTTTCAAAATAATTGAAGTTAAGTTACATTTTCAGATGCAATCCCAGTAAATCATAATTTAGTTCCAAATATGTATAGTATGGGCTACAACTGATTTTAAACATCAAAGGATCATTTCAAAATAGCAACTTTGTAAATATGAGAACATCAGACTTGAACTCATACTGTTTTTATTTGAGAGTGGATGGGTTTTAGTGTTTTAGAATTGCTAGTGATCAACAACATTCCAGGCACTTCACTAATACTAAGAGACACCAAAATCTCACAAGAGACAAAAAAAAAAGTACTTTTAATGTTCTATAATGATAAACTTGTTCCCCTATAATAGTTCAAGTTCACCACTTTGATGTCGAACCAAAATATTCTTTGTCGTGTAATACAAAGGATGTCCACCAGGTGGCACTCATTCAGTGATACTGTGGACTCAGCTGTGCAGCTTCTCAAGTACCTGATAGTCTGACACACACGGTTTATGTCTAAGAAAAGCTATGAGAATAATTCACATTAAAACACTCTATAGCATTTTGTTTTGATGCCTTCTGAAGACAATCTTATAAAAAGAAAGTAGTTTTTTAATATATGATTGTAAATATTCCACCATTGTCCTTCAGCTACCTTGGCCCAAAGCCCTGGAATCCCTCTCTAAACCTCTCCATCTCTCTACTTCTTTTCCCTCCTTTAAGATGGTCCTTAAAATCTCTCTCTTACCAAGCTTTTGGCCATCTACCCTAATATTTCTTTGTGTGGCTCAGTGTCAAATTTTGCTTTCTAATGCTCCTGTGAAGTGCCTTGGGACGTTTTATTATGTGTCAAGAAAACCTGCTATGCCAAATGAGGATTTTTTAATGAATTGCTTGGAAACCTACATTAAACTTTAAATGAAAAAAAGAGCTGGAATCCTACAGTTAACTTTTAAAAAGATGGCAGCCAAGATGGCCACCGCAAGTTGCATCTGAAATACCTCACATTCCAGGACATCAACTTGGAGACACATGTCTAAAAAGACACCCAGCAGGACAATGCTTTGACTCACTGAGTAGATTATCCCGATCACCCTCGTTGCGGGACATTCAAAGGCATCTTGAGGTGTTCATGAGTGGAGACGTCCCTCCAGGCGGTAAACACTGACAATACCACCTGAGAGAGGTTTGTGTTTTAGACTTTGGACCTCATTAAAAACAAAGGGAATTGAGAGAACTGTGTGACCGTCTCCGCAGGCTGCATTAAACTGGGAGTTTTGTTACACACAGGAGACAAGCTACTGAGACCTTGAAGCAGAGGCTTCAGGTGATAACCACGCAGAACCCCAGTAGGACTGTATGTCTTTCACTCTCTCTCTCCCAATAACATTACAAGTTCAAATGCCATCTGCAACTGTGGACCATCCAAGCCTACAGATTGTTACAGACAGAGACCCCAGGGGAAGAAGGCCACCTACAATTCTGTCTCCAAGAAAATCCTGAGCCAGGTGGGCCAGCCACAAGGCAAGACTGCAAGATCATAATTTCAGCCGGAAGACAACGCAATCATCCAACCCCACAGACTGTGTATTAATTTTTACTTGTTCTGGACTCTAATCCAAACCAAACTATTTCTTATCACCCTGTTCTGTATTTGTGTGTCTGATTCTCATGTGCATGTGTGAGTGAAAGTGCAGCGTAATTTTATTATTTTATCTAGATATGGTTTAGTTTTTTTAAGTACAATAAACTCACCTCTTGTTGAAGCTCAAGAGAACCTGTCAGATTGGTTCTTTATGATCACAACAAAGGAAAAACATCAAATATTCAGTGAGGTGGTAAGCACAACCACTGTTTAAAAAAGTAATAAAACCTGCTGTGGTCAAACAAGAGGAAGGGCAAGAGGGGAGGCTTGCAACCCTCCTCACCTGATAGTTCTTTTTTCTTTTGGGCCTCCTTATCTCGAGAGACAATGGATACGCGCCTGGAGGTGGTCAGTGGTTTGTGAAGCAGCGCCTGGAGTGGCTATAAAGGCCAATTCTGGAGTGACAGGCTCTTCCACAGGTGCTGCAGAGAAATTTGTTTGTTGGGGCTGTTGCACAGTTGGCTCTCCCCTTGCGCCTCTGTCTTTTTTCCTGCCAACTACTAAGTCTCTTCGACTCGCCACAATTTAGCCCTGTCTTTATGGCTGCCCGCCAGCTCTGGCGAATGCTGGCAACTGACTCCCACGACTTGTGATCAATGTCACACGATTTCATGTCGCGTTTGCAGACGTCTTTATAACGGAGACATGGACGGCCGGTGGGTCTGATACCAGTGGCGAGCTCGCTGTACAATGTGTCTTTGGGGATCCTGCCATCTTCCATGCGGCTCACATGGCCAAGCCATCTCAAGCGCCGCTGACTCAGTAGTGTGTATAAGCTGGGGATGTTGGCCGCTTCAAGGACTTCTGTGTTGGAGATATAGTCCTGCCACCTGATGCCAAGTATTCTCCGAAGGCAGCGAAGATGGAATGAATTGAGACGTCGCTCTTGGCTGGCATACGTTGTCCAGGCCTCGCTGCCGTAGAGCAAGGTACTGAGGACACAGGCCTGATACACTCGGACTTTTGTGTTCCGTGTCAGTGCGCCATTTTCCCACACTCTCTTGGCCAGTCTGAACATAGCAGTGGAAGCCTTACCCATGCGCTTGTTGATTTCTGCATCTAGAGACAGGTTACTGGTGATAGTTGAGCCTAGGTAGGTGAACTCTTGAACCACTTCCAGAGCGTGGTCGCCAATATTGATGGATGGAGCATTTCTGACATCCTGCCCCATGATGTTCGTTTTCTTGAGGCTGATGGTTAGGCCAAATTCATTGCAGGCAGACGCAAACCTGTCGATGAGACTCTGCAGGCATTCTTCAGTGTGAGATGTTAAAGCAGCATCGTCAGCAAAGAGGAGTTCTCTGATGAGGACTTTCCGTACTTTGGACTTCGCTCTTAGACGGGCAAGGTTGAACAACCTGCCCCCTGATCTTGTGTGGAGGAAAATTCCTTCTTCAGAGGATTTGAACGCATGTGAAAGCAGCAGGGAGAAGAAAATCCCAAAAAGTGTGGGTGCGAGAACACAGCCCTGTTTCACACCACTCAGGATAGGAAAGGGCTCTGATGAGGAGCCACCATGTTGAATTGTGCCTTTCATATTGTCATGGAATGAGGTGATGATACTTAGTAGCTTTGGTGGACATCCGATCTTTTCTAGTAGTCTGAAGAGACCACGTCTGCTGACGAGGTCAAAGGCTTTGGTGAGATCAATGAAAGCAATGTAGAGGGGCATCTGTTGTTCACGGCATTTCTCCTGTATCTGACGAAGGGAGAACAGCATGTCAATAGTCGATCTCTCTGCACGAAAGCCACACTGTGCCTCAGGGTAGACGCGCTCGGCCAGCTTCTGGAGCCTGTTCAGAGCGACTCGAGCAAAGACTTTCCCCACTATGCTGAGCAGGGAGATTCCACGGTAGTTGTTGCAGTCACCGCGGTCACCTTTGTTTTTATAGAGGGTGATGATGTTGGCATCGCGCATGTCCTGGGGTACTGCTCCCTCGTCCCAGCACAGGCATAGCAGTTCATGTAGTGCTGAGAGTATAGCAGGCTTGGCACTCTTGATTATTTCAGGGGTAATGCTGTCCTTCCCAGGGGCTTTTCCGCTGGCTAGGGAATCAATGGCATCACTGAGTTCCGATTTGGTTGGCTGTATGTCCAGCTCATCCATGACTGGTAGAGGCTGGGCTGCATTGAGGGCAGTCTCAGTGACAGCATTCTCCCTGGAGTACAGTTCTAGGTAGTGCTCAACCCAGCGGTCCATCTGTTTGCGTTTGTCAGTGATTATGTCCCCCGATTTAGATTTGAGGGGGGTGATCTTCTTGATGGTTGGCCCAAGAGCTCTCTTCATGCCATCATACATTCCTCTGATGTTTCCGGTGTCTGAGGCCAGCTGAATATGACTGCATAGGTGTTGCCAGTAGTCGTTTGCGCAACGCCTAGCTGTTCTTTGTGCAGTACTTCTGGCTGCTTTAAGTGCTGCGGATGTTAAATCGCTGGGGGCTTTCTTGTAGTTCAAAAGTGCAATGCGCTTAGCGGCTATGACAGGTTCCAGCTCTTCATTATGAGATTGAAACCAGTCTGCATTTCTCTTCGCACTTTTGCCGTAGGTGGTCAAAGCTGACTCATAGATGGCGTCTCTGATGTGGGCCCACTTGGTCTCAGCATCCCCTGTGGGAGTGTTTTGAAGGGCTGTTACAAGTGAATTTAGAAATTTTTGTAACAGCTGTGGGTGAGAAATTCTGCTCGTGTTGATGCGCGGGTGGCCCTTCTGCTTGGAATGATGCAACTTCTTTGGTCTGAGTCTAACCTTGCTGCACACCAGGGAGTGGTCGGTGTCGCAGTCCGCACTGTGGAAGCTGCGTGTGATTTGAACACTGTTTAAGGCGGCATAGTAACATATGTTAAAGGCGCCAAATGAATGCAAGTTGCTATTTCATTCGTTTTTAGCCCAGAAGATCTTTGATTGTTGTATATTGAGCAGTTCTAGATCATTCTATCCATTTCAATCTTCATTAGAAGAACCTTTAAAACTTTTTCTGTGGGATTTCCTCTCCTGCCAAACACACTGCAATCACGGAGGTGGAACAGTTTCGTGCATTGACATTTCCATGGATGTAATTTACTCTTTACCTTGAACAACTGTCCAAGGGAGGCAGTTGGAAACAGGAATGAATGATGTCTGGCCAGTACTGTCTCTCTCCCTGAGATAGGTTGTTATTAATGGTGAATACACCAGCCAGGCGCTGCGCAAATGACTACTGGCAATACCTATGCAGTCATATTCAGCTGGCCTCTGACACCGGAAATATCAGAGGAATGTCTGATGGCATTAAGAGGGCTTTTGGGCCAACCATCATGAAGATCGACCCCTCAAATCTAAATCAGGGGAAACAATCACTGACCAACGCAAGCAAATGGACCACTGGGTGGAACACTACCTAGAACTGTACCTCAGGGAAAATGTTGTCACTGAGACCATCCTCAATGCAGCCCAGTCTCTGCCAATCATGGATGAGCTGGACGTACAGCCAACAAAATCGGAACTCAGTTATGCCATTGATTCTCTAGCCAGCGGAAAAGCCCCTGGGAAGGACGGCATTACCCCTGAAATCATCAAGACTGCCAAGCCTGCTATACTTACAGCACTGTACGAACTGCTTTGCCTGTGCAGGGACGCGAGAGCAGTACCACACGACATGCATGATGCCAATATCATCACCCTCTACAAGAACAAGGGTGACCGCGGTGAGACTGCAACAACTACCGTGGAATCTCCGTGCTCAGCATAGTGGGGAAAGTCTTCGCTCAAGTCACTTTAAACAGGCTCCAGAGGCTGGCTGAGCATGTCTACCCTGAGGCACAGCGTGGCTTTCGAGCAGAGAGATCCACCATTGACATGCTGTTCTCCCTTCGCCAGCTACTGGAGAAATGCCGTGAACAACAGATGCCCCTCTACGTTGCTTTCATTGATCTCACCAAAGCCTTTGACCTTGTCAGCAGACATGGTCTCTTCAGACTACTGGAAAAGATCGGATGCCCACCAAAGCTACTAAGTATCATCACCTCATTCCATGACAATATGAAAGGCACAATTCAGCATAGCGGTGCCTCATCAGACCCTTTCCTATCCTGAGTGGCGTGAAACAGGGCTGTGTTCTCGCACCTACACTGTTTGGGATCTTCTTCTCCCTGCTGCTCTCTCATGCATTCAAGTCTTCAGAAGAAGGAATTTTCCTCCACACAAGATCAGGGGGCAGGTTGTTCAACCTTGCCCGTCTAAGAGCGAAGACCAAAGCACGGAAAGTCCTCATCAGGGAACTCCTCTTTGCTGACGATGCTGCATTAACATCTCACACTGAAGAGCGTCTGCAGAGACTCGTCGACAGGTTTGCGGCTGCCTGCACCAAATTTGGCCTAACCATCAGCCTCAAGAAAACAAACTTCATGGGACAGGACGTCACAAATGCCCCATCCATAAATATCGGCGACCACACTCTGGAAGTGGTTTAAGAGCTCACCTACCTAGGCTCAACTATCACCAGTAACCTGTCTCTTGATGCAGAAATCAACGAGCGCATGGGAAAGGCTTCCACTGCTATGTCCAGACTGGCCAAGAGAGTGTGGGAAAATGGCACA
Organism: Heterodontus francisci; assembly: GCF_036365525.1. NCBI lineage: Eukaryota > Metazoa > Chordata > Chondrichthyes > Heterodontiformes > Heterodontidae > Heterodontus > Heterodontus francisci. The sequence continues at coordinate 57,799,573 of NC_090396.1, read as the reverse complement.
CTGACACAGAACACAAAAGTCCAAGTATATCAAGCTTGTGTCCTCAGTACCTTGCTCTTCGGCAGTGAGGCCTGGACAACGTATGTCAGCCAAGAGCGACGTCTCAGTTCATTCCATCTTCACTGCCTCCGGAGAATCCTTGGCATCAGGTGGCAGGACCATATCTCCAACACTGAAGTCCTCGAGGTGGCCAACATCCCCAGCATATACACCCTACTAAGCCAGCAGCGCCTGAGATGGCTTGGCCGTGTGAGCCACATGGAAGTTGGCAGGAACCCCAAGGACAAATTGTACAGCGAGCTTGTCACTGGTATCAGACCCACCGACCGTCCATGTCTCCGCTTTAAAGACATCTGCAAACGCGACATGAAGTCCTGTGACATTGATCACAAGTCGTGGGAGTCAGTTGCCAGCGATCACCAGAGCTGGCGGGCAACCATAAAGGCGGGGCTAAAGCGTGGCGAGTCGAAGAGACTAAGCAGTTGGCAGGAAAAAAGTCAGAAGCGCAAGGGGAGAGCCAACTGTGTAACAGCCCTGTCACCCAATTTTATCTGCAGCACCTGTGGAAGAGTCTGTCACTCTAGAATTGGCCTTTATAGCCACTCCAGGCGCTGCTTCACAAACCACTGACCACCTCCAGGCACTTACCCATTGTCTCTCGAGATAAGGAGGCCAAAGAAGAAGAAGAAGACCTCCCCTCTGGAATGTGAATGTTAGATACACTAAGACCAGTGGTCCAGATACTGTCCAGCCTATCCTTTATACCTATTGAAAATGCATGACACGTGAAATGCAAGTTCTGTTCTCATTGGGATCAGGGATGTTTACTTAGGTGAAGATCAGGTCACATTGAACTTGCTTCTGAAATGGCCTCCACCTTCACTTTCTCAAGTCCAAAGGTGTAGACATCAGTGCATTAGGTGCACAATTGGTCTATCCATCCATCACAGGCCTGGCTGAGTTACATCAAGGACAATTAGGCCCCTCCCAAAACTGCCCACTACTCCAGGATCATCCTGGAGGACAAAGACAACCGTTGGCTTCTTTCCTCCAGTGTGAGCCATGTTGTTGGCTCCTCAAGATTAGAACTGATCACGTTCCATTGTGAACTGAATTGGAATAAGATTCCTGTTTGGGTGCAGTGCTTCATGAACGCAACTCGCTTCCCAATTCCATAGTGGTGACTGGTGCAAAACTGCACTCTGCCTGACCTGCCCTTTAGCTGATCTTTACTAAATTCTTAGCTGATCCTCAGGATGCGGGTCTCTCACTGGGACCGAGAATCTCATCAGCCTGTGAGGAAGAATGGGCTAATTTATGAACCCCTGTGGTACTGGCACTGGTCACGGTCGTAGGTTAGCATTGTGCCCTTCAAAATGAAGCAAAACTAAGAGAAATCAGACTCGTTGCCTGTGGAGTGAGGTAGTGTAAAGATGTAATCTGCCTGTTCTGCAGAGGATCTTTCCGATACTTGCCCATGGCTACAAAATGTGCCACTGATGTTGACATAATGTTCAAATAAACCTCTTCACCAATTGATGCAACTACATAATTTAACGTTAATGAATATAACATCCTTTTTTATGAATATATATTTTACATACTTTGCAGATATGGTATTTCCAGCAATTGCATCACAGATAATGTAGCCAGACAATGTAGCCAGACCTTCAATAACATTTCTCCTATGTCAACAATTCCCCAAAGCTACTGTCAGAGGGTCAGGAAACAGGAGAAAAGTTAAAAACATACAAAGGTACCAAAGTAAAAAATGGTCCTGTATATCATAAAGTATCAAGTAACTGATTAAATGTCCACTATACCATATATACTGTAACAAGTAATGGATTACACTATTCAGTATATAATGTACAGATAACTCCAACAGATATTAAAGTTATGATTTAAGTTTGAGTTTGCATCTGTGTTATATTGCTTGAACTCTACTCTCAGTCTGTGACACTAATCTATCAATGTTATAATCACTGTGAACTATCTGCAATTATATTCTGTAATATTTTATATTCCTCACAATATTTACAGAATAGGTTCGACAGATGAATTGTTGCATTGTTGATATAGCTCTGCTTTAGGCTGATTGAGTGAGGGGGTCTCTGGCTGGCTGATCATAGTGACTGCCTAAAAATGTCTTCAGTGTAGTCTTCTCTCTCTCCAGTTGCAGCCAGGGTGGTCGTCTGTAAGGAAAGACAGAAGCAAACAGGACTTTTAGCCAGATGTTGGAGTGTTTGGATCTTATTGTTATCTTGGGGCACCTGATAGTTGCTCTGACACAAGGGAAGAAACAGTCCGGAACAGACTTTTGTACTTTCTCTTGAATTTAATCTTTATACACCTGATTTGCTGACAGGCTCGCTTAGTCACAGGCCTTGATTTTAACTTACATTCCCACTCCTGACTGAAATCAGGTGGGGAGGAGCAGTTATGATGGACCGGGAACTTAACCATCCTTCGGCCCCATCCCAATCTCCCTGCATGTGTTGTTGGGGGCTGTAAGGAATGGACCTGGAGGGAGATACTCTTTTCTGATGATGGGAACAAGAAGCCTGCATGTGACACTGCAATTTTAAACAGGGTTCTCTTTAAACATTTCCTACCTCCACCACCGACACACAGTAGCAGCAACGTGTACCATCTACAGGGCGCACTGCGGCAACTCACCAGGCCTATGACAGCACCTTCCAAACCTGTGACCTCCACCACCAAGAAGGACAAGGGCAGCAGGCAGATGGGAACACCACCACCTGCAAATTCCCCTCTAAGTCACACACCATCCTGACTTGGAACTATATCACCATTCGTTCACTGTAACTGGATCAAAATCTTGGAACTCCCTTCCTAACAGCACTGTGGGTGTATCCACACTAGATGGACTGCAGCAGTTCAAGAAGGCGGATCACCACCATTTTCTCAAGGGGATTTAGGGACGAATAATAAATTCTGGACTAGCCAGTGATGTCCACATCCAGTGAATGAATAAATATGAATTTTAAAAAGTATTCAGATCAAGGTCCAATGACATCATTGGGGCCTGGTCTGCAAATTCAGCCTAAGCGGGTGGAGCAGAGTTCCTTGAACAGCCAACACTTGCATCTGAATGCACAAAGCATTCGGAATAAAATAAATGAGTTAACAGCGCAAATAGAGACGAGTGGGTATGATTTAGTGGTGATTACTGAGACATGGTTGCAGGGAAACCAGGTTTGTGAATTGAATATCCAAGGGTACTCAGTATTTCGGAAGAATAGGCAAGAAGGAAAAGGAGATGGTGTAGCTTTGTTAGTAAAGGAAGAGATCAGTGCTGTAGTGTGAAATGATATAGGCACTAGAGATCAAGACGTAGAATCAGTCTGGGTAGAAATAAGAAATAGCAAGGGAAAGAAGTCCCTGGTGGGAGTAATCTATAGGTCCCCAAACAGTAGTTCCGCAGTGGGGCACAGTATAAACCAGGAAATACTGGGGGCTTGTAAGAAAGGTACGGCAATAATCATGGGTGATTTTAATATGCATATAGACTGGATTAATCAAATTGGCAAGGGTAGCCTCGTGGGAGAGTTCATTGAATGTATTAGAGATTGTTTTTTGGAGCAATATGTTGTGGAACCAACCAGGGAGCAGGCTATTCTATATTTGGTATTGTGTAATGAGGTGGGATTGATTAATGATCTCATAGTTAAAGATCCTCTAGGGAAGAGTGATCATAGTATGCTAGAATTTCAAATTCAGTTTGAGGGCGAAAAACTGGAGTCCCACACTAGCATTCTGGAGTTAAACAAAGGTAATTACATAGGCATGAGGACAGATTTGACCCTAGTGGACTGGGCAGGAAGACTGAAAGGTAGGACAGTTCATGAGCAGTGGCAGATTTTTAAGAAAATATTCAATTCCTCCCAACTAAAATATACTCCAGAGAGAAGAAAGATTCTAAGAGGAGGAGAAAATATCCATGGCTAAGCAAGGAAGTTAAGGATAACATAAAGACAAAAACTACAGCATACCATATTACAAAGGCTAGTGGCAGACTGGAAGATTGGGAAACTTAAAGATCAACAAAAATGATTACTAAAAAAGTAATAAAAAGAGCAAAGGTAAATTATGAAAGAAAACTCGCGCAAAATATAAAAACGGATAGCAAAAGCATCTATAAGTATATAAAAGGGAAGAGAGTAGCTAAAGTGAATGTTGGTCCTTTGGAGGATGAGACAGGGGAGTTAATAGAGGGGAACACAGAAATGGCGGAGACACTAAATCAGTATTTTGCCTCAGTTTTCACGGTGGAAGACACTAGTACCATCCCAATAGTAACAGGTAATGCAGAGGTTATAGAAAGGGAGGAACTTAGAACAATCATCATCACTAAGGAAAAAGTACTGAGCAAATGATTGGGATTGAAGGCAGACAAGTCCCCAGGGCCTGACGGCCTACATCCTAGGGTCTTAAAGGAAGTAGCAGTGGAGATAGTGGATCCGTTGGTTATAATATTCCAAAATTCCCTGGATGTGGGAAAGATTCTAGTGGATTGGAAAAAGCTAATATAATGCCCTTATTCAAAAAGGGAAGGAGGCAGAAAGTAGGAAACTATAGACCAGTTAGTTTAACATCTGTCGTTGGGAAATTGTTAGAATCCATTATTAAGGAGGTAATAACAGGACATTTAGAAAGTCAAAATGCATGGTTTTATAAAAGGGAAATCATGTTTGACTAATTTGCTAGAGTTCTTCAAAGCTGTAACAAGCAAAGTAGACAACGGGGATCCTGTGGATGTAGTATATCTGGACTTCCAGAAGACATTTGATAAGGTGCCACAAAAAGATTAATATACAAAGTAAGATCACATGGGGTTTGGGGCAATTTGGATAGAGGATTGGCTAACCAACAGAAAACAGAGTCGGTATAAATGGGTCTTTTTCTGGTTGGCAAGATGTAACTAGTGGGGTGCCACAGGGTTCAGTCCTTGGGCCCCAACTATTTACAATCTATATTAATGACTTGAATGCAGGGATAGAAGGTACAAGAGCCAAATTTGCAGATGACACTAAAATAGGTGGGATAGTAAGTTGCAATAAAGAAATAAGAAATTTACAAATGGATATGGATAGGTTAGGTGAATGGGCCAAAATTTGGCAGATGGAGTTTAACATGGATAAGTGTGAGGTTATCCATTTTGGTAGGAGGAATAGAAAGACAAATTATTATCTAAATGGAGAGAAAATTCAGAGTGCTTCGGTGCAGAGGGATCTGGGTGTCCTCGTGCATGATTTGCTGAAAACTAGTATGCAGGTACAGCAGGTAATAAGGAAGGCAAATGGAATTTTGGCATTTATTGCTAAAGGAATAGAGTATAAAAGTAGGGAAGTGTTGCTGCAACTGTACAAGGCATTAGGGAGACCGCACCTGGAGTATTGCGTATAGTTTTGGTCCCCTTACTTGAGGAGGGATGTAGTTGTACTGGAGGCAGTTCAGAGGAGGTTCACTGGATTGATTCCAGAGATGAGGGGTTTGTCTTTTGAATAGAGATTGAGCAGTTTAGGCCTTTACTCTCTAGAGTTTAGAAGAATGAGAGGAGATCTAATTGAGGTATATAAGATGATTAAGGGGATTGACAAAGTAGACACAGAGATAATGTTTCCGACTGTGGGGCAATCTAGAACGAGAGGTCATAGTTTTAGGATAAGGGAAAACAGATTTAAAACAGAGATGAGGAGAAATAACTTCTCTCAAAGGGTCGTGAGTCTGTGGAATTCACTACCCCAGAGTGCAGTGGATGCCGAGACATTGAGTAAATTTAAGGAGGAGATAGACAGATTTTTAATTAGTAATGGGTTGAAGGGTTATGGAGAACGGGCAGGAAATTGGAGTTGAGGCCGAGATGAGATCAGCCATGATCGTATTGAATGGCGGAGCAGGCTCGAGGGGCTGAATTGTCTACTCCTGCTCCTAGTTCTTATGTTCTGTCCCACTCCTACTGAAGATGGAGGAGACCTGGGACTCAGATGAGTGGGGCTGGGTTCGCTGGGGACCGTCAGGCAGGCCCCCAGCGACAGGGTCTGTGTGGGGGATGGTTGGTGAGGGTTGGGGGGGGATCTTGCCTGGGGGGGCAGCCATCACTGCTGCAGGGGCCTTCAATGGCCATGGATTGCTACCAAAAGAGGGACTCTCCCGACCCCGCGAGGAAGCCACCAGGTGGTGGACCCTTCTGTCTTCCATAAAGTTGAAGTGGAGGCACGAAGAGGCCCTTAAGTAGCCATTAATAGATCTGGGGCGGGAAGATTGTCCTTGGCCTTTCGCCTCAGCCAAAATGGCAGGGGGCTCGGACAACGTCGGGCATGGCATGTGTTGCCATTTTGTTTACCCCCTCCCCTGCCTCCCTTCCTATGCCCAAGATCTATCTTAGTGGTAATATTGTGTGTTCCTTAATGATGTTGAGAATGAAACTTTCTCTGGATGACACCATTGCTATTTTAATTAGTTTTGTAAGTCATACCCCTATAAGTCAACTGACCAGCAATTCTAATAGCTTTTTTGCATTTGAATGAGTTGCACAAATGATCCATACTGTACGAATAAAAGAGAATTATATTTTTAGCAGAGTTCTCCAATTTCTGTGTCACACATTGAACTACATTTTTAGATGAAGAAGTTGTTTTCACCTTTAAATACAGTCCCTATAATAAATCTTCTCCTTCTCTATTCCAGTGAAAGAGAGTGCTGACATTCTGAATTCTGTATGTGACTTTGCCCCAGATATCTGAAAGTCATGAGATGAGATTCCTGCCTAAAAATGAGTCCAAGGGCTGGATTTTTAAATCAGGGTGGGGAATCCAATGACCGGATGATTTCTGGGTTCTGATCCCGCGCCATTCAGCTGCGTTGCCAATGCGACGCGATCTTCACATGTAATGCCTGAACTGGGCAGGAGGTGAGCTCAGCGCCCAATTACTGATACCGAGTGCCGACAGGAAGCGGGAGCTGCCTGCCTGTCGCCAGAGGCAAAGGCAAGCGGTAGCCATGATGTGGTCTCCTGCCGCCTTGCCGAGGAAAGCAGGCAGCTCCTTAGAAGACAGCAAAATTAACAGGCGAGGCAGCGGTTCCTTGATAAAAGGAAGTCCCGTATCGGACCTGGCACAAGATCCCCCTGACCCGAAAACGTTTCTTCTTCAGACAACAAAGTTAGTCCCCTGCCCACTGCGAGCCTGACATCCGAACACTATTGTGCACCAGACTGGTCGGGATTGCTGGATTACTATTTGAAAATTGTGGTGCAGACCCTCCGACCACCCCCCCTCCCCCCACCCCCCCCCCCCACCCACACACAACGAGCTCCTAAAGGAACTTAATGGCCTCTTAATTGGAGGTGAACGGCTTACCCTTTCCCTTCAACACTTACCCCCACCCCCTCAACCCCCCCACCCTCACATTAAAAATTGCTGACTGTCCCCAGAGGCATCAGGTTCACAAGATGATCTCCGGTACCACGATTTTATTAAATGGTAACTGCACCAGCATCCAACTGCACAGTGCTTTCAAAATCTGGCTCCAAGTGTTTGAGTCTGCGGCATGGTGGGTTAGTGACACTGACAGCACTACTCTGTCAGGGCTGGGTGTTTATTTTTTAATTGATTTTTACTGGTCTACATGCTAATCTGCTATAAACTGTATTACCCAAAGGTTTGCTGGGTCTGGGTCAATATATACTTTGTGACCGGAAGGAAACTGCTACTTTGTATTGGAGGTGATATGGATCGGAAGTAAAGATAGAAAAACTGTTTCCAACCTGCTTTCACTTGATATATGGCTCTTCCCCGATGGAAGTTGGTTGACCTCAAGATCTTACCTTTGACCCTGGTCAGCTACTGTCTGACATCAAATATTAACACAGTGATGAAAGAGGAAGCAAGAGAAAGTAGAGGAGAGGAACAATCACTTCCAGCTTGGCTGGTTCACTGTTTATCCCTTTTAATTTTCTCTTCCTAGCACTGCCAGAGAATCTCATGTATAATCCATGAACAAATAATACATTATCCAGAATTTATTATTCATGTCAAAAGAAAACAGTACCAATTTTCAAAGTTTCAAATGTATTTGCAAGAGCCAGTCTCGCCTTGATGGATTCACTCTCACTACTAGAGGAACTCTATATAAGTAAGGGACGAAGGAAACATCATCACTGTAACACAACTGAAACAATCATCTCAAATTAGACATCTTGGACAAAATGATTCAACTAGTGATTGGTGTACTTAGGGTATCTACCTCCATCACTTCCTCCAGCCCTACAATTGTCCAAAATCTCTGCTCTCCTCCAATTCCAGTCTCTGGATCATCCCTGGTTGTCATTGCTCCACCATTGGTGGCCGTGCTTTCAGTTACCTAGGCCCTAAGCTCTGGAATTCTCTTCCTAAACCTCTCTGCCTCCCGAGCTCATTCTCCTCCTTTAAAACGTACCTTAAAACCTACCTCTTTAAGCAAGGTTTTGGTTGCCTGTCCTATTATCTCCCTATATGGCACTTGGTCAAATTTTGTTTGATAACACTTCTGTAGGGTGTTACGGGATTGCTTTTTTTTTGTAAAATATGTTTTAAGGACTTATAGTTGAATTATGGATATTGATTTTTCTGGAATCTTGAAGAGGCTGAACTTTGTGTTTTTTTTAATAAGAAGTCACCAGAAGGTTCCTGGATTTGGCTTGTAAACAAATCTTGCTGGAAGGCATCTGTTTGTGGATAATCACCCAGCAGGGGTTGATTTTGACTTGGAGAGATGTTTACAAAGAAGTAACAGGTCAAGGTTTTATAGCGGTCAGGAGACTTGACTTCTGTACTATTTTTAGTTTCAATTTGAACTGTTACAAAAGACAGTTGTTTTTTGCCTGCCAACAGAAGAAGACAACTCAGCTCTCTCTCTCTCTCTCTTGAAAACAAATCCTGCATACAATTTGTCAGTTTCCTATTTCCAACTGTGTTTGAAGAAACCTTGCGTATCAAATCTGTGGGAACTGAAACCTTGTTGCTGAATTCCTGCTGTAAGACCTATTTGAAGGCTCTGTAGCTGCATCTCTTGGAAAACCTACCCAAACTGATCTTCAACAACACCTGGAAAGAACTGTTCTCGGAAGATCCTAGTGACAGCCACCTATACACATTTGGGATGCCAAACCAAAACAAAGGACATCTTTCTATATCTTTTTTTTTTGTCTTCAAGTATGATCAAGTATTCAGCCTAAGTGTTTTTTTGTTGTTTTGTTTCAGCGCTTTAACAAAAGAAATCCCTTTTATATTTCGGGTTAACTAGTGTGTATGTATGTGTGAGGGGCTAAGATAAGTAAGGGGCTTTAATATTTCAATTTGTGTGTGTGTGGTCTTTTACTTTATTACTGGTTAAGACTGGTTTTATAATGAACTGGTTGTTTATTAAAGAAACCTGGTTGATATGTTTTATTCTGGGAAAAATAGACTATATGATTGACCATTTCAGTAAGTGTGAAAATTTAAATATATTTTGTGACCAGTGAAGAAGTGGGACTAGAATAAACAGTACACTCCTCCCGCCTTAGTCATAACAAGGGTGATTTAGAAGGATCACCAGTAATAGATCAGAGCAATGAGGTAAAATAAATAAGAGAGAAAAGGAGCAAAATGCTGGGCATCAGCCAATACTTCGATGTCAGATAAGGATAAATTATTACTAAGCATTGTATTCTGCCTGGTATCCTCTGAAATGGTTTCATGTTGTAAACCATTTCTAAAACCCAAATAATTGCTATTAAGCAAATTGATGGGATCAGAGTAACAGTCTTAAAATGAAAGGTCCATAATATTACAACATGCTCTTATAATTTTATTACAGGTCAGGGATTTGTTTCACATAAATATTTTTATGATCTATGACAAGAAGAATTGATTCCGCATTGAGACTGTGTTACATTATAAACAGTTAAAACCTGATATTTTGCACATATTCAGTCACTTTGATCAGATTCCAGTTCTTCTCAACTGCTTATTATTATAAATATATAAAAAATAGTTTCACCAATTGTCTTGCAATGAAACATACAATCATTTAAGCCAGATGAGGAAAAAAAAAGGTGTCTCAGGCTTTCACACATTTTGGCCTTGTAAAGGGTGACTAATAAAGAAAGAAGGGAGTATGCTTTATAAATCATGAAAAGCAGATATCTGTCCCGCAAAGTGAGGGTGGTGGGGAAGACGTGGGAGGAACATTTGTTACAAAGCTTGTGTCACTGTGGGCTGAAGGTCTGGGTTTATAGCATTGATCCATCAGCTTCTACAGTTACAAATTCCACCCTTTTGTCTACAAGCTTCAGCCTACATACATGATATAGAGGGGTCAGAGGCAGTGCAAGTATTGAAAGCAAACCTTTTGCACAGGATGTGAGCCTGCCTCACACTACAGTGCAGCTCCATTCAATAACATTCAATCATTCCCCTTTGCCCCTTGGATAACGATTAGATTTTATTGGTGACAGCCTCTGAATGCCAATAAATTTCTGCCAAAAAAACAGGGGAACAACTCTGCATTAAATTAAAATATGGAGAAACAGGATGTCTGTTGCCATCAGCAATCTTTTCACTGTCACTGTCAATAAATCCTGTTACTGATTTCAGCTGTGTTTAACATTTTAACAGGTGACAGTCTTTTCCGAAAGATCCCAAATCAGAATGTTCTGTGGAATTATTGCAGCTTATGTTAATAATGACCAATAGACTCCTTCATTTAAAACAGTCATGCACCTAATGGTTTGGGTCTTTTAGAATCTCAAATGTTTTAGTAAATTTTGTTAGCCATGGAAATGGAATGGGAAAATAGAACTAGGTTTTGCTCTTCATCTTGAAGGTAAAGTTAAATCTCTTGGTTAGTATTATTAATGTTGCACATCCATAGCATTACTTCCCCTTTAAAAGTAAGAAATTCTACATGTGCTCATTGTTGTAATAATCTAGATCGTTAAAAGTTGGCAGAAGAGTGATTCTTTTTTGGAAATCTGAAAATTATTGATTGTTTTTAATAATTCTTTCAGTCAAGATAAAGTTCCAAATAACAATTAATGAGAACATTGTTATGTGATTGCAGAGTATGTTAGCAGGCTGAAGGCAGAGTAACAGAAACTGAATGCAGAGAGGGAGAAGCTTCAGAGAGAACATCAACAGATGAGACACAAACTCTCCGAGCAAGTTGTCAAACCACCGAGGCAATTTATAGAATTTTGAGCCTCTATATTTGTAAATTTCACAATCTCTATCCATGTGTAAATAATTTTGGTGTTATCTAACGTTATATGTTTTTACTTGTAGCATACTAGACTTATCTTTGGAAAGAAGGGGGATGTTGTGTGATTGCCTTTAAGAGTGATGTCCCTTTAGGATCTTAGTATGCGAATGAGCCAAGTACCAGGATGCTGTCATGTGACTGCCAGCCAGACTCTCTCTGTAACTGTAACACCAAGAGGCAAGTCCTGTAAATAGATAGCTCTGCATTGTATAATAGTTTAGTTGTTTAATAAACCTGTTTGAGATTTCCAATCAACTGTGCATCTCATTTATGTTGCATCACACAACATAAAAAGCTTCTCATTACAAACATTATCTGTGAAACCCCCTGCCTGCCATTATCGTTGACACTGAAGTGTTGTACTCACCACAAACTGGCTCCACAGTAAAGCAAGAGTCAGCAGCTGACAATTACAGTGCTGTCTCCCTTTGCACTCCATGTCTGTGGGATAATTACAATCTGGTTACATTTTAATATTAGAAGAGATCCAACCAGACAATGACTACTTTGGGAGCATTAGAGACATTACAAATTAACTTCCAAAATCATATCTAAAAATCAATTTAATCCATTTCATGGAGATCCTTAATTACGTGGGGCTCCAGTTATATTGCAGCAGTTGTGAAGCCTAACACAATGAGATTAACTGCTGAACGTATTCCCATCTGTCATGCAAAGAAGGAGCTGTGATGAAATATACAATGGGATGGAAGAATTATGAATTTAAAAAATCAACTGCTAAACAAAATCACAAGGACCTGGCCACTTATACACCATCAAAATGGAGTAGCAGCCATGTGACCCCTCCTGTACTGGAAATCCACAACTTGTCTGCAAAGATAAGGCTTGTTCACCTCATTTGAATTAGCTCTGGGGAGAATCCTTTTGAAATTGAAAGGAGCTATTGCATATTAATGACTGATTGGCATGAATGAATTAACAGAGCATTCTGGAGACAGTCTAGCTCATAGCGAAACTAAAATGAATAAGGTGTGAAGCAGCAACATCATAACAGATTGATTACCATTCAAACATCAAATGATGGCCATGGTTGTCATATCTTGGCCCATTGTATGGTTACAACAGGGGACAGGGCCATGCATCTCTGAACAGAAACTAATGTGAGAGATTTTTACCTTAAAAAGGTATCACACTGGAGAGAGAATGGGGGGTGGGGGGGATATCAAGCCAACATCATAGAAAGTCTGTGAGGAGGATCCAGCAGGCCAGAAGAACCCTGCTAACCAGGAACAGTTACCACAACAGAGACGTCACAGTGACTTTGAGACTAACCATCTGTGAATGTAACAAACTACACACCACCAGCTTTTGGCTGTATTACAACCGTTAGATCTCTACAATACCTCCGCAAGTTCAAGACTGTGAATAATCAGGCCTGCTCTTCCCGAGAAGACTCAATAATCTTCTGTAAACCACAAACACTTATCTCACTTGGGACTTTAAACTACTTCTTACCCTTTTCTCTCGATCTATCTATTCTTGTATATGTATGTGTGGGTGAATGTGTGTGTGAGTGAGGTGGTGATCATTTCGGGATTTGTTTAAAAACAGTTTTTTTTATCTCAGAGAAAACCTCTCATTTGTCTGTTTAGTTGACCCTGTCACTCTAGAATTGGCCTTTATAGCCACTCCAGACGCTGCTCCACACACCACTGACCACCTCCAGGCGCTTACCCATTGTCTCTCGAGATAAGGCCAAAGAAGAAGAAAGACACTCAGGGGCTAAAGCATCATTTTAACAAAACACAATTGCAGTCAGTTCGGAGGTGAACAGTGGGAAACACCCACACCCCTTACCACCTGTCTGTAACACACCTCTCTTGTCTAAATGCACTTTAGATATCATTTATGCCTGAACTGCACAACAAAACTGATGAAAAGCCAAGGCAGTATTGCAGTGACACAAAACATGTAGGAGACTGAATTTTTTAATTCACCATTCCCAGTGACATAATCCCTATGAATGGAGCAAAGCAGGTCGATACTTGGACGGTTGCTTTTCTTGATCTATATTAATGACCTAGACTTGAGTGTGCAGGGCACAATTTCAAAATTTGCAGATGACACAAAACCCGGAAGTATCGTGAACTGTGAGGAGGATCATGATGCAAGACGACATTGGCAGGCTGGTGGAATGGACAGACACGTGGTAGACGAAGTTTAGTTGCAGAGAAGTATGAAGTGATACATGGTAGGAAGAACGAGGATAGGCAATATTAAATAAAGAGTACAATTCTAAAGGGGGTGCAGGAACGGAGAGACCTGGGGGTGTATGTGCACAAATTGTTGAAAGAGGCATGGCAGGTCGAAAAAGACATATAGGATGCTCAGCTTTATAAACAGAGGCACAGGGTACAAAAACAAGGAAGTTATGATGAACCTTTGCAAAACCCTCATTCAGCCTCAACTGGAGTATTCTGTCCAGTTCTGGGCACTGCACTTTAGGAAGGACGTGAAGGCTTTAGAGAGGGTGCAGAAAAGATTTATGAGAATGGTTCTGGGGATGAGGGACTTCAGTTATGTGGATAGATTGGAGAATCTGGGATTTTTCTCATTAGAGAAGGTTGAGAGGAGGTTTGATAGGGGTGTTCAAAATCATGAGGGGCTAGACAGAAAAGACAGAGAAATTGTTCCCATTGGCAGAAGGGTTGAGAACCAGAGGATACTGATTTAAGATGATTGGTAAAAGAACCAAAGGCGATCTGAAGAAAATCTATTTTATGCAGCGAGTGGTTAGGATCTGGAATGCACTGCCTGAGAGTGTTGTGGAGGCAGATTTAAACTTGGCGTTCAAATGGGAATTGGATAAGCATCTGAAGAGAAAATAAAATGCAGGGCTACGGGGAAAGGGAGGAGGAATGGAACTAGTTAAATTACTCTTGCAGAGAGCCAGCAGGGACTCATCTGGCTGAATGGCCTCCATCTATACTGTAACTATTCTGTGATTTAATTCTATGCATCCAGTGCAAATCCATTCCAGTGTAAATCCATTCCAGTGTAAATCCATTCCAGTGAAAAGGCATTTCAGAAGCAATGGCATTCTAGTGAAAATGCTAAGCATTCGCTTCTTTGACACTTGCAGAACATTTTCACACTGTGGTCTAACTGGATTACTGCAATATAAGTGGATGCACAGGAATCATTGCTGATGCTGTAGAGCAGATCCTCAGAAACAGCGAACTCTCTTTCTTCCTGTGATTTATTTATTTTAAAATTACTGATGGTTTTTAGGGGTGGTCACCCTTAAATCTGTGTTTTCTACTTATTCTACTGAACCACTTTAGTCATGCAAAAACAATTTAGCTACTTCTTTTCAAAAGTAATTAAGATAACTAAAGATAAGTAATTACTAAGGTAATTAAGAATCGTGTGCTATCCATCTCATCAATGCATCACCAGAGCACCACAATTAGCAATAATAACAGCACCTCCTGTCACAGCTATCTCTCCCTAATTGATCATAAACATTCACACAGGCAAATGATTTTATATCATTCAGTCCATAATAGTGGTGATAACTGCAATTTTAGTTTTGCTTTCGTTTACTGCACTTCAATAGAGCTACATGTTTTGAGATTCCCAAGTAAAGGGATAAGGCTCATAAGTAAAGGACACGAACAATGTTGGAAAAAGTAGTTCAAAGTAGATGATAAATCAGGAATCAGCTGACACCAAGCTTAGATTTTACAAGCTTGTGATTGGAAGAAGAAAGAGTAAAGGAACTAGGGATTTTATGAATTTTTATTTGAAATAAAAGAAAGATTTGCATTTCTATAGCACCCTTCATGACCTCAGGATGTTCCAAATGATTTTACAACTCAATATGTACTTTTGAAGTGTAGTCGCTGTTACAATATCAGAAGCAGGTCAGTCAATTTGCACACAGCAAGATCCTGCAAACAGTAACGTGACAATGACCAGATAACTTGTTTTATTTTAGTGATGTTGGTTGAGGAATAAATATTGGTTAGGACACTGGGGAGAGAACCTGTGCTCTTCTTCCAAATAATTACAGCACAATAAAGGTCCATTTAGTTAACTATGCCAATGTTTTTCATCTGAAGTAGTCTGTTCTAATTTTATTCTCCTGCCTTTTCTCTATTCTATTATATTTTTCCTTCTCAGATACTTATCTAATTGCATTTTAAATGATGTTATAAACTTTGCCTCAATAACCTCTTGTTAACCACTTGAACGCTCCACCTTTTTTATTTTTTCATGGGATGTGAGCGTTGCTGGCAAGGCCAGCATTTTTTGCCCATCCCTAATTGCCTTCTCGAACTACTGCAGTCCATCTGGTGTAGGTACACCCACAGTGCTGTTAGGAAGGGAGATCCAGGTTTTTGACCCAGCGACAATGAAGGAATGGCGATACAGTTTCAAGTCAGGATGGTGT
This sequence comes from Heterodontus francisci, assembly GCF_036365525.1. Lineage (NCBI taxonomy): Eukaryota > Metazoa > Chordata > Chondrichthyes > Heterodontiformes > Heterodontidae > Heterodontus > Heterodontus francisci. The sequence goes on along the minus strand of NC_090396.1, from coordinate 57,783,849 downwards.
GTGACTTAAAGGGGAACATGCAGGTGGTGCTGTTCCCATATGAATGCTGTCTTTGTTCTTCTAGGTGGTAGAGTTTGCAGGTTTGGAAGATGCTTTCAAAGGAGGCTTGGTGAGTTGCTGTGGTGCACCTTGTAGATGGTACACACTGCTACCACTGTGCGCTGGTGGTGGAGGGAGTGAATGTTTAAGATGGGGTGCCGATCAAGTGGGTTGCTTTGTCCTGGATGGTGTCGAGCTTCTTGAGTGTTGTTGGAGCTGCACTCATCCAGGCAAGTGGAGAGTATTCCATCACACTTCTGACTTGTGCCTTGTAGTTGGTGGACAGGCTTTGGGGAGTCAGGAAGTGAGTTACTAGTCACAGAATTCCCAGACTCTAACCTGCTCTTATATGGCTGGTCCAGTTAAGTTTCTGGTCAATGGTAACCCCCAAGATGTTGTTGGTGGGGGATTCAGCGATGGTAATGCCGTTGAATGTCAAGGGAGAGGGTTAGATTTTCTCTTGTTAGAGATGGTCATTGCCTGGCACTTATGTGCCCAAGCCTGAATGTTGCCCAGGTCTTGTTGCGTCTGGGCACAGACTGCTTCAGTATCTGAGGAGTCGTGAATAGTGCTGGATACTGTGTAATCATCAATGAACATCCCTACATCTGACTTTATGATGGAGGGAAGGTCATTAATAAAGCAGCAGAAGATGATTGGGCCTAGGACACTGCCCTGAGGAATTCCTGCAGCGAAGTCCTGGGGCTTAGATGTTGGCCTCCAACAACTACAAGCATATTCCTTTGTATTAGGTATGACTCCAACCAGTGGAGAGTTTTCCCCCTGATTCCCATTGACTTCAATTTTGCTCGGGCTCCTTGATGCCACACTCCGTCAAATGCTGCCTTGATGTCAAGGGCAGTCACTCTCACTTCACCTCTTGAATTCAACTCCTTTGCCCATGTTTGGACCAAGGCCCATGTTTGGACCAAGGTCAGGAGCTGAGAGGCCTGGCAGAACCCAGGTTATTGCTGTGTAAGTGCCATTTGGAGTACTGCTGGCGACCCCTTCCATCATTTTGCTGATGATCAAGAGTAGATTGCTAGGGTGCTCTTTGGCCTGACTGGATTTGTCCTGTTTTTTGTGGACAGGACATACCTGGTCAATTTTTCACATTGTGGGGTAGGTGCCAGTGTTTGCAGCTGCACTGGAACAACTTGGCTAGGGGTGAGGCTAGTTCTGGAGCACAGGTCTTCAGTACTACTGCCAGCATGTTGTCAGAACCCCTAGCCTTGGTAGTATCCAGTGCCTTCAGCTGTTTCTTGATATCACATCGAGTGAATCGAAATGTCTGAAGCTTGTCATCTGTGAAGCTGGGGACTCAGGAGCAGGCCAAGATGTATCATTCACTCGGCACTTCTGGTTGAAGCTGGTTGCAAATTCTTTGGTCTTGTCTGTTGCACTGATGTGCTGGGCTCCCCCATCATTGACGATGGAAATGTTTGTGGAGCCTCTGTCCCCTGTTAGTTGTTTAATTGTCCACCACTATTCATGACTGGATGTGGCAGGACTGCAGCGCATTGATCTAATCCGTTGCTTATGGGATCGCTTAGTTCTCTCTATCACATGCCGCTTCTGCTGTTTAGTATGCATGCAGTCTTGCGTTGTAGCTTCACCAGGTTGATACCTTATTTGTAGGTATGCCTGGTGCTGCTCCTGGCATACTCTCCTGCACTCCTCATTGAATCAGGGCTGATCCCCTGGCTTGATGGGAATGGTAGCATGAGCGATATGCCGGGCAATGAAGTTACAGATTGTGGCTGAATATAATTCTGTTGTTGCTGATGGCCCACAGCGCCTCAAGGATGCTCAGTTTTGATCTGTTCTGAATTTATCCCATTGAGCATGGTGGTGGTGCCACACAACACAGTGGACAGTATCCTCAGTGTGAAGTCGGGTCTTCGTCTTCACAAGGACTCTGTAGCTGTCACTCCTACCAATACTGTCATAGGCAGATGCAACTGCAACAGGTAGATTGGTGAGGGTAACGTCAAGCAGGTTTTTACCTCTTATTGATTCTCTCACAAGGTGCTGCAGGCCCAGTCTAGCAGCTATGTGTTTCAGGACTTGGCCAGCTCAGTCAGTAGTGGTACTACTGAGCCTCTCTTAGTGATGGACATTGAACTCCCCTCCCAGAGTACATTCTGTGCCCTTGCTTCTTCTGTGCTTCTTCCCAATGGTGTTCAACATGGAGGAGTACTGATTTATCAGCTGAGGTAGGGTGGTAGGTGGTAATCAGCAGGAGGTTTCCTTGTCCTGATGCCATGAGACCTCATGGGGTCTGGAGTCAATGTTGAGGACTCCCAGGGCAACCAATTTTCCAGTTAACTGCCTATTCAGCAAGTTTATTAATGTCTTCCTGTATTCTTTCACAGTCCTCCTCTATATTAACTGTATCCCCCATTTTCAAATTTTGACATTGTGCTTCCGATTCCAAAGTCCAAATCATTTAAGTAAATTGTGAACCCAGCACCAGTGCTTGTAGAACATCACTTCTCATCGATTGCCTGCCTGAGTACCTACCTTTAATGCCTCCTCTGTTTTCTGCTTTGTGGACAGCTTGCTATCCATTCTGCTACTTGTCCCTGACTCCACATATTCTGATCTTGGTCATGAGTCTACTCCGCAGTAACTTATTGATGACCTTTTGAAAATCCAAATATATTACATCTATGACATTACCCTTGCCTGTTCTTTCTGTTACTTATTTAAAGAATTCAGTAAAGTTGGCCAAGCATGACCTTCCCTTTTGAAATCAGTGCTGACTATTCTTCAATATATCTTCATTCTCTAGATGTTTCTCCATTATATCTTTGAGTAAGGATTTCATTATGTTTCCTCCCACTGATGTTATGCTAATTGAACTTTAGTTTCCTGACTTGTTCTATCTCCCTTTTTAAATATAGGAATAAAATTAGCCATCCTCCAGTCCTCTGGTACTATTCCCTTTTCCAATGGATTGTTATATATATATACAATAGTGTCTTTGCTATCTGTTCCCTAACTTCTTTTAATATGCATAGATGCAACCATCTGGAGCAGGATTTTATTCTCTCTAAGTATGATCTATTTATCAATTATCTCCTTTCTTTCTATCTTAAATATATTTATATCTTTTTTGATCTCCTTCTAATGTCATGCCCACCATGTTTGTCTTCCTGGTAAAGTAACTATTTAATATTTCTGCTATTTTATTGTCATTCCCTGTGAGTTTATTATTCCCTTGGTGACCCTACCCTTATCTTGATTTTTCTTTTGTTGTTTTAGTGTTTGTAAAATACCATTTCTTTTTATATTCCATCTTGTTAATTTCAGAGTTTCTCTTTGCCTTCCTAATTGCTTTTCTTTATTTCTTTCCTAAACTTTTCCTATTCCCTTTTGTCATCATCATCTTTGTTCTTTATGCACTTAGTGTATGCCTTTCTCTTGAGTTTCAATTTTGCCCTCATTGCATTATGCATCCATGTTGTGTCATTACTGGCTAGTTTGTCTTGCTTTCTGGTGGGATTTATTTCTCTGGGACTCTAGCCATCATCCTTTTAAATGTTTCCCACTGCTGTTCTATTTCTTTGTTTATCAGTAAATCTTTTGGCTTATTTTTCCTGGTTCCATTCTCATCCCACTCTTACCTCCTTCAAATTAAAATCAGTTTTTTTCAGTTTATTATTTTGGTCTTTTTTTAAGTGCTTCTCTACCTTTATCATACTGCAGGGGTGGCAGGAGAAACACAATGGGGCTGGGCTTCAATTGACTGCATGACACTGCAGATACATGCAATTAATGCTGGATTCGTGACCATGGCTGCCTGTGCGGCTGAGTTTCTGGGCACAATTTGATGAACATCCTCAATTCGCCATTCCGACCTGTGAATGTGGCCATTTTTCTGGGCGGGGATTGCCTAGGACAAATGGACTTTAGATGCAGTGTAAAAGTCTGTGGATATTTGTAAAGTAGTTATGGGCACAACCCACTTAAGTTTACAACACTAAAATCTGTAATGCTATTTCATTCGATTCCACCCAGATTCTGCTGGTACCTGGGAGGAAATTATCTGGAAACCCCAGGCATATATCTTTTGTTTACTTTTTCTATTTCTGTCCACCTCGATGTGCTCCTGTCACTCCCTCTTATTATAGTCACAGGGACAAGTTGGTGCAGCCCACAGACTTCAGCAATCCATCATTCAATTCTGTGCATCTCTGAGGGAAAACTGGTTCCGCCGGGTTTTCTTCCTCCCTTAGTCAGAATGCTGCTATAGCACAAATTGTTCAACCCATTACCCCGCTCGAGAAACATAGACATTACCCTTTGATGCCAATGGAGTTTGAGTGTCTTTTTTTCTTTTTCCCCAAAATATACTTTATTCATAAAAATCTGTAAAAAAAAATGCATTCCAAAACAGTTCAAAACATCACCAAGTTGACAAAGAACAAAGAACAAACTACAGTACAGCACAGGAACAGGCCATTCGGCCCTCCAAGCCTGCTCTGGTCTTGATGCCTGCCTAAACTAACCTTCTGCACTTCCGGGGCCCATATCCCTCTATTCCCTTCCTATTCATATATTTGTCAAGATGTCTCTTAAACGTCGCTATCGTATCTGCTTCCACCACCTCCCCTGGCAGCAAGTTCCAAGCACTCACCACCCTCTGTGTAAAAAACTTGCCTCGCACATCCCCTCTAAAAGACATTCCAAAGAGTGCAAAGGAAAACAGTTTTCTTTGTGAGAGTTGCCTCACAACCTTTCCGTTCCATTTTACATGCCATGTACATTTTACAGCAATGGAGTTTGAGTGTCTGTCTGGCATGGAGCTAGATCCCTAGCATTCTCCAGTAGAAAGTCCAAGAGACAGCCAAGTTAGCAGGCTATCAGAGGAACATATTTTGGTCATTCTGAAATGATTCGGTATGGGTGACAGCTCTGATAATGGCTCGCAGAGACCCAGATCCACTTGTATGCATACACAGTAAAGTTTTATCTTTGGTTAAAATAAGGCAGCATCGTATTTAGTAAAGTGTACACAAGTTGTGTTTAAGCACAGAAATGTGCTGAATGAACATTCTCTCCCTTCCAGATAATAAAGAAATGTGAAACTGCAGCCAACAACTATTCTGTCAAAACTGATAAGGCTGCATCTGTGAATTCCCTCTTCACTATACTCATTATGGAGGTCAATGAATTTCACCCACCAATTCAACCTGAAATTAAATAATGGCTGCTGTTCGGGCTACCGGATACATTCTTTCAAAGAGCCACTTGCTTGGGACAGATCAGCATAATTTATTGCCTCATAAAGCAGGGGCTCGCTGCTTGTTGCCATGCCAAGCAGTTGGAGGGGTAGCAGGGCCCTTTTTCACATGACACTGAAGTGAATGTGAGCCAAACACCTGCAAGAGAAAGAGCAGGAAGTAGTGGGAGAGAGGAGAAACAATTTAACTATTAGCAGCATGTGCAGAGCATTCCAGGATCTCGCTTTAACCCTTCTACCAGCTCAATCCGTGAGGGAAAAAAAAATCTGATTGTAGCACTGGGAAGTAAGAAGTACTGATGAATGTTTAACCCTTTCCATATCAACAGTGTTGATGGCAATAATATTAGACGGCCCCTCACAGAGAATGTTTTTCTTAAAAATCCGTAAGAGACTTCGTACACAAAAGGTCAACAGGAAATAGCTATGATAATCTCCTCCTTTATTATTCTCCCTCTACGTCTTCCTCAAAAACTTCATCAGCAAAATTACTACATCAGACATTCAACATTTATTACTTCCCACTTCCCTCAGCAAACCACCCCCCCCATAATATAGTGTAACGGTGTCTCCTTATATATGTCTGATGATGTCATCAGTTGCATCAGTGGCTTGATCTCTTAAAGGTACAGTTTCTTAAAGGTGAAGTCACCATTGCACTACATTACATTACCCCCTTCTTTTAAATTTAAAGTTTCCCTCCTTTTAAAAAAATTAATAATTGCAAAATTACATTGAACAAAACTCGGTTGGACTGAAATTTGAAACTTGGAGGGATAGGTTTCAGGCACGTCACCCTCAATACCAGACTTTGTTCCTGCCTGGCTCCGTTCTTCATCGATGCATGACATAGCCTTTAAAATCACACAGGTAATTGGTGAGGTCTCTATGATCTTCTCTGTGGATCTATCAACTTTGATCTGCGCTGTACTTGATTTAGCTGAGCTGCTTCTTGAGTTGTCGCAGGCGTAAAATCATCAAAGTCGTCTTCATCACTTTCTTCTGGAATTGTTTTAGCATTGATTTATTTGAAGGTTACATTTTTCTTGACAATGTAGATTCCTCTCTTTGCTATGACCATGCTTCCTTTTTTCTGAATTACCAAAAACACTTTTGGGTCAAATGCTAGTTTTCGATGATTTCTCTTGCCAAACCAAGATTTTGTCTCCTTCTTTTATCTTGCTATCTTTTGTGTGCATCCGCCGGTCTGCATGTGTCTTTATCTTCTGTTTTGACTTTTGTCTCTATCCCTCAAGCTTTCTGTTGAGTGCGAGAAGGGTTGAGTAGGCGTGTAGTGTGGCAGTTCAGACGTTATCTTTCTTCCATTCAGAGCGAAGCTTGGTGATATATTTGAGGTCGAATGTGAGGTTGCCCTGTAGGCTCTTAGAAATCTAAGGAGTTGTTGTTTCCAGTTCTTTCCTTCGGCTTGAGTTGCTTGTATGGTTTTCATTGGGGTGCGATTAAAACATTCTACCTCTCCATTTGCTCTCGGCCTTGAAGGCATGATTCTTCAATGGATGGCAAATACACTGAATTCATGACCATTAAGTGGCAGGCCATTGTCTGTACTTAATGTATCTGGTATCCCTTGTCTTGCGAAGACAGCATCAAATTTGGGTAGAGTTGCTCTTGCAGATGTCGATGTCACTATTTCAACCTCTGGTTATCTGCTGTAGTCATTTATGATGACTAAAATGTTTTCATCAGAGGGAAAGGTCCTGAAAAATCAGCTGTCCCTTCCTTTCAGGGCCTCACGGGCCTGGGTGTCATCCTACATGTTTAGGGGTTCTCTGTACCTTCATTCATGGCTGCTTGGCATGGTATGCATTCTCTTACTGCTTCTTCTACCATTATGTTTATTCCAGGAACCATATCTTCTCTCGCACTCAGCTTTTTGTCTTTACAATTACTTGGTGTGTTGCATGCGCAATCTCAACTGCTTTTCTCCTTAAAGTCATCGGGAGGACAAGTCTGTTGCCTCTGAGGATGAGTTTGTCATGTGCTGTGAAGTCATCCTTGCATAATTGGTACACTTTTACTTCAGGGTGTTTCCAGTTGTCATGCTTCTGTGTTTGTACGGCTTTCATGAGAAGTTGTAGTGTTTCATCTTTCCATATTTCTCTCTTACTTCACCTATTCTCATGGCCTTAGGCACAGTGTGACCACATATGTAGTTTAGGTAGTCAATGTCTAGTTCAGGCAGTCAATGTCCAGTTCAGGCTTAGCAGGTTTGTTTTTGATTGGATTGCGACTTAAAAAATCAGTCGAGTTCTCTTCATCTTTGCCTGATTTGTATATTAGTTGACAATTGTATGACATGAGTCTCCATCTCCATCTCTTGATTTTTGCAGATATTGGTTTCTGTTTTGTAAAAATGCCCAGAGACTGTACCTTTAAGAGATCAGGCACGGATGCAACTGATGGCATCATCAGACATATATAAGGAGCAGACACCATTTTGTGACACACACTTAACACATGGCTTTACAGATAGCACATACACACCAACAAGGAAAAGACCTGTACCTGGATCATGCAATGCAATGCAATGCAATGTAATGTAGGTAAGTAAGTAAGACGATAAATGTGTTGAATTGGAATATAAAGCCTGCAGTTGTCACTTAGAGAGAGTTAAGAACACAGCACAACACTACACCCCTGACACGCAGATACAGAACCTACTTCAGAAAATTTACTGAACAAAAGTCTGCATCAACAAACTTGTTACAACAACAACTTGCATTTATATAGCACCTTAACAGAGCAAAACATCCCAAGGGCTTCATAAAGGTGTTATTAAAGAGGTATCCAGTGAGATTGATAGTTCAAACAACCTACAAATGTCTTCAAGCTTGCTGTCTTGAACATCAGTAGCATTATAGATTAAACCTCTCCCCTTGGTAAATGTGATGCAGGGTGAAACGTTACCATAAGTAAGATGATGAGCTGAAGCATCCCATCCCACAGTCACCAACTTGAACACCCTTTCCCCAACTGACAAAATCAGCAGCCTAAGGCCTTAGCTTTTTGCAATTCATAAGCCTTCCCTTCAGAGTCACTGTTTGGCATCTACTGGGAGTATTTATCTCTTTGCCTAATACTGGATTTAATAAAGGAAGATGGGAGAAATGGATAAATGTGGCAAACAATGATATATTTACAGCAAGCCCTGGAAAAACTGACGCAAGTATATTTCTTTGAGCAAAAAGAGGCGCTGGTGCTGACAGGGTTAACCTGTTCAATGTTAGTCTCTGTAGAATTGGGCCTGATTCACGTGGCTTCCCTCAGCAGAATGCCACCCACAGATGTGAAACTGTATTGGCTGCACAAAAGCAAAAGGCTGGACATCAACATTCTACAGCCTCTTGGCCCTCTCGAAATTTGTTTGTGAGTTTATAGCAGTAAATGGCATAGGAGTTGGCTCTTCTGGAATGTTTTGTTTTCGTATTCTGAATCTCTGAGCTTTGATTAATTGGGGGTAATTTTGCTTCTGTGCAATAATATAAAATGGGCAAGCAAATCAGCAGCCAACTATTTACTTCTCTTCTGATTTTAATTCCAATAGAACTAAGAATCGGGATAGATTTAAAACTGGCTGCCCATTCGCTATCTTCTTTTTTACACTGTCACACAACGTCAAAATAGCCCCCATTGTCTTTAATGTTTTCAGTCATTTGAGCTTTCAAAAACTCACCTTGTTTTCTTTTCTGACTAAATTTTATGCACCTCTCTTCTGTAAGAACATACTTAGTAAATATTTGTACTCGTCAGGGTGACTGCTCTGTGATACACAGTGAAACCCTTCTCCACGGTGGTAATGTGCACCCAGGTTATGTGCAGCACAGATCAGATCAAGAGTAATGCCCCTTCTATTCTACTGCAACTGTATGTGTTTTAACCCAGAATTAGAGGATAATCTTCTACTTGCACCAAAACTGACATTCCAATGAAACGAAACAGCCATCTTCATGGTCTGTCCCAAGTAAAATGGCTAGTTTAGCACCAATTTGTGCTGGATTATTGAAGGCAGCTTTCCTTCCAGCCTTGCATTGACTCTGAGCAGAGCTGAGGCTTTGCATATTGCCAGCTGACATAGAGAGGAGACTTTCAGCCCTTAAGGCTGGGTGACTGCTACAAAAGCTGCTTGAGAAGCTTCCAGCCATGGAGAGGAAAAACAGTTTTGCTTCCTACACACTATAAATGTGCATAGAAAGTGTACACTGGTCAGCATTTTTAGCCAGGTTGTTAAAAGGGCATGTTTATCATTTATCTGCAAATGTTAATCAGAGGGAATCCTCACAAACGTGTTATAATGTCATTATATATGGTAACCAGAGCATGTCTTCTCTCAGATGTCATAAAGATCTAAAACTTGAGAACAAAACAGCTAATACTTATCAATAGGAATTGAACACAACATGTTATCTGCCTATTCTAGGCTTCAGAAGCTCAAAATTATTGCTTCTATTAAACAATGGTTAGTAAAATAATTTGCATGATTTTTTCTGTTGAATAATAAGTGTTAATTTCAACATATAGATTTTGCAGGGGATAAGATGATTGTAATAACTTCTTGATTATTGAGCTGCCTGGTTTAAGAAAATAAAACACTTTTGATCTGCAGTCATCCAATTTCTTTCCTTTAATGATATAATCAATGTTAAACAGTAACTGTTAGAAACCACTTTTATATAATAGAGCAGGTTTTATGCCAAGCTCCAGAGATCATGTTCTGCGTGGCTACATCAAGAGGTTCTTATGCAAACTAATTGTATTCATGTTCTGACAAGCCCTGGTTTTATAAAATGATTCATCATTGCAGAATTAAGAGTTACCATTTCTTCAAAGCACTTATCTGTTTGTGCAATATCTAAAGTACTAAAAGTAAATCGCATGCTTGCACCCATTCCTCAAATACTGAGTAATAGTGGTGTTACTTGTAGAGCCCCCTGTGAATTGTGAACATTGAGCTGAAGGGTGTGGGGTTTTATAACATGGAGTCACTTCACCCAAACAAAAAAAATCCCTCTTTTTGCAGCAATGCCAGGGATACTCCATTCCACAACAGAGTTTATTTCCTCCCTCTGTCTGTCCACCTGCCTATCTGTCTCTCTCTTTGCCTGTATCTCTCTCGCTCTCACTCTCTTTCTCTGTGCCGCTGTCTCTCTACCCCTTGATTATTCTGTCCTGCCCTCAATAGGGTCTGACAACCATCAGGTTTCTCTCTCTGACCCTCCTCCCAGTACAGGGTACATAGGCTGGGAGATGGGGAGGGTGCTGGGAGGAGGGCATGCAAAATAGTGTGGGGTGGTGTCAGGTGGGGTGCCCGACATTGTCCTGCCCCCATGCCCTTTTGACTGTAGCGGGCACTGTGACGGAGGTGAAGTCACTTAATTGCCTCTCGCTTCCACTGGCTTGTAACCAACGTCGGTGGTGCCCGCTACCACGTGGAGACACTGCCAGGTCAGATCTGCTGGACTCCTAGCGGGCTCGGGAGTGGGGGTCACTCTTCTATGGGTCACCGCCCACCCCACCTTCCGGCCTGTCGACGGGACCCCCATCACCGAAATAAAATCCAGCTCTATGTGTCATCATTCAAAAGGCTTTCTCTTTCTCTCTGTCTCTCTCTCTCGTCCCACCCCTGAATGGGTTCTCTTTCCTTTTATTGCTTCTTTCTCTTTCTCTCTTGCTATGGGAGTATTTAACTTGTGGAATAAAAATGTGGGAATAATAAAAGAGTTACCTTGTGTAAATTGTGGCAGAAATGGGAAAAGGAATGCATTTATTGAATTCAGTCAAGTTAGCTTCCTAAAGCAGTAATGAAGGAGAAGATGATAACTGCATCTATTTTTGCACAATGAACCATGTAATAGCCACCTGGTAGTAAGGGAGCATCTTGAGAATAGAGACCCTTGTAAGATTGCAGGCAGGAAGTCATTCCTCACCATTTTCAGGACACAACTGCACCTGGTGGGAAACCTCAACATCTCTCTCAATGTTTTGAACTTAAGGCTAACTTTGTGTTGTGAAGAAAGAACTGACCACAATAGGTTAATAGGTAAATTTATGGACTGACAGTGGATTTTATTCAACATGATAATTAGCTGATTATAAAACTAGTATAAACCCCTGCAAACCAAAAGGGGCACTTCTGAGGTGATGCAACTATAGTCGATGAGAGTAGGTAGAAGGTACAACCAGTGTTAAACAAAAGAAGAAAGTTTACGTAAGGGTAAAGAACTAGGAGGATTATAGATTATTTCAACAGGACACTGAGACAACAAGGGACACAAAGAGGGAATAGCAAAAAAAAGCTTGCAGATGGTATCAAACATCAAGAAAGACTGGTAAAGGAAACAACATATTCATTGAAAACAGATTCACCGATAACGATAGCAGAGGCAGAGGACATTGTGGAAACACTAATTTTGCTTTGGGCTACAAAATGCTGATGTAGGATCCAACATTAGAGGCCATTGTCAGCATACAGTACTGTGTGCTCTGCAAGGGGTGGTTAGGGTCTCGGCTGCTCTGGAAGAGGTATGATGTGGCGCCTCCACAGAGGGAAGGCCAAGAGGCAGCTGCGCTTGCCCGTGAAGCCCCACGACGAGAGCAGCAGCAGCTAGCCATGCCAAGAAGGGCCCACCTGAATGAGAGAGTGTACCAGACTCAAATCAGCTACCTCCAAATGCCTGGGCAGCACTGTCAGTAGAGACAATGGCTCTCCAGGGAGTCTGTTACCAACTTATGCACCATGCTGCAGGACGAGTTGCCACCTGAGATTCAGGGGTCACTCTATACCAGTGTCCCTGAAGATCACAATGACACAAAACTTTTATGCGTCTGGATCATTCCAAGGATTCACCAGAGACATGCGTGGGGTCTCCCAGGCAGCAGCCCATTGCTACACTAAGGAGGTGACCAATGCCTTGTTCAAGAGAGCTGGTGACTATGTGCGCTACCAGACCGACCCTGACAGGCACAGAGGGCCATTGGACTCAGGCCATCGCTGGATTCCCCCGGGTGCAAGGTGTAAGAGATTGCACGCATGTGGCCATCAACGTTCCACCGGACCAGCCAGCCGCCTTCATCAACAGGAAGGGCTTCCCTTCCATCAACTGGTCTGTGACCACCGAAAGCGTTTCCTGCAGCGGTGTGCCCACTTCCCGGGAAACAGTCATGATACCTACATACTTTGACAGTCCCAGGTGCCACAGCTTTTCAGGTCCCCCGCTCACCTTCAGGGATGAATTCTCGGGGACAAGAGCTATCCACTGAAGACATAGATTCTGACGCCTGAGAGGAACTCTCGCAATGCAGAGAGGAGAGGTACAACACTTGCTGTAGCTCCAGCCGAGTGACCATCGAGCAGGCCATTGGTCGGAGGAGGCGAGTGAGCAGGCAGCTTTGGACGTTGAAGCCCTTGCACTGGAGGCCAGGCAGATAGAACAACGGGCCAAGGAGGCAAGAGACAATCTCATATTTACCTGCTTCCAGCCACCCTGATGGCGACTCAGAGTGAAATCAATAAAGACTCGTCTCAATGCATTCAGTCTGTCACCTCCTTTCTATTTGTGTTCTGTGCCTAGCGCCCAGCTGAACCACACGCTATGGTCCATGGGAGACCCTATTCAAGTGAGGGCTGTACCTACTTTGGCATCCACTAAGGGGGAAGGGTGAAGTCAGCAGTTCACAATTAATGCATGATAGAACCATAATTTTTACACAATGAAGGTTAATTGCTTGAACAAAAGAAGTTTATATGATGAAGCAGATGTCAAATTTCAAACACCCGTGAACCCCCAAGTGTCTCTATGTTGTTTTCTTTATACGTTTGTGAGTTCTTACATGAGGTGTGACCCCAGTGCTAGCAGCTGGGTGTTGATCAGGCTTCCCCGTGGTCTGGGATGACTTTGGCAGCTGTCCTCTGGGTGCCTGAGGCCTGAAGGACCCCAGCTGCCTGAGGGTTTCTTGCACTGGTGCAGGACTCTCCTCAGCCGTCGTGGCGACTGGCGCTGACTGGCAGAGGGGTTGAGAAGCCAGTGCCCACACTCAGAGCACCCTGAGGGTGGTAACCCCAGCTGTGGAGCTCAGCCTCTTCTCCCTTTCAAGGCTCACTTGAATCTCGCTGCTCACCAGAGAAGAATGACGAGCTGGAGAAGACTCCAGGGGCCTCGTCCTTCTCTCGCCTTGCCACTGCTGCATTGAGCTCATGGCCAAGGCGATGGTGTGCAGGTCTGCGTGCATTTGTGGGATCTGGCTCTCCACGAGGGTCACCAACCTCTCAATGAACGATGCCATGCGCTCACACGGCTGTGACATGCTGTTGTGTGATTGCCTTTAAGAATAATGTACCTTTAAGATCTTAGTATGCTAATGAGCCAAGTACTAGTATGTAGTCATGTGACTACATGCCAGTCCAGCTCTGTAACTGGAAAACCAAGAGGTAAGACCTGCAAATAGTTAGCTCTGTGCTGTATATAGTTGTTAGCTGTTTAATAAACCTGTTTGAGATCTTCAAAGGACCTGAACTCCATGCATCTCATTTATGTTGCATCAGACAACATAAAGAAGGATCTCATTGCAATGGCAGCACTCATGGCATGGATGGACTCCTCCATCGTCTGCTCATGTCTGCGTACAGCCTCGGGCATCTCTGTCATCTGTTGCCTTATCACCCTCTGCAATTTCAGCATGCCATATGCTGTCGACATCAGAGGCTTATCATCAGCCTGGGGCTCAGCATGGGCATGGCCACCCACAGTTCTCTGACTGTCAGAGGCCTCAGTTGGCTCAGCCTCAACCAGCTGCTTGGGCGCATGTGCAGTGTTCTCACCAGCTGGTGCCCCTGATTCTGCAGCTGAGCGGAAACACATGAAGGTGAAAGTATCTGCGCTGGAGGAAGGTACAGGAGAGTCATGGAATGGTGCTTCGTCTGACTGTGGTTCCTCCTCATAGGTTGACAGCTGTCCCCCGTCTGCAGAAGTCTTGTGCACACACTGACCTGCATGAGAGAACACAATTGTGTGTGGGTTAGGCTGTGCAGATCTCGTCATACCAACCATATCTGATGTGGGTCTCCAGAAGTGAACTGCATGTCGATGGGAGACAATCCTCACTCTCTTGCGCAGAGACCCCAGTCTCTCCATCTGATATAGAGCCGCCCTGGGTCCCCACATGATCACTTGCAATCACTAAAATGGAGAGAGGTGTGAAGCACTCACTTTGGCAGATAGAAGGAGGTCATTGACCCTCCTGTGGCACTGCATCCAGTTCTGGGAAGTGACTCCCATGGCTGCTGACCTCCCCAACTATCTCCATCCAAGCTTGCTTGGCCAGGCAGGCGGATCTCTTTTTGCCATCACTGGGGAAGAGGACCTCCTGCCTTTCCCTTGCAGCCCAGAGGAGAATCTGGAGGGAGGTATCACTAAACCGTGGGACAATCCTGTGTCTTGCCTCTGCCATCCTGCGGGGTCTGTCTTGGTGGGGTGGGGGTTCCATGGGTCACTCCAAAACTGGTCTCAGTTGTGAGGAGTAAGCAGCAAATGAGTCCCAGGCAGCGATGCAAGTAGAGCTGGCAGGGCTTTAAATATGGCGCCAACACCTGCTCCGGAGTCATCCGATGCCAAATTCAGCCTCTTGCACCCTGCCCCCACCACGAGATTGGCCAGGCCCCGCACCTCCGTTATGCAAAGTGGCCACCCACCACGTGACCGCAGTGGGCCGGCCACCCATATGACTAATGGGAACAGTGCCCACTTCTGGGTCTGCCGCTGGGATCTGTGATGGGATCGCTAAATTCAGCTCAAAATGTGTAATCATATGAGGTGATTTGAACACTGCTCATCGAGAGGAAACCAGGTGGGCGGGGCGCTAAAATTGGTCATGCGGCTTACCTGCCAACAGCTTACCCATACCCATAGTCCGAAATTTTAACACACTCTTCTGAGCAGTTGGTGAGGATACCAACCTGAAGCTGATAGGACCCTTTAAATATGCAGATCGAGCTTCAAGGATGTCTTCAGAGCTTGACTGTTTTTTTTAACTGGTGGCCTAAGTGGGGAAAAGGTTGTGGCTTTCCCATCAGGTGAAGAGAGTCAGAAGAGGCCCAAACAGGTTGATTCTCAAATTTCTTTTATTTATTTTCCTTGGGGGGTCTCGGAGCAGTGCTTCACTGGGCCCTGCGCGGGAAGTTTAGGCTTCCCCTTTCCCAGATCTTCCGCCTGATCACAAAGTTCTCCTGAAACACTTTCCCCATTACTTAACTGAGCAACTGTTCCTTCTGTCCCGGCTGGAGCCTTCGAGCGCTGCCCGAAGTTATGATCTAACCCACCGACTAGCTGCCACTTCCCACCTGATTCAGTTGACCAACTGACTGAGGGAACTGTAGATGTGGTCTGGGAGTTAAAATCACCTGGGTCTCACACTGTTAAGTTCAGGGAAGCGGTGAGAGGAGTCTCAGACTTTCCTCAGCCCTCAGTCCACCTAATTTCTGTTCTGGGTTAAAATTGAGCCTACAGAGTGCTAGCAGACCTCATCTGACAAACTGTGGTCAATTCTGACTGCTTTTGTCTGGCATTAATGGGGCAGTAATGGCCTCCAAATGGGGACGATAGCCTTACCACCCCTTTAACACCAGCAATACAGCCTGCTTCATTTCCCAACAAGCCTGGAAGAAGAGCTAAAGGAGTGTTCATATTAATACCACTCTTCAAAGTCGAATCTGAGGACTAAGGACTAAGCCACATCTTCCTAAAGAATATCACAAATGAAAGTAAAGTACAACTATTTTTCCCCAGACAAACAGCAGAAATGAAGAGAATACCACAAGGTTTTCCACCAAGAAATCAAAATGTAATGCGATAGCTGAATGTGGAAAATTAATATTCTCCATTTGAAGAACATTTATGAAAGGTGCTAGCTTTTCTTAGAAATTTGTCACACTAATAATAACTGGGTGTCTTCTGAATAGTTGAACTTATTGAAATTCTTTGCATCCCTGTTCCGAACACCATTATTAGATTGGTATCTAAAACACATCCTCAGGAAATAGAATACCGGCTCAAAGGCTGATTTGTAATTTAATTAAAAACTATAGATAATCCTTCAAAATTAGCCTCTGTTTCTTTTGACATCTTTGAAAGTGTTCCAAAAATACTTGGGATGAAATTCCACTTAGGAATATTTACAATGAATGCGTTATCATGATCATATAATATTCCTCTGTGCATTATTTTAATATACTTGCTAACTGATTTAAAGTAAGCAGATTCTCACAATATGCTAGGGAACTTTCATGCAAATGTGGTAACATGTTACAACTATTGAGAACAATTTCATTCCTTTAATATAATTCATAATTGTTTTGTAAGGAAACCTTCATTTCTCAGTCATTCTTGCAACGAAGTGTGTTGAGTTGAGAGAAGCCACATTTACTTGCAGTGGATTTTATTAAAAAGGAATGCGATGGAGGGGAATGTTTTATTTGTAATTCATTACCACTTGTTGTCACAGGTACACAGGATCATGCCAAACCAACATGTTTGCAACATAACCAAGAGTCTTTGTGATAATGACACTTATCAGAATATTTATTAGCATTTTTTAAAAGCAGTGCAGTTGCACAGAAAACAAGCAGATCAGTGCAACTCCTGCCTGAACTCCAGCAAGTTCAGCAAAGCACACAATGAAAGATTTTCTGATTAATTAGTACTCAATATCATTGATGTGATGAAATGATGGTTGGTGAATGAAATTATTTATGTGCTCCCTAAATCAAACTCATTTTAAGTTTGTTCCTTCCAAAAAGACCCAGACACAGTCCTTTAAAACTATGAACCAGGAATGGCTATGTGGATTTAGACTTCAAAACCATGAATTAAATATTTCTTAATAATTGTGTGGTTTGGCGTAGAATTGTTTTCAGCTGTTTTGGAAATATTTACCTCAGGAGGACCGATCGAATCTTCTTAACCCCATGCACTTGTTTTCTGTGTACATACAAGGTTCATCAGCCTTCCTTTTCATTATTTGACAACCGGCTTAAGTGTCAAATCTATTTACAAAGGTCGTGCAGAGGTCGTGGGAATTGAGTTCAGCACAGCTGTCAATTTTACATCCAGCCTCCGCTGAGTAGGTTGCTGTTCCCTCCCCAGTGCTAAACGGGGGGAATGATGCAACTCTATCACTTGTGAATTTTAAATGAAGAGCAGACTCGTCTTGGATTGAGAACCAATGGCTTCCGGGGAGCAATGGGCCTTCAGAATGCTGCTGACAGGCCTGTTGACCGGGTCCAGAGCTGCCTGATGGTCTAAAGGAACAGGGAGTGCTGATTAAACACCAATTCTGGATCCTTCTGTATTCCATCAGCAAACTGCAGCAATGACAAATCTTTAGATATTCTCATAGGTCAGGTGTCATATTCTGGGACCTGAGAAACTGGTTTTGACAGTAATGCACTCACCTATGTCTGGGGGATTTCTTGTAGAACAATAGATAAGAAATATTAATACCATTTACATCTAATAATTCAAAAACACTTTTTGTACTGAATATAATTTGAATGATCAGATAATTTAAATGAGGCAGCTTTTGAATTAAGGGGATTGAACAATCAGATATTTATTTTCCAAATTGTTACGACAAAGGTTTGAAAAAACAAAAAAAGCTTGCATTTATATAAATGCCTTGAATTACCTCAGGAAGTCCCAAAGTGCTTTATAACCAATGAAGTACTTTTGAAGTGTAGCCACTGTTGTAACGTAGACAAACCACAGCCAATTTACACAGCAAGCTCCCACCAACAGCAATGTGATAAAGACCAGTTAATTTTTGTTGGTTGAGGGATAAATATCGGCCAGGACAACTTAGAGACTGGAATTTTATGTTAGGCGGGAGGCCTCGCACACCCACCCAAAGGTCAGGGGTAAAGCCCGCCTCCGCCGGGCTTGGGAAGCCACGCTCGGATTTTACGTTCCCCAGGCCCTTAATTGGACTTGGGCCGGACTTCCACCTCTCTGAGGCAGGATGTCCTGCCTCTAAGAGCTGCCGGCCAATCAACGGGCCGGCAGCTCTTAGTCCCATCAGCGCCACCAGGAGCAGTAGCCATTGCTGGGACTGCACCCAGCCAATGGCAGGATCGTGGACATCGGCCCTGGAAGAGAGGTAAGTTTTGGGACCTCACTGGGGACAACTGGCCGGGCCCCGGTGAGGCAAGGGGTTTCGGTTGGGGGTTGAGGGAGTCACTTTATTTCAGTGGTAGTGGTCGGACTTTGAGGGGCCCTCCGTGCAGCACAGGGTGCCCGATCAGGAGGGCCCCCCGGCCCACGAGGAGGCCACTCGGTTTTACCTGGCAGCATTCTGGGGGCCTGAGACACCCGCTGGCCACTGGTAAAATAGCAGCGGTGGAAGGAGAAGCCCTTAAGTGGCAGTTAATTGGCCACTTAAGGGCCGTGATCGGCCTAGGGCGGGGCAAGGGGGGCATTTCTCATTGCCTCCACCCCTGGTAAAATTGCAGCGAGGGCAGGAAGGCTTCAGGAATGGTCTCCCCCGCTTCCCACTCAAGTTTAGGATCCCACCCCCACCCACCACCAGCTCGCTCCTGTGGGAGCAGGAGGGCATAAAATTCCAGCTAGAATGTCCCATAATTTTCAGCCTGTAAAATTGAGAAGTCGGTGAGGACTTCAGCAGAGTGCTATGGGATGGCATGAATTTCAATGGTTACAAATGGAATTCTTCCACTTTGGAAACCCGGAAAAATATATACGTCGACTTTTACTCAAGAAGGATAGGACTGTCATTGGGTATGATACCCAATGAAGGTTAAGTGACAGATTCTTGCATGTTAGAGAGTGGGTGAGCTTTCTGTTTTGGTTGGGTAACACAGTGAGAGTCCGTGTGATACATATATCAGTTTAGGTTATCAACAACAATAACAATTACTTGCATTTATTTAGCACCCTTAACATAGTAAAATGTACCAAGGTGCTTTAAAAGATTGTTATCAAACAAAAATTTGACAGAGTCACATAAAGAGATATTAGGACAGGTGACCAAAGGCTTGATCAAAGAGGTAGATTTTAAGGAGCATCTTAAAGGAGGAGACAGAGGTGGAGAGATTTAGGGATGGAAGTCTAGAGCTTGGGGCTGAAGACATGGCCATCAATGGTGGAGCAATGAAAATCGCAGATGTACAAGAACAAGAATGTAAAAATCAAATTTTAAAGAGCTCATTAACTATCGCAGTCTCTCCCTGTTGCTCTCATGATGCACTGGTTTTCTCAGGTTAAAAGATTAGCCAGCAGATACACCTTCCAATATCCTCACCTGTCAGAAAGGGAATAACACAGTTAGTGAGACCTGAAAGGGTATCTCTGTTTCTCTCTCCACAGATGCAGCCAGACCTGCTGATTATTTCCAGCATTTTCTGTTTTTGTTTCAGATTTCCAGTATCTGCAGTATTTTGCTATTGTCCCAATTCTTCTGTTGTGTCCACTCCTTCTCTATGAAATACCTTGAGATGTTCACCACGTTAACGGTGCTATACAAATTCATGTTGTTGTTGGTAGATGCCTAGATGTAGTGAACTGCCTGTCTGCCCCATGGGTTTTGTGATGGTAATGTAACATGGAAGAATTGCATTAAAATGAGTAGGGGTACATCAATAACCGAGGTTCATCTTAATTCAATCCCCTTGCAGTCGTGCTTAATTACTCCATCAAACAAATCCTCCGAATGAAATTATCATCACTTTTTTGAAAATGCTGCTAAAAGAAGTTACGGCTGTGGGGAAAGGGCGGGGGCGTGGGACTAGCTAAATTGTTCTTGCAGAGAGCTGGCACAGACCTGACGGGCCGAATGGCAGCCTCCTGTGCTGTACCCATTCTAAGAATCAAAGTAAAAGAAGAAAGCCATATGATGTTGAAATGATGAATAAATCTGTCTAACAGTTTAATTTTAATAAGTGTTCTGATGCCACAGCAGCTCTTTAAAATAGGATCCAGAATAACATTTGATCATTGTACAGTTTAATATTGCAGGCTGCATAACTAAATCATGATTGAAACTAAGTCAGTACTTCAGGATGGGCTCATCTCTAAAATAGAGGTATTTTTCTATCTTTATGTCTGAATTGCTATTAAAACGTAGACAATACAAAATATTAATTTTCTCTTACATTGCATAATGTGTCTTTTAACATCTTTTTACTGATTTTGCTTCCTCCATTCCAGTGTTCTTCTGCACAACGTCCCCTGTTCAGGAACATGCTAATGTCAC
Source organism: Heterodontus francisci (assembly GCF_036365525.1). Classification (NCBI taxonomy): domain Eukaryota; kingdom Metazoa; phylum Chordata; class Chondrichthyes; order Heterodontiformes; family Heterodontidae; genus Heterodontus; species Heterodontus francisci. The sequence goes on along the minus strand of NC_090396.1, from coordinate 57,763,286 downwards.
CTGTTCCCAGAGCTCTGTCTGGGCCAGTCTGTAACTGCCAACAAGGCGATGGACAAGACTATCGAGGGTTTGACTTTTTTCTCTCTCGTTCTCCATGTGGATAATCCCTTTCACCTTTTCCTAGTGGTTTGCCTGGAATCAGGAACTCATATTCAGCCAATCATCTCATGATTAACTTGTCTCATTTAGAAAGAGATCATGTTAAAGTTTTCTCTTCTGCAAGTCAAATGGACAAATCAGTTAGTTTGTACTGCTCATTATTCAATAGTTACAAATTGGCACCGACGCACCTTCATTCCAATAAAATCAAAGCCATTCATACTTTGAGAGGAATTAGATCCTGAAAAATAGATTTTATTCAGCAGTAGCTTTTCTTAAGACCCGCATCAGTGAACTCTCATTTAACCTCAGATTAATAACAATGAACTCTTCTTTGATCTGCAATTACTACCTTGTGCATTATTACTTTAAAATTGATTGCAGCAGAAAATCTCAACCTGGGGGTGGGGGTGGGGTGGGATGAGGATGTGGCACTCTGCCGGCATTTGGCCATGCATTTCAGTCCGGAGATCCAAAGGTGGATCTTCCCTCCACCCCTTACAACATCAAGGGGGCATCTCAGGGGCAATTCCTGGACTTTCCCAAAAAACTCACGCCTTTATACCCCTGAGAAGCCTCAGCTGAACATATGCCGCTGGAGATATGGCAGAAGTCCCTTTGAGGTCTTCTGAAGCTAACTGATCTCATAAAGGCTTGGGGTAGGGGTGGCTGCTGCTGCACTCTGACTGACCCTTTCCTAGCTAAGCAAATGACCATCCACCTGGAATTTGGAACAAGGTCTCCGGACTTGGGCGAGGGCGAGCAGGCCACACTAACACTGGCAGATTAGGGCCGCAGGAAATTCCAAGCCAAAGACTGCAATTTGGACCACATTATGTAATTACACATGTATACGGCAGAGGGAGCCAGGTCCTGGAAGTAACTATCATTTTGTCCATAAGCTCCTGGCTGGGATGAACAATTTGGAGTAAGAATGAACATCGAGATAGTGATTGTTTAAATGAATTGGTGTCTTTTCGATGCTAATCAAGCTTAGATTCTCATGCACACAGTAAATGCAGTAATAAATTATGATCTACAAGAGGAAAATATTGCCTCTTAGGGAACCATTATAATCATGATGCTTTAGATCATGGCCTCAACTTTATCTCTTAATGTATTTGTTAAGTAATTTCCATAGTGCAATTTTGAACTAATCAACTGCAACAGTTGTTTGTTAAATTGCAATTGTGAATCACATACTATCACATAGCAACTGCATCAAGCATCTTGACTGTAGATGCCATGTTCACTGCTCACAAAAAGAAACACTGCAAATAAAATGAAATAACCAACCTCACTCCATGATCCGACTGGGAACTTTACAGTCTTCCAGACTCAACATTGAGTTCAGTAATTTTAGATCATAACCTCTGCCCCAGTTTTTTTTTCCATTTATTTTTGTTGGTTTGTTTCTTTTCCTCCTCTCGTTTCTTTCTTATTCCTTTAATTTGTGTTTGTACAGCTACTATCCTGCCAGTTACACCTCATCCAGACACATCCTTTGTTTCTTTACTTGTCCCATTACCACTCCTTTTGGCCTTGTGCTATGAAATCTTTTGTCATCTAATCTGTCCTGCCCTCCGCCCTATCAAAGACCTGACCTGCCCTCCACCCTATCACAGACTTTCCCTTTTGTTCTTCTTCCCCCTCCCCCTTTTCACTTGCTTAAATCCTTTGCCAGTTTTGATGAAAGGTCACAGATCTGAAATGTTGGGCTGATTTTTATGGGCTCCTTTGGGATGGGAATGGAGGCGGAATAGCCCTTATAATTGTGCTGGAAGGTGGCGGGTGGTGTATCCATCACCTTCCTAATGCCTTCCAATTTAATACAGGGTGGGAAAGCCTGAGGATAGCCTTCCTGCCCCATGCAAATTGAGGCCCTTAAGTGGCCACTTAAGGGTCTTTTCCTGCCTCTGCCTCAATTTAATGAAAGGCGGAAGGGCCCTCCACCATAGGGAAACACCACCACGTAAAACCTGGTGGCCTCCTAGCAGGGTCAGGAGTCCCTCCTTTGGGGCAATCCAGGGCACCTGAAGGGCCCCCATTGTGGCAACCACCACTCTCCCCCTTGCAGGAAGACATTCGCGCCCCCCCCCCCCCCACTCACCAACAAACCCCCATCCCATTGCCAGGGCCTGCCAGAATGGCCCTGACGACCCTGACCACACTTACCTCTCCCGGGGTCTCCGACATCCTTGCGAATGCAGGGCCTCCTGCAATGCCAGCAGTGGCTACTGCCAATTGGCCAGCAACTCTTGGAGGTGGCAGTCCCCGACTGTGGACAGTTAATTGGCTGCCCGCCATTGGATTGTAATGGGGGCTCGATGGTGGGCCGAAGAAGAGTATGCCCCCACCTTGTGGCCTGCAGCTGGGACCCCAGTCCCTAGAATAAAATTCAGCCTGTAAACTCTGTTTCAGTCTCCACAGATGCTGCCTGACCTGCTGAGTATTTCCAGCATTTTCTGTTTTTGTCTCACTCCATGATCAATAGATATCTGTGTATATATAAAATATGGACCCATGAGAGTGATTTCAAGAAAATAATTGCATCACAGATAATAATTAGAAGCTGCTTATGCTGCAATATTATAGCTTGTGATATCATCTAGCTGCATTATGAGACTACTGCCTTAGAACCACCCTTAGCTATTAAATTTTAATATACCTCATTCTGTTAAAATATTACATTATTTCCAAGATTATTTCCCAACAAATTGTTTGAATTATTAAAAGATCATTTGAATTCTGATGACAATGTATTCAGGTGAGAAATATAGTAAGGAATGCTTAAGAATTTTTTTTTTACTGCAAATCTCACTTCAACTGCAACTGAATTTTTATAATCTCTTTAAATCTATCTGACTCATTCATGATAACTCAAGAATTCTCTTTAAAGCCCATAATAATGTATTTTTTCCAAGCTTTGCATATTATATGCATGACTTGCATATTATTTTCCTACAGATATCAATAATCTTATTAATGTTTACTATTCGATCTCCAATGGCATTGCTCAGGATGAAATGTAGAACATGCTGTCCTGTGAAAATAGCGTGATGAGAATTGTTACAGGAAGTAAGCGTGACATTTGCAGGAAGTGTGCACTGTACCTTTATAGATTCTAATAGATCTCCCGTAGCATCACACATGGTAAGTTGGAAAGTGTTCGTCCAAGACCATGCTCTACAAGACTTGATGCTCTCGGTGCTAGGTCAGCTGAGAAACAGACAGAAGCTGCACCACAGAAGCTTGCATACAAGGCAAGTAATGGTAATTAAACAGATATGTTGTATACTAGATTTTAAATATAAGCATTATCTAAAGTGTTACCCAGGTGTGACAGAAAATAAACAACATTACAAAACAGGGTGCTATGTAATAATATGTACTATTATTTCCTGACAATCTAATGACAATGATAACTTGATGAACTCAGAATCATTAATCCTTCTATGGTGGCAATTTTGTGTATCAGTGGCATGAAGGGGGAGGGGGAGGATAATTTCCTCTTGTAGCAAAATTAAATGTCTGTATAAGGAATGCAATATAATTTTGCTACAGATAGTGAACTGGAGTAGGTATGTCTTCTCTTCTTCAGTCAATGCCAACTCAAAATGGATCAAAAACAATTTACACAAAGGACAGATTTTTACAGACTTGCACTCCAGGCATGCAGTTTTGAGGGACGGGAGTACATATCAGGATTTACCGATGGCGGATTTGTAAAGTCTACTCTCGGATGCTGTAAGCAAGGATGCCTGGGTGTATCTCCTATCAACATTTACATTATTTGACTCCCATTTTGCTAAGATTATAGGCTCCCACATTCCAAACTACTTGTCTCTATTTGTCATTATTTTATTAATTAAATTGGCGAAATTTTGTGCACATAAATCAGATTCTTAAAACAACAACCTCATTGCGGAAAAGATACACTACAGGTGTTTTACTTAATGATGGTATACATTCCCAGATTTTTAGGATTTGATGTCAAATAAAGGAGGAAAGATTTTTTTTAAATTCATTTATGGGATGTGAGCGCCATTGGCAAGATCAGCATTTATTTCCCATCCCTAATTGTCCTTGAGAAGGTGGTGGTGAGCTACTTTCTTTAACCATTGCAGTCCATGTGGTATAGGTACACCCACAGTGCTGTTAGGGTAGTGAGTACCAGGATTTTCAACCAAAGACAATGAAGGAACAGCAATATATTCCCAATTCAAGATGGTGTGTGACTTGGAGGGGAACTTGCAGGTGTTCCCATACGTCTGCTGCTCTTGTTCTTCTATGTGAGAGAGGTTGCAGTTTGGAAGGTGCTGTCGAAGGTCTTGGCAAGTTGCTGCAGTGCATCTTGTAGATGGTACGCACTGCTGCCACTGTGCACCGATGGGGAAGGGAGTGAATGCTGAAGGTGGTAAGATGGGGTGCTGATCAAGTGGGCTGCTTTGTCCTGGATGGTGTTGAGCTTCTTGAGTGTTGTTGGAGTTGCACTCATCCAGCCAAGTGGAGAGCTTCCATCACAGTCCTGACTTGTGCCTTGTAGATGGTGCACAAGCTTTGGGGAGTCAGGAGGTGAGTTACTCACCACAGAATTCCCAGCCACTGACCTGCTCTTGTAGCCACAGTATTTATGGGACTAGTCCAGTTAAGTTTCTGGTCATGCATTTATATAGCACCTTTTACAACCTCAAGAGGTCCTAAAGCTTTATGGCCAATGAAGTACTCTTCAACTGTAGTTACTGTTGTAATGAGTGCAGTCATTGAAGTGGAGTCTCAAGTATTTAATTTGCTATGCTTTGGACAGTTTTACCACCACTTCTGTCATTCATATATTGTGTGTGCATGAAGTTGGGGAACTGCATGTGCAATCGTGGCATCATCTACATCTCCAGCATTAGGAGTGGAAATCAAGATATATGGCTTGTAAATCTGAATAGCTCATTTAGTTTTATATAAAAAAAACTCTAAATACCATATGAAGGACTGATGCACAATTTGAACAGACTTTTGGAGCTTTGTGAGGGGTTTACAGCCTCTAATTCCTCTCTGTACAGAGTTCAAAGGCTGATATTTAGCAAAGCTGATGCATACTTGTAGCATCTTATACATTAATATAATTTTTACCTCAGGATTGCTGCACGAAATTTGGCAATGAGTGCAGTCTGGGCATTTTTTGCCCAAATGTCTGTGCGCGGATCAATACTGTAAAGGTTAAATATTTTTCTTTTTCAGATGGAAATGATGCTGGTGGGTGCATTGTTTCTGCTTTGAAATGTGTATTCTGTGCTTTCACGGAGATAGAATCGACCATTATTCAGCCTTCAGGAAGGAAGCAGTGACTGACAGAGCATTAATTGAGAATTTTAGCAAAGATTCACAACTAAAGAGACAACTACAGGAACTTATCAGAATAACAACAGCCTGCAGCTGCTATGGTAATTTTAAAACACAATTATTCTACTGAGCAGACTCACTTCAAGCCATAAGAAAGAAATTAAAGTGTCTTATACTATTGTGCGCTTATCATGATAACTTTTATATTTAAGGGTGAACTGTTTCTGTCAATAGTGATTATAATTCATTATCAGGTCATTCACCAGTAATGGGCCACCAAAGTGTGACACTTCTGTGTCCATGTTACATCGACCAGACTCCTGAACTATGTGAAACTTTTGTTTAATTTTAATTCTTTTTATTATCCATTCATTTCAGCTCAATTCATTATTTGCTGAATTGTCGCTCTGCGCACAACAATTGATGTTTAGAATCTTGCACAGTGCTTTCCCCAGTATTAAAGAACAGTGGTATGAATGTAACAGGAACTGATAGATGAACGATAATGCAGCAAAGCGAACACGCTGTATGGTGTGGTTGCACTGTATTGGCAAATGTCTTCTAACCCTGTTTGCAGGCAAAGGAAGAGGCCAAATATGTTGTGCATGCAGAGGCTGAGGATTGAGCTAGTGTTGTCAACTTTGGTTGGGTGTATTCCCGGGGGTTTCATTGCAAGACCTCATGCGTCCAATTGCCCTGCCCACCCAAACAACCTTTCTCCCCATCGCCAATATTTTTCTAACTAATCAATGAATTTGCTTTAAAACAGCATGTAAACATTGTACTGCCCCTATGCTGTTTCTCCTAGGTTACCTCAAGATTTGTCTTCATTTCCTGGAGACTCCAGGGCAATCTTGAAGCATTGGCAACGATAAATTGAACAGATGCCCAGAGCTGAGACAGAGGCTTGCAGTGGTAGGCCTGGGGATTCAGTGATAGGGGACCTGCCACCAGTTGTTATGGAGAAAAATTAGGACTTCTCTATTTCAAGGCTTCGCAGAGGTGGCTGTGGAGATTGAAGAGGACAACTGTCATGGTGGATGTATTTTTGAAGAAATCAGGTTCCTAGCCAATCAAAAAGCTCAAACACCTGGTACAAAATTATTATGTAGATAATATCCATCAATTAAGCAGTACCTCCCACTTCTTCACAGAATTCAAGATAATGAATGAGGCCAGTGTTCCTAATTGAGATCACTGGAGTTGTTTGTATTGTTGAGGACATAGAATATTAGCCTTCTTTATTAAGATGTATTTTTGCAAGAATTATTCAAAACACTCAATCAATGAAACATTAATAATATTCTAAAGCTCATCACCTATGTATGTCATTAATTTGGCTAATTGTTCTACAACTGTTGAGCTTGATTTTGTAGTGGGGGTTAGTAGAGGCATCAATTCAACCTGCTCCTAATGTGAAAGTCAGATTTCATACACAAACCAAACTGGCTGTGAATACATACTGAGGAGTTCTTACTCTGTGCTAACAATGAAAAAGTGAATCTTTGGCGGTTTATTGTTAAGTGGCCCAAATTACTTTAACAACCTCTAGCAGTCTCCCATAACCCTTTCATATTTGAAAATATATACTTTAATGACTCAAATTTGGCAAAAATCTGATTATTTTATAGTGTGACCTTGCTATTAGTTGTGATATTTTTATTAGACTATACAGTCGCAGTACTTTGGTCAGAGAAAGACATATTACAGTGGATATGACAAAACTACTGATAAATTATACGTTGCCAGAAAAGGAGGGATTAAATTTACTCTGAGAATCAAATTATGTCTGACTAGTAATCTGTACATTAAGGGTGTGTAATAGAAGTTAATCACACTGTAGGTGGCTCCCTTGTTGCAACCATAGATCACCAAACTCGTGTTTTTAGCGCAAGCGAAAATTAATTTCTAATTGTCACAGTCGAAACAATAGTACCTTCCTATAACCTTGCGAAAAATCCAGGCTGGTTGAGCTGCCTATTGTCAGATTGGGATATAAAAGAACTAACAAAACGGCGCTTAAATTTTTACAGTGCTCATGTAAAAAAGATTCGTTTACAAATTATTGTTGGTGAGGTTATCTGATGCCTAATGTGTTCATATGACATCTCTGTTACTTTAATGGGGTATTAACCTATTTCTTTTAAATGGTTTAGTGTCTTCACTAAAATCGTGACGGAGGAATGCCATAAGATTTAAACACTCAGCTGCTAATTTCTAGGCCAAGATCTGAGGACAAACCAGTTCAAGAGCAAATAGGACCTTGTTAAAATGTATCTTAATTATGAATTAACAAGGAATCTCTTTATATCATGTTAAATCTCTTTATATCGTGTTTGCATTTATGACATTAAGTGATTGTAAGAAATAGAAAATGAAGCTTTCATGGTTTGGGAGGTTGCTATGGGAGCGTTATAAACATATAAATGCTAACTTTTAGTGTGCGTATCAGTGGGAAATGATCCAGAGGTGAAGGCAACAAAAGGATGTGAGCAAAAATTCAATGAAAAGAAAAAAATCTGCACGCGCAAGGCTCTAAAATTGTTGTAGGTTTGGAACTGCGCCAAGTGCTACCGACTTTGACCTGCCAATTGAAACAATCACGGACAGCATTTGTTGGCTCTTTGGCCTGCAGCCCTAAGGTATCTGGCTGGAAAACTGAGCTCTGCAGGTGGGGCTGTGCTGAAATAACCTGCACTGTAACAATGTCAGACTTGCACTGGTTGATTTCAGCCTCGCTTCAGCCAGAGTCCGGATTCTTGTTCTGTGCACCTGGGGTGCCTGGCAGTAGTCCGTTAGGAAGGACCGGCAGCTAAAAGGAGCATGAAATGCCAAGCACAGGACACGCAAGAAATACTGTGTGAGCATCTGTCAAGATTAGACTGGGGAAGAAGCCAGGTACTGGCTGTGCAGGCCAGCCAACCTTGGGTCATTAAAGTCAAAACGTTTAAAAAATAAATTATGATTAAATGAAGTACTTTATTCCATAAGGGTTTTATAACTTTTATTAGCAAATGGAATGTGGCCAGCTGCTAAAAAGGATTTCTATTTCAATGCAAACATTACAAAATAATCTGGAGACCTTTTTGAATATGTGATTGGTGGGACTTTCACAACTGTAGATTTGAGGCTGATAACCATATAACGATCATGTAGTTTAATATGTTTTCTGTTGAATATCGGAATCTTCCTTTTATTGGAATGTGGGTTTGTGTTCATCAAGACAATAAATGGCAGTGGTGAAGATAAGATATTCACTCACTGGCGTCATGGACAGAATGGAGAGAGAACTGAAACCCCAGTTCTTTTCCCTTTACTGTCCATAATGTGTGTGTTTTTGACGGGGAAGATGTGTGTGTTTCTTAACCCCTGGGTGTGTGGCCAATTTGAATAACCAGCAGCATGCTTTTCATGGGATTATTTTTATTCACATGTTCACCCTGAAAGTGTAACACTACGTCACTCACTCACCACTCTCTCTCACACACAGACACACACACACACTTGAGAAGGAAAGCCGTTAAAAGGATAGTGTACTTCTACAAATTGCAAACAAAGAAATTGTTCATAAGTCATGTGATTTAGCTCATCTTAGGGAAAAGGCATGCATTGCGGGGCCGGTGAAGAAGGCGTTTTCACTCCTGTAGCATAGATAGGTGGATTCGATAGCCAGAGTTGTATATCGAAATCGGTGCAGGATTCTGTCAAAGAAGTGGATTTTCAGAAGGTCGTGAAGTTAATTGCTTGTAGCCTCATCACTTAGGAGGTTGATTTTCTGTACTGATGGACCTGAAATGAAATAGGCTGGGAGATCTTAAGATATTACAGCCTTCAATTCTTTCAAAGCATGATGGTACTGCCTGGTCTGCTTGCTGCTTTTTCAATGATTTTTAAAAGGAGACCAACATGGCTGTCCCACCATGTGACTTCTCTCAGTTCTTTTTCATAATATGGTGGGGGTCTAAATTGCTTAGCCCCATCCTGGTTTATTATTGTAAGACATTCATCCTGTTTCAGGAGAAACCCATTCAATTCAGGAATGTCTCCTGATGGTTTCAGGATGGTTGTTGATGACATCCTTTATTCTGGAAGGTATTCTTTTGTCCTTTCAAACAGTAAATCAGATCTTGAATACACAGGCCAGGTCAGCTGACCTTCGGCGGCCATCTTTGCAGCCCATGTCCACTTTTAATGTCCATTGTGGTTCATTTAAAACAAAAAGGAAATTCAGTTCCAGAAGATGCTGTGTTCAATATAGTCCATGTTTAAAGTTATCAATAGAGCATGCCTGTACTGGGCATGACAGTGGTCTCAAAATAGCTTTAATTAAACACAATCTTTCTAAATCAGGGGAAAAAGCAGAATGTTTTTTAACGCAGTGAGCTGTGATCTGGGGTAGAATTTTACCAGCCCCTCAATGCCATCAGTCACGGCGCGGGGGCCGGTAAAATGTTGTGGGAAGTGGCCCGCCTCAACCTGCAACGTCGAGAAGGGCCCCCCACGTATTACCAGTGGCGGGGGGACCACGGTGCGGCTCCCCCCATCACCTGGCGGTGGGCCCTTCATCTGCATATTTAAATTGACAATAATGATATTCAAATGAACTTACCTGCCGTCGCACGCCGATTTTACGGCCTCCGTTTGGCCTTAGTGCGCCGCTGGAACTCCACACGGCCTTCCGAAGCAAGAAAGAACCTGATGGGGTGGGGGGAGTAATAAAACTTTCAGAGCAGGAGGGGTGGAGGAGGGGGGGGATATCAATTTTTATTGGATGTGGGGTTGGTGGGAAGGCCAAATGTTATAAGTTTAGGGGGTAAAGTTTGGGTAGGGAAAAAGGATGTGTTGGTCATTTCGGGCATTGAAATGACCATTGGGGGGTTGGGGAAGGGCCATCCACACATTTCTTATTGTTTATTAAAAATTTAATACTGCTGCCTGTTTAAAAATTTTAAGTAATTATAAGGGCTGAAAGCCCTTTAAAAATGAGCAGGCGTCAGCACGGTGGTGCCGGATGCAGTTGCCGGGGATGCAGAGGCCCCCCCCCTACATATCATTGGGGTCAGGCGCTCTGCCCCCCCCCCCCCCCCACCATTTAAATGAACCCCCGCACGAAATATGGCGGGGGCTCTTGGTAGCCACTGAATGCGGGCACCCTGCTGTGTTCAAAGGGCCCCCTCCGCTTCAAATAAAATTCAGCCCCTGGAATGCAGTGCCTGAAAGGGTGGTGGAAGTAGATTCAATAGTAACTTTCAAAAGGGAGTTGTATTTATACTTGAAAAGGAAACATTTGTAGGGTTATGGGGGAAGAGATGAGGATCGGGACTAACCTGTTGCTCTTTCAAAGAGTAAGCATGGACATGATGGGCTGAATAGCCTCCTTCTGTGAGGAAAAGATTCAATAGTTCCATGATACAAATACTTGGAGATCAGGTATGAGGAGGACCATGAGCTCTTACAAAGATTAAAAATGTGTTATTTATTTATATGTCAACTTATCCAGACCGCTGTGTTAACATGTACAATCAGATAATCACATCATTGCCATACTTCTGGAACTTGAAACTATTACCATCAGCAGGGAAAGGGTACTGAGAAAATGAATAGAACTTCTCTCTCTTATGCAGTCCCTCGGAATTGAGGATGACTTTCTTCCACTCCAGGGTTGTGGGTCCTTAGGTGACTGAATAGTCCAATTCTGGATCCGTACACTCCACCTCATCTCCATGGGGCTCGTGGTGTTTGATGAGGTGAATGAATGGGATGCTCGAAATTCCAAACGCTTCTTCCGCTGTTTGCGCTTGGTCGCTGCCTGAGCATGTCGACATTGTTCGAACTGGCTGGCACCTTCGCGGATGCTTCTTCTCCATTTTGGGCGGTCTCGGGCAAGAGATTCCCACGAATCAGTGGAGATGTTACATTTTTTCAGGGAGGCTTTGAGGACATCCTTGTAGCATTTCCTCTGCCCTCCTGGTAGCCTCTTGCTGTGACAGAGCTCAGAGTAGAAAGCTTGTTTTGGGAGTCTTGCGTCAGGCATGTGGACGGTGTGACCTGCCCAACGTAACTGACTAGCCATGACCAGTGTCTCTATAATGGGGGTGTTGGCCTGAGAGAGGACACTGATATTGGAGTGCCTGTCCTGCCACTGAATTTGCAGGATCTTGAGGAGGCACCACTGATGATAACTCTCCAGGGCTTTGAGATGTCTGCTGTACAGTGTCCATGTTTCCGACGCATACAGGAAGGCAGGTAACACTACGGCCCCGTAAACCATGAGCTTGGTACCAGGTTTGAGGTATTTGTCATCAAACACTCTTCTTCAGATGACCAAAGGCTGCACTGGCACACTGGAGGCAATGCTGAGTTTCATTGTTAATGCCTGCCTTTGCTGAGAGAAGACTCCCAAAGTATGAGAAGTGATCCACATTGTCCAGTGGTTTGCTGTGGATCTTGATAGTCAGGGGGCAGTGTTGTGCTGTGGGAGCAGGCTGGTAGAGGACTTTTGTCTTTCAGATGTTTAGCTTAAGGCCCATTCTATTTTACACCTCCGTGAACGTATCGATGAGGGTTTGAAGCTCGGCCTCTGAATGTGTGCATACGCAAGCTTCGTCAGCATACTGCAGCTTGATGACAGAGGTTGGAGTGGCCTTGGTTCTGAACTGGAGGTGATGTAGGTTAAATATTTTCTCGCTCGTCCTGTAGAGTCGATCTACTCTGGCAGGGAGCTTCATGGAGATGAGGTGGAGTGTTGTGGCGAGGAAGATGGAAAAGAGCGTCTGTGCGATGACAGCCTTGCTTGACCCCAGTTTGCATTTGGAGGATACAGATGCATTCCTTATCTTGCATCTGAGCATGTCAGATCTCTTGGAGCTTTTTTTGAGCTTTGTGATGCAGAATATGACTTAATCTCATGAATGAAGTTAACATTCTGTTGTATAGGATGGTCAACACTAGTTCTGGACAACGCATCTGCTGTCGTTTGCAGCTTGCCTTATACATATACCATTTCATATATGAATCTTATTAGTGTCAACCAAAATCTCTGGATTCTTGGAGGCATTCTAGCAAGCTTCTTTTCATCAAGTAAGGAAACTCGGGGTTTGTGGACTATCTCTATGACAACCTTTAAGCCAATGATATAATCTAAACTTTTTTGCAAGCCCATGTGAGTGCGAGAGCTTCTTTCTCTATGACAGCGTACCTCGTCTCAGTCTCAGACACTGCTCGTGATGTATAATAAACCGGTCTATGATATCCATCTGGCTGTTGTTGACAAAGGACTGCCCGTAACCCTGTAGATGAGGCATCTGCTGCAAATATGGTTGGCAATGAGAGGTTATAATGCACTAAGATATCCAGCAAAATCAGCATCTCCTTGATCCTTTGAAATGCCTGCTCCTGATGTGCATCCCAGCACCACACTTGAGCTTTCCTTAATAGCTATCTTAAGGGTTCAGTAACTTGTGCTAGATTGGACAGAAATTTTGCCAACTAATTAATCATTCAAGGAATCATTGAAGATCTTGGCGAGAAGTAGGAAGTGGAAATTCACTAATAGCTCTCGTCTTTTGCGGGTCTGCCATTATGCCCTCGCTCCTAACAATGTGCCCTAGGAAATGAATAGATGTTTTTGAGAATTCACACTTTTCATTTAGTGTCAGGCCGCCTTCTTGTAGACGATTCAAAATTGCTCTAATCCTCAGGTCATGTTCTTCGACAGATTCCCATGGACAAAGATGCCGATATTACTCCTTTAAGGCCCTGTAGAATGTACAAGATAGTTCTTTGGAATATTTCTGGTGCTGACGTTATACCAAATGGTAAACAATTAAGACAAAATCTTCCAAATGTCAATAACCTTGACTTTTCATCCAATGGGACTTGCCAAAAGCCACTATTCGTGTCAAGCTTTATGAACATGGTACTTTTGAATAATTTTGCCAAGCTTTTGTCTACTGAGGATATCGGATGGATTTCTCTGGCTACAGTCTTATTCAGTTGAGTTAAGTCGACACAAATGCAAAGAGTACCTTTAGATTTAGGAACTGGAAGCATTCCCGAGTACCACTCTGCCGGCTTCGTGACAGGAGAAATGACTCCCATCCTGGTTATCTCTTCTAGATGACGTTGGACTTGTTTCATAAGTGGGTGTGGAATTTTCCTAGGTGTGAAAAGACATACCAGTTTAGCATCTTTTCGCAAAATAATACTATATTCGGTCTTAAGTCATCCTAGACCAGTAAATAATTTCGGAAAGCCTTTTTGGAAGTGACTTCTGGATTCTTGCTGCTTAACTTCTTCCACTTTCCTGATAAGATGAAAGTCTATAAAAGCTCTTCTACTTAAAAGAGAAAATTCTTCATTCCTTAGAATGTACAGTGTTTCCAATATCTGCTTTTCCTTGCACTGGAATATTGCCTGTAGCTTTCACTTTACTTTCTGTTCAATCCCTCCTGGACCGTGTAACTGAGTTTCTATTGGTTGCAGGCAATGTGTCGATAACCACCGTTCGTTGTCTGATAAAACCAATACACTTGTTCCAGTGTCCAGTTTAAAGTTAGTGATAGATCTGTTGACATACATATCTGCAGCCCAGAATGCATGATTGCCGTCATTAATCTGACCAAGGAAGTTTTCTGGTTTGTCTTCTGATGGAGATTGTACAACTTCATGAATAGCTCTATGATTGAACCCTTCTCCTTTAGAACCTGTGAAAGTAAAGGTTTTACTTTGGCACATCTTCCCAAAATGGCCAACTTTCTTGCAGTGAAACCATTCTGCTTTGTTTGCAGGACACTGTTCGCACCTATGGGTCTTTTTGGCACCACAGTGCAGGCAGGGTTCATGGCGTCTTGCACTCTCCCTCCCAAATGTACCTTCTTTTCTGGTGCTTCTTTTACAGTCCTGTGTTTAAGAAACTGTATGGTCACTGGAGGTTTCCTGAACCAAGGTTTTACTTGACCTCTCAGGATTGCTCTGTTCTGCTTTCGGACCTCTGCTTGTCTCATTGGCTGTATTGCTTTGTCTAGGGTGAGGTCTTCCTTAAACTGCAGATCAGATGGGGATTCATCATCAATACCAACTACAATGTGGTCTCATATTAATTCTGCTTTTAGGTGTCCATATTCGTATCCTTCAACTAGCCTGTAAAGGTCATTAATAAAAGCATCTATCGGTTCACCTGCTTTCTGGACCCTTCTGTTACATTTGGACCTTTCTAGAATCTTGTTGCTCCTTAGGTTTAAATAATTATCAAAGGCTTTTAAGCCATCTTCAAATGTATCTAATGTCTCATTAATGCCTTGTCTTGCAATAACATCATCTGCTATTGTTCCTATGGAATAAAGTAAATTGTTGACTTGTTCTGTTTCACAGTTGCTGTCTAATTTTGAAGCAATTCTGTACCTTAAAAATCTTTTTCTCCAAAGTGACCAGTTTTGAGTTTGATTTGGTCATTCCATATGTTCAAACCTCCCTGGGAGTGGAAATTTAAGATCTATGCCTTTTCTAAACTTTTTAGGTAGTTTTCTTTCTATTTTAAATTTTCCTTCCTGTTCTGGAAGCTTTCCTGTGCTTTTTGGACATTTTCCCATGCTTTTCAGCTTCGCGGTAGCCTGGGGTAATGGCGCCAACCTTGGATCTGCCCTTGTTAAGGATTTTTGTCTCTTCCTGACTAGGCTGTCTGCCTATTGCGCTGTTAGAAACAATTTTGTACCCTTCATGAATAGCTCTATGATTGATCTCAACAGATCCCCAATGGTAGATTCATCATTAAAGTGATGGAAGGGGTCATTGACAGTGCTATCAAGCAGTACTTGCTTAGCAATAACCTTCTCACTGATGCTCAGTTTGGGTTCCGCCAGAGCCACTCAGCTCCTGACTTCATTACAGCCTTGGTTCAAACATGGACAAAAGAGCTGAACTCCAGAGGCGAGGTGAAAGTGACTACCCTTGACATCAAGGCAGCATTTGACTGAGTATGGCATCAAGGAGCCCTAGCAAAACTGGAGTCAATGGGAATGAGGGGGAAACCTCTCCGCTGGATGGAGTTGTACCTAGCGCAAAGGAAGATGGTTGTGATTGTTGGAAGTCAATTATCTGCGCTCCAGGACATCATTGCATGAGTTCCTCAGAGTTTCCTAGGCCCAAGCATCTTCAACTGTTTCATCAATGACATTCCTTCAATCATAAGGTCAGAAGTGGGGATGATTGCTGATGATTGCACAATGTTCAGCACCATTTGCGACTTCTCAGATACTGAAGCAGTCCATGTAGAAATGCAGACAGAACTGGACAACATCCAGTGGCAAGTAACATTCACATCACACAAGTGCCAGGCAATGACCATCTCCAACAAGAGAGAATCTAACCATCTCCCCTTGATATTCAATAGCATTACGATCACTGAATCCCCCACTTTCAACATCCTAGGGGTTGCCCTTGACCAGAAGCTGAACTGGAGTAGCCATATAAAAACTGTGGCTATTAGAGCAGGTCAGAGGCTAGGAATCCTGTGGCAAGTAACTCATCTCCTGACTCCCCAAAGCCTGTCCACCATCTACAAGGCACAAGTCAAGAGCGTGATGGAATACTCTCTACTTGCCCTTTCTAGAATCATGTTGCTCCTCCAGTTGAAATAATTATCAAAGGCTTTTAAACCATCTTCATATTTATCTGATGTCTCATTAATGCCTTGTCTTGCAATAACATCATCTGCTCTTGCTCCTATGGAATGGGTGCATCTCCAACAACACTCAAGAAGCTCAACACCATCCAGGACAAAGCAGCCTGCTTGATTGGCACCCCATCCACAAACATTCTCTCCCGCCACCACCAACGTACAGTGGCAGCAGTATGTACCATTTATAAGATGCACTGCAGCAACATACCAAGGCTGCTTACACAGCACCTTCCAAACCTGTGACCTCTACCACCTACAAGGATAAGGGCAGCAAATGCATGAGAACACCACCACCTGCCAGCTCCCCTCCAAGCCACACACCATCCTGACTTGGAACTGTATCGCCATTCCTTCACTGTCACTGGTTCAAAATCCTGGAACTCCCTTCCCAACAGCACTGCAGGTGTACCTACCCCACATGCACTGCAGTGGTTCAAGAAGGCAGCTCACCACCACTTTCTCAAGGGCAATTAGGAATGGGCAATAAATGCTGGCCTAGCCAGCAACACCCACATCCCAGGAACAAATAAAAAAAAAGTTTGGTTCTCTGACTCGAAGCCTGCGATCGTTGGAATGGAATTTTTCTTCACAGATCACCATGCCTCTCTGGTGCAGTCTGAATGCTTCTGCAAGCCAACTACCCGACTCTTGGTTTCACCCATGCAGCAGCTCTGGAGCTCTTCAAGGCCTCTTCTCGAGTTCTGCAGTTTTTGTACTAGTTCTTCAGATCTGATGATTTTCAAATTGTTCTACATTTTGTATAGCAAGAACCACTGCTGTTCACCATATTGTATGTTTGGTTAGTCTAGCTAGGAGAGATTTCTGAATCTTCGGTAAGTTTTAACAATAACTAGTTTATTACATATTATAGAACTATATACACTTTACTTAAACATGCTGACCTCTTCTGATGGTCATGCTGCTTCTCCTTCAAATCTCTTTCTCATATGATCTCTTACATCATCATAGTGGGAGGTATTACTCACACTGTCCCAAACATTAACCCTTTCAAACCCTTATACTACATCTATGTGGCAGCCAGGATTGTGAAGTAGAGGGGCCAAGGAGATGTCTTAGGTTAAGGATAGATGCATACATGGTGTATAAGATCCAGTCTCACTTGCCTTTCATGTACCCTCAGGAAATGCTCACCAAACGTGGAGTGCCATTGAAACTTGAATGACGTTTCCATCCTACAAGGGAATTAGAAAGCAGGAGGTCTGTTCCGGTCAAGTGAGGAGGGGTCGACAGGCTTCCCTCTTTCCCCTCTCCTTGTTTGACCACAACAGGCTTAATTCTTTCTTAAAGTGAATGTACTGGCCAATTCAGTAGGTCTTTGATTACTTACTTGCTATGATCAGAACAAGATCCAATCGGACAGGTTTTCTTGACTTAACAAAGAAAGAGGTTAACTTTATTGTACCTAAACCAATCTAATAAAATAATAAACAACACGGCAACTTTCACTCACACATACAGACTCAAGGCTGACACACACACAGTAACAGTTACAGAGTGGGGAAAGGTAGATTGGTTGAGTTAGAGTCCATAGAAAAAAGGGGTATCCAGTCTGTGGAGTTTGGTGATTTGGCTGGCTTCTAGCTGAATTCGATGGTCCTGTGACTTTTAGTTTGAAGAGGTAGATGACTGGTTCAGTCAGTCTCTTGGACACAGCGATACGGATGATTTCCTCCAACAGGGTTTCTGATTGTAGCCAGAGGATGCAAAGGTGGTCAGTCAACAGGCAGGATTTGAAAGCTTTCAAGCTGGAATGGAGAGAGAGAGAGAGAGAGAGGGACCCCTCCTTGGGTCTACATGTGTCAGAGTCCAGTTGCTTCTCTTCTCTGTTGCAGAAAGACACAAGCTTAAAAGCACAGATGGGGAGGGGCTTGTCACATGACAGTAACTCAATGATTCAAAACATAGCAGTTAGCAATATTTCTCTCTTGCTAAAAAGAACAGGTAGCTCCTTTAAACTTCCTGGATCTCTTGCTAAAAAGAAAAAGAACAAACAATTCCCTTAAACTTCTTTGGTCTTGGTTCTTGCTGGGATATGAGCAGACATTTTGTCTCCCTCCTCACAAGCATTGCAGTGTAGGATACAGTGTTGCAAATTAGATGGCCATCCTAAGCTGCCAGCAAAGTCATCCTTTTAGCTGTTCTTCTTTAAATGTCTTTTCAAAAAAATATAAATTCTGATCTCCAGTCAGTGGATTCTGCAGCAAGACTTGGACAATATCCAGGCTTGGGCTGATAAGTGGCAAGTAACATTCGCGCCACACAAGTGCCAGGCAATGACCATCTCCAACAAGAGAGAATCTAACCATCTCCCCTTGACATTTAACAGCATTACCATCGCTGAATCCCCACAATATAGGGGCTATATTGACCAGAAACTGAACTGGAGTAGCCATATAAATAACATGGCTACAAGAGCAGGTCAGAGGCTAGGAATCCTGCGGTGAGTAACTCACCTCCTGACTCCCCCAAAGCCTGTCCATCATCTACAAGGCACAAGTCAGGAGTGTGATGGAATACTCTCCACTTGCCTGGATGGGTGCAGCTCCAACAACACTCAAGAAGCTCGACACAATCCAGGCCGCTTGATTGGCACCCCATCTACAAACATTCACTCCCTCCACCACCGACGCACAGTGGCAGCAGTGTGTACCATTTACAAGATGCACTGCAGCAACACTCCAAGGCTCCTTAGTCAGCACTTTCCAAACCTGCGACCTCTGCCAACTAGAAGGACAATGGCAGCAAATGCATGGGAACACCACCACCTGCAAGTTCCCCTCCAAGTCACACACCATCTTGACTTGGAACTATATCGCCGTTCCTTCACTGTCGCTGGGTCAAAATCCTGGAACTCCCTTCCTAACAGCACTGTGGGTATACTTACCTCACATGGACTGCAGCAGTTCAAGAAGGCAGCTCACCACCACCTTCTCAAGGGCAATTAGGGATGGGCAATAAGTGCTGGCCTAGCCAGCGACGCCCACATCCCATGAATGAATAAAAAAAAGAAAATTATCATTCAACACAGCACATTGGCATAACAAAAACATATTCTGCAAAACATATTGTTGCAAAACAATTAGGCCTAAACAGCAACAAAATATGAAAACATCAAAATTTCAGATGAAGCAATGCAATAAACAAACCAAAACCTAAGTCCCTACCCAAAATTTAAAGAAAAATGGGCATGACCTTTTCAATGGACCAATCCATTCACTCACTGCAATGCCCATTTCAAAGGGGAAAGCAGCACATTTGGGGAAACAGCATTGGAACCGTTTAAATGAAATGTGTACATTTAATGAAGCTTCTGCCAGTGACCCGTGAAGACTTGATTAAATCCCACATTTTCCTTCATCACAAAACTTGTCACGTTGCAAATTGATAGCATGCCAGCTATCAAGACTCTTGTTCATTCCCATCAGAGCCTTGTAAATTTGGGATTCAACAAAGTTGGCAATAATCTTTCAGTCATTACCAGATACTATTCCAATTCCTGGAAGTGCATGAGCAATGACTTACTAATGTAAAAGTCATACAATAATATGGAGTGTGATTAATTTGCAGATGCCACTTGTACAGAAATATAGACATAGGATTCAACACCACTAAAAGGGAAAAGATTTGCCAATCTTTCATCATTGCAGTTTCAGGATGATTCTATCTTGGCTTCACATTTTGCCATTTCCCACTGTGCTGCAGGATCAAGTTTCAAATTCCAGCTCTCAGGCAGAAGTTTTTTTTCATAAATCACATTGAAACGGGGGTCACTATGAGGAGCCATAATTATTGCCCCCTCAAAAGAAAGAGAAAATGTTATCTTCATTGTTTAAAATACTATTGCTGAATGATTAAAAAAAAATCTCCTGTTACAGGGTTAAAGGGGTTTGATATTCATACTTCAATCCATTAGTATCTACCTACTGCAGGCTGAAATTATACTGGGGATATGAAATAGGATTTATCACCTCTGACACCAGGGTTTGAATCTAGCATAGACTGATGGGATTAAAGACTCTTTTCTCTGGCAATTTAAAGGCCCAGAGTGTTTCTTAATTGTTCAGAGGCCAAGGTACAGTGTCAAGTGCTATAATGTACAATTAAAATTATGTGGAAAGACAGAGATGAAACCATTTCATAGAAATGTCTTAAAGTAGGAGATTGTCCTAGGAGAGAGTCTTGATAAAGCATTGATAAAATAGATATAGACAAGAAGGTTTATAGTAGAAGGTATTTAGATGATAGGGGGAAGGGAAGGGAGGGATTCCTTACCAGAAAAATAAGCCTTTTCTGGTATCCTTTCTAGGAGTGGAAAACAGCTGCTGGAAGAGCATCCCCAGATATGGGAGGAGTATTCAAATCATCAAGTGGACTCACATGTGGCCTGTGGTGCGTCTTGTGGTAAAGGCCGCCTGAGTCTCCTTTGCTCCATGCTGCGGTGCTGTATCCTCCTCTGTAATAATGACTCACGGGAGTATGTCCATAGGAAATATCATACCTGCTCTTCAGAAGCCATGACTGTGGGTAGCGGGATGAGGGGAGCTGAGCAGCCTAAACCTCTGCCCATATTCTGACCCTGTGAGAAGGTGTCTGTCGGCAGAATAGCAATGAGATAAAAATCCCTTAAAAAGCATTTCACAGCAACAGAAATTTGTCTTCCCGATCCTCAGACACTGCTGTGTCACAAGTTCTTCACTGCCACCCTTGATGAGGCGATCTCTGGCAGCTGCTGTGCTTTCTAAATCTCAGTCTAACACAGAGAGTATTAGCAAACTCAGAAAGGCATGTTGCTGCTCCGCCATTGGATCCCATTCTGACATAGGGCAGTGAGGAATTGTCAGACTGATCATGGGAAGACTCAGGACTTGGAAGCGAACTCAGTGGAAGCACTTGAAACGAACATGGGCAGCAGAAATGACTTTTATCCAAATTTCCTACATTGCTGAAAATGGTGAGGAAATTCACTACAGGGATCATGCACTTTGTCTCACTCTATCAAAAGACTACAAGGGATGGAATATTCTCTCCTGCCCCCAAGATACGTACAGATGTATGGACTGTCAGGAATAGAACCATAGAACCATAGAAAAATTACGGCACAGAAGGAGGCCATTCAGCCCATCGTGTCCGCGCTGGCTGAAAAAACTAGCTGTCCAATCTAATCCCACTTTCCAGCACCTGGTCCATAGCCTTGCAGGTTACAGCACTTCAGGTGCATGTCCAGGTACCTTTTAAAAGAACTGAGGGTTTCTGCCTCCACCACCGTTCCTGGTAGTGAATTCCAGACACCCACCACCCTCTGGGTGAAAAAGTTTTTCCTCATGAACAGATTGTTTCAGGCTGGATCACCAGAGAAAGAAATGTCTCTTTACCCACCAGAACGGTCCCTGTGAATTCTCGCTGTCTCCAGCTAACATTTTTCCCTCAGCCAACACCGCCAGAAGCAGATCACCTACTCAATCATTCATTTGCTGCTCATTGGACCTTGCTGTGTGAAAATCAGATGCACATTTGACTACATAACAATGACGACTGCACTCCAAAAAGTAATTCATTGATTGTAAAGCAAGCTGGGACTCCCAGAAGAACTGATAAGGCGCTATACAAATGTCACTGCGTTCATTTCTTCTGACCAGTTTCTAGATATCAACATCTTTTGCGCATCAGACTTGAAATGCAAATAAAATGGGAATCTACATGTGGGAAATAAGAGTGTGGCACAGAGAGTGAAGTTATAGGTGCAAGTGGGACATGTTAGCTTGCTAAATGTTTTATCATTATTGATTCTGAAGGGACAAGAACAGCTGAATATGAAGTTATCCAGACTGGTTGGTTACACTTCAAAGCCTAAAAGCTCCTTGAAGTGGAATTAAATTTGATTCTGAGAATTTTTCCAGTGGTGTCACTGGTTTCCAAAACATGTTGTTCATTTTAACAGTTTATGATGTTTATTGAATATAGGTTAAACGTTGGCCTGTTAGTAGAAGACACTCAGGTTCATACCTTCTTAAGTGAGTTTTTGTTGCCTTTAATTAAAAGAAAAGGGTTGGTAAATGTCAAACTCATCCAGGGAAAGTGGCCTTTCCCTGCTTGTTCTTGGTTTGTCACTGGGAGGGTGTGCAGTCATGCATTACAGTGTGTATCAGAGACACTTATTTTAAAATGTCACTTTATTTTTGTGGAGGGAATGACAGCCTTTCATTGTGAAAGGATCAGGTGAACCTCCTTTCAAATTTTATTCCATCTTTACGAATAGCTTTGCCCATTTTGATCATAAAAAGCTGCTTTCGCCTTTCTCGGCCCCTCCTCTGATGGGACAGCGTGTTGGCTGCCTGAGCTGAACAGGGCTTGAGATGGAAAAGCTGCCAAAAAATGACAAATGTATTGTTTTTGCAGTCCTTCCCATTGCTGGTGTGTTCATTAGTGTACAGTACAGAAATGCATGTGGGATAAAATACCTGACAAAAGGGTGTCAGGCAAGATTTACTATCACTGTTGTGCATTTGTGGCTGTGAAGTAGGCTTGATTGAACACTCTGAATTGCTTGTTTCCACTTTGTTGATTCCTCTGACAACCTTCCTTAGTCCTGAACAATGTGTAAGGGACGGCCATTATCCAGAAATAATGCCTGCGCTGCTATTGTGAGCTGGCCATTGGGCTGAGTAAATTAGGTGAGAAATGTAACATGAAATTGATTTCAAATCATGTTAGACTGAAGGGGAGCTTTGAAATGGTGCGATCTGGCTCAGTTAAAAAAAGGGGGGAAAATATCCCACATTACTGGCGGTCATGGACTCCACTGCATTCAATCAGTCAACTTGACAGTGACGAACAATATGCGGAAAATTCGATGATTTGCAGCTTTTTCATCTGCTATTCTTTTACAATTAACAGCTGGGGAATGCTCTAAATTGCAAGATTGTTTTGAGTTTTTTTCTCGGTTACAGTGGGTCAGCGTGCTGCCAGGCAGGGCCATGGGAAAGGTGAGCTTTTGAGAGGCAAATTAAAGAAGCAGAGTTGCGCTCTCTCACTCTCTTTTGTTGTTGTTTGGTTTATGGACACTATGCTGTGTTTTGCAATTATAACACCAGGAGTCAGCAGAACTCGCTTGTCAATGCATCAACCCACTCTTTTTACAGACCAAGGCCTGGATTTTGTGTTAAGCTAATGGTGAGGCTAACAGTGGTGACCACTATTATGGAATAAATTGGACAGCAACATCCAGAGTCCGCACATGCGTGGTTAAACATAGAAATCCAAAGTTGCAGGCCATGTTACCCTGCTCTTCCACAGGCTGTTCTGCAACAGAATCTCGCTGAGTGACTCAGCATCAAAATCAATGTAAGGGCATGATGTTCTGATACTTAACCACTGGTTACCCACAAAAAGCCAGAAAAGTCAAGGCTCGGGTAGTCAGGTGAATTTTTAACAGCATTATCTGTCATAATTACTGCAAAACTCTGGTACTGAAAATATAATTTTACAAGTGTGGAGTCTTAATCCTATAAAATTTAATTAGTGTTGTAGATTTTTTTAAAAAACAAGAATTGTTTTTCTGTCTGTCTCTTTTATCTCTCTGTGCTAATCCCATCTGTCTTTTCCAATTTTTATTCTACTTTCTGTACATGATTTAAATCTAATTTATATTTCCTGGTTTATACTTCCTGGTTTGGATTTCAGTGGGTGGAATCTTATCAGCTCTGCGGAGGTGGGGTTTGAGCAGGACCGGGACAAAAATTAGAAATTAACACATTGGATTGGCTACCCAATGCGTTCCCACCTCCGAGCGATCTTGCTGTACGTGGGATCATTGCAGAAGTGGTTACCCACCTAGCAGCAGTGCATAGACAATCAGACCAATTAAGGGAACAATTGGGAACAAATTACTGATGGCGCCGAGATCTTCCCGACATTGGACAGGCCCCCACTGAGGCTGGAGCCTGGCAGGTAACTGGAGGTGACCTCCTGGTGGCAGGTCAGAGGAACATAGATGCCTCCTCTCACTGCCCTCATCCTGGAGTCGCTTGAATAAAGAGACCTCAGCCACGACCACAAGCAATCCAGTGGAGAGGATTCTCTCCACCATGCTGGCCTGACATTATTCTTTATTTTTAACTTTTCAGAAGGCTTCAGAGAAAGCCTCCATTCTGAGGTGCCCTTGAGGTTCTCTACCCACCTCAGCAGCACTGACCTCTCCTGAGGTCCAGAGCTTTGGGCCCTTTGATTGGACCTCCCACCTCAGGAATCTGCCCGCTGTTCTTAATTGGACAGCAAACACCTCCAGTAAGATCGCGATGCTGTGTGGTCAGCTGACACCAAGGGTGGAGTCAGGACCCACTTTTGTTCCTGACGGAAGAAACATTTCAAAGCTCGTAATAATCTGCTCTGCTTGCCTTAGT
This sequence comes from Heterodontus francisci, assembly GCF_036365525.1. NCBI lineage: Eukaryota > Metazoa > Chordata > Chondrichthyes > Heterodontiformes > Heterodontidae > Heterodontus > Heterodontus francisci. Next base: position 57,738,752 of record NC_090396.1, on the reverse strand, counting down.
GGGGATTCTTCAACCTGATTGGTTGAAGAGCCTTGCTGTTGCTTGCCCTGCTCACAATGCCACAGATCTCCTGTAGAGGGTGCTGCACTAGATCAGGTGCCCAGTGGAAGTGAGTCTTTGCTCAAAAGCCCGCAAAAGGTTTGTGAATGCTACTCCTTCACCACTGACCACAACATCCGGGCCATACTCTTTGCTGCTCATAAGACACTTCTATTACCATTTGCATCAATGTAAAGCAGTTTTGAATGCCAGTGAGCGCAGAGTCCTGTTTCCACTGGCCAGAGAGTGACATATGACTGGCTTAATAACTTGACTCATCACTATTAGAATTTAATAGTATCTATTGTGTAATAATTACTAAAATCCGATTTCCCACCTCTGCAGTATTTTGCTTTTGTACTAAAATCACCGTCGACACCACAATGGCATAAATGTGACTTATTTCAGCCCCTTTTGAACACTGCATGTTTTTAAAATAGCAATGTGTATAGCTATTAGCTAACCTGGTCTTTATCTAAAGATTGAAAGCTTGCATTCTGTGTTTTCCTTACTCCTCTGTGTAGGGCTTGAGCACAGTTTGCCACATGAAAGGTGCTATGTAAATGCAGGTTGTTGGTGAAAATTCTGTGTGTCCCAGTTTATGCTTTTGTTAAATGAGCCCGCAAAAGATTTTAACACAGACATTAAGCTATTTAAAATAAAGAGGTTAACGACTTCTGTTGAAATTTGCACACAGGAATGTGAAATGAGCCGTTTAACCAATGTACGACAAATAGCCCTCAGCAAGATTGCAACTCTTCCATCTTTGGCCTTTGATATTGCCATCGAGCTGCTCCGATTTAACTTGGCAAGTCAAAAAACAGATTTTGGCAGAACTCCTAGCTGCAGACATAGCCCACTTCAAGCAGAGCATCAAGAGTAAGACAAAACATGTCAGAGCCATGCATTTCAGATATATGGCAGTTGGTCACAGGCTGCCCCTTTGCAGAACCTCAGTCGATCTGGATCATTATCTCTTGGATGATGACATGCATCACCACCACAATGGGGTAGTGGTTATGTTAGTGGACCAGTAATTCAGGAGGCCTGGATTAATAATCAAGAGAATGTGAGTCCAACTCCTGTCACGGCATTTTGAGAATTTGAATGCTGTATAAGTAAAATAAAAAGCTGCTGTCAGCAAAAGTGACCATGTCAGGTTGTCATAAAAAACCCAAAGGCTTCAATAACATCCTTTAGGGAAGGAAACCAGCCATCGTTACCCAGTCTGGCCTATATGTGACTCCAGTCCCATAGTGTTTGAAAATAAATTATGAATGAGACAAGTGACAACCTTGCTCTGGTATCTCGTTTGAGAGATTTTGGACTGAACATTATTGCTGAGAATATAATTCAGTTCTACTAAACAAGCAGTATTTTTTTGAAACAAAATTTTCCCCATTAATTCCATATAAAGTCTATTCCTCTGAGTGCCTGATAAATCTGGTTCCTTTCCTGTAAGATGTATTGATTTCCACTCCAAACGCTTGCTCTCACCAAATGCTAATCTGTAAAGTGTTTGTCTTGTGCTAGACTGCAGCCAGTGTAAATATTAAACTCCAAGTTCTTTAAGCAGTTCTAAACTCTCTCATTATCGTAAATATAAAGATGTATTGTTCCAAATACACTGCAGTAGACTTTATATGAATGTCCCTTAAAGCTGCAGTGCTCCCTAATTTAACATGTTCCATTCATAAGTGAAATTATGATTAAAAATTGCTCCAAGTATAATTTATTTTTAATCCTTTTTAAGTGGAAACTGACTTTTGCAAACCAATGCAAATTGGAGATCAGCAGCGCTGACCACTGCCCTTTGACCCTGGCTCCTGCCAATCAGACAGGAATCGATGGGGGTGAGGCAAAGGGCAGAAGTCAGTGGCATTAGTATGCAAGCCATATCCTTTCTGATGGCCATGTCTGCTGAAAGCCAATGAACATCCCAGAAATGGATTAAACTTGAGACGGGTGCAATTAACCAAATGGTTCCTTCAGATTGCGGTTGTGTGTGTGGAAAGATCTGTAACAATGGAATGGTGCTTCATTTGTGCTATGCTTACAAATACACAGAGCAAGGAAAAAGAGCCAATGAGCAGTCACTTCATTCTCCGTCGTAAAACATAGTACATAATCTGTATTCTTCAGAATCTCTTCTGTGTCAGTAACATGTCAAAAAAAAATCACTTCTGACCCAAATAAATAGAAAAATGCGGCTCATCATAACACTTTATTGCAACATAGTTTAGACTTAATGAGAAAATACTGAGGTAATTTCGACCTTTATCACTGAGTAGAAATTGAGATGTCGCAAAGCATCCATCCATTTTACACTTTGTCTGAGTTTCCTTTCTTTTGAATTCATTGGACATATAACTGTACATGTACAGATACACACACGCCAACATCTACGGAAATGGTAGCATATTGCTTATGGTTCTAGACTAGTAATTCAGAGGCCTGGACTTCTACTACAGAGATATGAGTTCAAATCCCATCACTGGCAACTGAGGAATTTAAATTCAACTAATTAATTAAATGAATGTGGAAAGCGAAAGTTAGTATCAGTAACAGTGACCACGAAACTATTGGATTATTGTACAATCCCGTCAATTCACCGATGCCCGTAAGAGAGGGAAATCGATTGTCCTGTCTGGTCCGGCCTACTCCAGACCCACAGCAATGCGGTGAATTCTTAACTGCCCTGTGAAATGACTTAGATAAGCCGCTCAGTTGTATCAAAAAGGCCATTAGGAATGGACAATAAATGCTGGCCTTGTCAGCGATACACATCCTGTGAATAAATAAAAAAAATGTGTAGATGTATGTATTAGGGGAAAGTGCATAATTAATAGTTCTATATATTAAAATAAAAGGGGACTTTGTGAAATTATAATGTGATACGTTGCAGCAAGAGCCACTGAAATGTAATTTTACAGTAAGTTGCATTTCTGGGGCATTCTTCTCCTGTCACAGCACATTACAGAAAGGTAGACATTGGACAGGACAGAACAATGGAAGAAGGTAAAACAAAAAAGGGAGTTGGAAAGGGAAATGAAAGCTTAGTCAAAGAGATGACATTTAAGGAGGGCAAAAGGAGGGAGAAGGCACATTAGTAATGAAGACTACATGTATAGTGGGATTGATCAGGCATTTGCCAGCAAATACTTTTGACCTGGTTTGTATGCTTGAAAAAAGAATTACAAATATTTCAAGGAAAAGGACCTTGATTCCTGCAAGGAAAAGAATCCACATCATGAGAGAAAATTATTATTTTTCGAACTATGTCTCAGTAAAGATGCTGCAGGAACCTGAATGGAGTTTCAACTGCATCATGGATGAAACTTTGCTCCAGGTCTTGAAGGCTGCCCTTTTGCTATTTGCTGTGTAAATGATTGGTAATAGTTCCTAAATAAAAAATAATAAATGCGAAAGTGAATCATTTTGGTAGGAAGAACATGGAGAGACAATATAAAATAAAGGGCACAATTCTAAAGTGGGTGCAGGAGCAGAGGGACCTGGGTGTATATGTGCATAAATCATTGAAGGTGGAAGAACAGGTTGAGAGAGTGGTTAATAAAGCATACAGTATCCTGGGCATCCTGGTGTACTAAATTATGAGGGGCCTAGATAGAGTAGACAGGAAGGACCTGTTTCCCCTAGAGGAGTGGTCTAGTACCAGGGGGCACAGATTTAAGGTGATTGGTAGAAGGATTAGATGGGACATGAGGAAAAACTTCTTCACCAAGAGGGTGGTGGGTGTCTGGAATTCACTACCAGGAATGGCAGTGGAGGCAGAAACCCTCAACTCATTTAAAAGGTATCTGAAGTGCTGTAACCTGCAAGGCTATGGACCAGGTGCTGGAAAGTGGGATTAGATTGGGCAGTTAGTTTTTTCAGCAGGCACAGACACGATGGGCGGAATGGCCTCCTTCTGTGCGGTAATCTTTCTATGGTTCTCTGGCTTTATTAATAGGGGCATAGAGTACAAAAGCAAGGAGGTTATGTTGAACTTTTATAAGACACTAGTTCGGCTTCAGCTGGAGTATTGTGTCCAGTTCTGGGTGCCGCATTTTAGGAAGGATGTGAAGTTATTAAAAGATTCATGAGAATGGTTCCAGGGATGAGGAACTTCAGTTATGAAGATAGATTTGAGAAGTTGGGACTGTTTTCTTTGGAGAAAGAAGCTTGAGAGGTGATTTGATCGAGGTATTCAAAATCACGAGGGGTCTGGACAGACTAGATAGAGAGATACTGTTCCCACTCGTGAAAGGATCAAGAACGAGTGGGCACAGATTTAAAGTATTTGGTAAAGGAAGCAAAAGCGACATTAGGAAAAACTTTTTCACGCAGTAGGTCATTAAAGACGGGAATGTATTGTCTGAGAATGTGGTGGAGGCAGGTTCAATTGAAGCTTCAAAAGGGAATTAGACTGCTATATGAAAAGGAAGAATTTGCAGGGTTATGGGGAGAAGGCAAGGGAATGGAACTGATGGAATTGCTTATGCAGAGAGCCAGTGCAGACACGATGGGCCGAATGGCCTCCTTCTGCACTGTAACAATTCTGTGATTCTGAGAAAACAAAACATGGTGGAAATAATCAGCAGATCAGGCATATCTGTGGAAAGAAAAACAGAACCAACATTTCAGGTCAATTACTTTTCTTCAGGACTGAGCTGCATATTTCCAGCATTTTCTGTTTTTATTTCAGATTTTCAGCAGCTGCAGTATTTTGTTTTTGTTACAAGTTCCTAAGTACATTGTTTCTGAATGCTAACACATTGATTAAGTATAACTGCTGAATAAAAGAATGGTCACTCCCTTCTCCCTCTGTCTCCACATTATTGTATCTTTCTTCTTGAACCTTCTCTCAACACAGTTAGTGCATTTACTAAACTTTCCATTTCTACAGTTGCCAGTGCTGTTGTGAGCTCTGGTGTGACAATCCGTGAGCCACTTAATGTTCCAATTCTATCATCACTCATGAGATCCACTAAATAAAAGGTTATTACAGTATTGGCTATCGTAGCACAGTAAACTGATTGGGCCAAATTAACATTGCTCAACAATGTTAGCTGTACGTTTTTGTAAATACTCAATCGGAAGCCAACGAGCCAAACAGATATTGTGGGTTTGAAACTGATATTTATGGATCCAACCTATATCATTTAAACCCATCTATTATTATGTCTGTAATTAATATTATACTAGTTATAAAGAGTTTCTGATGGCGAAGCCCACTCCATGCTGTCTTGGTCCTTCAGGATCCCTACCCTGCCAGTAGAAGGTGTAGTCTTGCGCTCTTAGAGATCCGCTCGCAGGGAGGCGTATCTCCTGAAGTGCTGCAATGTCCACATTGAGTCTATTGAGTTTGTTGTTAATGATGGCGGTCTTCCGAGAGTCGTTGATTTGTGTAAGGTCTTCTGAGAGGCCAGGAGACATAGTTCTGATGTTCTAGCTTGCAAAACGAAGACCTGGTACCTTCTTTCCTTTTTTTGGTCGTGCTGTTTGGTGCGGTGTTACAGTCCACTTGTCAGGCAATGACCCTGAGCTCCAAGCACCCATTGAAACAGGTGGACTGTGGTGGGACAGAACCTTTCTGACCAGGGGCTGCCTGGTTTGAGGTGGGCGGTAGCCATCCAGTGAGAAGCGATGACCTCTCCCACCGACAAAGGCAACCCGTGGCGCCCAATCTCTACACCAGTTGAGCTGGACGTATAACCCATAACTGCTGCCTTCCATGTTGTTTTGGTTGCTTTGAAGCAACTATGGAGTGACCTCTCCATGCCGCATGCCTGGGCGGAAAGTATGGAGGTTGTGAGTTGCCCAAGCGTCTAAACCTCCCTCTTGGCCTTCCAGGTGTGGTCCAAAGGAGTGCAGAGCACAATGTTTGGCACCGGTATGTCTGCAGGAAATGCTGGAAACATGCCAAAGGTGACACTTGACCGCCTTAGGGGTCCTGCTCCGAATTTTCTGTTAGGGTTTACTCCCTTAGCTTTGGTCTCCCCCGAGATGCCCACAAGGCAGTGGGCCTTGCTCAGCATGATAGAGCCACCTTCAAATGGCTCGGAACGCATACTGTCCATCCGACTGCTCACCGCCTCTGGCCCAGTACACCTACTCAGCATCAATTCTCCAACACTCTGCTCCCCACCTGAAGTTAAAGACCAGTTCTACGAGGAACTGCATAATATCATTAGTAGCATTCCCAATACCGAACATCTGTTCCTGCTGGGGGACTTTAACGCCAGGGTTGGGGCCGACCATGACTAATGGACCTCCTGCCTTGGGCGCTATGGCATTGGAAGGATGAATGAGAATGGACAGAGACTGCTTGAGTTGTGTAACTATCACAACCTCTGCATCACCAACTCGTTCTTTCATACTAAACCCTGTCACCAGGTTTCATGGAGACACCCAAGATTACATCGTTGTCACCAGCTGGACCTCATCGTCACAAGCCTCTATAAACAGTGTCCAAATCACACGCAGCTTCCACAGGGCGGACTGTGACACCGACCACTCATGGTGTGCAGCAAAGTTAGACTCAAACCAAAGAAGCTACATCACTCCAAGCAGAAGGGCCGCCCGCGCATCAACACTAACAGAATTTCTTATTCACAGCTGTTACATAAGTTTCTAAATTCACTTGAAAATTCCCTTCAAAACACTCCTGTAGAGGATAGAGAGATGAAGTGGGCCCACATCAGAGATGCCATCTATGGCTCAGCAATGACCACCTTAGGCAAACGTGAGAAGCAGAATGCAGACTAGTTTCAATCTCACTTTGAAGAGCTGGAACCTGTCATAGCTGCTAAGCGCATTGCACTGTTGAACTACAAGAAAGCCCCCAGTGAGTTAACATCTGTAGCACTTAAAGTAGCCAAAAGCTCTGCACAAAGAACAGCCAGGCGCTGTGCAAATAATTACTGGAAACCCCTATGCAGTCGTATTCAGCTGGCCTCCAACACCGGAAACATCAGAGGAATGTATGATGTCATTAAGGGAGCTTTTGGGCCAACCGTCAGGAAGATTGCCCCCGTCAAGTCTAAATCAGGGGACACAATCACTGACCAATACAAGCAAATGAATCGCTGGGTGGAGCACTACCTAGAACTGTACTCCAGGCAAAATGTTGTCACTGAGACCGCCCTCAATGCAGCCCAGTCTCTGCCAGTCATGGATGAGCTGGATGCACAGCCAAAAAAATCGGAACTCAGTGATGCCATTGATTCTCTAGCCAGTGGAAAAGCCCCTGGGAAGGACGGCATTACCCCTGAAATAATCAAGAGTATCAAGCCTGCTATACTCTCAGCACTCCATGAACTGCTTTGCCTGTGCTGGGACGAGGGAGCAGTACCACAGGACATGGGCGATGCCAGTATCATCACCCTCTATAAGAACAAGGGTGACCGCGGTGACTGCAACAACTACCGTGGAATCTCCCTGCTCAGCATAGTGGGGAAAGCCTTCACTCGAGTTGTTTTAAACAGACTCCAGAAGCTGGCTGAGCATGTCTACCCTGAGGCACAGTGCGGCTATCGAGCAGAGAGATCCACCATTGACATGCTGTTCTCCCTTCATCAGCTACTGGAGAAATGCCGTGAACAACAGATGCCCCTCTACGTTGCTTTCATTGATCTCACCAAAGCCTTTGACCTCGTCAGCAGACGTGGTCTCTTCAGACTACTAGAAAAGATCGGATGTCCACCAAAGCTACTAAGTATCATCACCTCATTCCATGACAATATGAAAGGCACAATTCAGCATAGCGGTGCCTCATCAGACCCCTTTCCTAATCTGAGTGGCGTGAAACAGGGCTGTGTTCTCGCACCTACACTGTTTGGGATCTTCTTCTCACTGCTGCTCTCACATGCGTTCAAGTCTTCAGAAGAAGGAATTTTCCTCCACACAAGATCAGATGGCAGGTTGTTCAACCTTGCCCTTCTTAGAGCGAAGACCAAAATACAGAAAGTCCTCATCAGGGAACTCCTCTTTGCTGATGATGCTGCATTAACATCCCACACAGAAGAGTGTCTGCAGAGACTCATTGACAGGATTGCGGCTGCCTACAACGAATTTGGCCTCAAGAAAACGAACATCATGGGACAGGACATCAGAAATGCTCCATCCATCAATATCGGCGACCATGCTCTGGAAGTGGTTCAAGAGTTCACCTTCCTAGGCTCAACTATCACCAGTAACCTGTCTCTTGATGCAGAAATCAACAAGCGCATGGGAAAGGCATCCGCTGCTATGTCCAGACTGGCCAAGAGGGTGTGGGGAAATGATGCACTGACACCGAACACAAAAGTCCGAGTGTTTCAAGCCTGTGTCCTCAGTACCTTGCTCTATGGCAGCGAAGCCTGGACAACGTATGTCAGCCAAGAGCGGACAGCCATAAAGGTCGGGCTAAAGAGTGGCGTGTTGAAGAGACTTAGCAGTTGGCAGGAAAAAAGACAGAAGTGCAAGGAGAGAACCAACTGTGTAACAGCCCCGACAACCAATTTTATCTGCAGCACCTGTGGAAAAGTCTGTCACTCTAGAATTGGTCTTTATAGCCACTCCAGGCGCTTACCCATTGTCTCTCGAGACAAGGTGGCCAAAGAAGAGTTATAAAGAAAAAAAAATGACATTTAAAACTAATAAGAGGATTGCTTTAATGGGGAGCTTTCGCTCCCCAGGATGGATGGCAGAGAGCCTGATGGGTGGATGTTAAAAACTCGAAACCAAACCCAACCCTCCCCAACGTGGCTGTCATGGAGGTGGATTGGAAGGACATGTGATTAACCTGCTCTCCAGAGATGGGTCCATCATTTAAATATTTTAATGAGGCTGTGCGCCTCAAATATAATCATAATTTTACTCTTAATGCTTACAGACCAAGTTTCCCAGCTAAAGGGAGGGCTGAATCCCTCAAGTAAGTTTCTCTCCCCATCGCACAGCCCCGCAAAGCAAACCTGCTTCCATCGTTATGATCCACTGATCCTCCTCTCCGCTTCCAGATTGCGGTCTTGTGCTGCAGGCCTTCCCACCCAATAGCTCTCCAGCCTCTCAATCTGACTGGCTGCCGGCCAGGAAATGGAATCAATAAATTTAAATAAGGCCCTGCGTTAAATTCTGAGAAACCTGTATTTCTGCATTTCCTGTACACAAATCACAAGTTTACAGTTAATTACAGAGCATCTATAAATGACAAAATCAACCTTACTATCATTAATGTTGACAGTACTCAGCAGTCATTAGCTCAAGATGTTTACTGATGGGATCTGAAAGACTAAACGATTTCATCTGGATCGGCACAGAAAATACACGTTTAAACTTTAATAAGTGCCTCAGTTTTAGAGTTTTACCTTAGAGTCTCAGTGTCGGGTTTTATATCCAAATCATTGAATACAGTTTTATGAAACAGTTTCGTTTGCTCTGAGTAAGATGTGAAAGAGTTGCTACTTAAGTCTGCTATCACCCTCCATCAGCATGTGGGTATGGGATGTAGTGATATGTGCAGGATAAAAAGGTGACGTGTTTTAATAGCTTGTTTGATTCTAAAATTTATATTGATGCAACCAAAATATGAGGAAAGAGAGTACCATTTTCGTATGAGCAGAACAGACTAGATTTTCATCTGCTCCATCTGGGTAGTAATCCCAAACGGTATAGAATCTGTCTGATTTTCATTCCACTCATTTGCAAATCTACTCTAACATCTTAAATTAGAAATGATCTTACTCCTTTCCTCATTTTTCTCTTCTCTCTGCACTGCTTTGACAGAAGATTCTGGTTCAAAATGTGCTGCCATCTCACATCCATCTTCAGCACCTTAGCCCAGTACTATACTCTGCTCTGTCATTTGCCAATCTTTCTGGGTCTGTAGACTTGAAGCAATCTTGCACTCTCACCAGTGAAACCCTTTTTAATCCACTGCAATGTTATTTAGTACTCCAGGATTTGAATACATAATCTGCACTGACAATTCAGTGTATTACTGAGGGAGTGCTGCATTGTCTGAGGTCCTGTCTTTCAGTTAAGATGTTAAAAGAAGGCCACTTTTGCCTGTTCAAGTGGATGCAAAAGGTCTGATGCAACTATTCATCATTCTTCGATCAATTCCATTAAATCACATTAACTGGTCATGTATCTCATTGCTGTTCATGGGACCTTGCAAATTGGATGCTGCATTTACCTACATAACACAGACTACACTTCATAGAGTCATAGAGATATACAGCACTGAAACAGGCCCTTCGGCCTATCGTGTCTGTGCCAGCCATCAAGCACCTATCTATGATCTCATTTTCCAGCACTTCGCCCGTAGCCTTGTATGCTATGGCGTTTCAAGTGCTCATCTAAATACTTCTTAAATGTTGTGAGGGTTCAAAAATACTTCATTAGCTGTAAAACATCTTGGGACAACCTGAGGACATAAAAGGCACTATATAAATGCAAGTTCTTGTTTGAGTGGGATAGCAATGTTAATACTGGCTATCTGACAGTAGATGGCGCTGTTTGTCAATTTATCAGAAAAGTACCAGTAATGTCAGTGAATATTACAAATGATTTTAATTCCAAACTCTGTGGCATTGTGGTATTGTTATTGGTTAGTGGGTAACACATGAGTATTGAGCCAGCTTGACATTGCTGTGGCAAGACTATGAGAACCATGAGACTTTCTCCTCCAGATGCCATTGGTTTTTGTTCTGGATTACAATAAACTCTGGCCCCATTTCACCCCCATTTCACAACAGCAATGGTTTACTGATGATAACGACACCAGCAGTACAGTTAGCCACTGTTAGAATCACACTGGAACACAACAGGTAAACCTGCATAATAGCCTTACCACCCCCACTCTGAATTCATCATGAATCAATGCTTCACTAACAGCTCTCCAAATTCAACTGAACTTGCAGATAGCTGACTATTAGATATGCCCATGGTGTCTGAACTCAGGGTAGTTTAAGCAGGCACCTATCTTCATAGAGAAGGGCCTGGAAAGCTTTTTCTTTCCTCTTTATTGAAAGACAAGAACTGGAAGAGTCAAGTATTGATTCCATTAGAGAATCATAGAATTCTACGCTGCAGAGAGGGGCCATTTGACCCATCGTCCCTGTACTGGCTCTTTGAAAGAGCTATCCAACTAGTCCCACTCCCCTGCTCTTTCCACATAACGCTGCATTTTTTGCGGTGAGGGCGTCACATGGTTTATGCCCCATTTGGCACACATATCCCTGAAAGGTCTGCCCGTATACTGTGGCCCACTGTCAGAAACAATTTCTTCAGGTGCACCGAATAGACTGAATATGGCACTCAATGTGTCTGCGATGATCGTGTTTGTAGTGCCTTTTACCTGTCTGAAAATTGGAGATTTGGAGAAATAGTCAGTGACTAAGATAAAGTCATCTCCATTCATGGTAAATAGATCAGTGGTGATTTTGGACCAAGGGACTGATGGAATCTCATGGGGCTGTAGAGGTTCTTTACAGTGTTGTGGCTGGTGGCTCTGGCATACCTCACACATCCTCACTAACATTTCGATGTCATCGTTGATTCCTGGCGAATAAACAGTGTCTCGCGCCAGTTGTCTCATTCTCTCTATACCCATTTGGCCTTGGTGAAGTTGTGATGAGATGTTAAGCAGCACAATTAGGCACATGGATTCCAGTGCCTTGAAGATCTGCAACAGGTTTATTAACAACTAAACTAGTATATACAATACAGAGCAAACAATGTCCAGAACCTCTGTTTCGGGTATTACAGTTTCAGAGTGACGATGGCTTCTAGTCACATGACTATATCCTGGTACTTAGCTCATTAGCATACCGAGTTCTTAAAAGGGACATCTTGAGGCAATCATACAACAAAAGGGTGTGAAGATAGAAACATCTCCCCTTTGGTTGTTTTGTCAATTATCTGCTCTGGTTACTGACTCTTCTGTCAGTGGAAACAGCTTCTCCTTATTTATTCCATCAAAACCACTCATCGTTTTGAAAACCTCTATTAAATCTCCCCTTAACTCTCTCATACAATGGTATTGCCCACAAAGTGACATTTTATGCATTTTATTGTGTTTTACATCAGTGCATCGTGAAAAATAATGTACCAATCGCTTTTCCTCACTGATACTACCCATAAACTATGTCTGTGATGACTGAATTCCCCAGTCATGCAGTAGCTGTCTGATTGCTGTCCGACCGTACATTTCCCCAGCAATCTCAAGGGATTATCTACAATATAAAATCTTCTTGACTCTATAAGGTTCCAAAGCACTGGCGGTCCAGGAGATCAATGTGTCCGTCTGCACTTTCTGTAACTACTGAGAATCGCATTTAAATAATGCTATTAAAAGGTTAAAATATAAAGATGCTGTCACAGTTTTTTAAAATCATTTTTATGTCTACATAAGTAACATATGCTATTGCACTCTAATTCTACTCCTCAGCACTTAGGACACCCAACTATTTATCAGATAGATTTTATCCTCCATTTGCACCTTTTTTAACAGATCAGTGAAAATCCAGGGTCTGGAGGCAATGTCACTGAAAGGTTGAAGCAACAGAAAACTTGCTTGTGAGGAGGAGCACTGAACCTCAATCAACTTCCGTCTCATTATCTCATTAATTAACCAATCAACCCCACTATGCCCTCACAGAGCTGAAGTTGCCCTCACATACTTGGGCATAAGACACGCACTGACCAGTAGGACAGCAAACAGCTTTGGATTGAAGAAACAGAGCTGTCCATTAGTTCCCAGGCCTGGGAGAGTGCAGAAATCCAGGACTTTAGAGCAACAATCCAAATATTATGTCAGTCACACAAACACTGACGGTCAAACTTCAGAGACAGTCATCTCTGAACAGGCATAACAAACAAGTAGCTGTTGCTGGGAAAGCTGAGGAGCATCATCAGGTTGGTCTGGGAATGCCTGAAACAATTACATAAAAATATACAAAGCCTATTTAACTGTTTTGACGGCCATCCAAGTTCTATAAAATAAATGAAACAGATATTAAGAACTGTGCAAAGCTGTGGGGTTACGTTTTAATGGTGCGCTTGGTCTATCAAACATGTATGAACACCACTGTGAAAATAACTTGACAGCGTTATAATGTCTGAAGTGCATTATTGATACCAATAACACTTAAAGTGTTTTTATCACTTTCCCCACCTGCCCCCTTGGTGTTGAGGTATTTCATCAGTGATGTCAGTTTGTGCTCCAGCTGCATTTCCCTTTTAGTCTCTGCGTATATTCAGTAGAGAGGAGCTAAGGACGTGGCCTGGGGAAGTTGGGAATGTGGGGAAAGTACAGGTATGGGGGAATTTTATTCTCTCTCTCGGGTCGGGTTTGGAGGTAGAGCGAACATAAAATTGGGTAGGGTGGTGGTGGGGGCAGTTCCTGCTACCACCCCACCTCTGCCAAAATTTAGTCCGGGGCGAGAAGGCCTGTGAATGGCCTTCTTGCCCTGCCACCAATTGAGGCCCTTAGCTGGACAATTAATATCCAATTAAGGGTCTCATCCCACCGCTGCCGCAATTAGCTGTGTAGCGGGCGGCCCTGTCGCCACACAGGAAGCATGGCATGAAAATCTATGTGGGCTGCTTCCAAGCTCTGGGGGCGGGTGGTCCCGCGTTAAAATGCACTTAGTGCCTGAACGAGGGACCCGGCATTGGGAAGGGTTGGCGGGTGGGGGGTGCCTGCTAAGAGCCACCCCTCTGTCCTTGCTAGTGATCCCCTTACACCCTCTTCACCTGCGACCCCCACCCTCCTTAACCTACCTGTGGCCTGAGTCCAGCGCTGCTCTTGGGCCTCCGGGAGGTGCTCCTCCAGCAGCAGTTACTGCCTCTGCGGTGGCGTTGCTCAGTGGAACAGCTGCTGGTCTCTGATTGGCTGGCAGCTCTTCAAGAGCGAGACTTCCAGTGACAGGGTCCTTGAGTCCGTGGAAGGCCCCTTCGCTGTCCAGTTAAGTGCCTGATTGGCACTAGATTTGGTGGGCCTTTCGGAGAAGAAGCGATATGGGTTTCTTGGTGTTGCTTTTTCCAAACGTCAAGACCCCTGTCGCCATCATTACATCCTGATCGTAGTGTCTGACTGGCCTTTAAAGTTGGGCCTGTCACTAAAACCAGTAATGCACAATGGTCACTCTGCAAGAGCATTCTCACACCCTGAGGTGCCTCTGTTCCGGTTTGTGCTGCATTAATTGGAGCTGTTCATGGCTACACTGGTGAGACCTGAAAGTGCTCATTGATGCTCACCAAAGTGAATGATGCTGCTAATTGGAACCCTTTTGCATTTTGGCAGCTTTAATGATGGCATCAAGCTCTCCCAGTGCCAGGTATGGAACAGCTGGCTGCACACTAAAACTCACCCAACAACTTATCTTAACGCCAACATCAGAGAGATCAAGAGAGATCCATACTGCCAGAGGACCAAAGGGAGCAGTGAGTTAGAATACTCTTCAATCACTTTGCATTCAGTGCAAGTCAATGGGACAAAATATTCTTTGAGTAATCTGTCAGGATTCTATGTAAAAATGATTCCTGGCAGACTCAGCACCGTAACTGGTGGGCATGCTCCACAGCAAGGATAGGCAATAAGGATTGGCTCTTTAGAAAGAGTGATGTGAGTGGAAAATAGTCAACTCGGGAGAGAAGTGCTTCTCTGAAGTTGGGTTGAAGGGAATCTCTTTGTCATTTGTTGCTTGCAGCTCATTAGCGCCAATCGATAAGAAATGACTGGAAGGAAAGCTCACTGCTATAAAAATTTATGATAGTAAAACTGGATGGTAAAATAAAAACATGTAAAGTCTTAGGATAAATCTGTTGGAAAATCTATATCAAGATCTTCTCCTTTAATCATTCTTCCGGATAAGGTTTTAAAAACAAGCAAAACTCCCCTGATTTTGCTCACTGTCAGATGACACCCTCTTTCATAAGGACAGGGGAGATAGGTTACATAATGCACAATGGCTTAGAATTTGTGAGGTTTTTGATGGTAAACTGTCAGTGTCAGCTGAATCTGACCGCAACTTCAGGAATTAGTGCATGAGCAGATTAATGTGAAAATCCTGAAGTTGCAATTGTCACTCACTGCTGCACCATGGGCTGCACTGTGGAGTCCTCTTAGAGCCAGTAATCAGTTAAATCATTTGAATTGGTGAGTACTGCCCCTTTTCCGCTCTCATATCACGATTAGAAACCCCATAAAAAGTTGCACCTTGTTCAGGTGGGGTGAGAGTGACTGCGCTTGACATCAAGGCATAGAGTTGTCATTTACGGCACAGTAGGTGGCCATTCGGCCCATCGAGTCCATGCTGGCTCTCTACAGAGCTATCAAAGCACAGCAGTCAAGATTTCTTCTTTGGCCTCCTTGTCTCAAGAGACAGTGGGTAAGTGCCTGGAGGTGGTCAGTGGTTTGTGAAGCAGCGCCTGGAGTGGCTATAAAGGCCAATTCTAGAGTGACAGGCTCCTCCACAGGTGCTGCAGATAAAATTGGTTGATGGGGCTGTTACACAGTTGGCTCTCTCCTTGCACTTCTGTCTTTTTTCCTGCCAACTGCTAAGTCTCTTTGACTCGCCACGCTTTAGCCCCGCCTTTATGGTTGCGCGCCAGCTCTGGCGATCACTGGCAACTGACTGCCACGACTCGTGATCAATGTCACAGGACTTCATGTCACGTTTGCAGACGTCTTTAAAGCGGAGACATGGACGGCCGGTGGGTCTGATACCAGTGACGAGCTCGCTGTACAACGTGTCCTTGGGGATCCTGCCATCTTCCATGCGGCTCACATGGCCAAGCCATCTCAAGCGCTGCTGGCTCAGTAGGGTGTATATGCTGGGGATGTTGGCCGCCTCGAGGACTTCTGTATTGGAGATATGGTCCTGCCACCTGATGCCAAGGATTCTCTGGAGGCAGCGACGATGGATTGAATTGAGATGTCGCTCTTGGCTGGTCAACACCAGGCCTCGCTGCCATAGAGCAAGGTACTGAGGACACAGGCTTGATACACTCAGACATTTGTGTTCCGTGTCAGTGTGTCATTTTCCCACACTCTCTTGGCCAGTCTGGACACAGCAGTGGAAGCCTTTCCCATGCGTTTGTTGATTTCTGCATCGAGAGACAGGTTACTGGTAATAGTTGAGCCTAGGTAAGTGAACTCTTGAACCATTTCCAGAGTGTTGTCGCTGATAATGATGGATGGAGCATTTCTGACATCCTGTCCCATGAAGTTTGTTTTCTTGAGGCTGATGGTTAGGCCAAATTCGTTGCAGGTAGCCGCAATCCTGTCAATGAGTCTCTTCAGACATTCTTCAGTGTGAGATGTTAATGCAGCATCATCAGCAAAGAGGAGTTCCCTGATGAGGACTTTCTGTACTTTGGTCTTCGATCTTAGAGGGCAAGGTTGAACAACCTGCCCCCTGATCTTGTGTGGAGGAAAATTCCTTCTTCTGAAGACTTGAATGCATGTGAGAGCAGCAGGGAGAAGAAAATCCCAAACAGTGTAAGTGTGAGAACACAGCCCTGTTTCACGCCACTCAGGATAGGAAAGGGGTCTGATGAGGCACTGCTATGCTGAATTGTGCCTTTCATATTGTCATGGAATGAGGTGATGATACTTAGTAGCTTTGGTGGACATCCGATCTTTTCTAGTAGTCTGAAGAGACCACGTCTGCTGACGAGGTCAAAGGCTTTGGTGAGATCAATGAAAGCAACATAGAGGGGCATCTGTTGTTCGCAGCATTTCTCCTGTAGCTGGCGAAGAGAGAACAGCACGTCAATGGTGGATCTCTCTGCTCGAAAGCCACACTGTGCCTCAGGGTAGACATGCTCAGCCAACTTCTGGAGCCTGTTTAAAGCAACTCGAGCCAAGACTTTCCCCACTATGCTGAGCAAGGAGATTCCACGGTAGTTGTTGCAGTCACCGCGGTCACCCTTGTTCTTATAGAGGGTGATGATATTAGCATCACACATGTCCTGTGGTACTGCTCCCTCGTCCCAGCACAGGCAAAGCAGTTCACAGAGTACTGAAAGTATAGCAGGCTTGGCACTGTTGATTATTTCAGGGGTAATGCCGTCCATCCCAGGGGCTTTTCCACTGGCTAGAGGATCAATGGCATAACTGAGTTCCGATTTTGTTGGCTGTGCGACCAGCTCATCCATGACTGGTAGAGACTGGGCTGCATTGACGGCGGTCTCAGTGACAACATTTTCCCTGGAGTACAGTTCTAGGTAGTGGTCCACCCAGCGGTCCATTTGCTTGCGTTGGTCAGTGATTGTGTCCCCGATTTAGACTTGAGGGGGGGCGATCTTCTGATGGTTGGCCCAAAAGCTATCTTAATGCCATCATACATTCCTCTGACGTTTCTGGTGTCGGAGGCCAGCTGAATATGACTGCATAGGTGTTGCCAGTAGTCATTTGCGCAGCGCCTGGCTGTTCTTTGTGCAGCGCTTCTGGCTACTTTAAGTGCTACGGATGTTATCTCGCTGGGGGCTTTCTTGTAGTTCAACAGTGCAATGCGCTTAGCGGCTATGACAGGTTCCAGCTCTTCAAAGTGAGATTAAAACCAGCCTGCATTCTGCTTCACACGTTTGCCATAGGTGGTCATGGCTGAGTCATAGATGGCATCTCTGATGTGGGGCCATTTGGTCTCTGCATCCCCTGCAGGAGTGTTTGAAGGGCTTTTTCAAGTGAATTTAGAAACTTATGTAACAACTGTGGATAAGAAATTCTGCTAGTGTTGATGCGTGGGCGGCCCTTCTGCTTGGAGTGATGCAGCTTCTTTGGTTTGAGTCTAACCTTGCTGCACACCAGGGAGTGTCGGTGTCGCAATCCGCACTGTGGAAGCTGCGTGTGATTTGAACGCTGTTTAAAGAGGCTCGTCTTGTGGCGATGAGGTCCAGCTGGTGCCAACGACATGACCTTGGGTGCCTCCAAGAAACCTGGTGACAGGGTTTATTATGAAAGAATGAGTTGGTGATGCAAAGGTTATGATAGGTACACAACTCAAGCAGTCTCTGTCCATTCTCATTTATCCTTCCAATGCCATAGCGGTCAAGGCAGGAGGGCCATGAGTCATGTTGGGCCACAACCCTGGTATTAAAGTCCCCCAGCAGGAACAGATGTTTGGTATTGGGAATGCTACTAATGATATTATGGAGTTCCTCGTAGAACTGGTCTTTAGCTTTGGGTGGCGAGCAGAGTGTTGGAGCCTAGATGCTGAGTAGGTGTACTGGACCAGAGGTGGTGAACAGTCGGATGGACAGTATGCGTTCCGAGCTATTTGAAGGTGGCTCTATCATGCTGAGCAAAGAGTTTCTGATGGAGAAGCCCACTCTGTGCTGTCTTGGTTCTTCATGATCCCTACCCTGCCAGAAGAAGGTGTAGTCTTGCTCTCTTAGAGATCTGCTCGCAGGGAGGCGTGTCTCCTGAAGTGCTGCAATGTCCACATTGAGTCTACTGAGCTCGTTGTTAATGATGGCGGTCTTCCGAGAATTGTTGATTTGTGTAAGGTCATCCGACAGGCCAGGACACATAGTTCTGATGTTCCAGTTTGCAAAACGAAGGGCTGGTACCTTCTTTCATTTTTTTGGTCGTGCTGTTTTGTGCGGTGTTGCAGTCCGCTTTTCGGGCAATGACCCTGAGCTCCAAGCACCCATTGAAGGAGGTGGACTGTGGCAGGACAGAACCTTACTGACCGGGGGCTGCCCGGTTTGAGGTGGGCTGTAGCTGTCGAGTGAGATGCGATGACCTCTCCCACCAACAAAGGCAACCCGTGGCACCCAGTCTCTACACCAATTGAGCTGGACTTATAACCCGTAACTGCTGCCTTCCGTGTTGATTTGGTCGCTGTGAGGCGACTATGGAGTGACTTCTCCAAGCTTCCTTTATTTAACCAGTGTCGCTTCATCACCTCCACCTTCTTAACATTGTCCAATCTGGAGCCCTTATTAAATGTAATACATTTTCTTACTAGTCTTTCTCCAACAGGAATGTATACTGGCAGTGGAAGCTCTATGCTATCTGAAGTATTGCTCCCCCTTTATATATTTGTACCAGTAGTAATTGTACTTCCTGAAAGCGTTTCAGTACAGCTGGCTTCAGCACTAATTCCATAGCTGCCCAATTTCTCAATCCGCCAACATCCAATCAACAAATATTTTAAGCAAGAAATTGCAGCAGCCTGTGACTAAGTATGGCATCAAGGAACCCAGGTGAAATTGAAGCCAATGAGAATCAGGGGGAAAACTCTCCACTGGTTGGAGTCATACCTAGCACAAAGGAAGATGGTTGTGGCTGTTGGAGGCCAATCATCTCAGCTCCAGGACATCACTGCAGGAGTTCCTCAGGGTAGTGTCCTAGGCCCAACCATCTTCAGCTGCTTCATCAATGACTTTCCCTCCATCATAAGGTCAGAAGTGGGGATGTTCACTGATGATTGCACAATGTTCAGCACCATTCACAACTCCTCAGATACTGAAGCAGCCCATGTCCATATGCAGCACGACCTGGACAACATCCAGGCTTGGGCTGATAAGCAGCAAGGAACATTTTCGCTACACAAGTGCCAGGCAATGACCATCTCCAATAAAAGAGAATGTAACCATCTCCCCTTGATATATAATGGCATTACAATCACTGAACTTCCCACCATCAGGGATTACCATTGACCAGAAACTGAACTGGACAAGCCATATAAATACTATGGCTACAAGAGTAGGTCAGAGGCTGTGAATTCTCTGGTGAGTAACTCACCTCCTGACTTCCCTAAGCCTGTCCACCAACTACAAGGCACAAGTCAGGAGTGTGATGGAAAACTCTCCACTTGCCTGGATGGGTGCATTTCCAACAACACTCAAGAGGCTCGACACCATCCAGGACAATGCAGCCCGTTTGATTGGCACCTCATCCATCACCTTCAACATTCACTCCCTCCACCACTGACGCACAGTGGCAACAGTGTGTACTATCTACACGATGCATTGCAGCAACTGATCAAGGCTCCTTCGACAGCACCTTCCAAACCTACAACCTCTACCACCTAGAAGAACAAGGGCGGCAGGCACATGGGCACACCACCACCTGCAAGTTCCCCTCCAAGCTGCACACCATCCTGACTTGAAACTATATTGGCCATTCTTTCACTGTCGCTGGGCCACAATCCTGGAACTTCCTTCACTGTCGCTGGGCCACAATCCTGGAACTTCCTTCACTGTCGCTGGGCCACAATCCTGGAACTCTCCCCTAATAGCACTACGGATGTACCAGCACTGCATGGACTACAGCGGTTCAAGAAGATGGCTCACCACCACCTTCTCAATGGCAATTAGGGATGGGCAATAAATGCTAGCCTTGCCAGCGATGCTCACATCCCAAGAATGAATTAAAAAACAAATCAAAGGTATTTGGGTTTTTAACAGCAATCTGAGTAATAACTAATGCTGAACAACTGATTTGGCCCTGAAAAAATAATTTTATCTTTGCAGAATCTCCATTCCGACTACTTACAAAATATTTTAAAGCAGATTTTTTTGAACAATTTTTTTTAATGTTTGGTCATGATATTTCAGCATCTTCGTTATCCACATGTATATGTCCCAATCTTTATTTTGCTCCCTGTAAAATTTTTAAAAAGCGATTTGATTTTAGCGCTTTACATTTTCGGGTTGGTTGTCTCAGAGTATTCTTTAATGTGATTGGTTACTTGGACAACTTGCTAACACCATGACAGCTCCACACTGAGAATTCCCATTAAAGAATGCTACAAGCTAATGCACAGCCAGAGGTGGTAAAGTTCTTGCCACAGAGATCACTACATCTCTTCGTGAGGCTTCCTTCAAGGTCGGTGGCGAGTTGCCCTTGCTTTGCCACTGACTGCAAAATCCAGGCCAATCTTTATTCTTCTAAGTGTATTCTGTGTCATAGTGAGGACACAGAAAACATGGTGTCAGTTGAATCAGAGTTTAAATGTTTGGTGAGGGAACTTTGCAGAATGGAAAGTGCTTGTAAATTTCAGGCTCCAAGTCGATGGAATATAACATTGAGCAATTTGTTTACTTTTCTTAAAAAATCTGGATTTGAATCTGTAATTAAATGTGTCCCTTTGAACTGTGATAAAGGGAATATAACTAACAAGAAACAGAACTATATGTAATGCTAGTCATGCTGACCCAGAATGTGTGCTGTATTATAAGGACAAACATTATATTTTTATTCTTCTGCTAAGGCATAAGTAACTGCATGCCATGTTGCTGTTAAACATTGGATGAGTTTATACTGGGGACAACTTAAGGGTAATTTGTGTTCCTGGAGAGTTCATTACTGTATATGTTTTGGAAAGTGCATCACATTAGGACAGTGTGCAATACCTGGGGCTGAATTTTGCCTTGTACCAGCAAGTCCTGCCACCAGAACTGAAAGAGGGAGGCGGGATCCAGGGTAGCATATTGCCATTGGCCCGCCCCCAAGAGCTGCAGCCCAATCAGAAGGCTGGCAGCTCTGCCGCCTCATTGCTGAGGCTGCAGCTCCAGGGAGAGGGTGTCTCAATGGCGGGTTGGGGAAAACCAGCAGCTGGCAGCCAGGCCCCAGTGATTGGGGGGGCGGTGGTGGTGGGGGGCGGTGGGGGAGGTTGATTGGCAGGCGGTGTTGTGGAGCACCGGCGCGCTGTTGTCGTGAGGGTAGGCTTTGCTGCCAAGTGGCCCCTCTATGGGCCATGGAGTGCCCATAAAGGAGGGACACCCCCCACCCCCCACTGAGCCCACTGGGAAGGCCGCCAGATCTCATTGGGTGCCCTCCTGACACGGGAAAAATGTCTGCGGAGGAGGGTAGTATCCCTTAGTTGGCCACTGACGTGGCTCAGTTGGCCACGCAGCGGGCGGCCAAGCTGCCAACTTTTCCAGCATTGCCAATATGGCAGGCAGCGGGAAGCCATCAGGCTCTCCTCCTGATGCCTTCCCCCACAATTTTGCCAGCCTCGTACCTCTCAGGATCTGGAAAATTGAGCCCCTGAAGTGTGACAGGTGGGAAGTGTGTACATGGATAACATTGTGATATTATTATGGATAGAGATGTGTATATTATAATGCTTAACCCATAAACAATATCCTCTGTTCACCTACCCCCTAAATGCGTTGTGCTATAATCGAGATGTGGTTTGTAATTTTTTTCACAATGAAGATAATCGTGTATCATTTTTCTGCTATACATAAGTTGACAACTATCTGGCAGTGCTAGAATTTTGATTAATATATTTTAATCAAATGACAATCAGAGTAAGGTACTGCAAGCAGTCATTGAGCGGTCTATGATCTGGGTCTTCTCAAGCTTCCCACTGGAGGAAGAAACTTTGCATTGGGTTCAGCAACGAGCCTCAGGAAAGAATGCCGTTAAAGTACAGATCATCATGACTGATAGTAAAATGAGGCTAGTATATAAAGAATTATCAGACCACAACTGTCTACTTTCTCTTGATTTCCTCAAGACAGCCTAATTTATAATTTCGAACAAAATGCCTTCTGAATGGAATATAAACTGCTGTGTATGCAGTTCGCACCCTCAGACATCTCACTCCTTTTCCCCACAATCCATGAGGTAACAACTAAAGTTGAAGATTGATTTGTCCAGGATTTTGGATAATTTCTTGTTTTTCCAGCATTTCTTTCCTGATTTGCCTGCTTTGTTAAAATTTGGAATACATTCACCAAATCTTACTGTCGATTCTAATGAGCCCAGGCACAATATGGAGAAAGTGTTTCCCAGTCCCAGTTTCAGTTCACCAAAGGTTGGCATTGGTTGACATCACCATTTTACTTAATGATTCACACGTGCTTACTCCCAGCTCCTTCAGCTGGCCAGTGTTTATAAAGTCACTCAACTTGTCAACTGCTACTATTTTGACAGTAGACCAGTCTGTCAAAAACCAGCTTCCAACACTTTTCCTCAGATTGCTATTAACTCTATTCTGACCTGGTTAACCTCTGGTGGAGAGGCCCTGTTCATCGGATTGCTCAATCCAATGATTTTTTAATTCTCTGTTTTCGCACTTTTATTCTATTTCCCACCCTCAGCAGAATGAGTTTTTGCTAATATTGCTCCGTGACTGACATCAGCTGTCATTGACAAGCAGGTTTATAGCAGGTTGAGTACTATAGCTTTCCCTTCAATTTTCCCTTTCCTCTCATAAGAATATTTTACTTGATGATGTCAGGAACAGTCATAGTGAAGAGTTTTGACAATACAAAATGCCTGTATTTATTGGGTGCTCTGTCTATAAGAGACACAATGATCACCTTCTTTATGAAGCTGATGGCGATAATACTTATGATACAATGATTTGTCAACAAACAACCTCTGCCCATGAAAATAACTTGGGTCTTTTTACATTAACAAAAAACAAATGACATTCTCCTTGTCACACTAGCCATCTTTGAGGTACAGGTGGGTCGGCCTATGTTGTGGCACCATTGGTTGGATATCCTACCTCCATAATGAGCTAATTTCAATGACAACAATAGCTACACTGTCAAATACGGCAAGCATGAGTACCGATTTCAATACAGTGCCTGTTCCAAGGTGGCTTGACTTCCCCAGGCTCCCCCTGATATGAGTGGCTCTGGAACTCCTCAATGTTGACTTCAGACCTCAAGAAGTTTCATGGCATCAGGTCAAACATGGGTAAGAAAACCTGCTGATTACTACCTGCTGCCCTCCTTCAACTGATGAATTAACACTACAACTTCAACAGAATGTGCACTCCATGGGTCTGAGATACCCTGCCATGTCTCTATTTACTAGTCTATTAACTGACTTGACAGAAATAAGCTTAAGACTTAAATAAATGAGCACTCACAAGCTACTCATCAATCAGCTGCTTCCATTGTGCTGACATTAGTTGAACACTACTTAGAAGAAGCATTGAGGGTAGCAAGGGCACAGACTGTACTCTGGGTGGGGGCTTCAACATCCATCACCAAGAGTAGCTCAGTAGCACTGCTACTGGCCGAGCTGGCTGAGTCCTGAAGGACATATCTGCCAGACTGGGTCTCCGGCAGGTGATAAGTGAACCAATATGAGGGAGAGAAGCAGGACAAAAGGAGAGGACTAGGTACTAAATATTCCTGGATACAAGGTGCTCACGAAAGACAGGGAAAGAAAGGAAGAGGGGTTGTAGTATTGATTAAAGATAATATTGCAGTACTGGAGAGAGAGGATGTCCTAGTGGGATCTAGAAAAGATTCTATTTGGTTAGAGCTAAGAAACAATAGAGGTACCTTTACACTACTGGGTGTATTCTGGGACAGAAGCAGCACAAAAGGAGAGGCCGGGAGAGGAGCAGCACACAAGGAGAGGCCGGGAGAGGAGCAGAACTCTAATTGGACCGTGAATCTGAACCGGACAAGAAAAAAATTCACAAAGTGACTCCACAGGACAAAAAGTCGTGTAGAGTGAGTTTACTGGTAAGCCTATAGGTTAATCAGCTATAAAGTAAGACTAAATCAATTAATTAGTATAAAAATCTAAATCCATTTTGATAATGTATCTTATAATTAAAATTTGTATTCAATTAATTAATCAGATAAGAGGATGAAGTTAATATTAAATACCAAGGGAAACTAACACTAAAGGGTTCTGAATTTTTCAGTAAATTAAAGTCTGTGTATTTAGATAATAAGAGTTAAGTAAAAACATTTAAGTTAACTCCCCTATAAAATAAACTGCTGTCAGCACAAGGGAAGCAGCTGATTGGTGAGTAGCTTGTGAGTGTTCATTTATTTAAGTCTTAAATTTATTTCTGTTAAGTCAGTTAATAGACTAATAAATAGAGGCAGGGCAGGGCATCTCAGACCCATGGAGTGCACATTCTGTTCCATGTGGGAACTCCAGGATCTTCTCATGTCCTGGACAACCACATGTGCAGGAAGGGTTGTCAGCTGGAGCAGCTGGAGCTCAAGGTTTCGGATCTTAAGCAGCAGCTGGCATCACTGTGGTGCATTCATGAGGCTGACAATTTCATGGATAGCATGTTTCTGGATGTAGTCATCCTGCAGCTTACGGGTGTGCAGGCAGAGAGGGAATAGATGACTGCCAGACAGTCGAGGAGGGCCAGGAAGGTAGTGCAGGAGTCCCCTGAGTGCATTTCACTCGCCAATAGTATTCCGTTCTGATTAGTGGTGAGAGTGACTCTGGGGAGTCCAGTCAGAGCCAAGTCCATGGCACCATGAGTGGCTCAGTTGCAAGAGGAAGATTGGAAAAGCAATAGTGCTAGGGGATTTTATAGTTAGGGGAACAGACAGGCCTTTCTGTGGCCACAGATGTGAATCCAGGATGGTATGTTACCTCCCTGGTGCCAGGTTAAAGAATGTCACTGAGCAGCTGCAGAACACTCTGAGGAGGCAGGGTGAACCGCCAGTGGTTGTGGGACATATCAGTACCAACAACATTGGTTGAAAGAAGGATAAGGTCCTGCAGGCAGATTTTAGGGAGCTAGGAAAGAAACTAGCAAGCAGGACCTCAAAGGTAGTAATCTCCAGATTACTCCCAGTGGCACATGTTAGTGAATAAAGAAATAGGAGGACAGAGCAGATGAAAGCGTGGTTGGAGAGATGATGCAGGAGGGAGGGCTTCAAATTCCTGGGACATTGAGATTGGTTCTGGGAGAGACAGGACCTGTACAGGGTGGATAGGTTGCACCTGAACAGTCTTGGAACTAATGTCCCTGTGGGGTGGTTTGCTATTGCTATTGGGGAAGGTTTACACTAACTTGGCAGTGGGATGGGAACCAAGAGATAACATGAGAGAAGAAAAACAAGGTGTATAAAGAATGGGGAGAGACGGATAACACTAGAGTAAGAAAGGGTAAGGTATTAGTTGTGTTCAGAGTTAAAGGGAATGTAATAAAGCCTGAATTAGGTTTGCTGTGCATGTATGTAAACACACAGAGTGTGGTAAATAAGGTTGATGAGTTGCAGGTGTAGGTAACCATGTGGGAATATGATGCTGTGGTGATAATGGAGACCTGGCTCAAAAAGAACAAGATTGGGTACTAAATATTCCTGGATACAAGTGAGAGATACATAGTGGGGTCTAGGACAGAATCTATTTGGTTAGAGCTAAGAAACAATAGAGGTACATTTACATTACTGGATGTATTCTATAGGTCAACAACTAGAGGGGAAAGCTATTGGGGAACAAATTTGCAAGGAAATTACAGAGAGATGCAAACACTATAGAGTAGTTATAATGGAGAACTTTAATTATCCTTATATAGACTGGGATAGTAATAGTGTAAAGGGCAGAGAGGGGGTAAAGTTTCTTAAGTGTGTTCAGGAGAATTTTCTACATCGGTATGTTTCTGGTCCAACGAGAAAGGAGGCATTGCTGGATCTGGTTCTGGGAAATAAGGTGGGTCAGTGGATGAAGTGTCAGTACACTTAGGGAACAGTGATCATAGTATTATAAGGTTTAGGTTGGTTGTGGAAAAGAACAAGGAGCAATCCAGAGTAAAAATAATTAATTGGGAGAGGGCCATTCAATGGAGTAAGAATGGATCTGGCTCAGTTAAATTGGAATCAAAGATTGGCAAACAAAACTGCAATTTAAAGAGGAGATAGTTCAGGTACAGTTGTGGCACATTTCCACGAGGGTGAAAGGCAGGACGAACAAAGCCAGAGCTCCCAGGATGATGAAAAATATAAAAAATAAGGTGAACCAGAAAAAGTATGCATATGTTAGGTCAATAATACAAGTGAGAAACAAGCTAAAGTTCAGAGGGGAAGTAAAAAAAAAAATAAAAGCAGCAAAGAGACAGTATGAGAAGAGACTGGCAACCCACATTAAAGGGAATCCAAAATTCTTCTGTCGGCATACAAATAGTAAAAGGGTGGTAAAATGAGTAAGGCCCATAGACTGCCAGAAAGGAGGCATAGGGCATGGCTCAGGTACTAAATGAGTACTTTGCATCTGTCTTTACCAAGGAAGAAGGTGCTTCCAAAGTCATAGTGAAAGGGGAGATAGTTGGGCTAAAGGTTGATAAAGAGGAGGTATAAAAAAGGCTGTCTGTCTGTAAAGTTGATATGTCACCAGGACCAGATCAGATGCATCTGAGGATACTGAGGGAAATAAGGGTGGAAATTGCAAAGGCACTGGCCATAATCTTCCAATCTGCCTTAGATACAGGGGTGGTGTCAGAAGACTGGAGAATTGCCAAAGTTGCATCTTTGTTCAAAAAAGGGTGTAAGGATAAAGCCAGCAACTACAGGCCAGTCAGTTTAACCTCGGTGGTGGGAAAGCTTTTAGAATCGATAATTTGGGACAAAATTAACAGTCACTTAGACAAATTTGGATTAATTAAGGAAAGCCAGCACAGATTTTTTAAAGGAAAATCATGCTTAACCAATTTTTAACCAGTTTTTTTGGTGAGTTAACAGAGAGGGTTGATGAGGTAATGCGGTTGATGTGGTGTACATGGATTTCCAAAAGATGATTGACAAAGTGCCACATAACAGGCTTCTCAGAAAAGTTGTAGGTCATGGAATAAAATGGACAGTGGCAGCATGGATATGAGGTTGGCTGAGTGACAGGAAACAGAGAGTAATGGTGAACAGTTTTTTTTCTGGACTGGAGGATGATATATAATGGAGTTGCCCAGGGGTCAGTATTAGGACCACTGCGTTTCTTGATCTATATTAATGACCTAGACTTGGGTGTGCAGGGCACAATTTCAAAATTTGCAGATGATATAAAACTTGTGAACTGTGAGGAGGATAGTAATAGATTTCAAGAGGACATAGACAGGCTAGTGAACACGTAGCAGATGAAATTTAATGCAGAGAAGTATGAAGTGATACATTTTGGTTGGAAGAAGGAGGAAAGGCAATATAAAATAAATGATACAATTCTAAAGTGGGTGCGGGAGCAGAGGAACCTGGGGGTATATGTGCACAAATCGTTGAAGGTGCCAGGACAGGTTGAAAAAGGGCATACGGGATCCTGGACTTTATAAATCGAGGCCTAGAGTACAAAAGCAAGGAAGTTATGTTGAACCTTTATAAAACACTGGTTTGGCCTCAAGCAGAGTATCCAAGCAATTTTGGGCACCACACTTTAGGAAGGATGTGAAGGCATTGGAGAGAGTGCAGAAAAAATTCACCAGAATGTTTTGGGGGATGAGGGACTTCAGGTACAAGGATAGATTGGAGAAGCTGGGATTTTCTCCTTAGAGAAGAAAAGGTTAAGAGGAGATTTAATAGAGGTATTCAAAATCATGAGAGGTCTGGACAGAGTAGATAGAGAGAAACTGTTCCCATTGGCGGAAGGATCCAAAACCAGAGGACACCGATTTAAAGTAATTGACAAAAGAACCAGCGGCAACGTGAGATAAAAACCTTTTTACACAGTGAATGCTTAGGATCTGGAATGCACTGCCTGAGAGTGCGGTGGAGGCAGATTTAATAGTGGCTTTGAAAAGGGAATTCAGTAATTATCTGAAGGGAAAAAAATTGTAGGACTACAAGGAAAAGACAGGGAAGCGGGACTAGCTGAGTTGCTCTTGCGGAGAGCTGACATGAACACGATGGATTCAATGGCTCTTTCCGTCTTGTAACCATTCTATGATTCTATGAAAAATCTACTTTGCTTCATCCTCACCAATCTACCTGTTGTCCCGAATAAATGAGAACCCACGGTAAATGGTGTTTTGTGCATTTTCTTTTTAGTATTAATGTCAACCATCATTTCATACAGCATGTTAAGTTTTAGCTGGGTTCCACTTGTTAAAATGGAGGGGGGAGATCATGTGGTACAGCTTGTCCAGGAAACCCCTATCCAATCTGCCTGGAATTGAAACTGTAACAGTTTGAAGGTACAGCCTGTCTTCATTCCACAGCTGCTTTTTGGGAGATTTAATCCAGCTGCCTGCAACTACTCACTTCTCCCTGAGACCTCTCTGCAAGAAGCAGAACTGCCTTCAAGTGGCATTGACTTCTCTCTAAGGCCTTTTCAACAAGAAAAATTAAAAAGAAGCCACACTTTGAAAAATCCGCAAAAAAATCAACAAGGAGGCAAGCTGCAGAAACAGCAGGAAAGTCTGATTTCTACCAGTTACCTCTCCGTTCTGAAGAAGGTGACTTCAGAAATTGAGCTGACTCCATTTATATCTGAGAGTGCCAGAAGAAGAAATTGCCAAAGAGGTTTTCTCAGTGAGTCCTTCCCCTGCCCAGCATTTCCAGTCAGTGATCTCCATTTTTGGACTTTTTTGATATTTTAAAGGACTCTAGTTTTAACTGAAGATCCATATTCGCTAGTAGATAAGATAACTTTCTATTTAATATATATCCTTGCCGTTTTATGCTTTTAACCTTTCCCTGAATGTTTGTAATTGTGCGTGACAAAGTTAAACCCCTTCCCGAGTTTAAGCGCATGTTAATAAATCCTACTTCTTTGTTTTTAACTTTAACAACCCTGTTGTAGTTGCGGTCTATTATTAGGATTTCAGGAAGGGAAAAAAATAATCAATTACTAATCTATTTATGGACAGGTAGTTCGAAAAACAGGGAAATTGGTTCAGGGGAAAAAAGGTTAACTACCTGTTCGTAACACTGTTGAGATGCATCTATCCATGGCAGTATTGGCAGGAGTGACCATCACACAGTCTTTGTGCAGATTAAGATGAGGACT
Organism: Heterodontus francisci; assembly: GCF_036365525.1. Lineage (NCBI taxonomy): Eukaryota > Metazoa > Chordata > Chondrichthyes > Heterodontiformes > Heterodontidae > Heterodontus > Heterodontus francisci. Next base: position 57,709,054 of record NC_090396.1, on the reverse strand, counting down.
CCCTCCATTGTGTTGTGTGGCACTATCACTGTGCTAAATGGGATAGAATCAGAACAGATATAGCAGCTCAAAACTGGGCATCCATGAGGTGCAGTGGACCATCAGCAGCAGCAGAATTGTATTCCACCATAATCCGTAACCTCATGGCCCAGCATATCCCTCACTCTACCGTTACCTTCATGCCAAAGGACAAACCCTGGTTTAATGAGGAGTGTGGGAGAGTATGCCAGGGGAAGCACTAGGCATACCTAAAAATGATGTGCCAATCTGGTGAAGCTATAATACAGGACTACATGCATGCGGAAACAGCATGTTATACACAGAGCTAAGTGATCCCATAACCAGTGGATCAGACCAAAGCTCTGTAGTCCTATTACATTCAGTCATGCATGGTGATGGACAATTAAACAACAAACGGGATGAGGAGGCTTCAATGTACACCCCATTCACAATGATGGTGCGCCCGGCACATGAATGCAAAAGACAAAGCTGAAGCATTTGCAACCATGTTCAGCCAGAACTGCTGATTGGATGATCTATCTCAGTCTCCTTCAGAGGTCCCCAGCATCACAGATGCCAGTCTTCAGACAATTCAATTCACTCCATGTGTTATCAAGCAACTGTTGAAGGCACTGAATACTGCAAAGGCTGTGCGGTCTGACAGCATCCTGGCAGTAGTGCTGAAAACTAGTGCTCTAGAACTAGCCGCACCCATAACCAAGCTGTTCCAGTAAGGCTACAACACTGGAAATACTCGACAACATGGAAAACTGCCCAGGTATGTCCTGTCCACAAAAAATAGGGCTCATCCAATCGAGCCATCAGTCTGCTCTCAAAATCATTACCAAAGTGATGGGAGGTGGCATTGACAGTGCTATCAAGCACCACTTATTCATCAGTAACCTGCTCACCAATGCTCAGCTTGGGTTTCACCAGCACCACTTGGCTCCAACCTCATTATAGCTTTGGTCCAAACATGACAAAGGAATTGAATTCCAGAGGCAAGGTGAAAGTGACTGCCTTTGACATCAAGGTAGAACTGAATTGTGGTATGAAGAAGCTCCAGTAAAATTGAAGTCAGTGGGAATCAGGGGGAAAACTCTCCACTGGCTGCAGTCATATCGAGCACAAACGAAGATGGTTGTGGTGATTGGAAGCCAATCATCTCAGACCCAGGACATCACTGCAGGAGTTCCACAGGGTAGTGCCCTGGGCCCAACCATCTTCAGCTGCTCCATCAATGACCTTCCCTCCATCATAAGGTCAGAAGTGGGTATGCTTGCTGATTGTACAATGTTCCGTTTCATTCACAACTGCTCAGATACTGAAGCAGTCCGTGCCTGCACGCAGCAATATTCAGGCTTGAGCTGATAAGTAGCAAGTAACATACGTGCCACAAAATTGTCAGGCGATGACCATCTCCAACAAGAGAGAATCTAACCACCTCCTCTTGAGATTCAATGGTATTACCATCGCTGAATCCCCCACCGACATCAACACCCTGGGGATCACACCCTGGAGATCTAAGAAGAACAACCCCAGTTTCTCTAATCAATGCATGTAACTGAAATTCTGCATATCTGGTACCTTTCTAATAACAAAGTGACTCCTGACAACGCAGAGCATGCACAAAGCGATCGCGGACATCATCAATGTGTGTGAACATTTGCCAACTGGCCAGTATGAATGCACGCATGCACGCGCATGACATCACCACGCAATGATGTCCTCATCCCTCAATAGCCGTCTCCATTCACCCAAACAGTGCCCTCTTCCATCCCTCCATCCCTGCTTCAATCGCCACTTCACCCCGCTCGATCTCTGTCACGCCGGTGCCTTCCCTCAGTCACTCGCTCTCCCCGCCCACTACCTGCCCCCCATCACCCCCCCAGCTACTTGCTTCCACCCCACTGGCTGCTCTACCCCTCGGCCACTCGCTCCAGGCCTCCCAACTTCCCCCCTCTCAGCCATTTGCTCCCGCCCTCGATCCTTTTCCTCCCCCACCCTCTCCTCCCCATCGGCCATTTCCCCCCTTCAGCCACTGGCAACAGACCTCGCCACTGCACCACCCCACCGCACCCCCCCCCCTCCATTCCCTGGACCGATTGTTCCCCACTCCTCATGTCCCCCCACGCTGCTCTCCTACCACTGGCTCCCCGCTTCCCCCCTCTCTAGCCACTATCTCCAGGCTGCACCACTTTCCTCCTCTCGGCCACTCGCTCCCACGTCACTCTGTCGCCCCTCGTGGCCCGCTTTGCTTCTTTGGGTGGCGGAAAACGATCGAACTTGGGAGTGAGTGGCCAAGAGGAGGGAAGTGGCGCAGTCTGGAGCTAGCGGTGGGGTGGAGGGAGGAGCGGGGAGTGAGTGAGCAGCCCAGGGGAGTTGGGGGGAGGGGCAGTGGCGAGGTCTGGAGTGAGCGGCTGAGGGGGGTAATGGCTGGTGGGGATGGTGGGACTGAATGGCTGAGAGGGGGGAAGCTGGGAGTCCTCACTGAGGGGTAGAGCAGCCAGTGGGGCGGGAGTGACTGTTGGGGGTGGGATGGAGGTGGCGATGGGCTCCATAGAGGGGATTTTTGGGTTGAATTTGTTTTTTGTGATAAATTGAGAAGCACCATCTTTAATCCTGGCAGCTGCCTGAAATGTCGCAGACAGTGATGTTTCAGTGGAAGAGGCTGCATTTTCGCATGTGCTAGTACTGCGCCACCTAGTGGTTGCATTGTCAGCAAATGTAGCCTTCCAGAATTGTGCACTATACTGCAGCTGGGGCCTAATCAGTTTAAAATCCACATTCATATGACAAAATTAATACGCCTCGTTCTTGGCAGGTGGGGGGTTTGCCTGATTTATAAAGGTTTAGCATAACTTCCTTGCTTTTGTACTCTATGCCTCTGTTTATGAAGTCTGGGATCCCGTATGTTTTTTCAACAGTCTTCTCAACTTCAAAGATTTGTGTACATTCACCCCTAGGTCTCTCTGTTCCAAAAATTATACCATTTAGTTTATATTGCTTCTACTCATTCTTCCTACCAAATGTATCACTCACTTACATTTAAAATTCCCCAATCTTTCGCACTGGTTTGGCCGATTGCTCTGGAATCTGGCGCAAAATTAGGGGAAACTATAGGAAACTCTACCCTGGATCCTTAATGATAGAAATGCCTGCATGAAATTTCCCTCACGTACACCAGCCTATGAGCTTAGAGCTTAAGGCTTCTGTTGGATCTTTCATCTGGGATTAAATGTTTTACAATTTTCAGCTATTGTGGATTATTGTAAATTTTTGTGTGTATGTGTTGTCAGGCAAACCCCCACCTGCCAAGAATGAGGTATATTAATTTCATCATATGAACATTGATTTTAAACTGTTGCTGGAGTGAAGAAATGACTTGTTAAAGAGATCACCAGACCTTTGACTGGAGGACATTTACATACTAAGAGATGGTGCTTGTGGAGACAAAGAACTACTCCCAAGGCCAATTAACCCAAATGGATTTTGATTACCAGACATTGAAGGTGTAAGGAAGTGCATTCCAGGGACTGCTAAAATGATACAATCCACAAAAGTAGGAGTGGTTAAGCCAGTTAGTCATATGACTGACCAGCTGGCCAACTTGGAGTTGAATTGTGCCACACAGAAAGGAACAGAAGGCAATTTGGTACTGAAGCTGGAACAAGGAAGCCTCTCTCCTGGCTGTCTCTATCTCACTTTCTCCCAAGCCACTGGACCCACAGAAGACATGTGAACCTCAAAACAGAAAACTCTGACATTGAAACAATTGAAGCGTGAGCTGGGCCTTAACAAACAGCAGGACTTACCGGCAACCAAAGACTCCACATTGAACTCAAAGGACTGTAATTATAACCCCGAAATTGCCTCAAACTTTTCCCCTTTATTTTTTTCTACTTTTATGTCTCTATCTGCGTGTGTGTTTATCGCACATGTATGCTAGCATGGTCGCGTGGCGTTTTTGTAGTCATTAATTGATTAGAGTTTCTTGTTTAAATCTAAGGAAACCTGTTTGATTTCTTTTCCTTACAATTGGAGCAGTGAACAAGGATTCACTGAGGGGAACCAAAAGACACAGTGTTTCTAAAATTAAATCCTGTTACGATTAAACCAGACAATGCTGAGAGGGAACCCCTAAACCCCTTCTCACCTGGTCATAACGGTGTGTATGTGTTTGTCTCTGTGTGAGTGTCTGTGAGTATGACTCTATGTGGCTCAGTGTGTTTGGGTTTCTATATGTGTGTGTCTTTGAGTGTGTATGTGCCTTCATCTCTGTGATTGTGTCTCTGTGTGTCTCTCTTGGTATGTCTCTGAGTATGTCTGTGCATGTGTGTTTGTCTGTGTGAGTCTCTGTATGTGTGAGCGACATAATGGACTTTGAAGTTTTCGTTGTGGCGTGATGGAATTAAAATACCCAGAATGCACTACAACAACCCATATCACATGACAATGAGGTAGAAAAGAACCAAATGAATTGGGAGCTTCAGCTGTGCAGAAACTCTGTGCATCCAAAAGAGATATATGACAGGAGTTATAGTTTTCAGTCTGTTACTGTGAAACTATAATATGTAGATTATACTGTAACATGGAGGCAGAAAGTGTAGAAATATTAACTGTGGTGTGCAAGCAGTGCTGAAAGAACATCAAATATAAATATTTCCAGAAGCTCTAATGGTGTAAGCTACTAAATAAAAATTCTGGATAAACGGTTGTCAAGTGCTTTGGGACATACTGAAGACATGATAACATGTAACATAAATATAATTTCTTTGTTTCATTCATTTGATCTCACCCTCCCAAAATACCAGTCCTGCCATCTTCCTATTACAGCATTTAGCAGTATGTATTTAAGGGGAAGCTAGGTAAACACATGAGGGAGAAAGAGTAGAATGTTGTGCTGATAGGGTTAGATGAAGAGGAGTCGGAGGAAGTTTGTATGGAGCAGGAACTCCGGCAAGGACCAACTGGACAAAATGGCTTGTTTCTGTGCTGTACATTCTATGTAATTCTACATAGCTTTTTCTTAAAAGAGGCCAATGCGCTGCCCTCAACCATCCTTCTTAATAAGTTGGAAAGAAGTCTGTCGGTTGCTATCAGCTCGAACTGAAAGGGTTAAGTGTTTTGAACTGAACGGCACATCTCTTCATTAATCCTTTGTGGTATGTTTTTACTTAGCTGTAATTGTATTTTTCTTCTAGTATTTAATGTAACAACACTGGAGTATCTCGTAATCTCTTCCATCTGCTTGAGTGTTATGAGAGCGTTTAACAGAGAAACAACTCGTATGATTGGTTCCATAAGAAGCAGCATAACACCCTGAATTGTGTTTTTCATGTCGCAATGAAGGGCTTATGACCCAAGCCTTGGGACATATTCCTGAACCCTGATTTGTGTGGCCTGACCAGGTTAGATACAGATATTCAAAGAATTTTAATTAAACTGCACTAATTTGATAATAAATTAATAACACCGGCTCTCTAAGTGGGCATTGCAGTAAATGTGTAGGCATCTCCATTTCAAAGCACTTTGATCCCACAAGGCCTGAGGAAGCTTGTCTGAACCATGGGAATAAATAACAAGTTTAACAGTTTTCAAATTACTCAGTGCAACATGACCATTAATGACTTATTTCTTCCATTCCTATCACATATCATCACATCATTGCAAACGTTTTTAAATGACAGGAGGACTACTTGCTGGCTGAAGCTCTTAGAGCTTAAAGAAAGAAATAGTATGGATTTGCATAAATTTCCAACTGTGTAATGATATATAATAATAACTGTTTAAGGATGATCTTGCTCAACGAATGTTTTCTAGTATAAAAGTCTTTACTTGGCCTCATTTCGAATTAGGTTTCATTTACTAACTGATTTAAAAAAAAAATTAACAATATATTTTCAGATCAGTGTTCATTCAGCTTGTTTTTTATTCATTCATGGGATGTGAGCCTTGCAGTCAAGGCCTTCATTTATTGCCCATCCCTAATTGCCCTTCAGAAGGTGGTGGTGAGCTGACCACTTGAATCGCTGCAGACCATTTGGCATAGATCCACCCACAGTGCTGTTAGGGAGAGAGTTTGAGGATTTTGACCCAATGACGGTGAAGAAACGGCACTATAGTTCCAAGTCAGGCTGTTGAGTGACTTGGAGGGGAACCTGCAGATGGTGGTGTTCCCATGTATCTGCTACCTTTGATCTTCTAGGTGGTAGAGGTTGCAGGTTTGGAAGGTACTGTCGAAAGAGCCTTGGTGAGTTGCTGCAGTGCATCTTGTATATGGTGCACACTGCTCCCACTGTGCACTGGTGGTTAGGGGAATGAATGTTTAAGATGGTGGATGGGGTGCTGATCAAGTGGGCTGCTTTGTCTTAGATGGTGTCGAGCTTCTTGAGTGTTGTTGGAGCTATACTCATCCAGGCAAGTGGAGAGTATTCCATCACACTTTTGACTTATGCCTTGTAGATGGTGGAGAGGCTTTGGGGATTCAGGAAGTGAGTTACTCACCACAGAATTCCCATCCTCTGGCCTTCCCTTGTAGCCACAGCATTTATATGGCTGGTCCAGTTAAGTTTCTGGTCAATGATAATCCCCTACTTGAAAGTGTGGTGGAAACAGATCAGAGCTTTTAAACAGAAATTGGGGAAATACTTAAAGAGGAAAAATTTGCCGAGCTATGGGAAAGGACAGGGGAGTGGGACAAACTGGATAGCTCTTTCAAAAAAGCAGCAAAGGCCTGATGGGCCAAATGGCCTCCTTCTGTGCTGTATCATTCAATGATTCTATAAAGTGAATTACACCAGCTAACACCTTCATGTTTCCACAATTGTTTGCACTGGTTCTTTATTCAATTCATCCAGATCAGGCCCCGCCCACAAACTGGCCACAGAATGAAACTGACTAGCATACGCGATTAAAACTATTAAATTGTTTAGTATAGGTTCTCTTAAATTAAATTTCAGTGATTTTAAATCAGGTTACTCCGGCAGAAGGTTGGACACCCTTATGCTTATATCTGATGATAAACTAATCTTTAGGTGTATTAATAAAACTGCACCAAGTTTCCACTCTTAAATATATCAACGATCACTGTTTAATGGAAAAGAAAAGAAACAATTATGGTGTATTACGCTGCCCGATTGCATTATTTCATTGAAGGTTTTATGCTTGAGAGTATGCAAATGAATTTTATCAGAAACCTGAACTGTAACCTAATCAGCGCAATTTCGAGTGCATTTTTGGTGTAATTTTCTGATTGCAACCAAAGCGGAAGCTCTACTCCACCCCACCCACAATGTTTAATGATTTTGGTGAATGGTCATCAAGGTGAGATATGTCATTACCGAGAAGTAAACATTTTCACACTTGCTCTGTACAAACTCTGTATATCAAACACTATAAGGTCAGAAATGGCTTGGGTTAGAGACTGCATAAATAAAACATCTTTATTGATATAACCGTGCATTTCAAACTTTGCCGCAGAAGAGCACGCCTGACTACATCAGTTTAATGTTTCTATTTATCATCCAGCTTTGACCCATTTGAATGAGGCAATGCATTTACTGCCAGTTCTGGACGGTCCTCTGCTGCTCAGCAGTGCTGCAGCAAAATGATTCCAGTCAGCTACCTTGCCTGACAGTTTTACCTGGGATGAAAATTTTAGTCATGAGTCGTGCTCCAGCCAATGTGGCAGGATTGGAAACTGAGGCATTTATGCAAGCCATTTCGCAACAGGTGTAAACTCCTAGTGCGAATAATTCCCCACGTTGGAAGCTCTCTGGAGAGTGGTATTTGCAGGAATTTAAAGAGAGGGTATTGTTACGACTGAGACGAGAGGAGTGCACTGCTAATTCAGTTCCACTTCTCCACAGGTCACAGCATATCAATAAATTTTCCCACTTAGCGAAAACAAACAATTAGATATTCTATTTATTCCCAGAATAAAGCACACCGACCAGGTTTCTTTAACCAACAGCAAAATTAACTATTTATTATAAAACCAAGTCTTAACCAATAATGAAGTGAATCAATATATGAATTGAGATATTAAAGCCCTTTATTTTCCCTAGCCCTCATGCACACACATGGACATCCAAAAACCGGTTAACTGGGAAAAAAAGATTTTAGTTTACAGCTGTTTCACTGGAATGAAAGGAATAATAAAATAATTCAGTCTGTCATGATCTAGAAGGAGGTTCTTTGGTTTGGCAAGGGGCGAGGTGTCCCAAAGTTGAATAGATGGATGCCACTCAAAGTCTTTCCAGATGAGATTGATAAACAGCCTGTGATGGGGAGGTGTTCAAGGAAATTCAATGGCTTCACATAGGTAGCAAGAGGTGTCAGTTCTCTGTTACACATTTGATGCAAAATTTTTAAAGAGACAGGATTTCTGCAAGCATTCAGAGTTTCTTAAAACTGCAAGTGGCAACAGTATCACTCTTGATGCAGGGATTATTTACATTTTCTCTGGGTCGTCTTCTGATATTCAGGCAGGTAAGAATCAAATTTCAGAAAGCCTGCTTTTTGTTCAAACCCACTGGCTTTGTAAAGTTCAAAACTGAAAGTGAAACTTTTCCCTCTTGTCACTCAAAGAGTAGCTCTGAGGTCAGACCCCTTATTGGTTTCCTTGAAATTACCTGCTTTCCTGTCCTGGTTTACAAGTTCAGCCCCTGCTGACCTTCCTTTCAAAACATCCATAGAGGTCTCAATGTCCACTGAAATCCTTTTTTCAGGTTTTTAAAAACACACAGAATCCTAAGTTTTTAAGACAAAAACAAAATCATTGTAACAGTATTTGCTTTGGAAAGTGGTTTTGTCCAAGCCCAGGTGGCCATGGGGGAAGGAACAAATAGTGTCCGCCAGTATGTTTGAGGCCTTCCGTAACCTGTGGGCAATCCAGGGACTGCAGCATTTGGTGGACCTGGGCAATAATATTATCAAAGTTATGTGTTTTCTTTGTTTTATGCGAGTGAAGACACTGGAGCAACCTTATAATTTCTTAAGAGTAGGTGCACTATTACATCAAGGTATGCTGATACATCTATAGAAATATAGCTGGGTGGTGTGCAAGAGAGGATAATGGCCCTGTTTGGAACTGAAGGCCACAGTCCCCAATGGCATGTTGCTATGAATGCAGTGCAGGAGATGGTGTGCTTGTCAATGTAGTGTCAAAAAACCAATGGACCTGGTTTCAAGTAAGCAAAATATTCTTAGACTTCACAAAATCTGCTAAGGTAAGTTTGTCAACCATTACATTCTTCTAAGTAACTGGACAAAGTATACATGCCACAAAGTGTTTTCACTGTTTCATGCTATCTTGGAATTCATCAAATATTTTCCATGCATGTCTGTTCTAGAGTAGGGAGAACCATGCAGTAGCAACATCTGCTTGTAACATTTCGTACACGCACATCCAGTTCATGGGGCAATGGCACCAGTACTGGGGCAAGTGCGGGTTGTACCGTTGGGATGGTCTCCACCTGAACAGCTAAGGCTGGTGTTCTTTTCTAGTCTTTGCCAGTTCTGATGAAATGTCACAGACGTGAAGCGTTAACTCTGCTTCTTTCTCCACAAATGCTGCCTGACCTGCTGAGTATTTCCAGAACTTCCTGTTTTTATTTCAGATTTCCAGCATCTGCAGTATTTTGCTTTTAAATCTGATCATTTCTGGTATAGCAGCAGAAAATGGCTATGGAGGCAATTGGCTTGTTATTCAAACCCACCTGGTTCACACATGCCTTTGAGGGCAGGGAACCTTTTACCCTTAACTGCTCTGTCCTACATGTGACACCAACCCCACACTATGCAGTTATCAGGGTAAGTAAGGATAGGTAATAAATCTGGGTTGGCCCGTGTCAGCCATAGTTCAAGTACAATTAAAAATGGGCTGACATTTTGGGGGTTTATATTGCTTTGTCTTGCTTTTGCAGTGCTTTAAACAACAAATAATGTTCTTTTCATACACTGCCAAACCATGACACTCAAAGATAAAGATCACTGTTCCTGTCGCTAATGTATACATCTTTAATGCATTTGCTTCAAATCCATTATTTATTATTTTAATGGATAGGGATTAACTCGTTTATTTTAAACCTGTTCAAATTGCAAAGAGAGGAATTTGATCCAAGCATGTTGAACTTTTCTACAACATCACCACAGAGATTAATCTACGATATAAAAGTATAGGATTTAGTAACTAAAGAAATGGCAGCATGGTCCCCCTTCATAACTGACCCTGTGGGAGATATAAGGAGGTCATGAGAACTCACCTCTGACAGCAGAAGCCTCTCCTAAGCTGAGGTTTCCCAATGGAGCTGATGTTTTGGCATGCTGTCGCACAGGGATGAGTGCACCTCATTCCCTTCATCTATGGAATTCATTATCATTTCATGCTCTCCTACAGGTATTCCCATCTCTCCATCGCCCATTTCCTCATGCCACCCTCGCAATTTCAAGTGCCACCTCCTCCGCTGCAGTCAGGATGGCAAGCTGGGGCACTCCTCCTCCTGTGTGAGCTCGCTCCCTGGCATTGTGCGCCCTCTTCTCCTGCTGGGATGAAAGAGAGAGAGATAAGGTAATGCTGGCATCTCTCACCATTTTCTGTGGCTCATTTAAATGAGCTACTGCATCTATCAGTGCTTCCAGCTCCTCAGTAGCACTAGGGATTTGAATCTTGCTCATGGGTCAGTAATTACCCCGTGCACACATTTCTCCTATGTTCAGGAGCACCATGTGCTCTCAGGCTACTCAGCGGGTGCATCTGCCAGTGGCTGCAGAACTGGAAGTCTGTCCTCCAGCTGCTCACTCGCTCTGCCACCTCTAACCAGGCTTGCTTGGTTTGGCTGGGTGGCCTTCTTCTGCCATTATCCAAGAACAAGATCCCTAACCTTTCTCGTACTGCCTCTAGCATCACCTCAAGGGTGACATCGTTGAACCTTGGCATTGCCCTGCCACAGGTGCCTAATGTCTGCCTCTCCTCCTCACTCTGCCTGCCATTGCATTTCAAGATGGCAGCCACAATAATGGCCGTTGTTGTATGTTGTATTTGTAGCATTGCCGGGGCATTCTAGATAAAGTCAACTAACAATTCTTTATTATTTACATTTACTATATACACACTCCACAAGCCTACTAAGCTCGCATCCTCTGTGCTGCAATCTCTTCTTCTCCTCAAGCCTACACCATGTGTCTGTTACAGCATCACTCTTACAGTGTGTTATGTCAATGTGCTTTGTTGAATGGTAATTTTCTTTGATCCACTGACCAGAGATCTGAACAGATTTTTTTTGTAAAATACATTTTAAAAAGGCCAGCTACAGGGATGACTTTGCTGGCAGCTTAAGATGGCTCATAATTTGCAACACTATATCCTACACTGCAATGCTTATGAGGAGGGAGACGAAATGTCTGCTCATGCCCCAGCAAGAATCAAGATCTGGGAAGTTTAAAGGAACTACCTGTTCTTGTTAGCAAGAGAGAAATATTGCTAACTGCTATGGTTGAATGACTGAGTGACTGTCATGTGACAAACGCTTCCCCATCTGTGGTTTTAAGCTTGTGTTTATCTGCAGCAGAGAGAGGAGAAACAACTGGACTCTGACACGTGCAGACCAACGTGGGGGTCTCTCTCTCTCTCTCTCTCTCTCTCCATTCCAGCTCGAAAGCTTTCAAATCCTGCCTGTTGACCATACTCTGACGATAATCAGAAACTCCATTGGAGGAAACCATCTACATCGCTGTCTCCAAGAGACCCACCAAACCAGTTATCTACCTCTTTAAACCAAAGGCCTCAGGACCACCGAATTCAGCTAGAAGCCTGCCAAATCACAAAACACCACAGAGTGTATACCCCTTTTTTCCTATGGACTCTAACTCAATCAATCTACCTTTCCCCACTCTGTAACCTATTTGTATGTGTAAACCTCCAGTGTGTGTGTGTGTGTGAGTGAAAGTTGGCACATTGTTTATTATTTTTATTACTTTGGTTTAGGTACAATAAAGTTAACTTTTTTCTTTGTTAACTCAAGAAAACCTGTCCGATTGGTTTTTGTTATGATTATATCAAGTAAGTAATCAAAAACCTACTGAATTGGCCAGAACATACACTATAAGAAAGAATTAAACCTGTTGTGGTCAAAGAGAGTGAAAAGAGGAAAGCCCTTCCTCACTTGACCATAACAGCAATTTGGGGGCTCGTCTGGGATCAAACCCAAAGACAAATGGGAAATTGGAAGCGGGAAGCCAAATTGATCCCTAGCAAAATTAAAAACTTGAATACAGGTTTTCTTGTGGGTTTCAGTACTCGAATACTAAAATGTCCACATTCAAGGCCAGTACCTTCCTAGAACAGAGTGAAGTAACTTGGGCCAGGTTAAAAGCCCTATCTGTGGAATAGTTGAGGAATGTAGCTGGGCAGTTAGAGATTACTATCCGTCCAAAAGCTAGGAAACCCAAAATCCTAAAACTTGTGGCCAACCATTTTAAAATTGACACTGAGAAACCAAAGACAGACATAGAATCTGAAACAGACAAAGTGACATTAGCTAAGGTACAACAAGAACAGAGGAGACTAGAATTAGAATTTCAGGAAAGAGAGAAAGAAAGAGTTTTCCAGAAAAGGGAAAAGGAAGAGCTTTCCATAAGGAGAAGAAGGAAAGGGAGCTAAGATGGCTCAAACTAACTAGGCGAAGACCCAATACAACCAGTGAAGTTACCGCTAGTGAGGGAGTTACTCCTAGCTCAGGACTAAGTGCTGAACTCTTAAAGTTCTCCCAGTTGATACCAAAGTTCAATTAGGGGGATGTGAAGGAATTTTTCATCTCTTTTGAAAAGCTTCCAAAACAGCTGAAGTGGCCAGCTGAGAGCTCGACAATGTTATTGCAAAGCAAACTAACAGGAAAAGCCCATGAGGTTTATTCACTGTTGCCTGATGAGAGTTCATCAGACTATGAGATGACAAAAAATGCTATCCTGAGCACTGATGAGCTAGTACCGGAGGCATATCGCCAAAAATTCCGAACACTCCGAAAGCAGCCTGAACATACTTACCTTGAGGTTGAAAGAGTTAAGCAGCTTGCTTTTGACCAGTGGATATGGGCACTTAAGGTAGAGTCCACCTATGAAAACCTCAGAACAATGATCCTCCTTGAGGAGCTCAAAAACTCACTTTCCCTTTCCATATGGAAAAATGTGGAGAAACAAACTTTTCCAAGAGCCAGGCAGGCAGCAATCCTGGCTGATGATTCTATACTTATTCACAAGCCCTTTCCCCAAGGGAAACCCTTCCCTAGTCACCTCCAAAAACCTGAAAAGAATAGAAGGTGGGAGGGTGATAGGAGGATGAACAGGTATGGGCGAGAAGGGAGAGCTGGAAACAGAAGGGACCCTCCTCAGGCCAAAATGAGTGGTGCTGAAAACAGAAGTGATGCCTGAAAGCCTGTGTGTTTCCATTATGACAAGGCAGGCCACCTTTGAGCTGACTGCTGGAAGTTATGGGGAAAACCCATAGGTTTGGTCAGGGTACATCAGACCAGTGCACCAAAAGGGGCCCTGATGGAAAGCACAGCAGACCAGACTGCGTTTTTCACTGCGACAGTAAAACCCAGTAAACCTACCACTGAGAGTGCAGGAAAACTTAACAAAATCCCTGAGAGTTACGAGAATTTTGTGTCCAGAGGAAAAGTGACCCCATACCCCTTGAGTGAGACGAGTAAGCCCATAGTCATACTTAGGGATGCAGGGACCACCCAATTCCTTCTGCTGGGAAAAGGCATGACCTTTCCACCAGAGAATGCATTGAATGCTAGAGTGCTAGTAAATGGTATCGGAGGAAAGCGTAGGCTCATACCTTTCTACCGGGTGCACCTGGAGTGCAGTTTTGTTTCAGGACCAGCAACCTTGGGGATTATCCCTAGTTTACCTGTGGACGGGGTCAACCTGCTCCTGGGGAATGATCTGGTGGGGGTGAAGGTGGTAGCTTCCCAGTGGTTTTAAAAAGACCGAAAGAGGTCTGGGAGACAGATCAGTTACAGGAAAAAGTCCCTGGCATTTTCCTTGACTGTGTGGTGACCCAATCCATGTCCAAACAAGCTGCATCAGAGGCTGAACTGGCACTGCAGACAGATGACCCTACCGTTTAAGTTACCCGAAACCTTCTTTGGGAAGTTAGAGGACCCTAAGGATAGGTTAAACAGATCTTCCTTGGTTGACGCTCAGCAAGCTGAGCCAGTGTTAAAAACGTTAGCACAGACTGCCTAAACTGAAGCTGAAACAGAGTGAGTTCCAGAGTGCTACTATTTAAACGGTGAGATGCTGATGAAGAAGTGGAGACCTCCTCACAGACCTGCAGAGGAAGAGTGGACAGTGGTTCACCAAGTAGTGGTGCCGCTGAGGTACCGTAGGGAAATATTGAGAATAGCCCATGAGATTCCAATGGCTGGGCATGTCGGCACCAGAAAAACCCGAGACAGCATTTTCGCTGGCCATGATGTGGTGGAATTCTACAAGATTTGCCACATGTGCCAGGTTGTGGGGAAGCCTCAACCTGCAATAAAACCTGCACCTTTAATTCCCATACTGGCTTTTGGAGAACAGTTCAGCAGACTGCTGGTAGATTGTGTGGGGCCCCTGCTGAAAATAAAAGGGGGCTACCAGTATCTTCTCACCATTATGGATGTGGCTACTTGATTTCCAGAGGCTATCCCTCTAAGAATTATCTCTGCCAAGGTAGTGGTGGAGGGGCTAACCCAATTCTTCACCCGATATGGGCTGCCTGCTGAGATCCAGTCAGATCAGGGCACAAATTTTATGTCTAATATTTTTCAAAAGGTCATGGGTAATCTGGGTATAACCCAGCTAAAGTCCTCAGCCTACCACCCACAGTCACAAGGGGCTTTAGGACAGTACCACCAGACCCTAAAGACAATGATCAGTGCATACTGCTATGAGTACCCCCATAACTGGGACAAAGGGCTGGGATTTCTCCTGTTTGCTACCAGGGACACTCACAATGACTCTATTGGCTTTAGTCCCTGTGAATTAGGTTATGGACATGAGTTGAGAGGTCCTCTTAAACTAATCAAGAAGGGGTTTTTGGGACACAGGGACGAATGTTCCCTGTTAGCTGACACCTCCATGTTCCGAGAACGGCTTAAGAGAGCCTGTGCAGTGGCTCAGGAACACCTAAAAACCTCCCAGACAACCTATGAAAAGGCAGGCGGATAAACATACCAAGGCCAGAACATTTCATCCCGGACACCATGTGTTAGTGCTATTACCAGTACAGGGAGAACTACTGAAAGCCTGGTTCAGTGGCCCATACAGAGTAGGAAAGAAAACTAGCAAGGTGAATTATATAATTGACACCCCAGATCTTAGGAAAAAGCAAAGGCTGTGCCATATCAATACGTTAAAATGGTATCACAGCCGGGAAGGGGACAAACAAGCACAAGTCTGTCAGGCAGTTAGGAACGAGGAGGGCAAAACGGACAGTGAGGATGAGTTAGAGGGATATGCTGAACATTCCTTGTTCCAGTCCTACTCAGGCCCCCTCCCCCAACTCTTTTTCCAGTACATTGATGACTGTATCAGTGCCACTTCCTGCTCTCGCCCCGAACTAGAAAACTTCATCAACTTTGCTTCTAATTTCCACCCTTCTCCCACCTTTACATGGTCCCTCTCCGGCACTTCCCTCCCTTTCCTCGACTTCTCTATCTCCATCTCTGGGGATAGGCTATCTACTAATATTCATTATAAGCCCAACAACTCCCACAGCTACCTCGACTACACTTCTTCACACCCTGCCTCCTGTAAGGACTCCATTCCATTCTCCCAGTTTCTCTGTCTCCGATGCATCTGCTCTGATGATGCTACCTTCCATGACAGCGCTTCTGATATGTCTTCCTTTTTCCTTAATCAAGGATCCCCCCCACTGTGGTTGGCAGGGCCCTCAACCGTGTCCAGCCCATTTCCCCCACCTTTACCCTCACCCCTTCCCCTCCCTCCCAGAGCCACGACAGGGTTCCCCTTGTCCTCACTTTCCACCCCATCAATCTCCATATCCAAAGGATCATCCTCCACCATTTCCGCCACCTCGTGGGAGTCAGTTGCCAGCGATCGCCAGAGCTGGCAGACAGCCATAAAGGCAGGTCTAAAGAGTGGCAAGTCAAAGAGACTTAGCCGTTGGCAGGAAAAAAGACAGAAGTGCAAGGAGAGAGCCAACTGTGTAACAGCCCTGACAACCAATTTTATCTGCAGCGCCTGTGGAAGAGTCTGTCACTCTAGAATTGGCCTTTATAGCCACTCCAGGCACTGCTTCACAAACCACTGACCACCTCCAGGCGCTTACCCATTGTCCCTCCAGACAAGGAGGCCAAAGAAAGAAAGAACTCTATTAAACACAGAACAGAGCGGAGACCTAATAAAGTTGCTCATAGCGTTTAAATGGATCTGCAGGGACAAAACAGGGTGCACAACCCTAACCCTATACAATGTGGATGTAGGAGAGACCCCTCTCACAAAACAAAATCCGTATTGCCTAGGTCCCAAGAAACTGACCCAGGTTCGGGAGGAAATTCAGACTGTAGGCATAGAAATTAATGATTTAAGTTCTGAAGGGAGACACAGAAAAGCTCATAAGCCAAAGGAAAACCCTAAGACCAAAAATGTTTTTGTGGAGGGTGGTGATGGTGGTGGTGACTGCAAGTCAAGTATCCTAACTGAGGAAGAACTGTGGGCCAGGCTGGAACAACAGGAAGAGATGCAGGATGAAATTGATAGGTGGTCTCAAGCTGTAAGGAAAAGAATCCACTGTTAAACAGGCAGATGTCCAGTCGCCAAAATGAGGAAGCAAATGACAGTCTCTGATCCACAACTGTTTTATTGGCAAGTCATAGTTCAGTCCAAACATCTGGACTAACTCTCTGTCCAGAAGCACCTCTCCAACTGGGCAAAAACCCAGCCCTAAAATGCAAAACTATAATGAGCATCACCTGCTCTCTATTAACACTGAAGTGAGTCCTGTTTAATTAAAGGGACCAGCATTTTCAATATTTTCATCCACCACTGGGTTAAAGTACAAACTGACTATGAAGCACTTTAAGACAGGTTTAAAACTTTGCCTGACAAAACGTCCTATGATGATATGCTGCCATTTGGCCCACTTGCAATTATGCCAGGACAGCTAATCCAAACAAATGAAGTCACCGTTTTACGAGGTGACAGTTGGTTTGCAAAGCCCTCTGCAAAGCAAGCTGCTGGCCTGTTGGAGCACAGGAAAAACCGTATACAAAAAGCACTGGATAATCTTCACAAAGCTATGAACAACTTTGAATCCAGGGTTGAGTTCACTGATAGAGAGAAACTGAAAAAGGAAACAAGGTAATTCAGTGTATGCTGGAGCACAAGCTGATTGAGCCCAGTCAAAGCAGTTGGAGTTCCCCAGTTGTGCTTGTGCCCAATCCCAGATTTTAAAAAATCTAAACCAGAGCATGGCTATGACAGTGAGACTGATGAGTGCATGTGAATGTTTTTTTAAAAATTGTGACCTTATAATGAAATGTTCCTGCTGTCACATATCATTTTGTATGGTGGGGAGGTATTACGCCAATGTGCTTTGTTGAATGATAATTTTCTTTAATCCACTGACTGGGCATCTGAATTAATATTTTGTTGTAAAATACATTTTTAAAAAGCAGCTAAAAGGATGACTTTGCTGGCAGCTTAAGAGGGCCACCTAATTTTCGACACTGCGACAGTTCTGAGGAGGGAGATCAAATGTCTGCTCATGCCCCAGCAAGAACCAAGATCCAGGAAGTTTAAAGGAACTACCTGTTCTTTTTAACAAGACAGAAATACTGCTAACTGCTATGTTTGAATGACTGAGTGACTATCATGTGACAAGTCTCTCTCCATCTGTGGTTTTAGGCTTGTGACTTTCTGCAGCAAAGAAAGGAGAAGCAACTGGACTCTGACATGTGTAGACACAAGTGGGAGTCTCTCTCTCCCTCCATTCCAGCTTGGAAGCTTTCAAATCCTGCCTGTTGACTGACCACCTTTGTATACTCTGGCTACAATCAGAAACCCTGTTGGAGGAAATCATCCACATCACTATTTACAAGAGACCCACCGAACCAGTCATCTACCTCTTCAAACTAAAAGCCTTAGGACCACTGATATTAGCTAGAAGCCAGCCAAATCACCAAATTCCATAGACTGTATACCTCTTTTTTTCTATGGACTCTAACTCAACCAATCTACCTTTCCCCATTCTGTAACCAATTTGTGTGTGTAAACCTCCAGTGTGTATGTGTGAGAGTGAAAGTTGGCGCATTGTTTATTATTTTTATTCGTTCAGTTAAGGAACAATAAAGTTAATGTCTTTCTTTGTTAACTCAAGAAAACCTGTCTGATTGGTTCTTGTTATGATCATAGCAAGTAAGTAATCAAACACCTACTGAATTGGCCAGTACATCCACTTTAAGAAAAAAATTAAACCTGTTGTGGTCTAAAAAGGATATGGAAAAGGGGGAAGCCCTTTGACCCCTCCTCACTTGATGTAACACTATATACACACTTCACAAGCCTCCTAAACTAGCATCCTCTGTGTTGCTATCTCTTCTCCTCAAACCTAAACCATGTGACTGTTACATCATCACTCTTACAGTGGAAGGGGTCATTCTCACTGTCTTCAGTATTAAGTCTTTACATCCTTATACTACATCACACCACCCCCCTCCCCCCCAAATCTATATCCTACATTTTCTCAAACATATATGCATTCATGACTTATTTACAACCCTCTCTCCCCCCAACTCTCTGACTTCACAGATTTAGTCTGATAGGAGGTTTGACAACTCTCCCTGATCTGGTTTTAATCTGTCTGGGATGATACATAGTCTTTGTAAGTCTGGATTACAGACTTGGTTGGACTTTACTACAGAGTGTAGCATTCTGTTCGGTTTGGGTTTGTTCATCTTCTTCTGGGTCTCCCAAATGAATTATTGACTGTTGCTTTTGGGGAATAGGAATGATATTCCTCCAATTTCTTTGTATGTTCCCTTCAGTCATTTATTTGTTTACTCTTTCATGGGATGTGGGCGTCACTGGCAAGGCCAGCATTTGTTGCCCATCCCTAATCGCCCTTGACAACTGAGTGGCTTGCTAGCCCATTTCAGAGGGCATTTAAGAGTCAACCACATAGTTGTGGGTCTAGAGTCACATGTAGGTCAGACCAGGTAAGAACAGCAGATTTCCTTCCCTCAAGGACATTAGTGAACAGATGTGTCTTTATGACAATCAGTGATCATTCTTGACATCATTACTCAGATGAGCTTTCAATTCCAGATAGTTTTTATTAATCAAT
Source organism: Heterodontus francisci (assembly GCF_036365525.1). Taxonomy (NCBI): domain Eukaryota; kingdom Metazoa; phylum Chordata; class Chondrichthyes; order Heterodontiformes; family Heterodontidae; genus Heterodontus; species Heterodontus francisci. The sequence goes on along the minus strand of NC_090396.1, from coordinate 57,689,694 downwards.
TGAATTTAAATTCCACCAGTTGCCATGGTGGGATTTGAACCCATGTCCCCAAAGTATTAGCCTGGGCCTTTGGATTACTAGCTTAGTGACATTACCACTACACCACCATCTCTCCTTTTGTGTATCACATATGATCACTGATAGTCTTCGTGTTTATGGATTACTGTACCTTCCCTTTCCAGGTCACGCATGCATACTCTTTGACCATTGTTTAATTTGGGTAAGCTTCTCATTCGAAATCTTCTAATATAATTCTGGGTTTGTTTCCTTTTATAGGAGTTTTCCCTATCTCGTACTTTCTCATTGTCTTGAGACTTCATTCTAGGAATCAGTTTCTGAGGCAACACTGGAAGCTGTGTTCTTAACTTCCTGCCCATCAGTAATTCTGTTGGTGATAATCCACACATTAACGGCATTGAACGATAATTTAGGAGTGAGATTGGAAGATCTTCATTTTTCTTTAGTAAAAACTTTATGGTTCTCACACCTCTTTCCGCCTCACCATTGGACTGTGGATACCTTGGTGAGCTTGTGAGACGCTGAAAGCCCAGCTTCATCGCAAACGGAATAAAACATTCATTTGCGAACTGTGGTCCGTCATCTGATAATATTTCACCCGAAATCCTATTCGTCGTGAAGATGTCTTGAAGAATCCTGATAATTACGTCAGTGGCCATAGAATGTAATCTTCGGACTTCGAACCACCTTGAAAAGTAATCGATGATGATTATATATGTCTTTCCACTAAACATGAATAAGTCCAAACCTAGCCTTTGCCAAAGTCGAGTTGGAAATTGTGCAGTTAACAGAGGTTCACACTGTTCTGGCCTCTGTATTATGCATGTCTGACAGTTCTGGATCATGGTTTCGATGTCCTTAGACATTTCAGGCGACTATACTAAAGATTGTGCCCTCGCTCTGCACTTGGTTATACCCAAATAGCCGTGGTGTAGACGATCTAAGACATCAGATCTTGTTGAACTGGGAATAACAATTCTGTCATTATAAACTAATAAGTCATTGATTATGGGAAAGTGTTTCCTATACTCATGAGACGTCTTTAATATTCTTCCTCCTGGACATTCTTGTGGCCAAACATGCGTCCAATACTGTCCAATGTGAATGCATTCTTCAATGCTTTTTTGGGCTTGTCATATATTCGCAACTTCTGTGTACTTGCTGGCCAATTTTGTGCTGTATGTTGCAAATATGACTCCATGTTGCATACGAAATTCATATCTTCCTGTGTGGGATGGTCTATCATTGCCCTAGATAGTGCATCGGCTGACAATTGCAACTTCCCTTGGACATATACTGTTTAATACGTATACCACATCAATTTTAGACAAAATCTTTGTATGCACGGAGGCATTTTTGCAATTTCCTTTTCATCTAACAACGATAGCAAAGGTTTATAGTCTGTCTCGATGATGACACGTAATCCAATAATGCAGTCTGAAAATTTTTCACATGCCCATGTGATGGCTAGTTCTTCTTTTCCTATAACCGCATAGCGTGTCTCTGTTTCTGACACAGGTTGCTCCTGAAAAAGAACTGCGCCCAACCTAGCTGAGGAGGTGTTTACCGCTATCGTCGTAGGTAGCGTAGGGTCGTAGTATGCAAGATGTCTGGAGAAATACGCATCCCTTTAATTTTCTGGAAAGCTTGTTCTGGTAGGAATTCCAACACCATGCTTACTGTTTTTGTAGATCAGTTATCTGTGCTAAGTGATTTACCATTCCCAGGAATCTCTGGAGCTGTTGAACGGTAGTAGGAGAAGGAAATGCTGAAATGGCCCTTGTCTTCTGTGGATCTTCCATTATATCTTCATTGCTCAATATGTGTCCCAAGAAACAAATGGAAAATTCGCACTTCTCATTTACAGTAAGTCTTGCTTCTTGAAGTCTCCCTTAGAACCTGTTGAACTCTTTGGTCATGTTCCTCTACTGACTGTCCATGTATCAGGATGTAATCCATGTGACAAATAACTCCTTTGAGCCCTTCTAAGATGTTGGACGTAGACCATTGAAAGATCTCTTGTGCAGTTGTTATTCTAAATGGTAACCTATTGAAACAAAACCGCCTAAAAGGTATTATAAATATGGTCAATAATCTTGAGATCTCATCTCGGGATACCTGCCAAAATCCACTATTGGCATCGAGTTTTGTAAACATGGTGCTCTGAGAGAGTTTCACTAAACTGTCATCAACTGTGGACATTGGATGAATCTCACACGCTACTACATGCAAATACACAGATTTCCATTTTGCTTTGGGACAGGAAGCACGGCTGACACCACTCCATTGGTTGTGTCACCGGAGAGATAACACCCATTCTTGTCATCTCTTCCAGTTGTTTTTGGACTTTCGTCAACAATGGATGAGGACTCCTTCTTGGTGTGAAGATACACACTGGCCTGGCCCCTTACTTCAGTGTGATCCTGTACTCCATCTTGAGTCTTCCAAGCCCTGTAAAAAGCTTTGGGTATTCTGCTTGAAAGCGATTGTTTACCTTTGTTTGCTTGACCTCCTCTATCTTCTTAATCAACTGCAATTCTAAATATGCATTCCTACTCAGTAAGGAAAATTCTTGAGAACAGATGAAGGGTAACAGACCTGGAACGTTAACTCTGTTTCTCTCTACACAGATGCTGCCAGACCTGCTGAGTATTCCCACAACTTTCTGTTCTCATTTCAGAGTTCCAGCAAGCACAGTATTTTGCTCTTATTTTCAGGAAAATTCTTGATTATGCAAGATATATATGGTCTCTACCAGTTGTCTCCCTCTATGCTGAAGAGTTGCTTGGAGTTTGACTTTTACTCTTAGTTGTGACCTGCCTGGATCATGCAACAGTATATCCGCTGGTTGTAGACAATGCCTCATCACCCATGGCTGTTGGTCAGACAGTACTGTGAAGCTAGCCCCTATGTCAAGTTTAAAAATCGTCAGGTGTCCATTCCAGTAGATGTCTGCCGTCCAGAAACCTTGATCTGGGTAACTGATTTCTCCCATAAAATCTCCGGGTTCTTTCTCGTCTAGATATTAATGTACTTGATTCACTGCTCTTTTCATGCAGGTCTTCTGCTTTGTACCTTATGCGAAGAAATTTTGCTCTGGCACATTTTCACATCAAGTCCAATTTTTTTACAATTAAAACACTTGGTTTTACTTGCTGGACACTGCGCCTGTCTGTAGGTCTTTCTGGCTCCACAACATTGGCATGGTTTCCCTGTGTCATGCACCTTCTCACCTGTATGTGTTTTCTTTTCCACAAAACGTTTCACTGACTTTGGCCTCACAAACTATACTGTCATTGGACTTCTTCTGATTCACAGCTTGTCTTCAGCTTGTAGAATGGCACTATTCTATTTGCAAACTTCAGCCTGTATTACAATCTGAATGGCCCTTTCCAGTGTAAGGTCTTTCCTGGATTGCAAAAGGTCTGATAAGGATTCATCAGCTATGCTGACGAGTATCCAGTCTCTAATTCGTTCCGCCTTTAATTTGTCGCATTCACATCCTTCTGCCAATCTACACAGAGCATTAATATAAGAATCTATGGATTCACAAATATGAACATATGAACTAGGAGCAGAAGTAGGCCATTCAGCACCTCGAGCCTACTCCACCATTCAATAAGATCTGGCTGAACTGTTTGTGCCTCAAATTCCACATTCCCATCTACCCCCGATAACCTTTGATTCCATTGCTTAAGAAGAATCTTTCTACCTCCGCCTTAAAAATATTCAATAATCCCGCCTCCACCATCTTCTCAGGCAGAGAGTTCCAAAGTCGCACAACCCTCCAAGAAAAAAAAAATTCTTCTCCTCTCTGTCCAAAAAAGGGCGACCCCTAATTTTCAAACAGTGCCCCCTAGTTCTGGACTCACCCACAAGAGGAAACATCCTTTCGACATCCATCTTGTCAAGATTGTTCAGGATCTTATATACTTCAATCAAGTCTCCCCTCACTCTTCTAAACTCCAGTGAAAACAAGCCCAGTCTGTCCAACCTTTCCTCAAAAGGCAACCCACTCATTCCAGGTATCAATCTAGTAAACCTCCTCTGAACTGCCTCAAATGCATTTACATCCTTCCTTAAATAAGGAGACCAAAACTGCACATAGTATTCAACATGTGGTCTCACCAATGGCCTGCATAACTGAAGCATAACATCCTTACTTTTATTTTCACTCCTCTCATTATAAAGGATAAAGCTACAACACAGGACTACTTGCATGCCAAACTGTGTAAGCAGCATGCGATAGAGCTAAGCGATCCCATAATCAACGGATCAGATCAAAGCTCTGCAGTCCTGCCACATCCAGTCGTGAGTGGTGGTGGACAATTAAACAACTAACTGGAGGAGGTGGATCCACAAATATCCCCATCTTCAATGATGGGGGAGCCCAGCACATCAGTGTAAAAGATAAGGCTGAAGCATTTGCAACAATCTTCAACCAGAAGTGCCAAGTTGATGATCCATCTCGGCCTCCTCCTGAAGTCCTCAGCATCACAGATGCCAGACTTCAGCCAATTCGATTCACTCGGCGTGATATTCACAAACGGCTGAAGGCACTAGATACTGCATAGGCTATGGACCTTGATAATATTCCGGCAATAGTACTGAAGACCTGTGCTCCAGAACTTCCTGCGCCACTAGCCAAGCTGTTCCAGTACAGTTATAGCACTGGCATCCACCCTGCAATGTGGAACATTGCCCAGGTATGTCCTGCACACAAAAAGCAGGACAAGTCCAACCCGGTCAATTACCGCCCCATCAGTCTTCTCTCAATCATCAGTAAAGTAATGGAAGGTGTCATCAACAGTGCCATCAAGCAGCACTTGCTTAGCAAAAACCTGCTCAGTGGTGCTCAGTTTGGGTTCCTCCAGGGCCACTCAGCTCCCGACCTCATTACAGCCTTGGCTCAAACATGGACAAAAGAGCTGAACTCAAGAGGTGAGGTGAGAGTGACTGCCCTTGACATCAAGGCAGCATTTGACTAGGTATGGCATCAAGGAGCCTTCGCAAAACTGAAGTCAATCAGAATCAGGGGAAAGCTCTCTGCTGGTTGGAGTCATACCTAGAGCAAAGGAAGATGGTTGTGGTGGTTGTAGGTCAATCATCTCAGCTCCAGGACATCACTGCAGGAGTTCCTCAGGATCGTGTCCTAGGCCCAACCATCTTCAGCTGCTTCATCAATGACCTTCCTTCAATCATAAGGTCAGAAGTGGAGAGGGTTGCTGATGATTGCACAATGTTCAGCACCATTCGTGACTCCTTAGATATTGAAGCAGTCAGTATAGAAATGCAGCAAGACTTGGACAATATCCAGGCTTGGGCTGATAAGTGGCAAGTAACATTTGCGCCACACAAGTGCCAGGCAATGACCATCTCCAACAAGAGAGAATCTAACCATCTCCCCTTGACATTCAATGGCATTACGATTGCTGGATCCTCCACTATCAACATCCTAGGGGTTACCATTGACCAGAAACTGAACTGGAGTAGCCATATAAATACCGTGGCTACAAGAGCAGGTCAGAGGCTAGGAATCCTGCTGCAAGTAACTCACTTCTTGACTCCCCAAAGCCTGTCCACCATCTACAAGGCACAAGTGAAGAGTGTGATGGAATACTCTCCACTTGCCTGGACGGGTGCAGCTCCAACAACACTCAAGAAGCTCAACACAATCCAGGCCAAAGCAGCCTGCTTGATTGGCACCCCATCTACAAACATTCAGTCCCTCCACCACTGACGCAGAGGCAGCAGTGTGTACCATATACAAGATGCGCTGCAGCAACACACCAAGGCTCCTTTGACTGCACCTTCCAAACCCACAACCGCTACCAACTAGAAGGACAAGGGCAGCAAATGCATGGGAACAGCACCACCTGCAAGTTCCCCTCCATGTCGCATACCATCCTGACTTGGAACGATATCGCCGTTCCTTCACTGTCGTTGAGTCAAAATCCTGGAACTCCCTCCCTAACAGCACTGTGGGTGTACCTACCTCCCATGGATTGCAGCGGTTCAAGAGGCAGCTCACCACCACCTTCTCAAGGGCAATTAGTGATGGGCAATAAATTCTGGCCTAGTCAGTGACGCCCACATCCCATGAATGAATAACAAAAAAGGATAGCATTCCATTAGCCTTCTTTATTATTTGCTGTTCCTGCATACTAATTTTTTGTGACTCATGCACTAGAACATCTGGATCCCGCTGCACCCCAGAATTCTGCAGTCATTCTCTGTTAAAGTAATACTCTGCTTTTTTATTCTTCCTGCTAAAGTGAACAACTTCACATTTTCCCACATTATACTCTCTCTGCCAAATTTTTGCCCAATCACTCAACCTGTCTATATCGATCTGCAACCTCCTTATGTCCTCTTCACAACATACTTTCCTACCTATCTTTGTGTCATCTACAAATTTAGCTACCATGCCATCGCTCCCCTCATCTAAGTCATTGATATAAATTGTAAAAGGTTGAGGCCCCAGTGGGACTCCACTCGTCACATCCTGTCAATCATAAAAGGACCCATTTATGCATATTTTCTGCTTTATGCCAGCCAGCCAATCTTCTATCCATGCTAAAATGTTACCCCCTACACCATGACCTCCTACTTTGTGCAATAACCATTTATGTGGCACCTTGTCAAATGCCTTCTGGAAATCCAACTACAGTATGTCAACAGGCTCCCCTTTATCCACAGTGCCTGTTACTCCTTCAAAGAACTCCAATAAATTGGTTAAACATGATTTCCCTTTCACAAAACCATGCTGACTATTCCTGATTACCTTGCGTTTTTCTAAGTGCCCAGCTATAACGTCCTTAATGATTGATTCGAACACTTTCTCCATGACAGATGTCAAGCTAATTGGCCTATAGTTACCTGTTTTCTGCCTCCCCCCACTTCTTGAATAGAGAGGTAACATTTGCTATTTTGCAGTCTGATGGAAACTTTCCAGAATCTAGCAAATTTTGAAAAATTAACACCACAACACGTCTACTACCTCATTAGCCTCCTCTTTTAGGACCCGAGGATGAAGTCCATCAGGACCTGGGGGCTTGTCAGTCTGCAGCTCCATCAGTTTGGTCAGTACTGCTTCCCTGGTGATTGTAATTTCACCAAGTTCCTCTCTTCCTTCCATCTCCTGATTTACAGCTGTTACTGAAATGCTTTTTGGATCCAGTATAGTGATGACAGAAGCAAAATATTTGTTCATTTCATCTTCCATTTCCTTATTATCTACTATTAACTCCCCATTCTCACCCTCTAGAGGACCAACACTCACTTTACTTACCCTTTTCCTTTTTAAATACCTGTAGAAACTCTTGCTATCTGTTTTTACATTTCTAGCTAGCTTCTCTCATACTCTAACTTCTTTGTCCTGATTAACCTTTTAGTCATTCTCTGCCATTCTTTATAATATGACCAATCATCTGACCTGCCACTCACCTTCATGCAATTATATGCTTTTTCCTTAAGTTTAATGCTTTCCTTAACTTCTTTCGTTAACCACAGACGGTGGGTCCTTCACTTAGAATTTTTCTTTATAGTAGGAATATACAATTATGAGTATTCTGAAATATCCCCTTAAATGTCTGCCACTACTTCTCTGTTGATCTATCTCTTAGCCTAGTAACCCAGTTCACTTCAGCTAGCTCAGCTTTCATGCCCACATAGCTGCCCTTATTTAAGTTTAAAATACTAGTGTTCCGACCGTAGTGGGAGCAATGCACCGTCAATTCAGTCCCATCACTCCACAGGTCGCAGCATATTAGTAAAGTTTTCCCACCCAACCAGAAAAACAGCCAAATTAAACAGTCCAGTAACTGCCAGAATAAAACAGACCAAACCAGGTAGTTTAGACAACCACAAATTCACTATTTATTAAAACGAAATCTTAAACACTATTCAGATAATTCTATGTCTAAAGGCTTTATAACTTCTTATTTTAACCTAACTCCCCATTCACACACATACACTCAAAAATCATGGTTCCTTTTAAAAAATTATATTTTAAAAATTATCTGTTTCTTAAGAATAAATACATAACTGGGTGTATAAGTCTTTGTGGGTTACGTTCCTGATGGGTGAGGTATTCTAATGTGAAAATAATCAAATGCCATTCAAAGTCGCCATGCAGATCTCATGAAACAGTCTCATAGCAGATAGGCATCCAAAACACTTCAGCTGCAGCAGGCATAAAACAGTTCTTTCAACGATGAGCACCGCAGTAGGTCAACTTGAATTTTAAAACCGACGGTCTCAGTTGCAGCTGTACTTCAGCAATACAAATGGCCTCTTCAAAGGGTTTATTCCCTCCTTAGACAAGTAACTCAGCCTGTAGCTCATTGTAAAATTTCTGCTGAGAGAAATAGACAGCTCTTTTCTTCAGTAGCCCGCTTCGCTGGTAAGTCTCTCAAAACTGGTTTCAACTATTTTTTACACACAGTTAAATTGTTACAGTACACCACGTTACTCCTCTCTCCTGCTGTGGCCTAGGTAACAAGTATATCTGGCTCACTGTGCCTCAGAAATCCAAAAACTTCTCTTTCTGTCTTAAAGGTGCACTGTTTTAACAGTCTTAAAGGCACACTATTTTAATCCAAGGGAAAAATAAATAAAGTTCTGTGACACTAGTTTTAGATTCACTCTTCTCTCTTTCAAACTGGATATAAAATTCAATCATATTGTGGTTGCTGCTGCCTAGATGTGCCTTTACTCCGAGGTCATTAATTAATCCCGTCATGTTGCACAATACCAAGTCTAATATAACCTGCTCTCTGGTTGGTTCCAGAACATGCTGCTCTAAGGGCTGAATTTTACAGGCCCCTTGACGCCTTTGGTTGCCGTGTGGGGACTGGTAAAATGCTGCAGGGAGGGGCCCGCCACGACCCGCGACGTCAAGAAGGGCCCACCGCATATTATCGGCGGTGACGGGACCTCGGTGCGGCCCCCCCCCGCCGCACGGCAGCAGCACCACAATTTGCATATGGTAAAGAGTACTTACCTTTGCTGATTATGCAGCCCGACGCCTGTCCACTGACACTTAAGGATTTTTCGCTGAACGGGCGGCCGTCATGTGCCGTCCTGTTCATGATTTGAAAAGCTGGCGGGTCCTCAGAGGCAGAAGTTGTCGCCAGCGAAGGTACGTTCCGTTATCCAGGGGTCTCACTCTGCATTATGGAAGGGAGGAGGGAGGGGGGATATGCAGGGGTCTAACTCCGCATTCCTGAAGGGAGGAGGGAGGGGGATATTCAGGGGTCTAACTCTTCTTTTCTAAAGGGAGAAGGGAGGAAGATATTCAGGGGTCTAACTCTGCATTCTGGAAGGGAGGAGGGACTGGGATTACTGGAGGGAAAGCTGTGCTGGCATGAAGGGAAGTACCGTGTACCATCCCTTGTTAACAGTGTACGCTCTGTGTTTGTGAGGGGGCAATGGCACACATGGCACCCTGTGTGTGGGGAGGGTACCAGAAAGGGCAGGAGCATTAAGGTTATATGGATGGTGGGGGCAATCGATTCAGCTGGTAGGATCTTGATGTGGTCATGCTGTGCCACTCTGAGTGTTGGCCAAGATGGGCAATGTCATGGTACGCCACTTAGTTGATCCAGGAAAGCAGCTGATGTACCCATCACACAAATCCCTGCCCTGTTAGGAACCTTCGAATACATGCAGGGTTCAACTTTATTTATCACATGGAAATAGGTATGGCTCATCCTGCATTGTGTGATCCTCTGCACGTGAGGATCCATATGCACCAGAAGCAATACCAAAAGGCAGGTGCGATCCACTTAGAGGCCCCTGGTCGTGAGCGGCAGCACCCAAGGGGAGCTCGCCGTTACATTTGTCGTGCATCTACAGGCTCCACATGACATGCCATCGGATGTCAGAGCAGCAGTGTCAGAGGAGATTGCGCTTATAGAGAGCATGGTGACACGTCTCTGTGCCCTGCTCAAGGATGGCCTGCAGCCCATGGGCTCCGGTGGACATCCCATGCCTTTGTTCCTCATAGTGGCAGCGGTTCTTGCCTGACGCCTCTGCAACCTTTTAGAGGCCCACCAGAGATCTTTGTGGGGTCACACAGTCAGCAGCGCACCACTGCATCAGGGAGGTCACCAATGCCCTGCACCAGAGGGCCAGTGAGGATGTCCACTTCAGGACGAACTCTCACAGCCAGGCCCAGAGGGCCATTAGTTCTGGCACCATTGCCGGAGAACCGCAGGTTATAATGTTCATAGACTGCACTTATGTAGCCATCAGGCCTACTGCCAGGCTACCACCTGCAGACATCACCATTAAAGGAGCCATCTCAATCTAGGTGAAGCTGGTATGTGATCACTGCAGATGCTTGCTTCGAATGCGTGACCGCTTCTCAGGCAGCTGCCATGACACCTGGGTCTTGCACCACTCCCGGCTGCCACCACTGTTCACTGAACTGGCTCAGATGGAGGGGTGGCTTTTTGGAGATAAGGGCTACCCTTTGTAGACATGGCTCCCGATGCCAGTGAGAGACCCCACCACTGCTGCAGAGGAGAGATACAATGCCAACCACTGAGTTACATCAGTCACCATTGAACAGGAGATCGGCATACTGAAAGAGCATCTCCAAAGTCTGGATGGATAGGGTGATGCCCTGTAGTATGGGCCGAAAAGGCCAGCTCCTTTCTTTGCTGCTCTGCACAACTACGCACGCAATAGGGGCCAGGCCTGGCATGATGAGGAGAGACATCAACAGGATTCGTCCTTGGGCTATGAGGACGCTGAAGACCTACAACATGAAAGACGCATGGGAGGGCAGATGGCACGCAGGGCTAGCAGTGAGCTAGGGATGTAGGGCAGTGGCTTATCAGACAAAGGCCATCTGCTCCATAGGAACCGACATGAGCTCTGCAAGCCACACATCACCCTCACTCACCTGCTGTGCACCAGTCCACATCTGCAGCATCCTTGTGTAAACCATTAGAGGCAGCAGCTGACTGAGCCAATGTCCATGTCACTGCATCCGTGGAGACGCTCATGTGTAATGGTGGCATGGTAATGATGTTATTTCATACGTTGGCTCTCCTGAAGGGCCAATGGTGCAAAGGTGACATTGGCACTACATGCTGGCACACATCATTCGCGCAGAGAAAAGGACATACATGTTATGTTGGTGAGGAACATTTAGTGAAAGACGTATTTACATTGCTGTGACACTCGTGCATTCCATTTGTGTCAGTGTGTTCCCTATAAACCTCTGTAATAGCTTTTATGGTCTATTTAAGTCTCACATCCTGGAATGTGCAAAATTAAGATTATTCACCCAGGTGCAGCATGCCTACAAGAAGGAATGTTACACTTGAGTGGGAGAAGAGGATCATATCTTCATAGGGCACTGGGACACAGCAGGGTAAGTATGTGGCAGCAAATTGGAAAGTGCTGGGGTAACTCAGCAGGTCAGGCAGCATTTGCGGAGAGAGAAGCAAAGTTAACTTTCAGGTCTGTGAACTTGGACAAGTTAACTCTGCTTCTCTCTCCACAGATGCTGGCAGACCTGCTGGATTTCTGCAGTATTTTCTGCTTTGCTGCCAGATTGACAGCAGCCCCACTCTTCAGTAGTCAGGTAAGTATTCTTTGACCGCTGTCAGGAAGAAGGTGCTGTGGCGTTTAAAATAGGGCCCCAGCACCTACTACAGAACTGTCAAAAACTCTCTCACTGCACCAAAGGTCAAGCCTCTCTCCATGTAGTATGAGGAATAAAAACAAGAAATGCTGGAACCACTCAGCAGGTCTGGCAGCATCTGTGGAAAGAGAAGCAGAGTTAACGTTTCGGGTCAGTGACCCTTCTTCGGAACTGTTCCGATGAAGGGTCACTGACCCGAAACGTTAACTCTGCTTCTCTTTCCACAGATGCTGCCAGACCTGCTGAGTGGTTCCAGCATTTCTTGTTTTTATTTCAGATTTCCAGCATCCGCAGTATTTTGCTTTTATATTAATGAAGTATGAGGAGGCTGGCTCAGCAGCGTGATTCTAATGAGCCCCTGCGCATAATATCGCGGGGGCTCTGCGGCGGCCACCAAATGCGGGCGCTGCGCTGAGTTGAAAGGGCACCGCTGCGCAGCACAGCGCCCAAATAAAATTCAGCCCTAAGAAACTATCTCGAAAGCATTCTATGGACTCCTCATGCGGGCTACTATTGTAAATCTGATTTTTCCAGTTTATATGTAGATTAAAATCACCCATAATTATTCCCATCCCTTTATCACAAGCACTCAATATTTCTTCTTGTATACTTTGTCCTACATTGTGGTTACTGTTAGGGGGTCTATAAACCACTCCCCCTAGTGATTTATTTCCCCTAATATCTCTCATCTCCACCCAAACTGATGCTCCATCCTGATCTCCTAAACTAAGATCATCTCTAACTGAGGCACCAATGCCATCCTTGATTAACAGCGCTACTGCTTCACCTTTACCTATCTTCCAATTCTTCTTGAATGTCATATACCCATCAATATTGAAGACCCAATCCTTGCCATCCTGCAACCACGTCTCTGTAATGGCTTTCAAATCATATTTAGTTACTTCAATGTGCACTATCAGTTCGTCTACTTTGTTATGAATGTTACATGCTTTCAGATACAGAGCCTTTAGTTTTTCTTTTTTGTTATCTTTGTAACATCTAGTCTTGACTGTTGGTGTGTTCTTAGGTTTTTTCTCTCTGTTCCTTCCTGCCATTCTCTGACCTTCATTTCCCATATTACTATTCTGCTGTCCTGTCTTGACTCTACCTCTTGATTTGCTACATCTACCCAAGCTTGATCCCTCACCTTGCCTTTCTTTAGCTTTTGTTTAGAGAGAGAGCAGCCCATGCAAGTGAGAGAGAGAGCGAGAGAGCAGTCTGTGCAAGAGAGTGTGTGTAGCACGTGCAAGCAAGAGAGAGAGAACAGCACGTGCAAGAGGGAAAGCGTGAGACCGAGTCTTCTGTGCCTGCTTATTAAATTGGACTCTTTCCAAGATTTTATTGCTGTGAAGATTGAAATATTTATCAAAAGCTTGAAGAACCTCTTCAAACTTTTCGGAAGACTCATTTGTCCCTTGTCGGATAAATGTCAACAATTGCACCTACTGAATATAAAAGGGTGTTGACTTGTTCCATTTCTGAGTTGGTATGAAATTGAGAAGCAATCCTAAACCTTAGGAACCTTTTCCCAATTTCCAAACCTTCTTGATTGTGGAAGCTTTCAGGCGTTCCAAATTTTGAAGCCATATTGTTTTTTTAATAGACTTTTTATGGTGTTCTCCTTTCTTTAAGATATTCTGTTTCTTCATTTTTTTCAGGGCTTGCTTGCTTTAATGGAGGTGTTTCTGCTGTTTTAAGGAGTTCCCCGTTGTTTGAATAGGCTTTTTTAGGGTGCTCCCCTTTCTTTGAGAAATTCAGTTTGTTTTTTCAGGCTTGGTTGCTTTGCTGGAGGTGTCCCTGCTGTTTTCTGGGGTTTCCCACACTTTTCAGGAGTTCCTGTGCTGTTTGGGGGTTTCCCGCTCTTCACCCTTGCGTTCAGCCGAGTGAAAGATTGCGTTTTTCCCTGTTTTTTTTCTTTCAGAGCACAATGCCTTTAGAAAATTTCTTCAAACTTTTCAAAGGGCTTTTAACCTGATACAAGACTGTCAGTATCGTGACTCACCTGATCGCTGGATTCTACTTGCAGACCACCATGCTTCTGATGTGCAGCATATATTTCTGTGCTCTGACGCAGCACAGCTTCTGAGTTCTTCACAGCCTCTTCTGCAGGTAAGTAGCTTTCTTACTGTACCAGGCCAGTAATTATCTTTAAATGTCTCTGTTATTCACCACAGTTTTACCATTGTTTTATCGCTGTCACCATATTGTGTTTTGTTGTTGTATTTTTAGCATTGTTATGGCATTCAGGAGAAGTCTTAGACTCTGGATAACATCAACTAACAGCTCTTTATTATTTATATTTACTATATACACACACACCACACGCCTCCTAAGCTAACATCCTCTGTGCTATTTCTTCTTCTCAGGCCTATACCATGTGACTGTTACATTATTTCTCTTCCAATGGGAGGGGTCGCTCTCAATGTCTTCAGTATTAACCCTTTACATCATTATACTACAGTTGTCATCATCCATTTAAATCAGGCCCGCACTTTCAGCCTCCTTCCTCCTTCCTGCGCCCACTGCTGCCGCTAATTAGCTGCCCAATCTGCCCTCCAGCCAATTAGGGCCAACCTCCAGGAAAAGCGCAACCTGTGACTGCTTTCCCCTCGGAGCGGATTCAGAACCCAGAAATGGTGCCGATGTCAGGGTACCAACCCCAATTGGAAAATCCTGACCAGATACGGAAAGTCCCAGATTTGATCCCTATTCTATGCTGGATTAGCTGATTTCAGTTGGAACAGTGTTAGGGAACTATAATTTGACACAGTGGCCCTGGATTTGTGAAGTAAAAATTGCTATCTACAAACTCAGCCTATGTGAACAGTGGGTGAGGACAGAATTCGATTTGACTATGACATCTTCTATTATCCTCTGGTAGCCTGGTAGAAATTACTGTCTTGTGTGAGACAGTCACACACACGTGCAAAGATCAGGCGTTTTGGTGGGATACTGAGGGTACCAGTTGCCTCTGAACCTGCAGTCCAGCAAGGGAGTCACCACCTTCAGGAAAGGACAGGTGAGAAGATTGGAAAGAATGGCAAACATCATTGTAACCTATCTTACAACATAACAAAGAAGTTTCGTATCTGAAGGGTTACTGATTACCTGTGGTTTCAGCAATAATAAGCACAGCAGGGGTCAAATTCTTTGTGTCATGCAACAAGGAAAAAATGAATTGTGTTTTGACCACTTCCTTCATTGAGTGCTTCAGAGTCAGCAGACACATGTTGAAACATAACAAAACACACAAACTGTGTGCCATTGCACTACATAAATTAGCAAGACTTGCATGAAATTTCAGTACAGTCTGAAATGAAGCAAATGTTTCCGGGAGTCATCGACTGGCTGTTGTTTCCATAGCGCACACATGCCTAGCTAGCATTTCAGGTTTCATCTGTGTTAGAGTGTTACGGCACTGAAAGATGAATTTACGTTGCTTGCAAATATGTCAGAGTGTCACTAACTACAAACTGATACGGCACACAATACATGACAATGCCTACCTGAGGAATAGAGTGTTGGCAGATCTCTCTCTGCTTCCTGTCTGATTCTGCAAGGTCTGTTAATATGCTATATTTACTCTGGGGTGGGCGTAGGATAAATCTGAGCCACAAACCCAACAGGGTCTATCGGACGAATTAAACTGCCACCAAAGATCCCATCTTAAGAATTTTGTGGTTTTGAAATAGAAGTAATTAAAAATAAATATATGACAATAAAGGTTAAACATTACATGAATCAATGTTAAGCCGACAGAATAAGTAGAAGCATATACAGCACCTTTGGGAGCTGTCCTCTGTTTAGTGTCAGCCTTGGCTCAGTGAGTAGCACTTTTACCTCTGAACCATAAAGTTGTGCATTCAAGCCCCACCCTGTAGTTTTGACCACATCATGAGACGTAAAACCAAGACCCTGCCTTACCTTTGCGTTAGACGTAAATCCCGTCCCACTATTTCGAAGCAGAGCATGGGAGGCAAGTATTTATTGCTTATCCAACATCACTACAAAAACGGATTATCTGATCATTATCACATTGCAGACTGTGGGCTCTTGCTGTGCACAAATTGGCTACCGCATTGTTTACATTACAACAGTGACAACATTTCAAAAGTATTTCATTGGTTGTAAAGTGCTTTGGGACATCCTGAGATTGTGAAAAGCACTATATAAATGCAAGTCTTTCTTCCTTTCAGTGGGTGTAGTAAAATCATAATGCCATTTACTTCCCTTGTAAATGAAACACGAGAAACTGATTACAATTTGAAGCAGCAAGAAGTGGCGCAGTGGTTAGCACCGCAGCCTCACAGCTCCAGCGACCCGGGTTCAATTCTGGGTACTGCCTGTGTGGAGTTTGCAAGTTCTCCCTGTGTCTGCGTGGGTTTCCTCCGGGTGCTCCGGTTTCCTCCCACATGCCAAAGACTTGCGGGTTGATAGGTAAATTGGCCATTATAAATTGCCCCTAGTATAGGTAGGTGGTAGGGAAATATAGGGATAGGTGGGGATGTGGTAGGAATATGAAATTAGTGTAGGATTAGTATATAAATGGGTGGTTGATGGTCGGCACAGACTCGGTGGGCCGAAGGGCCTGTTTCAGTGCTGTATCTCTAAACTAAACTAAACTAAAAACCAAACATTTCCAATAATTATTGATACAGAAGAGAAAATTTGTACCCTTTTTTCACACTAATGTAGTCAATGTCGATAGATTCTCCCATCGCTTCGCCAGAGGAGTGTTCAGCAAGGAGACTGGTTGTTCACCATCGAGGTTGGTGTCGCCTCATATGTGAAGTGAAACCAAATCTTGATTTGCAGATCCAATTGCAGATACTATATATAAAATCATTGTTGGAGGGGTGGGTGAAGACACTGGCTTTGCGGCATACTGACTTGTCCTGTAGGGACCTGACTCTAGTCTTAAGTGCTGAGATTGCTTGATGACAGAGACTACTCCATTTGGATCTGTCCATGGTTGCTTTTTCCCCTTGTAGTGGGGTCCAACTTACAGGCTCTAAGATTGACTTTCAGAATGTCTTTGTATCTAAGTTTGGAAGACCCTATGGTGCGGGTTTCCCTGCTCAGCTGGCTGTTGAATACTGCCTTTGGTTTGCGGGAATCCTCCATGTGAAACACATGGCCAACCCAGAGATCCTGACCTCTGATGAGCCATGCTCTCGATACCAGGTATGCGACACCTTGCAAGAAATTTGATGTCAGGGATTTTGTCTTGCCACTTGATGTTGCAGCTAGAACTTAAGCAGTGAAGGTGGAATGCATCTAGTTGCTTTATGTGACGCCTCACAGCAGTGATTATTCACTTGGAAAATTACCCATTGCATGTGTAGAAAGTAGATATCAAGTGTATAAGAGATCCACATAAATTGCACAGGAAATGCACACAAATTATACAGGAGATAAATGTCATTTATGTATAAAATGTATCAGTATGCAATTCTACAAAATTTATCACTGACTACTTGATCATCAATATAGCACGTCCTGCTCTCCAATATGTGCTTTTATTTTATAGGTTTACATGTGATGTACAACAGAATCCATACAGACCATTAAATCATTTTGTTTTGCGATTTAATAGCTGTATTTGCATGAACAGTGCAGTCCAAATAAGGGCTTCTGCCAATAAAACCCTGCACACCCAGCTGTTACAAAACAAAAGAAAAATTCATTCCACATGATATAAACCATCATCTCCGCTACACCATGCAACTTTAGCTCACACTGCCAGCTCTCACTAGCAAACAACACTGGGAAAACCATAAACAATTACCTCAGATACGCTGAAAGACTGCCTGGTGCTACCAGCGCTTGTTAACTGAACAACTTCTACCTCAGACATAAACAATTACCTCACAAATTCGAAACACATTCTCTTGTACTACCACCACACACACCAATTATATCAAGCTATTTTTTTTCTTGCTTTTTAAACTCTCTGTAGCAACTGATAACAATAAATTTCAGCAGATGTACATAAATGGGCAAGTAAAGTGAATGAGACACTACCAGGAAGATTTTCACCTTTACCACTTGAAAATTAAGCATCACCTGGCTTGAGCATAAATCTGGTGGAGTGGGTCGCATGCCCTTATAGATTTTCCCTCTGTTTAAATTAATGAAAGGAAATGCAGGCAGGATCTGCCACAGGCATGTGATCCTCCCCAATCCACTTGTTTCTCTTCACTCTGTCCGGGCAATGAGTAATGCCCAGGGAGTAAAGATGTAAATCTACCCTTTAACAAAAATACAAAACAATATTTTTGTACTGGATTTGGGGACAATATAGAAAGGTATATTTATTGATTGAGAACTTAGGTGTCCCAATCGTCTTAAGAAAATGCCAGCAAGACAACATGTCAGGCTTGTTGGTGCACTTGAGCCATTTGGATCTTGAAGAATGGCACTACCATGTTTATCCATAATTTCTCCCCCATTCATGATCCTGGAGATATGTTCCTTTATGCTTGTAAGTTTTTGCTTCCTAGGAGGTTCTAGTCAATTCTTCTGGCAAGCATTTAAACTATAAGCCATTTGTTGAGTTCCACTGAGTATTGAAGAGACCCTACTAACTATATTGGCATTCTTCTACCAAGTTTATTTTTGATTCTGAGGTAACAAGAACTTATTCTTCAGGAACTTCTACTCCACAATATCATAGAGCCTGTCTCAGATATGTTGTCACATTTTCAATACACACTTTTCCAAATATGTAATACAATGGCAGATCTACATCACAGGGCTGCATGACTTTAATATTGAAGATTTTGTTTACACCTTTCTAGCAAGTCAATACTGTAAATGCAAAGCATCCATGTTTTGTCATAAAGCAATAGAACTTAAAGAAAGTTTGTGGAGGACCATTTAAAGGCAACACAAAGATCTTTTATAAATATTCAATGCGCTTATTTAAAAGACTGAAATAGAGTTTGAAACAAATCTCACCAGACAGGTGTAGCAGCATTGTGGGTGTATCTGCACCCCAGGACTGCAGCGGTCTAAGAAGGCAGCTCACCACCACCTCCTCAAGGGCAATTAGGGATGGGCAATAAATGCTGGCTCAGCCAGTGATGCACGCATCCCATGAATTAGTAAAAAAAAAGCCAAAGCCCTCGTTCAGTCCCACAGAGGGAAAAGAGGAGAGGACAATGGGAAGGAGTCTGATCGCAGGCCACCAGCAACCCTCAGGAGTGCTGTGGAGCCGGGAGGTGCACTTCTGACTCTACATCAACTGTAAAATAAATGTTTCATCTGCCTGTTTGGTGGCGGCTGCTTACGAAACTGCATCTACACCCTGAAAACCTGAGCAGGCCTGACACCTGCAGGGCAACTTCTCAGAGGGGATGTAAAACAGGCATCAGGCCACTCGTTAACATGTGCAAGAGGCCTAACACCTGTTTTAGGCGACCACCCCTGAGTATTGTTTTGCAAATAGCTGGGTGATGAATATGGATAAAGAACCAAACAAAAAAATCTAAATAGAACATTTAATAATAAAGATTATTTTACCGACTTCGAATTATATAATATTCCTATCCTGAAATGTAACCATTATGAAAAAGTGTAGTCAAATTTGAGAAAACAGTCATGGACATGTTGAAATCTTATGATTGTTTTGTTCTGAAGTCATTGAAAATTCAAAGCTGCCGGCAGTATATTGTTGGGTCCGATGCATAAATGAAACCTTGGGAGTTAAAATAAATAGATCTTCGGTGTATGTGACTGCCAATGTGTAATCTCCATGCCGCATTACAGACAGTAACCTGGAGAGTATTTGATAGAACAGTAACACTTCTTTGGCATTTATAAAAAAAAATGAAAATCACCTACTCAGGTCTTTGATCCAGCCAGCAAAGGTTTCAGGCAAGATTAGAGCCACATGTCCAAAAATATAAACACAATGTTGCAAGCAATGATTGATGACTGAGTAGATTTGGACTTGTCCACTGCACCATAGGGCTTGGGGCATAGCAATTTATCATTGTTCTGTGAAGTAAAACAAAACAACTGACACCGTTGCAGACTGTTCGAATACAATTTACTTTAACATAATCAACACTGGAAACAAATGTCCAAAATGACAGCATATGCTGAAAATGTAGAATCCAAGTAGTGAAAAAATAAATTCCACTCAGATACAACCTGAGTCACCGAGGCTTCAGTGGATTCATTGCCATATTATTTAACCCCAAGTGTTTATTCCCCATTGCCAATCATTTTCTTCTTATCACCTGTTGAGAAGCATATGGACAATAATTTAATGTTAGCCGCCTGTCCGTTATTTTACATGGTTAACCATTTCTTGTGCAGTTTATTATTAGATACTAAGGAAAAGGAAAACGTGTATCGTGTAGCGTCTTGCATGACCTCAGGCCACTCCAAAATGGTTTATAGCCAATGACATGTAGTATCTGGAAAAGGATAGACCCTGGGTTTCTGATAGTTTTCAAATAGAGGTATTTGTGCAGCAACGAGTTGTTGTAGCTTACCATAAATGTAAACTTTTTATTGTAAAGGCAATTAGACAAGCCCAGTTTCAACTTTTGAAACTGCTTTTATTTTTCCCTATTAGAAGGAGATACAGTCTCCTCATCAGCATAGTGATGGAAGGTGTCATCGACAGTGCTGTCAAGCAGCATTTACTCACCAATAACCTGCTCACCAATGCTCGGTTTGGGGTCTGCCAGGACCATTTGGCTCCAGACCTCATTACAGCCTTGGTCCAAACATGAAGAAAACCATTGACAAAAGCCTTTGACATCAAAGCAGCATTTGACTGATAGTGGCATCAAACAGTCAAACTGAATGGGAATCAGGAGGAAATCTCTCCACTGGCTGGAGTCATACCTAGCACAAAGGAAGATCTGGACAACATTCAGGCTTGGGCTGAAATATGGCAAGTAATATTGCAACATACAAGTACCAGGCAATGACCATTTTCAACAAGGGAAGTCTAATCACCTCCCTTTGACATTCAATGGCATTACTATTGTTGAAAGTTAACTGGACCAGCTACATAAATATTCTGGCTGGACAGAGGCTGGGATCAACATGTCTTTAAGTAACAAGGGAGATCAGTGAAGTTAGATCTGAGTTTTTTTTTAATGTATACTTTGTTAAAAGCTAAAACCTTAGAATCTAAAATCAATTATTTTTGCTCTGTATTTATAAAACAGTTCTCCATCAATGTGTTTCATTTTGAGAACAATGTCTCGAATCTGGGAAAATCCTATTCATAAAATATTTACTGAAGTTTTTAGAAGATAATATCTCCCTTACTACTTAAAGACATGTTGCTTCATCAGCTTTGCTGGAATCTGCTTAGCTACGTTTTCTTTTGCTGACTTCAGGAAAAGTTAGTCTTAATGTTCAACAGAACCTCATGTTGTCCCAGGAAGAACAGTTAGGAAGTGATCTAGTAGTAAGATATGATTTTCTCCAAGCTAAGAAAATAAGAGTTGTCATGGAAGTGTTTTTTTTCTCTGTTCAATAACTAAAGGGGGTCTGTGTGGCTTTAAGACTGAGAGCAGTTTTTATATTCTCTGGGAACAGTGTGTGAGTTGCAAACCAGTTTCCCAATGCAACAGCAAGAGAGAGAGGTCATATGCCATAGTGTATCAGTTTGACTGTGTGTAAAGACTGGCTAGAAGCAGTTTTAACTGGTAGACCAGCCAAGTGTGCTCTCTTTGAAGGAAAGATTTGTCTCTCTCAGCAGAAAACCTACATTGGCCTACAGGCTGTGTTTCACCTAAAGAGGAAATGACCCCTGGAAAGGAAAATTTGCATTATTGGAGGTAGCAAATTTCTGTTTACTCCCGTCTCTAAGAAGTCTCTACCTCAGGAGTGACTTTCTGTTGCCTTTTGTGTTGCTGGGAGTTCTGGAAACTCAGTAAAGTTTCTACTGATCGACTGCTAATTCAAAATCGAAATCGACCTGTTGTTATACTCCTTGTGTGACACCTACTGCAGCCAAAGTACTGTGAACACCTATCCATTACAGACTGTTCATCAAAATCACCTGGAGACTTTGAATAGCATCTGACTATTCGACTCTGGGACACTTCACTGAACTGGGAACATAACCCACCAAGAAACAGCTCTAATTTAAAACACAATTTTAGGACTGATTAACCATTGGTTTTTGAATGTATGTGTGTGTGCATGAGGGTTACGAGGAATAAGAAATTATAAAGTTTTTTCAGACATAGATTTATCTCAGTATTGTTTAAGATTTAGTTTATTAATAAATAATTAATTTGTTGTTGTTTGGTGTGTTTTATTCTGGGGGTTAATGAAGTGTTTAATTTGGCTAATTTCCGGTAGGTGGGAAACTTTAATAATATGCTGTGACCTGTGGAGTAATGGGACTGATGTGACAGTGCATTGCTCCCACCTCGGTCGCAACAGAGTTCATAACTGACTTCAAGCAAAGGTAAAGAATAACCTGAAAGTAAATTCTGATGCCCCTGGGTGAGATTAGCAAAAATTACTTGAGGAGATTCAGACCTCCAGAAGGAACAGGACTAAGAGTCACTATAGAGTGTAAGGACTGTAGGTTCCTAGTGGGTAGATGAACAAGGATGGGCTGGAAGTCCTTCTGCATCTGTATCTGTCTCGTGATCTTGCATCATCTGGCATTAAATGGGGTGGTTGCATGGTGTCACCCTTAGAATTTTAATCCACCTGCTCTTTTGTGGCATGGAACTATTCCAGATTCCGAGGAATGACCAGATGTCATGAGCATGTACAATAAGCTGCTCTTTTTCACTGTCTAACAGAACCAGAAATAAACAATCATTCAACGCCAACTTGAACATCCCGGAATAATGCGAATCTTTGAATGATGCTAGGTATGTTCCTCATGGTCCAAAGTAATATTGAGCATCAGTGAGTAAGAAAAGAACTCATTGAGGCACAGAGAGAAAAAGAAAGTTACTCTTTGTAAATTAAATAGAAATTTGAATAGAATAATTTGCTTTTTTAAGATCATAAGTTTACTTTAGATGTGGGAGAAACAGATATCTTAATTAACTAAGCATTTGTAAGTAACAGATTGTCGAATAGAATGTGATTATTGCCAATTCTAGTGAATTGTCTTGGGGTTTGTTATAGGATATTTTGATGGCAATGCTGTCAGATGGAACATTTGGTTTTATTTTTCTCCAGTTATTCATGTGAGCAAAAAAAAGTGGGTGCAATTACAAAATGAGTTTTTTCTATCACATATATCCTGTCACTCACAATAAAGGCTAGAAAAAATATATTTCATATTTCTATTCTTTACATCCAATGTGACAATCAACCATTCCCAGGGGAAGGCAGTCTAAGACCCATTAAATACTGCAGTGTTGGTGTGATACCAAATCTTTAAGCCACTATCAAGATGTAAAGAAAACATTGGGAAATTTATTTATGAAATTATATCAACATCGTTTTTTAATCTTAGTTGATTGTTTAAACAACCAGTCTGCCATCAAGTTGTCTTGTCAGGACACAATTTCAGCCAATGACAAGGTAGGCCATTGCACAGTAACACTCTCATTTTGGCATTTAAAAAATGCACCAAAAGTTCTTTTTGTCTCTAAGGTCTTTAACCATATCAATGTTTACATACCCAAGGCTCGATTGACTGAAATATCTACCCTCGGAGTTGGTCTTCAGCCTATTAGCAATCAATTCTGAATCTTCTCGGTCTCATTTCAGGATGGACAGTGGAGTATTAGAGGGAAATGGATAAATACAGTATTAAAAGTTTAAAATATGCAACTAAAATTTCAAAAATGGAATCAGACATATAAAAATAAATAGCGAGGATGAGGAGAAGAAGTGACTAACAATTTCAATTTATGTAGCATTTTATCATACTTCTCAGGACCAGTTCTCATGAAATACTTGGTAGTGCAGTGCCTTTCTTATATAGGCAAATAAAATTTCAGTGTAAGTAGCAGTAAAATGTGTTACCAGTTTTTATTGTCAAGAATTTTCAAGCATTTACTTTTATAATATGTTAGTAACATTCTAGTCATAAATCCACCGTGATATCTGAGTGTCTTCAATACTAGGATTCTTTCTGCATCAGAGTGTGGGAGTTGTGAACTAAAATGACCAGCTCAGAAGCCTTGAAATTCTTGAAGCTTCTGTCAATCTAAGGGTTAACACTCATTGAACAGCTACGTGCATCTATCACAATGTTTTGATGTTACTGTGAATTACTCCCACAATAAAGAAGATATTCTCTTTTAAAAGCTTTTTAGTAAATGTAGAGTTGTTGAAGGAAAGATGATAATTTGGGTGGCATAATACTACAGAAAGGGTCTGATTTCATTTTATGTTAAAAAACTTGATGTAAACCTGCTGATTCTCACCACATACCTAAAGCCAGTTATAACATTTTTAAATTTGATAGGGTTGTTTTCCTTGGAGCAGAGAAGGCTGAGGGGGGATATAATTGACATATACAAAATTATGAGGAGCACTGACAGGATAGATAGGAAGAGACTTTTTCCCTTCGCGGAGGGATCAATAACCAGGGATCATAGATTTCAGGTAAAGGGAAGGAGGTTTAGAGGGGATTTGAGGAAAATATTTTTCACTCAGAGGGTGGTTGGAATCTGGAACGCACTGCCTGAAGGGGTGGTAGAGACAGGAACCCTCACAACATTTAAGAAGTATTTAGATGTGCACTTGAAATGTCATAGCATACAAGGCTATGGGCCAAATGCTGGAAAATGGGATTAGAATAGTTAGGTGCTTGATGGATGGCACAGACACGATGGGCCGAAGGGCCTGTTTCTGTGCTGTATAACTCTATGACTCAAATTCTCCAATCAATAAAACAAAGTGTCCAGTGTTCGGCAGTACTCTGTGTCAATCTCTTGCTGAAATTATAGCAAGAGATAGAGAGAACCTCTCGGAAATTCAGGGCCAAGTAAATTAATTCGAATGTTTAATTCGAAGTTGTGCTATCTTTCTTAAAATTGAAATTTAAAAACATTGATATCCATCATTTAGAAGAGGAATGAAAAGACCAAGCTACTAATTATTGTGACACATTTAGATTGTCTGAAAGGGTTACAAGTACTGAATGTTTATTTTTTAAGAGAGATCGAGAGCCTTGCTCCTCCCTACAAAAAGTAAATGATTTTTGACATTTTACAGAATTTTGGAAGGTGAGGAAATTGCATTTTCTCGTGAGCCAATCTGAAATGCTGCCTTCCAACTCCAAACAATTTCAACAAGTTCATCCACATTGATATATAACAAATAAGGAAACGCACGCCACTTTAAATGCATCTGGACAGATTTTCCGTACAAAGCATGCTGCAATAGTCCAGGGACACAGTAATTCAGTCCATCAATTTGCCTCATGACTTATTCTATTGATTGAATTTGTTTTGATGAGTTCCTGGTATAGCCAGAGTTCAAACCCTTAGCTTAAGGCATCAAACTCTGGTGCTTAAAAACTGAATGTAATTTATTCTGTTTGAGCCTAGGACTTAATTGCATTTACATTCAAAAATTGGCTTGATTTTATATAGGAACAAGAAACTTCTTCATTGTACCAGTTACTGCTGCAGATCAAACTCATATGAACATATGAACATACAAATTAGGAGCAGGAGTAGGCCACTCAGCCCCTCGAGCCTGCTCCACCATTCCATAAACTCATGCCTGATCTGTTTGTAACCTCAACTCCACGTTCCCGCCTACCCCCGATAACCTTTCACCCCCTTACCTATCAAGAATCTATCTACCTCTGCCTTAAAAATATTTAAAGACTCTGCCTTTTGAGGAAGAGAGTTCCAAAGACTCACGACCCTCAGAGAAAAAAGTTCTCTTAATCTCTGTCTTAATTGGGCACCTCCTGATTTTTAAACAGTGACCCTTAGTTCTAGATTCTCCCACAAGGGGAAACATCCTTTCCACATCGACCCTGTCAAGATCCCTCAGGATCTTATATGTTTCAAGTCGTCTCTTACTCTTCTAAACTCCAGTGGATACAAGCCTACCCTGTCCAATCTTTCGTCATGAGACAACCCACCCATTCCAGGTATTCGTCTAGTAAACCTTCTCTGAACTGCTTCCAACGTTTTTACATCCTTCCTTAAATAAGCAGACCGATACTCTACACAGTACTCCAGATGTGATATCCCCAATGCCCTATAATACTGAAGCATAACCTCCCTACTTTTGTATTCAATTCCCCTCGCAATAAACGATAACATTCTATTAGCTTTCCTAATAACTTGCTGAGCCTGCATACTAACGTTTTGCAGTTCATGCACTAGGACACCCAGATCCCTCTGATTCTCAGAGCTCTGCAAGCTCTCACCATTTAGATAATATGCATCTTTTTTATTCTTCCTGTCAAATTGGACAATTTCATATTTTCCCACAATATACTCCCTTTGCCAGATGTTTGCCCACTCATTTAACCTATCTATATCCCTTTGTAGCCTCCTTTTGTCCTCTTCACAACTTACTTGCCTACCTATCTTAGTGTCATCAGCAAATTTAGTAACCAAACCTTCGATCCCTTCATCCAAGTCGTTTATATAAATTGCAAAAAGTTGAGCACCAGCACTGATCCCTGTGGCACACCACTCATGACATCTTGCCAACCAGTGGTTCACTAATTTCCTTTAGGGAAAGAAATCACTCATCCTTACCTGGTCTGGCCTACATGTGACTTCAGATCCACAGCAATTTGCTTGACACTTAAATGCCCTCTGAAATAGCCTAGTTGTATCAAACCGCTACAACGTCTAATAAAAGGAATGAAACTGGATGGACCAGCTAGCATTGACCTAGGCACTGGAAATGACAATGGCATTTTAAAATGACAATGAAATGACCCTGCAATGTCCTCCTTATGAATATCTGGGGGCTTGTGCCAAAATTGGGAGAGTTGTCCCACAGGCTAGTAAAGCAACAGTCTGACATAGTCATACTCACGGAATCATACCTTACAGACAATGTCTCTGACACCTTCATCACCATCCCCTGGTATGTCCTTTCCCACTGGCAGGGCAGACCCACCAGAGGTGGCAGCACAAGGTATACCGTCGGGAGGGAATTGCCTTGGGAGTCCTCAACATTGATTCTGGACCCCATGAAGTTTTATGGCATCAGGTCAAACATGGGAAAGGAAACCTCCAGCTGATTACCACCTACCACCCTTCCCCTCAGCTGATGAATCAGTGCTTCTCCATGCTGAACACCAATTGGAAGAAGTATTAAGGGTAGCAAGGGCACAGAATGTACTCTAGGTGGGGGAACTTCAATGTGCAAGAGTGGTTCGGTGGCACTGCTATTGACTGAGCTGGCTGAGTCCTAAAGGGCATAGCTGCTAGACTGGGTCTGCGGCAGATGGTGAGGGAACCGACAAGAGGGAAAAACCTACTTCGAACCATAGAACCAGAGAAAAATTACGGCACAGAAGGAGGCCATTCAGCCTATCGTGTCTGCACTGGCTGAAAAAACTAGCCGTCCAATCTAATCACACCTTCCAGCACCTGATCCGTAGCCTTGCAGGTTACAGCACTTCAGCTGTATGTCCAGATACCTTTTAAAAGAGTTGAGAGGTTCTGCCTCCACCACTGATCCGGGCAGTGAATTCCAGACACCCACCACCCTCTGGATGAAAAAGTTTTCCTCACCAATCTACCTGTCACAGGTGCATCTGTCCATGACAGTGTTAGTAGGAATGACCACCGCACAGTCCTTGTGGAGACAAAGTCTCGTCTTCACATTGAGGATACTCCCCATTGTGTTGTGTGACACTACCACCGTGATAAATGGGATAGGTTTTGAACAGATCTAACAATTCAAAACTGGGCATCCATGAGGCACTGTGGGCCATTGGCAGCAACCAAATTGTATTCAATCACAACCTGTAACCTCATTGCCCAGCATATCCCCCACTCTACTATTACCATCAAGCCAGGGGATCAACCCTGGTTCAATGAAGAGTGCAGGAGGGCATGCCAGGAGCAGCACCAGGCATATCTAAAAATGAGGTGTCAGCCTGGTGAAGCTACAACACAGGACTACTTGCATGCCAGACAGCAGAAGCCGCATGTGATAGACAGAGCTAAGCTATCCCACAACAAATGGATCAGATCTAAGCTCTGCAGTCCTGCCACATCCATTTATGAATGGTGCTGGACAATTGAACAATCAACTGGAGAAGCAGGCTCCACAGATATCCCCATCCTCAATGACGGGGGAGCCCAGCACATCAGTGTGAAAGACATTGGCCATTTGATCAGGTTGTTTACAGTTCTCTCTATTTCCAACCTCACACGGTTGTTTCCTTGATAGACTTAGAAGCATTCTACACAGGAATGTTACAACCAACTTGCAATTGTGATGAAGACTTGGGAACTTGTTGCACAGAATTTGCTGGGCCAAGTTGGTGACATGGATGGTGCAAATAATTTTTCATCAGCACAAAATTTGAGGGAGTTTGTTTTTGGTTCCAACTTATAAATAGAAGGGAATAATAATCGGCGTTAGAATTTTTTTTTTTACGTTTTACCAACATGGAGACCCTTAAATTGAGTTCTAATTTGGTAGGCTGCTCCAAAGGTGCCTGATCACAGATAACCCAGATTTTCCAGCTGTAATTCAAAATGTAACCTTATCAGTATATGGCATAGGGTTAAGTAATCTTTATCAAGCTGAGATCAAAGACCTCAAAGACAGATCATGGGTTTGTTCACCTCAGCCTCACAGATAATCTCAGTGTGTGGTTCATCATCACCTGCAAGTGAATGCAACATTAAAATCCTCTCAGGAAACTGGTTTTCTAAATGTTATTTCCCCTTATTCACAACACTAATGCTCAAACTGGGGAAATGTATTTCTAATAAAGGCTATCATTATCTCTATTTGATTGTACATATAAATCAAAATTTAAAACATTATTTCACTGGAACATTTCCTTTCTCTTCAGAAATACTAGTTGTATTGTTATAGTTTCATGTCATTTTGAGAAATACTTTTAAATTGGATTATTTGTGAGTTTAAGTAGCCGTGAGAGAATTACAAAATGTGAACCTGCATCCCATAAACATTATGAGAAAATCCAGAGACCAGAATGGCTGGGTGATTCCTGTTTCAAAACAAGTAAATTAGGAATAATAATCATGTGAGCTAAAAAGTTATGAACTAAGTAGTGTTTCCATCAATTTCAGATGCTTTATTAACATATGGGCAATAAAATGTGTTCATTCTGAATTTGCTGAGCTGTCACCAACAGTGACTGCATAGTCCTTGCTGTTAATTACTTAACAGCCTAGCTCACTTCATTTAATTTATTATATTCTCTTTGCCAATCTAATTAGTTGGATGTTAGTTATAAGTGTTCCTGACATCTATTACTTGTGGCATCATGTGATATAATGCACCCCTCTTGAGCAATACAGTATGGAATTCGGACAAGTTTATTTTAAACATTTGTTACGACTGAGTTGCTTGTAGGAAGGAGAGATATTGGAGACACTTTTTGGGTGTCCGGTTCCATTGGAAGTGTATGCTCCCCCCACTGCCCAACAGAATCAGTCCCAGCCAACCCAACTGGAGAGGGGGTAAAATAGACAGTTTAAACAAACCAAAGGTGTTTGGTGCTTTGCGCAGTGTCTTCTCTTTGCTTTATTATTTGTCTTTATTGTGACCTGTGCACCATTAAATTGTAATTGCAAACATACAAGAAGATTTCCTCCGTTATTTGTCTTGGAGTCATAAAAGCGTTCTTTAAAATTATGTTTAGTTTCTCTATAAATAGCACACAGAGGAAATCTTTGCGTGTGTGTATCGTTTCTAGTGGGCTAACACAAAAAACATGCTGGCATAATACTTGTTTGCACATTGCAATTTTTTAGGAAAGATCCAGGCATCACAATGTGGACAGAATGAAAATAATTCACGCTGCGTTGTAGTACAGAGCATAGCTTCTCTCATGGTCCTGCTTACCCCACAAGAACTATAGGGAAACCTCACCAACATTTCCACTAAATATTGTTCCATAATTCAGATAAACTGAGTTGTAACCCATCTCATCCAAGCCAATTCAGATGATTTACGGCCAATTTGCTGACGGTCAATTATGAGCTTGTTTTAATTGTCTGCAAACACAAAATGTCACTATCACAGCATAATGTGATAGAGATGGATATAATTGTATGCATGCTATAATGAAGATCATTTGTTTCAACCTTCGTAAACAGTTAAACGTTCAATTTACTGTGCAGTTTAATTTATTAAAAAAATTATTGAGCGCAAACCAGTGCAGAGTAACTATCCAACAGTTTCACTGTAACTGCTTCCTGCATAATCCAGGAGCAGAAAAGGTAACTTTGCAGGTCCAGTAATGAGCACTGTATCACTTTCTTAAACTGTCTTCACTCTTAATTGCAAACTAGCTTGTGTGACAGAATCATGGGCTCCTGCTTGCAATTGAAAGTGTTAAGTATTGCATTACTTTATGCCAAAGGTAAGGGCAGTCCAGACTTTGCCCCCAGCCCCCACTGAAAAAGCCCCTGATAAATCAAACTGTAAGGAATTTTATAATTCTTTCTTTAGCCCACACCAAAGGATGATTTCTTCTGGGCAGTCTGTGCACCAACGTTGTGGACATGTTTCTTTCTTGATTTTTGTGTGTTTATCAGGATG
This sequence comes from Heterodontus francisci, assembly GCF_036365525.1. Lineage (NCBI taxonomy): Eukaryota > Metazoa > Chordata > Chondrichthyes > Heterodontiformes > Heterodontidae > Heterodontus > Heterodontus francisci. Next base: position 57,659,327 of record NC_090396.1, on the reverse strand, counting down.
AAAGCTGGAGAATGAAACTCTTCCCAATGCAAATGTCCAGCGTTGATTTAAAGCACTCCGCAATCGAGTACAGCTCCTTCTGCGCTGCTCTATTATCATGTCTCAACTCCAATGTCAGAAGCATACTGCCTATTACACCAGTGTGGCACCGACCATCCTGTGATAAGAAGGGTCAGTTTTCATATGGGACTCTCACAGCCAGAAGATATCCCATCAACGCAGGCTGAATTTGAACCCTGGTCTCAGAGGTGAAAAGGCAGTATCTAACACAATGCAACATCCAGTTCGTCTCTGAATATCCCCCTCTATAGCTGTATTAATGATTTCACCACATACATCAGACAGAAGAAACCTTGCCTCAGTCTTTAATATTTTATACGATTTGTTCATGAAGTTTGCAGAGACTGATGAATTTCAATAGATCTGATTTAGCACCGAGCCTTCCTATAAATGGGGCTGGAGAAACAGCAATACAGTAATAGTAGGGACTCTAAAGAAAATACAGTGAGAGCGGATTTCCTGTGTGCTCTTGGAACAACACAATTATAAAAATGTCTTAAAGAAAGGCTTTAAATTTTGGTTACACCAAGCATACAGACAGAGATGTTCCCTTAATGTTGAAATATTTATGGGCATCACAATACAGACCTAAATTAAGCTGTCATAGATTTTACACATTCATATTAGGGCGGCACAGTGGTGCAGTGGTTAGCACCGCAGCCTCACAGCTCCAGGGACCCGGGTTCAATTCCAGGTACTGCCTGTGTGGAGTTTGCAAGTTCTCCCTGTGTCTGCGTGGGTTTTCTCCGGGTGCTCCGGTTTCCTCCCACAAGCCAAAAGACTTGCAGGTTGATAGGTAAATTGGCCATTATAAATTGTCACTTATGTAGGTAGGTGGTAGGGAAATATAGGGACAGGTGGGGATGTTTGGTAGCAATATGGGATTAGTGTAGGATTAGTATAAATGGGTGGTTGATGTTCGGCACAGACTCGGTGGGCCGAAGGGCCTGTTTCAGTGCTGTATCTCTAATCTAATCTAATCTATATCAATGTGAATAAATTCGACCCAAAAACATAGTAATGCTGTGAGGTGAGATTTTGATTTGCTTGCCCCTATATATTGAATGTTTGCTAGAATAAGGAGGCTGCTAAAAAAAAGACACTTAATGTAAAGCTGCCAATTGCCAATTCTTATTTGTTTGTTCCCTGAGCAAGTCCCTTCTCACCACAAGTCTGGTGGAATTGACAAATCAGAGTGTGAAAGTTACTAGACTGTGTCAATGGAAGTCTGATTGGATGCCTCACTGTGGACACTGGAATATGCAATACATTTGTTATGTGTTTTTAACTTGATCTTCATGGGTGTTCCTGCCAGATAGTTCACGTAACTCTTCCACTTTGGTGCAAATGTCACCAGGAAATGAAGAAGCTGATAATTAAAATCATAGATTGTCTTCCAAAGAATAATGGAGGGACATGCTGATTCTTAGTGTCAATTCTGGTGGCAGTGGTGAATCATACACAGTGATGATGTGGCTGACACATTTCTAAAAACAATAAACCATCAACTAATGGCATGGATACAATGACAGCTTTGGACATGTTTTCCAAATGAGTATAAAGAAAGCTACTGTGTTGGAGAAACTAAGATGATTCAGTAATCGCTGCAGCTGTCGTAGAAAGACAGTGACATATCATACCAGTTCCCTAAATATGCAGACCACCAACTCTGCCTTAATAACTGGGAATTGAGGTTATTAGTAATTTATTAGCAATTTAAGTAAATGATTGTGTTTGGACACTGCAAAATGGCTCCTTGATTATACAGGTGTCTAAATCTTGAAAATGTTAAAGAAAACATTGTTGTAAATATTATGGTGAGCTCTGTGGCTGTGGTTTTGTAGAGCTCTACCAAATCAGCTCATACAATTTCTGTCCTGTAAGATTTCTTTTCTGGAAGGCAGTACAAGCACTTTAGATAAAATGGATTTGATGCCAATTAGACTTGCAATTAGCTAAGATGTAGGTTGGCGTAGTGGTCTGTATATTAGACTGGTAGGCTGGACTCCCAGATTTACAGGCTAGTGTAATGTTGCCACCTAACAGTTGTCCCCACTTGGCATTATTACCTCCTATCATTGCACCCCATACAGCACTGTCCAATCCAAGCACTGTCCTCAGCTAGTCTTGTGTTTTATCCTATATAGCATGTGGATGGTTTAAATTATTTCCTCAAAGATTGATAGCATATTACTACAAATTTCCATAGATTCTCAACATGTTTATTTTTATCCTGTATTTGCCCCATTGCTAGTTCTTAGTATCAGCAGACCTGACCTCATTATTTTTAGCTTTTAAAATTTGATCCTAATATTTGACTTAAAATATTTAACAGTAACTTTCTATTCGAAACTTTCTCTCCAAACTCTGCCACCTCGCTCTTCCAGCAATTTCAGAGCAGAGAGGGGTCCACAAACAATGGTGTGGGGAACTTGCCAATCAAATTTCATGACAGGCTCCCCTGGCTGGAACTCAAGTCTTTAACACTTGTCAGACATCTGCTGCTTTGATGATTATAGATCTCTTGGGTCTAACCTTTAACATTACTTATGCCGTGGTTTTGTTTTTTAAAAATGTTGGACCGAGCACTCATTAACTGGCCCTAGGTATCTTCTATAGGAGAGTACTCAAAAAGTAAATGAGTGACATCTGGGGAAGAGATTAAATTTTGCACTTGCGGGAGGAGTCCAAAATTAAGGGTCATAAAAGTAAGATTGTCACTAATAAATCAAATATCAAATTCAGGAGAAACTTCTTTATCCAGAGAATGGTTAGAATGTGGAACTTGCTACCACATGGAGTAATTGCATTTAAGGGGAGGCTGGAGAAGGACATGAGGGAGAATGGAATAGATTGATATGCTGATAGGGTTTAATGAAGTAATGTGGGCGGAGGCTCGTGTGGATCATAAACCAGTTGAGCTGAATGTCCTGTTTCTGTGCTGTAAAATTCCATGTTATTCTATGTAACTGCTTGTCTGCATGCTCTACATGGAACAACACTCTAATTCTACATGCAAGGCAGGCAGTAAAGGTAAGTGGTCCCAAATTTCCTTGTTGCGCTAGGTTACTTTGTTTCTAATTAGCTGTTTTCTTACGTGCCAAGTCCTCCTTGGAACAAAAACCATTCCCAGAATAGCCCAGACAAAATGGGTTTAACCTGAAATGTGCCAAAAGAAACACAAAGTAGCAGGAGTGGGGGCTACCTCATGTACACCGTGTAGAATGAAAGGGTTTCAAACCAGACACTACTTCATACTACTTCATTATCTTGGTGGCTACGCGCAGTTTTAATATTGACATATGGAACATTATTATTATTTTGCTTAGGGCATTTGTTTATTAATTGGAAAATTCTAGTTTTCTATAACCTTCTGCACTTTCTCATTGGACACAGATGAAAGGCGCAAAGTGGATGTTGCCAGAATCCAGCTCTTTATCACAGTAATGGTTCTATATAGAGTAAGCTTAATGAGTAATAATAGAACAAGACGTAATTCCAGTTACAAAGAAAACATAGGAAATGACGAAAATAAATGTTGTAAAACAGTTTCACCTTTGTGCTATCTCCCCTTGCATATAAAATCACAGATCATAGGCATGTGTGATTGGATTATTGTGAGGTCTATGAGACACTGTTGTTTGGTCACATGATTAGCATGAACCAGTGAGACCCCAACATTGTCTCGTACTAACTACGTCACTTTTTGCAGTAAAAATGGATGAAAAGAAACAGACCATTTTCAGCTGTAATGATAGTTCTCTTCCACAATCCTGTGACAAGGGGAACCTAAATAAGTAGATAATGGAGAAAGGAATAGAAGGATATAGCAATAGGGAGGGATAAAGCAAGGTAGGAGGAGGCTTGTGTGGAGCACAAACACTGGCACAGTCCTGTTGAGCCAAATGGCCTGTTTCTGCGCTATAAGTTCTATGTAATCTTTCACTCTGGCCCCTTTGCCCATTCTGCCTGACCTCTGGTCCCTCTCAGGCCCCTTCCATATGTTTCTGCTGTTATCTGCTCCATTCTGGCTCTCTCCAGAGCTATAGCTCTGCTCTCTCCCACAGTTGTGGACTGAGAGCATGAACCTTAACTGGGCAGACAGTGTAACTTGACATTGAATCCGGCAGATCAGTATAATTTGCTGAGCACCTTTCCTGCTAGCACCTAGTATCAATATGCAATATGATAGGTGTTTGGGAAATGAACTGATCTGCCAGTCCCCACACTATGCACCCTCTTAAAATTCACACTATCGGTCTCAGCCACACCCAGTTTTGCCTTCAACTCAGATGCCAGTAACCTTCTCTGGTCCACAAACTCAGAGAGACCACCACCACAAAAGTTCACTTCATCCCACATTTGGCCCTTGGATCCAATTGCTACTTCCATGATGCAACTTTAAGTGTTAGTTGGACAGCACAGTGGAGTGGTGGTTATGTTTCTGGATCAATAAAGCATAAAGCGCAAGTTTAAATCCCACAGTTGCAGTTTGAGAAGTTGAATTTACTTTTAAAATTTTGGAAAAGTCCAAGTGGTTCACTAATGTCCTTACCCAGTCAGGTCTGCATGTAACTCCAGTTCCACATCAACTTGGTTGATTGTTAAGTGTCCTCTGAAGCCAGTCAGTTGTATCAAACAGTATCATCATGTCCGCAGGGCGACGGGGCATATTGGCCTTGCTAGCAACATCCAGACCTTAAGAATGAATTTTTAGAAATAAATTCCTATTTCAGCTATCTTGTGCATCCTGCCTTAATCCTCCTGTACCATAGGACCTACACCCTTCCCACTCTCCATACCGAGCAGCAGCCAAAACTTGTAGTCCTCTTCACCGTTGGGATCTTGACACTTTGCCACCAACATGGAAATGAAGTCCAAGTCCAATATCTACGGAGCCTCAGACCTCACTATCCAAGAGCATGAACTATGCCCCCTCACCCACCCTATAACCTCAATTTTTAGGCCACACAGCATGTTTAGGCGTCGATTCACCAGGGTGAAATGAGGGATGAGAAACTATGATTATTCGGGGAGAGTTCAGGAGCGATTTCTTTAAGCAGTAAATTGTTAGATCTTGGACTCCTTTGCCAAAAGGAAAAGAGGGAGAGACATTTGCATCTTTTAAGGGAAGACTATATGTTTGAAACAGAGGAAGATACTGGACTTTTGAGGAGAGCTGGGCAATGGGATTAATTTTGGACTGCTCCAGCAAAAACATAATGGTCTGAGTGGCCTCTTTCTGTGCTGCAATTTCTGTGGTTCAAGGGTATATGCATTGCACCATGAAATATAAGTACGCTATTAGAGATTTTTTATAGATGTAATGAAGGGTCTATATAATGTATTTGAAATGTGCACACACAAGGATGTCAATGCCTTGCACAGGGTGCGGAGGGGATTTTCCATAATAGGTTCAGGGATGAGGGTCTTTACTTATGTGGAGAAAGTGAAAAGCTGGGAATGTTCTCCTTAGAGCAGAGAAGGTTACGGGAAGATTTAATAGAGGTGCTCAAAATTATGAAGGGTTTTGATAGAGTTAAGTAAGGACAAATTGTTTCCACTGGTAAGAGGGTCCGTAACAGAGGACACAGATTTAAGATAATTGACGGAAGAGCCAGAGGGAAGAGGAGGAGAATTTCTTTACACAGAATGTTGTTGTGAACTAGAATGTACTGCCTGAAAGGATGGTGGAAGCAGGTTGAATAGTAACTTTCAAAATGGAATTGGATAAATACTTGAAGTGGAGAAATCTGCATTGTTATAGGGAAAGGGCGTGAAAGTGGTTCTAATTGGACAGCTTCTTCAAAAAGCCAGTGCAGGCAAGATGGACCAAATGGCCTCCTTCCCTGCTGTATGGTTCTATGATTCTATAACACTCTAAAGTGAAATACATACAGAATGTAATAAAATTAACCAGCCGAATATTTCAAAGCTAGAAGAGAATATTACGGAAATTGCAGAAAGTAATATCAGCTCCCTGTGCTCTCAGAAATTCAGAATAAAAGGATTTGATGTAGATATTTCTATTGTCACGCTCACATGACATGCAGCGCTTGAAATATAGAATCCAAACTGGAGAGTTATAATAATTGACTTTTCCTTTAAAACGTGCACAATGTGCTGCAAAATGGCCACCTTACCACAACACTATCTTATTATTGATCAAATCACACATTCACAAACTGCTTGATAACTTATTTTGAATCTTACGTGTAGCCCAGATTTTATTATAATCACATTTAAAATTAATTTTTTAGAAGTGTTCTGTAACTTAATTAACCTGGCCCTGTATATTCAAACTGTCTTACTTAATGGTAAGGACAAAAGGATACATTTCAAGTTAAGAGGCTTCAATTACACCCATTCTGAACCCATCAAGAGACATTTTAGAATTGAATGGGTACTTCTGAAACAAAGAAGATTTGAAGTAGTCGCATCCTGGGCCATTGTTGGTCACCACAGGGAATGAGATCTTCGTCTCCCAACAGAGGCAACGCATGAGGAATTTTTGACCTTAAAAAATAGCCCTCTGAAGAGAGAGGGAGAGATCAGAACAACATCATAAAAGTCTGTCCAGTTGAGAGCTGGGAGAGATCCAGCAAAAGCCAAAGAATGTGCCCTGCTGTGAGTTCTACAATTCAACTTGTGCAGCAGAGAACCAAAGGTTATCCTCCATCTCCAGGTTGAAGTCTCACCTACCAGAGAAATCTATAAACAACCCAAGCCTGCAGCTTTAAAAGAGAGATTGACCTCTGAGAAAATTCAGCAGGTTTACCATAAACCCTGAAAACCTACCTCACTTCAAACCACTTATCTCTTTTCCTCTCTATCCATCTTTTCTTTTGTGTGTGTGTGCTTGTGAGTGAATGTGTGTATGGGTGTGGTTGCGACAATTTTGGGAATGAATATCACTCAATAAATAGTTAATCTTCAGTTTTAAACCTCTAAGAAAACCTGTTGCTGTCTGTTTATTTGACAAATAAAACACAAAGTGGTGAAACCCCTAGTAACAATAACATTTGGTGCAGTTAGTTGGGGGTTCAACAGTGGGAACCACCCACACCCTTACCACCTGGCTATAACGTGATCTTATTGTTGATCAAATCACACATTCACAAACCACAAGTACAGCCTTGAAGACTTGAAAAGCTTTGCTTGATAGCTTATTTTGAATCTTACATGTAGCCTAGGTTTTATATAATCACATTTAAAATTAATCTTTTAGAAGTGTTCTATAACTTAATTAGTCAGATGAAATTTCTAAGTAGTTGCAAGAGTTTTCCTGAAACAGGTGGCATTTCTTTGTGGCTTCAGAAGAAAATTCCATTTATTTATCATATTGTTAGACAAACCAAAGGTACATTTAGGAGATGTTCCTTCCATTGGGTAAGTGTCTGTGCAGGTCTAATTGAAAGTGAAGGGCAGATCTTGAAGTTAAACAGGCACTGTCTTAATGAAAAAGTCTCTGGTAAAGTTTGCTCATTTGTTTACACATACATGACATGCAAGTTATGTTGAATTGTACCAATTAAGCTGTATAATTTTCATGGAGTGCAATTATTCTCCTGCTATATTCCTGAATTTCATCATTCTGAGGGAGAGGCTTGATGATTACCTTGCACGTTAAGTTCATACAAACAACGCCGATGCAAAATGTTGACAGAGCATCAAAACTGTATAAAAATCACCTGGCCCTTATATCATAGCATAGTGACAAACAGCATAAAACAGTTTGCCAAACACATTTTTGTGAAGGTATTGCTCATTAATAACTCAGCGCATTTACATTTTAAAAGTTAAATAAGTGTATTAATATCTGATTGAATTGCTAACCCTTACACCTGTGCTGTAGGGAGATCTACATTGCAAATAGCACCACTGAACACTTTAGCACTCAACTCTGTAGTACACCAATGCAGATTTTGCATGCAGGTTACTTCAATGTATTATGCTCTGGAATTGCTTTCCTTTGAATCAACATTCAGCATTTTATGGGCAGTTGCTGTGTTGCTCAGGAGCAAGACTTTCTACACTATCTTCCCAAGGTATTTGACACCTTAACAAGGGAGCTAAAATCAGCCCATTTGTGATTACTGATACGTCATGTTCAGCCACAAGTAATCTGTAATGACTCTTCCTTGAGAGGGATGCAGCCGACAGCATCTTCCTTGGTTCTACCTCCATCAACTGCTCCCCTTAGGGTTGCCAATTCAGGTTTGACATTTCCCTCAGATGTTTCATTGCATATCCTCCTGCCCCCAACCACACTACCCCCACGCCTCCGTCATTGGCTATCCGGCATGTCCATCCTTGTGGTGCTGCATCTTCCCACGCCAAAATTGAAAAGCCAACAGATTCTTCATTACCCTACTGGAAAATGCTTGACTCTCAGTCAAGCAGCCTTTTTATCCAATCTCCAATATTTTTATAACCGATAAACGAAAGTGTTCAAAGAAATTGAAAAATAAAAGATAACATTTTTAATGCCCCAATAATTTTTTTCTCCCAGGTTGCTCGCTGCAGCGTCCTGGAGATTAATCCTTAATTCCTGAAACTCCATGACAATCCTGGAGCACCGGCAACCCTGGCTCTCGTACATCTAAATGTTCAGATCTGTATCATCGGGGGTGGGGTGGGCAGCTAGAACGAATGCTTATTGTGATGTGTGTTAAAGGGTGCTAGTCCTCCACAATAGCCGTTTGTATTACACAGCAAAGCTCAGTAGGTGTACAGTGTCCAGCACCCAATGACAAAAATGAGATCCAACTGTCCAGAATGGCAAAAATTCCATCTAAAACTACCTCATATGTGAATCATGGATAGGCAGGAAGCAAGAGATGATTGGCTATCTGGTAAAAACTAAGACCCCAGAAAGATCTGTGGATAAATATCATCCTATCTTCCTCAAGTTACAGAAGCAATAGCCTGGGGCTGAAGATCTTGACCCTGGTGTCAAATCCACAAACGTAAGCACAGGAATTTGAAGGGGACACATTCAGAAGAATGAATAGTTATGATGCTCTGGCCATCATGGTGTGGGGCGGGATTGATAGATAAGCTGATCTTTTTTGCCTGTTAATTTCATATGTTCATATTAGGGACAGTTGAACATTCCTTGTTGCAGCTATTTGATAACCTCTGAGCAAGGCCACACACAGATTTGACTTCATATATTTGTAAAACCTGTGGTGGACTTATTTTAGAAAATATATAATTGTAAATAATTTTCACTTGTACACCTGGCAGCATAATATCTTTAGTGATCGGATTGGCCTATGCTCTGTTGAGGGAAAGTAATAATTTATCAGAGAAGCTGAGTGAATGGCGAATTCATGGCGGATCCATTTTCTATCGTTCACATTCTAAGTGCAACTTTAGGTAGCTTGTTATTACTGCTTCGGGACTCAGAAATGGAAGCTACTCTGTTGTTGATTACATCAATGTATTTCAGTTCAACGAACAAAGAAAAGTGCTGATCACAGTCTTGGTAAGATAGCTCGGTCGATGTGGAAGTTTTTTTAAGTATTACACGCTGAATGCCTGCCAGAAATGTTTTTGTTTTGAGAAGAATAAGTTCACACAACTAAGATGTTTCAGCAGAATATGACATACAACATCTAAATGCCCAAAGCACCAGCCGCTGAGGGATTACATGAGCTTGGCAGGTACCAATGCCCTATAGCCTTAGGGCAACATAACAATAAAATATTCCTAGCAAGCTTGTCTGATGGCTCAGTAAGGTTATCCATTGAGTAGCTGACCCATACATACCAGGATGGTTTTGTTTCCAACAGTGTAGCAGTAAGGGGAAATACTCCTTCAGTTATGGTTCTTTGTCCTCATTGCTATCCAGTGACACCCTCTTGGAAGTGGGTATGTTGGACGTAAGGTGAGATTGCCCCTGGCTATGATGCCACAGCCCATCCTCCTCCAATAGAATAGCTCACTAACAAGGCTCACATGAAGCAGTACAAAAGAGCTACCAACATTCATAAAACCACAAGGCACATTCACCAAACCCATGCTCCAGACAGGGAACGTTAGTCAGACAAACATTGCTTAATCTCTGGCACCTATTCTCTTAAGGTGTGGCTCTCCCCTGAAGAGTATTACTGATGAATTTACCTTTTTCAAGAGGAAATAATATATCAACCTGCTTATGAATAATAATTAAACATTTTATAAATCAGCTACAACAAGGTAATCTCTTCATTCAAAGTCCTTGGTTGAAAGTGAATAACAAAAACACAGCAATTATTAATCCTTTGAAAAAGGAAAGCGCAGAGTAGTTCAACCAAAGAAATACAGCCAGTTCTTATTGTGACTTTGTTTAACATGCATCTGTTGCTATGAAGTTGTCCAGATGCATTTTTATCATTTTAAAAGGAGTGGGCAAGTACAGGGGCAGCTAATTTTACATCTACTGCCATATAAGTATGTTAAAAATTTCTGATTTCTATACCTTTGACAGCCACTCTTTACACTGAAATCTTTTTATTTCCATGTTTCCAGGCTTTAGCACTGCAAACGGATGGGCATGGATCACCGAGGGTAAAGACAGGCTCCACTCTTTGACTGCATGAACTACATATAAAGAAAGAAAAGGCTTACATTTACATTGAGCCTTTCACGACCTCAGAATGTCTCAAAGTGCCTTACAACCTATTAAGTACTTTTGAAATATCGTTGCTGTTGGAATATAAGAAATGGGACAGCCAAGCTCCCACAAACAGCAATGTGTGTCTGACAAGGTAATCTATTTTGAATGAGGTTGGTTGAGGGATAAATATTGGTCGGAACATAGGGGAGAACTCCCCAGCTCTTCAAATAATGCTGTGGGATCTTTAACATTCATCTTGAATTCGCACCTCTGACAATGCAGCTCTCCCTCAGTACTGCACTGGAGTGTCAGCCTAGATTATGGGCTGGAATTAAAGGGTCTCCGATGCCAGGAAGGGCGGTGGGAGGGGCATGAAGATTGCAACGGATGAGGCCTGCCACCGAGTCCGACGCCGGTACGCCCCATCCCGATCTCAATGGTGTTGGAGAGGCCTCGTGTCGGCCCCCCCGCCCCCACCCCCACCGCCGCTCGGGACCACGATTTCCATATACCTACCTGACTTAATGAAGGTTCCATCGCCTCCTTATTTGCCGCACCAATCTTCATTTGGGCGGCCGGCAATTCCGCACCTTCAAATCCCCGATCAGGGAAACGACACGCGACACCTGTGAGCAGCGGGGAGGAGGTGATTTTCTCAGTGCGGGATGTGGGGGAGTGAGGTCGGATTGGTTGAGGGAGGGTGATGGGAAGGGGTAAAGGACAAAGGTTCTGAACTTTGAGGGGAGGAAAGGTCATATATTCAAGGTAGGTATTCCAGGGTGGGGGCGGGGGTGCAAAGGGCAGGAATGATGTTTAATGCCATTTGGGGCGGGGTGATGGGAGAGGGCATGGGCAGGCTTTTCTTTTCATTTTTATTAACTTTGGCCCTTTAAAAATTGCACTTGTCATTTAGGGCTCCAAGCCCTTAAAAAATGGCGCATTGGCGCCGGAGGCCATTGCCGGGGATGGCTTGTGCACCCCCTCTATGTCATCGGGGGGGTGGCCACCCCAGCCATGCTAATGAGCCGCCGTGTTTGGAATTGCGGCGGCTCCGCGGCGTGGGTCCCTTGTGTGCAGGCCGCCATGTTTTCACCCGCCGCCTATTTCAGCAGTGGGCTTTTAAAATGCAGCCCTATGTGTTCATGGCTCTGGAGTGGGACTTGATCCCACAACCTCCTGACTCAGAGGAAAGACCCACTGAGTCACAGCCAACACCTGTGATATTCCACCAGATGACGCACAAAAAGTCGTTGTGTAAACATGCATCATTTATTCCATCCTACAGCCGTTTTTGCCTTAAATCTGAATGTAGGTTTTATTGGTGGGAGGGTCCCTGCAGTGAGTGTGACTTAACATGGAAAAGACAAGGTTGTTCCTGAATCACAGTGCGTGTATGTGATGAGCTAAAACCATTAAAACCTTTTTTTCAACAGCATGTTCTGTTCATTTTCGAAAGCTAATTCTGATCTCACCTTGTCCTCCACTTCAAAATGAGTGTCTGGGTTTTCAATGAATCATGTTTCCTCCGGTTTATCATCGTGTTTATTTGTACAAGTGAAAAGACAAATTACCATTTCTGAAAAATCTGACTGCCAGTCAGTTAAAATAAGGAAGAGAATAAATGATGCTGAGTAGCAATTTCCTGCTGTACTTTAGCTATTACTCATTTTTGTGGTTCTGTTGTATGTGTTGGATTAACCTAACTGAAAACAAGTTGGAAACAGTGCAACACTTAAGCAAGTTGCACGCACTGTGTTCAAAAATGACTACAAAGCAGAAGGGACATTCTCATTAATAACATTCTCATCTGTAATTGGTACAAAGGCAAATTCTCATCTGCAGAAAACAATAATCAACTATTAGCAGGATGTCCTTAGAAGAAGCAGGCAGTGTTGGTGTTTAAAGCTCAATAATTAATATTTGATATTTTTAATTAGAATCATAGAGTCATTTGCGACACAGAAGGAGGCCATTCGGCCCATCGAATCCATGCCAGCAGTTATTGCAACAATGCTTTTTTGTGAAAAAGTATTGAAAGTTCATAGATTCTGGGCCCTTTGGGAATAAAGGACAGGTGACAATTCAATTTCTCCAGCACTGAGGTTCAGACTTGGTTTTAAGTGACCAAACATCTCTGTAGATCCGAATATGAACTTGATCTCTCAATACCAAACTTGTAAAATGCAGCTCTGAACGCATACAGTTACCCTATAAGCTGCTTTGCTACAGGTGGAGCTGCTGCACAATAACATGTACGACTTTGACAATCAAGGGAAAGCAATTGGAAATCAAAGACTCCAATGCACCTCCTGGTGGCAAGATGTCAAAACAACATAGAAACAATAGAACAGGATAAAAAGGTAGGCTTGATGGGCCAAACGGCATTTTCCTGTTCAGGCATTCTCCTTTGTACCAAGCCTGAGAACAGGGCACTTGGTTTTCTGCATCAAGAAATGCCAAGTGGACAGGGAAACAAAATGACAACAACAACTTGCATTTATATAGTGTCTTTAACATAATAAAATGTCCCAAGGTGCTTCACAGGAGCATTATAGAACAAGTCTCGAGGTAACAAAGACATGGATGAGGGTTTCAGCAGCACATAAACTGAAGTAAGGGTGGAGTTGGGCAATGCTGTGGAGGTAGAAATAGGATGGTGTGAATGTGTGGTAGGAGGCTCATCTCAGGCTGAAATATAACACCAAGGTTGCAAACAGTTTAGTTCAGCCTCAGACAGTGGTCAGGGAGTGGGAAGGAGTCGGTGGCGAGGGAACTGAGTTTGTGACAGGGACTGAAGACAATGAATTCGGTCTTCCTAATATTTAGCTGGGGGAAATTTCTGTTTATCCAGTAGTGGATGTTGGACAAGCAGTCTGACAATTTAGAGGCAGGAGAAGAAGGAGAAAACATAGTTGAAAATGGTGGAAGTAAGTCATGGAAAAAAGGGGAACATAAATTCAACAGGCAATTTTAATCGATTAATTTAACTAAGTTTAATTTTTTTCACAGGATGTGAGCATCACTACCAAGGCCAGCATATGTTGCCCATCCCTAATTGCCCTTGAGAAGGTGGTGGTGAGCTGCCTTCTTGAACCACTGCAGTCCATGTGGTGTGGGTACATCCACAGTGCTATTAGGAAGGGAGTTCCAGGATTTTGACCCAGCGACAGTGAAGGAACGGCGATATAGTTCCAAGTCAGGATGGTGTGTGGCTTGGAGGGGAACTTACATGTGGTGGTGTTCTCATGCATCTGCTGCCCTTGTCCTTCTAGGTGGTAGAGTTCATGGGTTTGGTAGGTGCTCACAGTATTCCAGGTATGGTCTTACCAGGAGACTTGGAGAGTCAGGAGGTGAGTTACTCGCCACAGAATTCCCAGCCTCTAACCTGCTCTTGTAGCCACAGTATTTATGTGGTTGTTCCAGTTCCATTTCTGGTCAATGGTAACCCCCAGGATGTTGATAGTGGGGGATTCAGTTATGGTAATACCATTGAATGTCAAGGAGAGATGGTTGGATTCTCTCTTGTTGGAGATGATCATTGCCTGGCACTTGTGTGGCGCCAATATTACTTGCCACTTATCAGTTCAAGCCTAAATGTTGTCCAGGTCTTGCTGCATGTGGGTCAGATTGCTTCAAGTTACAGTTCAGAAGGAGGTCATTCGTGTCCATGCCGACTCAGATAGTTCAACTCCTCTGCCCTTTCCCCGTAGCCGGCAAATGTTTTCTCTTCAGATAATTATTCAATTCCCTTTTGAAAGCCATGTTTGAATCTTCCTCCAACACATTTTCAGGCAGTGCATTCCAGATTCTAACCATTCACTGTGTAAAAAAGATTTTCAACTTGTCACCTTTGGTTTTTTGGCCATTCACCTTAAATCAGGTGTCATCTGGTTCTTGATGCTTCGGCCAATGGGAACAGTTTCTCGCTATTTATTCTGTCTGGCACCCTCATGATTTTGAACACCTCCATTAAATCTCCTCTCAACCTTCTCTTCCCTAAGGAGAACAACCCCTGTTTCTCCAATCTATCCACATAACTGAAGTCCCTCATCCCTGGAACCATTCTCGTAAAACCTTTCTACATCTTCTCCAATGCTTTCACATCCTTCCTAGAGTGTGGTGCTCAGAACTGGACACAATATTCCAGTTGAGGCCAAACCAGTGTTTTATAAAGATTCACCATAATTTCCTTGCTTTTGTAATCTGTGCCTTGATTTATAAAGCTCAGGATCTCATATGCCTTTTTAACCACTTTCTCAACATGCCCTGCCAACTTCAATGATTTGTGTACATATACACCCAGGTCCCTCTGCTCCTGCACCTTTTTTAGAATTGTATCCTTTATTTTATATTGCCTCTCCTCATTCTCCCTACCAAAATGTATCACTTCACACTTCTCCACATTAAATTTCATCTGCCACTTGTCCACCCATTCCACCAGCCTGTCTATGTCCTCTTGACCTTTATTACTATCCTCCACGCAATTCATAATACTTTCAAGTTTTATGTCATTTCCAAATTTTGCATTGGTGCCCTGCATGTCTACGTCTAGGTCACTAATATAGATGAAGAAAAGCAGTGGTCCTAATACCGACCCCTGGGGAACCCCATTGTATATCTTCCTCTATTCAGAAAAACAACTGTTCACACTACTCTGTTTCCTAGGCTGTAAGCTCTGGAATACCCCTCCCACACCTCTTTGCCTCTCTACCTTACTTTCCTCCTTTAAGACACTCCTTAAAACCTACATTTTTGACCAAGCTTTTGGTCACCTGCCCTAATATCTTCTTCTGTCATTCAGTGTCATATTTTGTGTGTTTTATAGTGCTCCCGTGAAGCGCCTTGGGATGTTTTATTACATTAAAGGTGCTATATAAATATAAGTTGTTGTTGTTTATCTGCCTTTAAAAGACTTCTAGATTCCCTTTTATGTTAGTTACCAGTCTCTACCCATGCTCTCATTACTTTTTTCACTTCCCATCTGAACTTTCTATATTCAGCCTGGTTCTCACTTATATTGTCAATCTGACATCTGTAATATGCACCCTTCTTCTGCTTCATATAACTCTCTATTGCTTTCATCCATTCAAGGAGCTCTGGCTTTGTTTGTCCTACCTTTCCCCTTCGTGGGAATGTATCTCGACTATACCCAAATCATCTCTTCTTTAAAGGCAGCCGATTGTTTCATAACAGTTTTACCTGCCAGTCTTTGATTCCAAAGTTTGTGCCAGTGTTTATGCTCCACATAAGCCTCCTCCTTCATCTAAACCTAACAACATATCCTTCTATTTTTTTTCTCCCTCATATTAATATAGCTTCACCTTAAATGCATCAAAGGTGGAGTGACGGAAAGCTTGCTTGAAGAGGTGCGTTTAAAGGTTGTTATTTAAGAAGGACAGGTTCATTGTATATTAAACACTTTAATACTTTCAGGAGACACGATAAGGTGCTATATTACCAGCATGGGCCAACTGGACCCTGTGGGTCTGTGGTGGGGCCGCAACATTTTACAATTTATATCAATGACTCAGATGAGGAGAGTGATGGCATGGTAGCTAAATTTGCAGATGACACAACGATAGGTAGGAAGGTATGTTGTGAAGAGGACATAAGGAGGTTGCAGACTAATATAGATAGGTTGAGTGAGTGGGTAAAAATGTGGCAGAGGGAGTATAATGTGGGAACATGTGAAGTTATTCACTTTGGCAGGAAGAATAAAAAAGCAGAGTATTACTTAAACGGAGAACAACTGCAGAATTCTGAGGTGCAGAAGGATCCAGGTGTTCCAGTATATGAGCCACAAAAAGTTAGTATGCAGGTACAGCAAGTAATAAAGAAGGCTAATGGAATGCTATCCTTTATTATGAGAGGAATTGAAAATAAAAGTAAGGATGTTATGCTTCAGTTATACAGGGCATTGCTGAGACCACATCTCGAATCCTGTGTACAGTTTTGGTCTCCTTATTTAAGGAAGAATGTAAATGTGTTGGAGCTGGTTCAGAGGAGGTTTACTAGATTGATACCTGGAATGAGTGGGTTGTCTTATGAGGAAAGGTTGGACAGACTGGGATTGTTTTCACTGGAGTTTAGAAGAGTGTGGGGAAACTTGATTGAAGTTTATAAGATCCTGAACGGTCTTGACAAGGTGGATGCGGAGAGGATGTTTCCTCTTCTGGGTGAGTCCAGAACTAGGGGGCATTGTTTTAAAATTAGGGGTCACCCTTTTAGGACAGAGATGAGGAGAATTTTTTTTCTCTCAGAGGGTTGTGTGACTTTGGAACTCTCTGCCTCAGAAGGCGATGGAGGCGGGATCATTGAATATTTTTAAGGCTGAGGTAGATAGATTCTTGTTCGGCAATGGAATCAAGGGTTATTGGGGGTAGATGGGAATGTGGAATTCCAGACACAAGCAGATCAGCCATGATCTTATTGAATGGTGGACCAGGCTCGAGGGGCCGAATGGCCTAGTTCTGCTCCTAATTCGTATGCTTGTATGTTTGTATAAGCTAAATGGCTTTCTGTGCTGTACATTCTACGTAATTCTACGTAAATGCTGTCTTTTTCTCGCAGGTGTCAGGGGATGTAAAGTGCCCTATAATTCTCAAGTGTTCTTCCGGTCTGGAATTCTGGCAAAAGCCTCAGAGAAATGGACTAGAAACAGTTGTTTCCTGGATGTTCCATCAACATCCTGCCGAAGTTATGACAGGAGACAAGGAGAACCATTACAGAAATTTAAGGCCAAAAGACCGAACAGAAAGTAAAAACAAAATGATAAGAACAATAACAACAACTTGTATTTACATAGTGCCTTTTACATCCCAAGGTGCTTCACAGGTGTTCTATAAAACAAAATTTGACCTCAAGTGACAGACGGAGGCATTAGGACAGGTGACCAAAAGCTGGGCTAAAAAAGTAGGTTTTAAGAAGCGTCTTAAAGGAGGAAAGAGAGCTAGAGAGGTGGAGAGGTTTAGGAAGGGAATAAAAGAGTTTAGGGCCTTGGCAGCTGAAGGCATGGCCACCAATGGCAGAGTGATTAACATTTGGGCTGCTTAAGTGGCCAAATTAGAGGAGCACAGATGTCTTGGAGAGTGATGGGGCTGGAGGATGTTACAGAGATAGGGGAACACATGATCCTTTTACATAGAGTCTGGTGAGTTAGGTATGTGGGAAAGGGAGTGACATCAATTCTGACTGCATTCAAATAATACTTTAAAAAACAGCAAAACAGCAAGAAAGGAGATGTGGAGGACAAACTTAGAATGATAGAAGGTATGGCTCTAAATAAAAGTTGAACAACAGCTCCAACAGGGAGTCAGAAAGGGTAATTGAGGACCTGAATTCATTGAGAAGGAGCTGGTGTTGTAAATGGAAGATGATATTGCTTTTAATCTGGACAGATGAGATCAAAGGTTTTCTTCATCCAAATCCATCTTCTGTTCTTGAGACAAATGAAAAGAAAAGCCTATTGCACTGAGCATGCTCATACCTCAGAGCTCTTAGCATCAGAATCATCCTTATCATTCTTCTCTGTTCCCTCACTAATACTTCAATCTCCTTTGAAAGTAGGATGTACAGTATTCCAGATGTTACCCCTGCAATAAGGCTATCAACCTTGGCTCGTTGGGAGTCATTTTATACCCAGCCCAATTTTCTTGTCCATTTTGGGCAGCATGTAAGACGAGCTGGTGATTTGCTATTGCCCATTAGGCTCAACCACTGAAAGACCAATTTTCACTCCCATTAGCTGATCATTGATTGCATTTCTGTTGGTGGGAGCTTGCTGTGCGCAAATTAGCTGTCATGTTTCCTTATAACAGTGACTTCACTTCAAATGCACAAAAGTATTTGGTTAGCGGAAAAGATATTTGGGACATCCTGAGATCATGAAGGCCATATATTATATATATATATATATATATATATATATATATATATCTTTGGCCTCCTTATCTTGAGAGATAATGGGTAAGCGCCTGGAGGTGGTCAGTGGTGTGTGGAGCAGCGCCTGGAAATATATATTCTTTTGGGCCTCCTTATCTCGAGAGACAATGGATACGCGCCTGGAGGTGGTCAGTGGTTTGTGAAGCAGCGCCTGGAGTGGCTATAAAGGCCAATTCTGGAGTGACAGGCTCTTCCACAGGTGCTGCAGAGAAATTTGTTTGTTGGGGCTGTTGCACAGTTGGCTCTCCCCTTGCGCCTCTGTCTTTTTTCCTGCCAACTACTAAGTCTCTTCGACTCGCCACAATTTAGCCCTGTCTTTATGGCTGCCCGCCAGCTCTGGCGAATGCTGGCAACTGACTCCCACGACTTGTGATCAATGTCACACGATTTCATGTCGCGTTTGCAGACGTCTTTATAACGGAGACATGGACGGCCGGTGGGTCTGATACCAGTGGCGAGCTCGCTGTACAATGTGTCTTTGGGGATCCTGCCATCTTCCATGCGGCTCACATGGCCAAGCCATCTCAAGCGCCGCTGACTCAGTAGTGTGTATAAGCTGGGGGTGTTGGCCGCTTCAAGGACTTCTGTGTTGGAGATATAGTCCTGCCACCTGATGCCAAGTATTCTCCGAAGGCAGCGAAGATGGAATGAATTGAGACGTCGCTCTTGGCTGGCATACGTTGTCCAGGCCTCGCTGCCGTAGAGCAAGGTACTGAGGACACAGGCCTGATACACTCGGACTTTTGTGTTCCGTGTCAGTGCGCCATTTTCCCACACTCTCTTGGCCAGTCTGGACATAGCAGTGGAAGCCTTACCCATGCGCTTGTTGATTTCTGCATCTAGAGACAGGTTACTGGTGATAGTTGAGCCTAGGTAGGTGAACCCTTGAACCACTTCCAGAGCGTGGTCGCCAATATTGATGGATGGAGCATTTCTGACATCCTGCCCCATGATGTTCGTTTTCTTGAGGCTGATGGTTAGGCCAAATTCATTGCAGGCAGACGCAAACCTGTCGATGAGACTCTGCAGGCATTCTTCAGTGTGAGATGTTAAAGCAGCATCGTCAGCAAAGAGGAGTTCTCTGATGAGGACTTTCCGTACTTTGGACTTCGCTCTTAGACGGGCAAGGTTGAACAACCTGCCCCCTGATCTTGTGTGGAGGAAAATTCCTTCTTCAGAGGACTTGAACGCATGTGAAAGCAGCAGGGAGAAGAAAATCCCAAAAAGTGTGGGTGCGAGAACACAGCCCTGTTTCACACCACTCAGGATAGGAAAGGGCTCTGATGAGGAGCCACCATGTTGAATTGTGCCTTTCATATTGTCATGGAATGAGGTGATGATACTTAGTAGCTTTGGTGGACATCCGATCTTTTCTAGTAGTCTGAAGAGACCACGTCTGCTGACGAGGTCAAAGGCTTTGGTGAGATCAATGAAAGCAATGTAGAGGGGCATCTGTTGTTCACGGCATTTCTCCTGTATCTGACGAAGATATATATAGCAGTACCAAGTTCATATATATATATATGCAAGTTTTAAAATAATCCACTTAATAATGGAACATTCTTGAGATTCATTGTGTTCCTTGACTAGTTCTGTTGGTAACAGTTGATTAGATATTCAACATTTGCTCAATAGATTCAAATCTGGTTTTCATGTGAACAAATTTCCATCCATTCTATATGCATGTTTCCTGTACCAATGTACAATTCCCTATTTATATATATTTATAGATCCATCTGCCTTCCACTGAAAAGAAGCCCTAACAATTCTCCACACAAACCTTTCAATCTGTTGCATACTGTATTCCTCAGAATGATTTTCAGCAATCTATCACTGTCTCTATACTCTACCATCTCAAATACATTATAAGGAAAGCAGTACCAAGTTCATAGCCAATACAACCATCTCCCAGCCAAATTCCTTACAAATGTCAGAACGTTCTTCATTACAGATAGTTTTATACCACTATAACAAAGTAATACACTTTCCTGGGTAAGCGACTCACCAGACCCCTTGAAATAAGATCAGGTGTGTCCCCCCACCCCAGCCATTTTGCCATTATTTTATATTTACCAAATAAACAAGCATGCTTACCAAAAGACTGAATAGACTGGGGCTCTTTTCTCTAGAAAAGAGAAGGCTGAGGGGTAAATAGAGGTCTTTAAAATTATGAAGCTGTTTGGCAGGGTATGTAGAGAATATCTTTCCACTTGTGGAGGAGTCCAAATCTAGGGGTTATAATCATAAGACAGTCACTAATAAGTCCAATAAAGAATTCAGGAGAAACTGCTTTATCCAGAGAGTGGTTAGAATGTGGAACTTGCAACCACATGGTAGAAATGTATTCAAGGGGAAGCTAGGTAAATACATGAGGGAGAAAGGAATAGAAAGATATGCAAATAAGGTTACGTGTAATAGGATGGGAGCTAACTGGTGTGGACCATAAACATCAGCATAGATCAGTTGGGCCAAATGGCTTGTTTCTGTGCTGTAAATTCTATTTAAAAACTATTAGAAATGAGTCCACGCCTCACTGGTACAATTGCGCTGTTATGAATGTACCTGAAATGGCCCAGTTCAACTCTCATTGGGCTGCAGATCTGATTTGGCTGGTATTTCTGCCAGGAAAACCCTGTAAGAGCAAAGGAAAGGGAAAAATCAGCCAGGAGCCAGAGAAATCCCACTGCAAGTTCAATAAATCCCACACTGGGGGAAGAACCACTTTTATCACTATATATAACAACATTGTGAATGACGACCTCCTTTGGTTAGTGTTTCAATTCAAAAAGAAAGTGTTTATGATTTTGCTAGAACTACTGATTGAGGAAATCACCATGAAGGCATTTAAACTGTTCCATCTACTGCAACAGTTCTTCTCTCATTTTGTTTATCTACAATTCATTTTTATATTTAAGAGGTACATGTATAAGATTTTTTAGGTGGTGGTCAGAAAAATCCACTCTTTATATTCTTGTGAAAACTATATAAAAAAGCCATCATCCATTCATCCTCCCCACCCCTAAGGGAAAATGAATTGAAGAATTAGTGGATTCAGTTTGATTATTATGTTTGGAAATAATAGCTCTTCAGAAGGGTTCATTAAAGGGTGGCTGAAAAGTCAGTTTAAAAATAACGCTGTCTGGTTCCTATTTAAATAATGTAATAAAAACGCAGCAGGGTAATTTAGATGGGCGTTTAAAGAAAAATAAAAAATAAAATACCCTGAGCATCTGTCTTCTTCATAAACTGTTAAAAATACAAGTTACACTTTTGTTCATGTACACTAATATCATGGACATTTCCAATATAAATATGATGGCAGCCTTTAAAGGTGTAGTCCACTTTGCTTGCCATTTATTTTTGAGCTTCCTTTATATTAAATGCCTGCATGTATGATCTCTGGACTTGAGAGAGTGAAATGACAGAGAGACCAACAGAGAGACTATACTCCTTATCAGGCAAAGACCACTTACCATGAGTTTCTCAGTGGTTTGGTTCAGAACCTCGTAAAATGGATTTCTGCAAGTCAGATACCAGCTCAGCCTTAATTAAAAGTTCAACATGGTGCTCAATGCAGACTGCTCCAAGGATGCCTCTGTCATCACCACATTGAGGCTGAATCCACATATGCTATTATTAATAATGGGACACACAAGTTTATTCAGCATGATGGAAAGCACAATGGAATGAATCAGTAAAACATGATTTTATATTATTGTATTACATTTTTACACCCCAGTTACTGTGTTTTGCATTGAAGTGCAGCAATGGAAAAGAAATGGGCAGGAGTGAGAAGCCTTCTCTCGATAACAATCATTTTTTTTTAAGAATCCCTCAGTAGGTTGGCCGGTGAACACATTATGTGGTCTGATGCTTGGTTGTTTCAATCAGGGAAGTGCCAAGTTTGATCTCTGGTCTGTGTTGGGTTAATCAATCTCAGGAAGTGGGTGGAGCAATGAGGCCACTACAATTGGCTTCAATATGGCCAGTCTAAGAAGGAGAAAAATCAGGCACAGTTCCCACTCCTGATCGTTATCCTCTGACTCATGTTGGAAAGCACTTGTGAATGGATGTCTGGATCAGAATCTGCCATGATGGCCCCACAAATGAAATAGGGTGGAAACTGCATTACCTGCCATAACAAGGGTGGTTTCTCCCCCACCCCCAGCCCACCTCCCAGTGAATCATCAAAATTAGCAATAATCCCCAACTTTTGATCAAACGCATATAGCACTGCAATAACCTGGGCCTTCAGAATGAAGACAAGTATAATATAAATAATCAAAGATAAACATATTCTGATGAAAGGTCACTGACCTGAAATGTTAACTCTGGTCCTCTCTCCAAAGGTGCTGCCAGACCTGCTGAGTATTTCCAGCACTTTTTGTTTTTATTTCAGATTTCCAGCATCTGCAGTATTTTGCTTTTATAAACATACTCTAGTTTTGTTCACCAAATAAAGATGATAAATGTAACTAACAAAAGAAGCCAGGCCAGAAAAGAGATATCTTGCATTTCCCTGCAAGTATTCAGGATGGGAGCTAATATGAGTGCAGATAACGGATGTTCCAACTATAACATGCCAACACTTGGGGCCAACTTTCAATCAGTGTGGGTGTAAACTGAGGATGTGGATTGACCACCAGAGGATATGCCCTTCCTAACAGCCAGTTCCTTTAAAGTCAATGGAAGGGTAAATCAGGCAGAATGTGTAACAAAGAAAAGGTATTGGAGAAATTTAAGGGACTAAAATCTGACAGATCTCCAGGACCTGATGGCCTACATCCTAGGGTTTAAAAGGGATAGCTGCAGCTATAGAGGATGCACCAGCTATGATTTTCCAAAATTCCTTAGATTCGGGAACGATCCCATCAGATTGGAAGCTGGCAAACGTTAGACCGCTTTTCAAGATAAGAGGGAGAGAGAAAACAGGGAACAACAGGCCAGTTAGGCTAACGTCAGTCATTGGGAAAATGCTGGAATCTATTATTGAGGAAGTCTTAATAATGCACTTAGAAAAGCACAGTACGATTAGAACAAGTCAACATGGTTTTACTAAAGGAAAATCCTGTTTGACAAATTTATTAGAGTTTTTTGAGGATGTAACTAGTAGGGTAGAGAAAGGGGAAACAGTAGATGTAGTATACCTGGATCTCCAAAAGACATTCGAAAAGGTGCCACATAAAAGGTTAATTGACAAGATAAGGGTTCATGGAGTTGGGGTAATATATCAGCATGGATAGATGATTGGTTAACAGAAAGGAAGCAACTAATGGGCATAAACGGGGCTTTTTCAAGTTGGCAGGCATTAAATAGTGGAGTGCCACAAGGATCAGTGCTGGGACCTCAGCTATTTACAATCTATATTAATGACTTGGATGAAGATGCAGAGAGTAATGTATCTAAGTTTGCTGATGATACAAAGGTAGGTGGAAAGGTAAGCTGTGGGGAGAACACAGAGAGGCTGCAAAGAGATATTTTTAGAATTTTTAGAACATTACAGCGCAGTACAGGCCCTTCGGCCCTCGATGTTGCGCCGACCTGTGAAACCATCTGACTTACACTATTCCATTTTCATCCATATGTCTATCCAATGACCACTTAAATGCCCTTAAAGTTGGAGAGTCTACTACTGTTGCAGGCAGGGCGTTCCACGCCCCTACTACTCTCTGAGTAAAGAAACTACCTCTAACATCTGTCCTATATCTATCACCCCTCAACTTAAAGCTATGTCCCCTCGTGTTTGCCATCACCATCCGAGGAAAAAGACTCTCACTATCCACCCTATCTAACCCTCTGATTATCTTATATGTCTCTATTAAGTCACCTCTCCTCCTCTCCAACGAAAACAACCTCAAGTCCCTCAGCCTTTCCTCGTAAGACCTTCCCTCCATACCAGGCAACATCCTAGTAAATCTCCTCTGCACCCTTTCCAAAGCTTCCACATCCTTCCTATAATGCGGTGACCAGAACTGCACGCAATACTCCAGGTGCGGTCTCACCAGAGTTTTGTACAGCTGCAGCATGACCTCGTGGCTCCGAAACTCGATCCCCCTACTAATAAAAGCTAACACACCATATGCCTTCTTAACAGCCCTATTAACCTGGGTGGCAACTTTCAGGGATTTATGTACCTGGACACCAAGATCTCTCTGTTCATCTACACTACCAAGAATCTTCCCATTAGCCCAGTACTCTGCATTCCTGTTACTCCTTCCAAAGTGAATCACCTCACACTTTTCCGCATTAAACTCCATTTGCCATCTCTCAGCCCAGCTCTGCAGCCTATCTATGTCCCTCTGTACCCTACAACATCCTTCGGCACTATCCACAACTCCACCGACCTTCGTGTCATCTGCAAATTTACTAACCCACCCTTCTACACCCTCTTCCAGGTCATTTATAAAAATGACAAACAGCAATGGCCCCAAAACAGATCCTTGCGGTACACCACTAGTAACTAAACTCCAGGATGAACATTTGTCATCAACCACCACCCTCTGTCTTCTTTCAGCTAGCCAATTTCTGATCCAAAGCTCTAAATCACCTTCAACCCCATACTTCCGTATTTTCTGCAATAGCCTACCGTGGGGAACCTTATCAAACGTCTTACTGAAATCCATATACACCACATCCACTGCTTTACCCTCATCCACCTGTTTGGTCACCTTCTCGAAAAACTCAATAAGGTTTGTGAGGCACGACCTACCCTTCACAAAACCGTGCTGACTATCGCTAATGAACTTATTCTTTTCAAGATGATTATAAATCCTGTCTCTTATAACCTTTTCCAACATTTTACCCACAACCGAAGTAAGGCTCCCAGGTCTATAATTACCAGGGCTGTCTCTACTCCCCTTCTTGAACAAGGGGACAACATTTGCTATCCTCCAGTCTTCCGGCAATATTACTGTCGACAATGACGACATAAAGATCAAGGACAAAGGCTCTGCAATCTCCTCCCTGGCTTCCCAGAGAATCCTTGGATAAATCCCATCTGGCCCAGGGGACTTATCTATTTTCACACTTTCCAAAATTGCTAACACCTCCTCCTTGTGAACCTCAATCCCATCTAGCCTAGTAGTCTGAATCTCAGTATTCTCCTCGACAACATTTTCTTTCTCTACTGTAAATACTGACGAAAAATATTCATTTAACGCTTCCCCTATCTCCTCCGATTCCACACACAACTTCCCACTACTATCCTTGATTGGCCCTAATCTAACTCTAGTCATTCTTTTACTCCTGATATACCTATAGAAAGCCTTAGGGTTTTCCTTGATCCTATCTGCCAATGACTTCTCGTGTCCTCTCCTTGCTCTTCTTAGCTCTCCCTTTAGATCCTTCCTGGCTAGCTTGTAACTCTCAAGCGCCCTAACTGAGCCTTCACGTCTCATCCTAACATAAGCCTTCTTCTTCCTTTTGACAAGCGCTTCAACTTCTTTAGTAAACCACGGCTCCCTCGCTCGACAGATTAAGTGAGTAGGCAAGAGATGGAGTATAATGAGGGGAAGTGCAACATTATGCACATTGGTGTGAAATTTGTAAGTGTCAATGTTCAATGTGCTTGTACAAGGAACGCACAAAGTTAACATTCAGGTACAGCAAGCAATTAGGAAGGCAAATGACATGTTGGCCTTTTTTGCAAGGGCATTAGAGTACAGGAATAAGGAAATATTGCTACAGTTGTACAAGGTTTTGGTGAGACCACATCTGAAATACCGTGTGCAGTTTTGTTCTCCACATTTAAGAAAGGATATACTTGCATTGGAGGCAGTGCAGCGACGATTCACTAGATTGGTCCCTGGATGAAGGGGTTGTCCTATGATGAGAGACTAATTAAATTGGGCCTGTATTCTCTGGAGTTTAGAAAAATGAGAGGTGATCTCATTGAAACATATAAGATTCTAAAGGGGCTGGATAGGGTAGAACACTGAGAGATTATTTCCGCTGGTTGGGAAATCTAAAACACGGGGGCACAGACTCAGGATAAGAGGCCAATCATTTAGGACTGAGCTGAGGAGAAATTACTTCACTCAAAGGGTTGTGAATCTTTGGAATTCTCTCCCCCACAGGGTTGTGGATACTCCATCGTTGAATATATTTAAGACTGGGATAGACAGAATTTTGGTTTTTCAGGGAATCAAGGGATATGGTGAGCAGGCAGGAAAGTGGAGTTGAATCCTAAGATCAGCCATGATCGTTTTGAATGGCGGAGCAGGCCTGATAGGACATATGGTTTACATTTGCTCCTATTTCTTATGTTCTTGTGTTCAGGTGCTTGATTCACAACCGGCAGTTCATTGCCCACAGGTGGGCTGGATTTAGTGCAGGTGGTGGGGCTCCCGGTGTGGAGCCGAAAAGGCGGTGGGTACCCCATCTTGATCATTCGGAGTCCCTGATTCTATTTAACGGCACCGGGACGATTACCTGCTCAGTGCCGGGATCCCTCTCTCTTTAAAGTTGGGGATCTTGCTCCAAGAGCTGCCAGCCAATCAGAGGGCTGGCAGTGGCTACAGCCAGTA
This sequence comes from Heterodontus francisci, assembly GCF_036365525.1. Lineage (NCBI taxonomy): Eukaryota > Metazoa > Chordata > Chondrichthyes > Heterodontiformes > Heterodontidae > Heterodontus > Heterodontus francisci. The sequence continues at coordinate 57,632,198 of NC_090396.1, read as the reverse complement.
CTGCAAGAGGCCTTGGAACCAGGCCTGGCACTGGAGACCTGGACTCAAGGTCACCGGGGCCAATCCGGCAGGCTCTAGCAATGTGGGGAGGGAGGGTGGGTATTGAATGTAGGGGGAAGGGAGTTCGGGGAGGTAGGTTGTTTTCCGCCGGGGGCCATCCGTGGGCCACAGATTGCCCATGGAGGAGGCCCCCGCCTTACCCCCTCCCCAAGCCCAGAGGGAATTCACCTTGTTTTATTGGGCGACCTCCTTGTGTGACGGCAGCCCTCCCCCACCCCTCCTCCGCCGCTTACTTAATTCCAGCAGTGGCGGGAAGAATCCCTTAATTGGCTCATAATAGGCCTCTTAAAGGCCTCAATTGGCCTCTGGGTGGGAAGGCCTATCCCACTCCAGCTTAATTGCTGCGCAATGGGAAGGCAATGGGCCCTCACACCACCCACACACCCCACCCCCCCCCCCCCACCCACCTCCTGCCACAATTCTATGGACCCCCTGCAACCCCCCCCCCCACCTCCTCGTCCACCTCTGGGACATCCACTAAATCCAGTTCACCAAGATTTCAAGTTGCTCTGCTGTCTATGCTGATACCTGAGTAACAGCCACATAGCCAGGGACACAGGGGATTGTTTACACCTATGGAATCATCAGACTCTTCAGGAGTGAGGAGCAGCATGTCTGCAGAATAATGCATCTTATTGTGATATATGAAACTTTTAGCCAGTGTGTGGAATATGAAACTTCGAGCCTGTATATATACTTACTTTTCTTTTTTTTCTTTGGGCCTCCTTATCTCGAGAGACAATGGATACGCGCCTGGAGGTGGTCAGTGGTTTGTGAAGCAGCGCCTGGAGTGGCTATAAAGGCCAATTCTGGAGTGACAGGCTCTTCCACAGGTGCTGCAGAGAAATTTGTTTGTTGGGGCTGTTGCACAGTTGGCTCTCCCCTTGCGCCTCTGTCTTTTTTCCTGCCAACTACTAAGTCTCTTCGACTCGCCACAATTTAGCCCTGTCTTTATGGCTGCCCGCCAGCTCTGGCGAATGCTGGCAACTGACTCCCACGACTTGTGATCAATGTCACACGATTTCATGTCGCGTTTGCAGACGTCTTTATAACGGAGACATGGACGGCCGGTGGGTCTGATACCAGTGGCGAGCTCGCTGTACAATGTGTCTTTGGGGATCCTGCCATCTTCCATGCGGCTCACATGGCCAAGCCATCTCAAGCGCCGCTGACTCAGTAGTGTGTATAAGCTGGGGGTGTTGGCCGCTTCAAGGACTTCTGTGTTGGAGATATAGTCCTGCCACCTGATGCCAACTTACTAATATATATATATATATATACATAAAATATATATTATATATGTTCAATCAGGCGCTATGTGACATTTCTGGTTTTCAGTTTGATGTTAGTTTAACAATATCAGATTTATATTTGTCACTTCAAGGACTGTGGTCAATATAGTGTGTGCTTTCACTTTACAACCAATGGTGAGATTAATAAGATTAGTCCTTACAAGTGAGTAGATAATTAGATTTTTTTTTAAAAAACAGGACTCAGGCTTTTAAATGTGAGGTAGACTAATTAGTTTTAATTAGTTTTCTAAATTGATTGGCTGCTTTGGGTTTAAAAGTTAGGAAACCAGCCCCATGTTATGTGTCTGCTGAGCTAAAGAGGCAGTGGGCTGTTGGTCATGGCTGAGCTGTATTCTGGAATGACCAGCCAATTTTTAATCATGAAAATAAACACAGTTTGAGATAAAGCAGACTGGAATAAACAGTTGAATAATAAAGTTGGAATGAGTTACAGGTTAAATAGCTTATGCTAATATGCATTCCAGTATGAGTACAAGGGGAAAAAAATACTTATCCTGTTTTCTGGAATATATTTCAGTCCAACTTCAGCCATAGAACAACCACATGGTAGTATAGTTTTGCTATCAAATGTGGGATCTACATTTAGTTCCTGGTACTTGATGTGTAATAATTCCCAAATCCTTTGTGCATGCACGCTTACTGGATGTTAAGTAATATGTGGTCTCTGGTGCTTATTAGTGGTTTCACAAGGGGTTTTCTCTGCCTGGAGCTATGTTGCTAAGGAACAATAAAGACTTCATGTCCCTACTTTCCTGGTGTGCTACCTATTTATTCAGATTACTCTCTCAATAAAGTCCAGAGCTGACCCTGTTTATACTCCAGTCATAGCAGGTCAGCTCTTGTTACCAGTAACAACATGCTTTCATCCTTCACACTGTGGCTGATGGGGATATGCTAACAGGGTGCTGTCAAATCTCTTAATTTCCCGAGATAAAGGATGGAAAAGTGTTGATTCCCATGTTCTGCTGTCTGAGCAGAGTTTCGGTGGTAAAAGTGGAATATAATCCAAACATGTTTAAAGGCGTTGCTATTTGTTTTGCTAGATGTACCTTGTAAAGAAAGAAATATGCTGTTAGAAAGTATATCTAGTGGTATTTGTAAAGTTTAAAATCTCAAACAACCCAAAATGCGCTGCAGAAGAGTACACTACGGCAAATAATATTGCAGCATGAGAGATATTTTAGCAGAATGAACTATAATTGGCTGTTAAAGAAACAGCCTGCTTGAAGCTAGCCTGTCAGTGGGTCCCGTACTTCAGTACAAGTTTTACCCCAGTGTTTAATTTACTTTGGAATGGTACATTGTAGCCTTTTTCATCACTGTCAAAAATGGTTATACTCGTGGGCATTTCCGGGTACATTCTTGCTAACATTTGTACAAGCACACCAGATCTTGTGGAGAGAAAAAAAAATGGTGCTCAAAATTTAGCTTGTTCCGAAAGGAGCGTGCGAGGCTTGTGCGATTGTTGTACAGCAGCTGCCAGACCCTGAAAAATAGTACCTCTTTTATCATAGCTTGGAATCCATGATGAAAACCTTCCTTCTGCCAGGCACCTGTAGACCCAGCTATGTTCTGACAAGAGAAAGTTAGGAAGACAGCTACTGGTGTTACTTGTCTGCCCTGCAGGAAACCAGGCCTCTGAGGCACTAATTAAAATGCAATCAGCAACTGAAATAGCAGCAGAGACAAGCTGAGACCCTAGTAGTGCACTTCCTTCCCTCCTATTGCCCACCTTTGCTCCCACCATACCGCACACAGCCAGTAATTACTTAGGCAGCTGTTGGTCAGTGATGTGTGTTCACCAGGCCTGAGATCTCACGTTCATCCAGGAACACAGCTGCTTGACTGTCTACTGGGGCTGGTGGTAGCTTATTTGTATAATATTAAAGGAAAGAAAAACAAAAGGAAAACATCACCAGAGCCTTTTACAGGAAACGCTTCTAATAGCTTGGATTGGTGCACCTTGAATTCTTTGATTTGATGGGGGTTTCTATTTTCACACAAGTTTGGGAGTTAAGAAGAACAAAGGGTTCAGCTGAGGATCTATGTCTCAGTGTAGGTTTTAGGGATTGACCACTATTACCGCCAATGACTTAATTGGTGAAGAGGCAGCCCAATGTGAAACTGAGACTCATGCCAAAATGGACAAGTTTTTCATCTTCATTGACTGGGTGATAGCCTGGCAGGGAAGCTCGCACGCCCTTTATAGAACCTTCCTGATCTTCATTCTATTGAAATCAATGGAATGAAGATCAGGCTTGTCCTATAAAGGAAGTATGATCAGCTCACCGCCCAGGCGGTGAAGATAAATATCTACCCAATGGTCTCAGTCATGATCTCCTTTAGCTGATTTAGCTGATCTCAGTCAGGATGGTGGTGGCTCTGCTACAACTGTCCTCCTCTATGCTCCAACATGGAAATATTAACCAAAGTTTCCACTCTTGATCACTATTTGTTACCTCTATTTAAAATGCACACTCCTGGATTCAAGTAATAACCTGAAGGTTCAACCTCAAATGTAATACCCCTAACTTATATAAAGAGGTAGGTGTGGGTGTGTCTGTTTGTGTGTGTGTAAGAATAAATTAGGGTATCATCTGAATTAAAGACCTACAAATATTTTTAAATGTCCATGGTGCCAGGTAACTAGGACACTTCATCATTGGGCTCTTAACTTGATGTGCCTTTTTTGAGCTGTCACTTTGGCTGATGATTACATTCTAGAGCATGAGTCCAACTGGTACATCATGGTTGCTTGAAGAAGGAAGAAGATACTCAGTCCAGCAGGAGAGGAACATTAATAAATCTGTAAAGATGTACATACCTCAGACCATTGGTGGGAATAATGTAGAAGCAAATTCCCTGATGCTGCATTTATGGCAGATTTTGATCCATGTTGTAGTGGACTCAAATCTACTAGACTTTCCTGATCAGTTTGGTTTGTTGGAAATCTGAAGGAAAGGAGCATTTGATTATGGGGGAAATAAAAGTAGATTACTTTATTTTCAGCAAACATCTTGAAGGAATTCAGAATATATCAGCCTGAATTTTGCAGTCAGTGGTCAAGGAATACCACTCAACGTTTGCCTCACTGACAGTTGCCCATAGACTTTTTCCAGACTTGTCAATGGAGATTTCCTCTAATGCACTACCTGTTCCAGCATGGTGCTCTCTACAGGGGATCTGCAGCATCTGTGAACAGCATAAGAAAAAGCGAGGCTTTTCAACCAATCAGATTGAAGAATCCTCACTGAAATATGTAGGGCTGGAATTTACCATCCCTCTAGAGACAGGCTGGGAGGTGGGATAGCTGATAATATGGTGGAGGAAGGTGTCGGAAGGGGATCCCAATGTCTTTCCACCATCATGACATATTACCAGTGGCAGGAACCTCAGTGGCGTGGCCCAACCCACTGGGTGGCCAATTGAGGTAACTAAGTACCTAATTAAAGACCAACTCCTGACCCCATAGGCATTTTACTGGTGTTGGAAGGTATGTGGGGAGACTGCCAGGTAAATCCTGATGGCCTACCAGTGGGTTCCCTTGGGGGACCTCCTTAATGGCTGCTCTATGGTCCACGGAGGGGCCTCTGGCAACTTTGGCCACTGCCATGGCTAAGGTATGGCACTGCAATATGTCCCCCTAACCCTAATCACCAGGGCCTGCCAGCCTGGCCCTGGCTTGCTGAAAGATACCTCATTTTTGCGGGCACTCCAGCATGGAAGCACCCTCTTTCTTTTCCTGCAACCTTAGCAGTGACCATTGCTAGCACAGTGACCTCTGATTGAGCTGGCAGCTCTGAGATGCGGGCTAGCATCCTCAATTGGACAGCGGTCCTGGTGGCAGCCAATTAACAGACCACCACCGTCCCATGTCCTGCCGCCCAGCAGGGCAGAGACAGCTACTGCTTTTGGCCCCAGCTGCAGGACTTCTTCGATAGTGCAAAAATTCAGCCCGTAGAATTCAAACCAGAAAGTATAAAGCAGGAAATATAAGTTAGATTTAAGTGATACACAGAAAGCAGATAAAAATTGAGAAATACGGATGTGGTTAAGAGAGAGATAACAGAGATGGACAGAAAAAGTACAAATCAATTATTTATTTTAATTTAAATTTTTTTAAATCTCCAACTCTAATTTTCTTTTTCCCACTTGTAAAACTTTTTTCAGGGTCGAAGAGGTTGTTCAGCAGTAATTATCAATTATCATGCCATTATATACTCACTTACTTCTGAATGCACCAGCTCTTACTTTTTCAGCCATTTTTAGTGTGGAACTAGTAGGCAAGTACAGCAGGTTCACACCATTACAGTCATTTTAGTGACAAGTCTATCGGTAAGGACTGCAACAGCATACCCTGTGGAGGAGTGGGGTATCTCTGAAAGCAACTTCTGAATTTCCACTTTTAGCTGCACATGTGTGTACTCCAGAATGTGTGCAGTCAGAATTCTTTGTTTATAACTGTGAAAGCTAATAGCCTCACCATTATTCTCATTGCAACTTCTGGGCCATGTACTCTTCCATGCAAAGGATAGATCATCTTTGATCTGAAATTGGGAGGGAGCATGTATTAGTCTGTGCCATTTGACAAGGAAGTGGAGTAATTTTTTAAAATCCCAATCTCTACTGCTGCAGCTACATTTGGAGAATTAGGAACCTATGTATCATTAATGCTTATGTCCATGTAACATGTTCAACCAAATGTATTACGAGCTGGTGTATATATGAATGAGTCAGAATTAACGGCCTGGATTTTGCAGAGGTAAAAACAGCAAAACTGTTAGCGTTCACTGTCATTACTCTACTCAACCTGGCAGCAATATCAGCAGTCCCCATATACGCAGAAGTTTTTTTTAATTCATTCATAGGATGTGGGTGTCACTGGCTATGTCAGCATTTATTGCCCATCCCTAATTGCCCTTGAGAAGGTGGTGGTGAGCTGCCTTCTTGAACCGCTGCAGTCCATGTGGGGTAGGTACACCCACTGTGCTGTTAGGAAGGGAGTTCCAGGATTTTGACCCAGCGACAGTGAAGGAAGGGCGATATAGTTCCAAGTCAAGATGGTGTGTGACTTGGACGGGAACTTGCAGGTGGTGACGCTCCCATGCATCTGCTGCTCTTGTCCTTCGAGGTGGTAGAGGTCGTGGGTTTGGAAGGTGCTGTCCAAGGAGCCTTGGTGCGTTGATGCAGTGCATCTTGTAGATGGTACACACTGCTGCCACTGTGCGTAGGTGGTGGAGGGAGTGAATGTTTGTAGATGGTATACCAATCAAGTGGGCTGCCTTGTCCTGGATGGTGTTGAGCTTCTTGAGTGTTGTTGGAGCTGCACCCATCCAGGCAAGTGGAGAGTATTCCATCACACTCCTGACTTGTGCCTTGTAGATGGTGGACAGGCTTTGGGGAGTCAGGAGGTGAGTTACTCGCCGCAGGATTCCTAGCCTCTGACCTGCTCTTGTAGCCACTGTATTTATATGGCTACTCCAGTTCAGTTTCTGGTCAATAGTAGCCCCTAGGATGTTGATAGTGGGGGATCCAGCAATGGTAATGCCATTGAATGTCAAGGGGAGATAGTTAGATTCTCTCTCGTTTGAGATGGTCATTGTGTGGCACTTGTGTGGCGCAAATGTTACTTGCCACTTATCAGCACAAGCCTGGATATTGTCCAAGTTTTGCGGCATTTCTACATGGACTGCTTCAGTATTTGAGGAGTCGCGAATGGTGCTGAACATTGTGCAATCATCAGCGAACATCTCCACTTCTGACCTAATGATTGAAGGAAGGTCATTGATGAAGCAGCTGAAGATGGTTGGGCCTAGGACACTACCCTGAGGAACTCCTATAGTGACATCCTGGAGCTCAGATGATTGACCTCCAACAACCACAGCCATCGTCCTTTGCGCTAGGTATGACTCTAACCAGTAGAGAGTTTTCCCCTGATTCCCATTGACTCCAGTTTTGCTTGGGCTCCTTGATGCCATACTCGGTCAAATGCTGCCTTGATGTCAAGGGCAGTTAATCTCACCTCACCTCTTGAGTTCAGCTCTTTTGTCCATGTTTGAACCAAGGCTGTAATGAGGTCAGGTGCTGAGTGGCCCTGTCGGAACACAAACTGGGTATCACTGAGCAGGTTATTGCTAAGCAAGTGCTGCTTGATGGCACTGTTGATGACACCTTCCATCACTATGCTGATGATTGAGAGTAGACTGATGGGGCGGTAAGTGACCGGGTTGGACTTGTCCTGCTTTTTGTGTACAGGACATAGCTGGGCAATTTTCCACATTGCCGGGTAGATGCAGGTGTTGTAGCTATACTGGAACAGCTTGGCTAGGGGTGCGGCAAGTTCTGGAGCACAGGTCTTCAGTACTATTACCGGAATATTGTCAGGACCCATAGCCCTTGCAGTATCCAGTGCCTTCAGTCGTTTCTTGATATCACGCGGAGTGAATTGAATTGCCTGAAGACTGGCATCTGTAATGCTGGGGACTTCAGGAGGGGGCTGAGATGGATCATCAACTCGGCAATTCTGGCTGAAGATTGTTTCAAATGCTTCTGCATTATCTTTCGCACCAATGTGCTGGGCTCCCCCATCATTGAGGATGGGGATATTTTTGGAGACACCTCTTCCAATTAGTTGTTTAATTGTCCACCACCATTAACCACTGGATGTGGCAGGACTATAGAGCTTAGAACTGATCCATTGGTTATGGGATCGCTTAGCTTTGTCTATTGCATGCTGCTTATGCAGTTTGGCATGCAAGTAGTCCTCTGTTATAGCTTCACCAGATTAACACCTCATTTTGAGGTATGCCTGGTGCTGCTCCTGGCATGCCCTCCTGCACTCTTCGTTGAACCAGGGTTGGTCTCCTGGCTTGATAGTAATGGTGGAGTGGGGGATATGCCAGGCCATGAGGTTACAGATTGTAGTTGAGTGCAATTTCTGCTGCTGCTGATGGCCCACAGCACCTCATGGATGCCCAGTTTTGCATTGCTAGATCTGTTCGAAATCTATCCCATTTAGCACGGTGATAATGCCACACAACACGATGGACAGTATCCTCAATGTGAAGACGGGACTTCGTCTCCACAAGGACTGTGCGGTAGTCACTCCTACCAATACTGTCATGGACAGAAGCCTCTGCGGCAGGCAGACTGGTGAGGACAAGTATGTTTTTCCCTTGTGTTGGTTCCCCCACCACCTGCCGCAGACACAGTCTAGCAGCTATGTCCTTTAGTACTTGGCCAGCTCGGTCAGTGGTGGTGCTACTGAGCCACTCTTGGTGATGGACATTGAAGTCCCCCACCCAGAGTATATTTTGTGCCCTTGCCACCCTCAGTGCTTTCTCCAAGTGGTGTTCAACATGGAGGAGTACTGACTTATCAGCTGTGGGAGGGCGGTAGGTGGTAATCAGTAGGAGGTTACCTTGCCCATGTTTGACCTAATGTCATGAGACTTCATGGGGTCCGGAGTCGATGTTGAGGACTCCCAGGGCAACTCCCTCCCTACTGTATACCACTGTGCCACCACCTCTGTTGGGTCTGTCCTGCCGGTGGGACAGGTCATACCCAGGGATAGTGATTGCAGTTTCTGGGACATTATCTGTAAGGTATGATTCTGTGAGTATGACTATGTCAGGCTGTTGCTTGACTAGTCTGTGGGACAGCTCTCCCGACTTTGGCACAAGCCCCCAGATGTTAGTAAGGCGGACATTGCATGGTCGACAGGGCTGGGTTTGCCATTGTCGTTTCCGGTGCCTAGGTCGATGCTGTGTGGTTGGTCTAGTTTCATTCCTTTTTATTGACTTCGTAGCGGTTAGGTACAACTGAGTGGCTGGCTAGGCCATTTCAGAGGGCATGTAAGAGTTAACCACATTGCTGTGGGTCTGGAGTCACATGTAGGCCAGACCAGGTAAGGACAGCAGATTTCCTTCCCTAAAGGACATTAGTGAACCAGATGGGTTTTTACAACAATCGATTCATGGCCATCATTAAACTAGCTTTTAATTCCAGATTTATTAATTAAATTCAAATTCCACCTTCTGCTGTGATTCTGGGATTCGAACCCATGTCCCCGGATCAATACCCTGGGTCTCTGGGTTACTAGTCCAGTGATAATACCACTACGCTACTGCCTCTGGGGAGTTGCCCTGGGAGTTGCTGTCAGTGATACTACATTTCTCCAGAAGGTGCACTGTTGAGGTCAGCCCAATAGGAAATCAATAGGAAATCTAAGAATTGATGAGAACTTCAACTCTTAGGCTTACTCTTCTTGCAAATAGCCTTGAAAACGTTACACTTTGTTGAATGATGTGTAACTGTGTTGTAGCGGTGTATTAACTTCATAAGTACTGCTAAATACCCTCACTGGCCTTAAAAAAATAATTTTGTATTTGTGAAATGTCAAATTTCTCCTTTATGATACAAAGACCCCACATATTTTTCAAATTATTTAATTACTTTTTAAGTTTTATTTTAGTTTATATCTTAATCCAACCAGAATCATTATTTCGTTATCTGAAATTTTAATTTAAAAGTGAAGGATATTAAGTGCTTTTAACTTCTTGGGTTGCTGTCTGTGAGAATACTTCAGTGTGATTGGCTGTTATCTGCTTGCTGAATCAGAGATTCCCCTTGACTTGGTGTCAGATTTAAACTGCTGTCGGGAAAGGGGAAAACATGCTACAAAGATTGTTGTGGGCAATTTTCTTCAAGGTCAGTGGCGAGGGCCATTGCTTTGTCACTGACTGCAAAATCTAGGCTATTATATTTGCTGACAGTGAGGAAAGTGCACAGCTTGAAGATGTACACATGCGTAGCAGATTGTTCATGCACAATCATACCAGAAGTAATTGTATTGCAGCAATGCTTGAAGTACTTACACAACAAAATTGCACCGATTCAACCAATTCTAAGCTGATGGCTATAAATGAACTTGTCTATCTAAATAATTATAAACATTATTATATTTGTGCATGCTAGAATAAATATTTGCATTTATAAAGCACCTTTAATGTATCAAAATACTTCCTGACTATAGCAAATATTTCTGTGTGATACTTAAAAAGTGCTTACAGAAATAAGGGGAATCATTTATAATATACAGAAAGCTCTCTTTAAAGAAAGAAAATACCAGACCCACAATATCCATAGACTTTTAATTGATCTTCCCATAAATGATGCCAAGGTTCACTCAACGTTTATTCAATATATGGTCTTAAAGGGACACACAGATCACTATATTTTATTAGAGAATAACACAGTGTTTCTAGGAAACCATGTTCCTGTCATCAAAAATAGGGCATCCTCTGACTTGCTGAGCAGCAATACAAGCAATTCACTGCTAATGTATTAAATATCGTACATCCAACATGCAGAGATGTCACAATCCAGACATCATGGCTTGTTATAACTGCATAGCAATTTAAAAAAAAGATTAAGTAATACTGAGTACTTCTGAGTTGAAATGGACAACTTGTAAGTATATCCAATCTGCGCAGTTCCTCACGATTTGACATATAAAATTTATGGCCTTAAAGGGACACAACTCCCCTTTAGCAGCAGAATAACACATTGCCATGCCATTACATGGTATAATAATGCTGTTTTGTTTTACATTTTATAATTGCCTGCCACATTCAATGGTATTTGACAAAACTCCATTTAAACTAAATAGCCACAGATTACAGGCTAAGTTGTCAAGGGATTGGATGTACCACAGCACATTGGAATTTAGGAGACAAGTTATTTCTGTTCGGGAAAACTCATGCAACTTAATAAAATGGAGTTAATATCTTTGGCCATACCCTGCTAGTTATTACGAGTGAATGAAATCTAAAGTTAACATCTATTTTTGTCTCTTTCATTGAGATCTGTAAATACTTTAGTACAACACTACTGTCCATTTGGGTGTGGCTGGGCTCAAAACAGAAAACAATCTTTCATACTAAGAAACGGGAGCGCAACACATCAGGGCACTCCGACATTACGACCATAAGAAAGAAGTGGCATTCACGTCCATGTCCAAGAGAGTCTAGAGTACCCAGTCTCCCAAGTGTGGACTGTCTATGAGACTTAAGCATCACTCATGAACAGTGTTATTGTTACACCTGATAATAACCAAACATCGCTCTGGACTGATGCTTGTCTATTCAGGCTCTCCCCTCAAGCAGCAAGAAGAAGTGAATTAACCACTATGAAAATGCATTTGAATTGGGCCAGAGGAGTCATGTAAATGAGTTATATGTAGCTTCCTCTTCCCCGCTTATTTGGGTCTAGGAGCTGAGTAGTCTGCTGCTGTAAAATGAACAGCAACTGCCCCAGACGGTCAGTCAAGTTGATGTTCACAAAGGATAACAGCACAGAGTCTGCTGGCTGCTATTCTGGACCTTGCAGTCTTTATGTGTCTCTGCATGGACTGTACAAATTCAGTTTCCGCTGTCTTCCGAGTCCCTTAATCTCCAGATGTGGAAAAAGTAAGGAAAATGGCTTTTACAGATGTGCAAAGGCATGTGCCATCCTTCGTCATACCAGCTGTCTGCATGTATTTCTGTCACTGTCTCCGTAGCCATTATAAATTTTTTGTGGAAGACTGGGTTGCATTCTTTAACCTTTCATGGATTTCTGCAGTATTTCTGAGCCACAGCCACAAATGATATACTTATCCATTATGTCTACGGAAACCCTTTGATATTTGAATAAGATTTCTTCAGAATATCATGAACCTGTAGTATTATTATCTGTTTTGTGATCAGCAATAACTCTCACCCACAGAAAATCAGATGCTATCGTAATCCTGCCAGAGATAAGTAAGAGTCAGGAGGAAGGGAACTGGGGGTGGGTGGTGGTGGTGGAAAGGGTGGTCTGTAGAGATGGGTAGAGTGCAGAAACACAGAAACAAAAAAGAGTGACAACACTAACATTCAAAGACAAAAGGAGAGCAGAATTATAGAGAGTAAAAGGCAAATTGATGGATCCTACAGAAGCTGAGATAAAGACAGCGAATTTGATTGTAGAGAAATGTGAAAAGGAAGACAGAGATATTTACTGGAGTCCTAAAAAGAAAGAAAATATTAAGAGACTGAACAGATAGGCATGAAGTAAGAGGAGAATTTGCATTTTAAGAAATGGAAAGCAAAGGCCTGAAATGGAAAGAAAGCTGCCGCAAAAGAGGAACAGAATTGTATACTGAGTTGTATGAGAATTGTATGCAGAGCAAGTGATGCAAATCATAAGTGAAAAAAGCTGGGATAGAGTAAATTGAAATTTAAAAAAGGAAGAGCTTGGTGCAATATAAAAGTGCAGATAATGACCTTCGCATTTGTCGAATGATTGGCTTCATATATCTTATTGAAATGTCTCATAATCTGGATCAATAATTTTCATCAACCTCCTCACCTCTAAAATAAGTGTAATGCTTACATTATGAATGTGATCACCATTACCGTGCTATGATTTGCTTAAGGCCCTTCTCACATCTTGTTTTTTTTGTTATTTATTTGTGGGATGTGGGCGTCGCTGGCTAGGCCAGCATTTATTGCCCATCCCGAATTGCCCTTGAAAAGGTGATAGTGAGCTGCCTTCTTGAACCACTGCAGTCCTTGGGATGTAGGTACACCCACAGTGCTGTTAGGAAAGGAGCTCCAGGATTTTCACCCAGCGACATGGAAGGAACGGCTAGATAGTTCCAAGTCAGGATAGTGTGTGGCTTGGAGGAGACCTTGCATGTGCTGGTGTTCCCATGTATCTGCTGCTCTTGTCCTTCTAGGTGGTGGAGATCACAGGGTTTGGAAGGTGCTGTCAATGTGTTACTGCAGTGCATCTTGTAGATGGTACACACTGCTGCCACAGTGCATCAGTAGTGAAGGGAGTGAATGTTGAATATGGTGGATGGGGTGCCAATCAAGAAGGCTGCTTTGTCCTGGATTGTGTCAAGCTTCTTGAGTGTTGTTGGAGCTGTACTCATCCAGGCAAGTGGAGAGTATTCCGTCACACCCCTGACTTGTGCCTTGTAGATGGTGGACAGGCTTTGGAGAGTCAGGAGGTGACTTACTTGCCACAGAATTGACCTGCTGTTGTAGCCACAGGTTTTATGTGGCTGGTCCAGTTCAGTTTCTGGTCAATGATAATCCCCAAAATGTTGATAGTGGGGGATTCAGCAAAGGCAATGCCATTGAACATCAAGGGTGAGATGGTTAGATTCTCTCTTGTTTGAGATGGTCATTGCCTGGCACGTGTGTGGTGTGAATGTTACTTGCCACTCATTAGCCCAAGCCTGGATGTTGTTCAGGTCTTGCTGCAATCTGGGCATGGGCTACTTCAGTAAGTGAGTAGTCATAACTGATACTGAACAGTGTGCAATCAGCGAACATCCCCACTTCTGACCTTATGATTGAAGGAAGGTCATTGATGAAGCAGCTGAATATGGTTGGGCTTAGGACACTACCCTGAGGAACTCCTGCAGTGATGTCCTGGAGCTGAGATGATTGACCTCCAATAACCACAAGCATCTTCCTTTGTGCTAGGTATGACTCCAATCAGTGGAGAGTTTTCCCCCTGATTCCCATTGACTCCAGTTTTGCCAGGGTTCTTTGGTGCCATACTTGGTCAAATGCTGCCTTGATGTCAAGGGCAGTCACTCTCACCTCACCTCACATCTGGAGTTCAGCTCTTTTGTCCACTTTGGACTAAGGCTCTAATAGATGCATTTGCTACATTTGCATATTTCATTACAGACACAATTAGTTTGTGCCATGTGACAAGAAGGACTTCAGCAGGGGTGGGGCAGTGAGCTAAATCGTATGACTCAGGAAGAAGTTTATAATGAGCAAGACATGTGCAATCTTTCAGGTGTTTTTAACAAGACATAATTTATGTCTAGTACCTCTTACACTGGGGAGTGTAATCTAAAATTATATTAAAATATTTTGGACTGCCATGTTCACTCATTATGTTCCGACTGCTCAGGCAGAACTATATGTTCCTTTGTACTTCTTTGATGGTTTCCTGTAATGTTTTCCTACCTTCCCACAACAGTGTAAACAATGAAGAACAGGATGGAAACAGTGACATTGTTCTGATATTTTGCTTTCTCAAAGTAAAGAAATATGAGACCAAAGCTCCCCAATGGCTCATCATATTTATTCAATGAGTAGCTCAGTCATACTAATCCACGATCACGAATACATGATTCAGAGCCTGTTCATTTATTTTCATTTGTTTGTGCAAATTTCTCCAGGGTAGTAAGGGAGAAAAGCATGACCATGGGGTGGGACTGTGGACTCACTTTGGCTCAAAGAGCACGTACTCTACGCTTAATTAGAAGTGTAGACTTGGGGGATGATTTGATTGAGATTTATAAGATGATGAAGGGATTAGATTGTGTTTGTCTGGACAGTTTGTTTCAAATAAATAGGTTAGGGAGGACCAAGGCGTCACTATCTCAAGTTATGTCAAGAGAGAATTGGGTGAAATGTTCGGAGGTAGTTCTTGTCCCAGAGAATGGTGGACCTGTGGAATAGGCAGCCAACAGGTGGGGTGAATGCTGATTCACTGAATTCCTTCAAGCAAGAGCTGGAGATGCTTCTGGTTGGCAGGGAGATAACCCTGTATGAAAGGTAGACACTGTGTACAGTAATCAGGGCCAGAATGATCTTCTGGACCAGTTTTGATTGCTGTCGAGGTGGGTGGGGGGTGGTGGTTGGTGGGGGTTGTAGCGAAATTTGCCAGATTTCTTTTCTATAATTGACCTGGGTTTTTAATCTGTTTGTCTGAGGTGGTCACATGGCTTCTGGGTGGGCTGGGGGATGGGGTCTATATATTGTGGTGCACTGGGCATCGCAGTTGTGTGGAACGGGGAGGATGGACCTGTGGAATTTTTTCTGTCTGTCATTCGTAACTCTCCAGTAAATATTTCATGGTGCTTGGACCGAGAGGAACCTATTATGGAAGGACCAGCCAGGCATCCCAGTTACAGTGTTTAGCTGAATTGCAAGCATGCTGCTTTGTTTGTGATTCATCATTTCCAACAGTTTCTCCAGTGCATCTCTGATTGGCAGCAGACACTCATTAAGCAGTGCAGTAATGATAGCTGATCGAGCGGAATAACCTTGATCAGTGATAGTGTTACTTCCAGCCAACCTTCATCTGTTTTTGTCATTTCATGTAAAGTGATCTTTGAATAAGGAGGCTCTTTCTCATTGTCCACCAGTGTGTGTGTAGGACAGCCGCATATCCAGCACCAGCCTGCCCACATTCTGCTTCTTCCTACAGGATTAACGGGAGCCTCAGCCCCTCCTGAATAGTTCACCAGACCCAGAAGTGGCTCCTCGGTTCATTCTCCATATGCTGTTGTGATGATGATGATCAGAAGACAAAGGCCATGTTGCCCACAAATCTCCACTATGTCATAGTGAACAATTTCTCTGCCATCATCACCACTACTACCTCCCCATTATTATCGCTTTAAGAGGTGCTACCTTTCTAGATATTGCACATTGTTCGATTTGATCACGTGAACCAAAAACTTTAAAACAACTTGTAAAAATTACAGCATTCAGACGTGTATTTTGAGTGTTATGGTTGCCAAGTAAGGTCTGTGAAAGAACATGTAGCACGGACAATGGAAGGAATGAGCTTGATCAACCATGTTGTCTTGTTCTGTATTTCCTTCCTTAAATTAAGGTAATTGTTCTACAATACTATGGCATGCTGTTTTCTACTATCATATAAAAATGCAAAGCTTATTACAGGATAAGCATTCAATTAAAGACTACTTAAAAAAAAGACTGCATACATTAAAAAGAAAGATAATTCGATCAATAAATGGCATGCTTTTAGAATAGGTTAATTTCTGTCTCATTTCATTTTCCTCATTTTTCCAATGCTGTGTATGAGAGTGGGTGAAGGGGACAAGGCTCCGTCAGTGTTGATCAGTAACTGGTAAATGGAAGTGGCCCAGGTGACTCACTCACCAATCTTTCCTACCCTCCTAGAGTCATAGGAACATAGGAACAGAGGAACAGAGGTACATAGGAGCAGGAGTAGGCCATTCAGCCCATTGAGCCTGCTCTGCCATTCAATATGACCATGGCTGATCATCCACTTCAATGCCTTTTTCCCACACTATCCCCATATCCCTTTATGACACTTGTATTTAGAAATCTGTCAATCTCTGCTTTAAACATACTCAATGACTGAGCTTCCACAGCCATCTGGGGTAGAGAATTCCAAAGATTCACAACCATCTGAGTAAAGAAATTTCTCCTCATCTCTGTCCTAAGTGGCTTCCCCCTTATTTTGAAATTGTGTCCCTTGGTTCTAGACTCCCCAACCAGGGGAAACATCTTAGCTGTATCTACCCTGTCTATCCCTTTCAGTATTTTATAGGTTTCATTGAGATCACCTCTCATTCTTCGAAACGCTACAGAATACAGGCCCAGTTCCCCCAATCTCTCTTCATAGGACAGTCTTGCCATCCTGGGAACAATTCTGGTGTACCTTCACTGCACTCCCTCTATGGTAATAACATCCTTCCTAAGGTAAGGGGACCAAAACTGCACACAGTACTCTAGGTGCGGTCTAACCAAGGTCCTATACAATTGAAGAATGACTTCACTACTCCTGTACTCAAATCCTCTTGTGATAAAGGCTAACATACCATTAGCCTTCCTAATTGCTTGCTGCACTTGCATGTTAACTTTCAGTGACTCATTGACAAGGACACCCAGGTCCCTTTGGACATCTACACTTTATCATCTCTTACCATTTAAGAAATACTCTGTACATCTATTCCTCCTACCAAAGTGGTTGACCTCACATTTTTCCACATTATATTCCATCTGCCACATTCTTGCCCGCTCACTAAGTGTATCTAAATCCCCTTGAAGCCACTTTGCATCTTCCTCACAACATACATTCCCGCCTTGTTTTGTGTCATCCGCGTACTTGGAAATATTACATTTGGTCCCTGACTGCTCTGCTATTTGTCCAAGTGCAGTGAATTCAGACTAAATATAAGCTTCCAGCTGCAGTATAAATGGGATATAGTGTAAAGAGGTTTGTGCTTTTATTCCCTGGAATCAAAATTTATAGCTATCAAACACATGACCTGCTCTGAGATTCCACCCACAAGTTGTACTTTTTATAACTTAATGAAGGTATCCTATTAAAATGTATAGCTTCAGGGCAGTGAAAACAAACGAATATTAGGAACAGGAGTATGATCCTTCAGCCCTTCGGGGCTGCTCATTCGATTAGATCAACTTTTTGCTCTGGATCTCTTGATACCCTTACCTAGCAAAAGTCTGTGGATCTTAAGTCTTGAAAGCTCCAATTGTCCTAGCAAAGAGTTAATGTGCAGGTTTTCAGTTATTGCGCAAACTATACCATGTGTTAATTAATGTCTCAAGTTATTAGCTTTGGTGGTTAATAAACTGTCTATCTATCCCATAGTCCAGCCATTGGCCATCTGCTTGGCTGGGAGTCTGAACTGTGTGGCTTCAAGTGCCAGGAGGTCTGTGGCCTCTGAATATTAACTGTCAGTCCTGGCACTGTCTGTTTATTTATCTAAACCTCCAAAAACCATAAAGGATTTGGACAAATGATAGATTTTGATGCGTTAAGTTCCCCAGAGTACGCACATGATTAGTGGAGGTGCCCAAAGACACATACTCATTGGCTTGTCATAAA
This sequence comes from Heterodontus francisci, assembly GCF_036365525.1. Lineage (NCBI taxonomy): Eukaryota > Metazoa > Chordata > Chondrichthyes > Heterodontiformes > Heterodontidae > Heterodontus > Heterodontus francisci. The sequence goes on along the minus strand of NC_090396.1, from coordinate 57,614,142 downwards.
TCTGTCAACTGGCAATGACTACCTGAATTTATGGCAAGTACTGACTCTTTGTCTTTTGCACCCTCACTGAACCTCTTCAGTCCACACACTCTCACCAGATTATTCCCTGCATGGGAGGACAATTGGAGAATATCATTTGATAATATTTGTTTCTTATATTTCTTTCTCCAATGGACGATACTTTCTTTGCACAGCAGAATATACAAGCTCTAGCTGCAATAAATAATAGCAGAAATAGTCTTTTCTTTAATCAAGTTTACCAATCAAAATTAATGTAAAAGCATTGGAAGAAATGGGATTGCATTGATATGTTTTATAAAGGATAAAGTTATCTGCCATTTGGTGGTGTATTAAAAAACTGTTCTTAAATCATACAGATTGACAAAGCATACTACAGATATCAGCCCATGTTATAAAGAAACTCATGTGATAGATAGCAGCCCCTCACTTTTTTGTATAGTCCTCCAACCCTACATCCCTCTGAGCTCTCTGAACTCCTCCAATTTTGGCCTTCCGACCTCTCTGATTTTCTGCTCTGCACCATTGGTGGCCATGCCTTCTTTTGACTAGGCCTCTAGCTCTGGAATTTTCTCCCCAGACCTCTTTGCCTCTCTACCTCTCTTCCTCCTTTCAGTAGCTCTTTCATCAAGCTTTTGACCGCATGTCCTACTATCCCTTTATGTAGCTCAGTGCCAAATTGTGTCTGATAATGCCCCTGTTCAGCACCTTGGGATGTTTTGCTATGTTAAAGGCACTATATAAATGTAAGTTTTTATAGTTTGCAAGCTTTGTTGTTCCAGAAGAAATCTTGTCTGTGCTTTTGTCTGCCAAATGCACTTAGTTGGCTGGGTTTTGTTGCGAAGACAGGGGTCCCAGTGGCAGGCTGAAAAGTGCAGAGAGACCCCACCTCGGCCCTCTATCGGACTCCCGTTGCAATTCCAAAGCAGGCAGGCAATTAACTGTCCACCGTCGGGAACACCATCCCTTTAATAGAGGAGCTCCAGCCTCCAGTAGCTGCTGGCCAATCAGAAGTCCAGCAGCTCTGCAGTTCCACAGCATCACTAGGAGCAGTGATAGTGCTGATGCTGTAGGAGGCCATACAGTATTGAAGAACCTGGGAAAGGTAAGTGGGGTCGGGGTCGCCAGGGCCATCCAGACAGGCCCTGTCAGCGGGGTGAGTGGATAGGGTTAGGGAGGGTGGGTGGGATTTCCCAGTGGGGTGGCGATCACTGCTAGTGGGGCCCTCCGGGGGCCTTGGATTGACCCAAAGGAGGGTACCCCCCAACAACCCTGCTTGGAGGCCACCAGGCTTTACACGGTGGTGTCGCCCTGTGGCAACAGGCGCCTCCGTCTTCTATTAAATTGAGATGGAGGTGGGAAGAGGCCTTTAGTGGCCATTAATTGGCCATTATAGGGCTGAAATGGCCTGGGTGGGAAAGCCATCATTGGCCTTCACTGTCCCAGACTAAACCGGAAGGTGTTGGGAAGGCGACAGGCACTCTGCCTCCCACCTTCAGATGCAATTTTATGGGCGCCCTACCTCTGTTCCCCTCCTGAGTGGGCCCATAAAATTCCATCCGGTTGAGAAACAAGTTCGTCCCAAGGCAGAAACTTCGTCCCTAGAAATCACCTATTGGGACGCTAACAGAGGTGGCTCAATTGGTTGGAGTTGCAAAATAGTTCAAGGTTGTAAGAAATTCTCAATCACTCTTTTCTCATTCAGTCCAGTGCAACTCAGTTCTTATTATTGAATACTATAGAAAATATAAAGTTGTTCCACCATTGCCTTGAACTGTTCCTACATTTAAAAAAATCTGTGTTTCAAAGAATTGCAACAATTAAGGCCTGGTCCTTTTTGAGATTTACATTATTTATGAAGCAAAACTAAACTGTAAGAGATATGAAAAAATGAATACGTAATGTGAATTTAAAATAACAAGAGGATTTGGTGTAATTTGTTCTCTGATCAATATATAAGAATGTTAAATAATTAAGGGGCCACATTGACACCAGAAACAGTGATCATATTAAAGAGGCACTGTTTCACTGAAAACTTGAGTCTAATTTTGTTTGGAGAGGGATGATTTGCGAATGATTTTTGTTATGCCAACGTCAAGTAGAAGTGATGTAACATGACGCAACATGATGTGTTTCAAAGCAATTTAGTTCATCAAAACATGCATTCGATAAGCAAATTGAACGTTTAGCAGATGTATTTTCGCGAGCAAGTTGCCTTTTCATGTAGCTTATGCAGTCATCTGAACCTCAATACTGCGTTGCACGTAAAGGTTGAAGCATAAAATATATCGTAAAATAGGGAGAAGCATAGCTTCTATATTATTCCATTTCTTCAGCGGGGAAAGCAAATCCTCAAAAACATATTGTGTGGTGCAATAGATTAAAATTGATGATAGATTCCACTATCTGACAGGAAATAGAGCTAGAAATGTTATGCTTTGACCTGTGCTTCAGAATCTCATACCAGCCTACTGAGATAGCCATGTAGGCTGAGTTTCTGTTTGTTCCACACAGAGTAAGCACATTCTTCCTAAAAATGAAAGTCCCACTTACCTAAGCACAAAGAGGTCATCTCCCTGCATCTGAAAAAAAAACATTCAATTTCACCTTAGTATATATTGCTACCTGTTGTTATGGCCAGGTGAGGAGGTGGGGGGGTCACAGACTCCCCTCTTGCCTTTCCTCTTATTTGACCGTAACAGGATTTATTCCTTTTTAAACAGTGGTTGTGCTTACCACCTCAGTGAATGTTTTACCTTTTACCTTTAATGTGATCATGAAAGAAACAATCAGACAGGTTTTCTTGTGTTTAAACAAGAAAGAGGTGAGTTTACTATACTTAACAATCTAAACCTGATATAAAAAAATAAAAGAAGTTAAACATTCACACAAGAACCACATACACACAAATAGATTACAGAATGTAAAGTAGATTTTGTGGTTGGATTAGAGTCTAGAATAAATGGAAATTAAATACACAGTCTGTGAGGTTGGATGATTCGGTGGTCTTCCGACTGAAGTTGCATTCTTGAAGACTTTGACTGGTCAAAGTGCACTTTGTGGCTGGCCCGCATGGCTCAGGCCTTTCTTGGAGGCAGACTTGTAGGTGGCTCTCTTCCCCTGGTCTCTGTCTGTAGCAATCTGTAGGCTTGGAGGGTCCACAGTCGCAGACGGTTTACAAACTTGTGGCGTTCTCTGAGGAGAAAGAGAGAGAGAGAAGGAGGCACACAGTCTTTGCACTGCTGAACAGTCTCAGTTGCTGGCTTGACTCCCTTTGTTCTAAGAAACTCCCAGCTTTCACAGAGATCGACAAACAGTCACATGACTGCCTCAGTGTATTCTCTGAAATCTTCTAATGAGATTCAAGGTTTGGAATTGGCTCTCCAGGCCACAGGATGCCAATATTTACACTTGGAGGGGTTTGCTCTTTCAAAGTCAAGATGTTAGGATTGCCTTGAATGCCATGCTATCTTAGGTAATTCAATCACTTAGAGCAAGCCATTGTTCTGGGTCCATGCTCCTCAGACCTCTGTCTCCAGTTGGGCCTTGGAATGTGAAAAGGTGTTTCAGATGCAAATTGCAGTGGCCATCTTGGCTGCCAATTTTTAAAAAGTTAACTGCAGTATTTTTTCCATTAAAAGTTTAATGTAAGTTTCCAACCAATGAATTAATATTCCTTATTTGGTATATTATTTCTCTTGACATTGCATATATTAGAAAATTGTAAACTGCAGGAGGAATGTTTCCACCAGTCAAGAAGTCCCATGACAGGGACTGAAAGCAGACCTGATCCTGCCCCAGTGGGCGACAGGACTGTGGGTGGCATTTTACCAGCAGTGGCCAATTAACAATATGCCACCAGGAATTCTGTCCAATTGAGGATGGCAGCCTGCCTCCCGAGCTTCTGGCCCAATCACAGGGCTGGTAGCACTACAACCTCAGTAGCGCCAACATTAGAGGCGGCCACTGCTGAGGCTGCAGGATGAAGGAGAAGGTGCCTCCATGCTGAGGCATCCTCAAGACAATGTGAGGTTTTTTAAAACTGTGCAGTGGCCAGGCAGGTAGGCGCCGGTGATCGGTGGGGGCACCGTCCATCGGCAGGGCTATAGTCGTGGGAACAACTATTGCCATAGGGGTGCCTCTCCATGGGCCATGGAGTGGCCATAAAGGAGGGCGCCGGAAACTGCCAGGGTTTACCTGCCATTCTTCCCACGTGGCGACGGCCCTACTTGATGCCGGTAAAATACTGATGGGGGCAGGAGAAGACCCTTAAATTAGGCACATAATTGGCACAATTAGCCACCTGGCGGGCAGCCATGCCTCTGAGTTTCCCACCACTGGTAATATGCCGTGGTAGTGGGAAGACGTCGGGCTTCCCTCCCTGCGGCTTCCACCACAATTTCACCAGCCCTCCCACCTCCCAGCCAACTCCAAAGGGTTGGTAAAATCCAACCCTTTGTCACTGATAATTGCTCTAAAGTGACTGTTGTCAAGGACATATTTTCATTCGTTGTATTTGTTGAATTTTTTAAATGGATTTTTTAGATTTCTGCAATGCAACATGGTTCCATGGTCTTTAAAGGGTTAATGCTCTTCCTTTGTGAATCTTCATTATATTGTTTTGAAGATTTAAAGTTAGCAAGTATCCAGGCCCAGTTTTTATCAGCAGGCCCATCAGTCTCTTTGGGTTTCAAGCAGCATGAGGTTTGATTGAATAACCCAACAAAATAACAAATAGCACAACTGATAAGAAACAGAAGGATTTAAGGTCCAGTGCAATCTGGGAGAATATGAAGCTGTCACTATTTCAGTATAATTCAGACAGTTTAAATAAACATTTCAAAGTACATTTAATGCAGCTTCATAGTAAGGTCAAGTTTTTTGTTAAGTTTAACTGGATGGCCTACACTAGTGGTGTTAGATCTTAAAAGCTTCTGACTGACATCAGCATAGCTCAAGCCAATACCATCGACAGTAATTTAAAAGCAATAAACTTTAGTAATATAAACACTGGACTGTTTCAAGTCTTGAAGATTGAGGTTCTGGTTCTAGTCTACTTGAGACAGGGATCAATTCCCAATGATGAATCTAAAAGTTTTTCTTTGAGGAGCAAAAAACGCTTTTGAAGCTAAAAACAGACTAGGTATTTGCATTTAACGAATAATTTTGGAGTCCTCTGCCACTTCAACTTGTTCACACACTTTAGTCTAACAAGTGGAACACCTATATAGTACTAAAAGCTGCAACTCCCAGAACTTTACCTGTACAACGCAGACAACATCTGTTACTATAGATAGATTACAATATGAATATATACAAGAATTGTTAATGTTCATAGAAAACTAAGGTCCACCTAAAACTATGCACAGTGTAAACTACAGTAACAGATTTGTATGCAAACAGGTAAGTTATGCTATTGGCTACCATTTACTTGAACAAATCATGTTAAATTTTCTCATTGTACTAAACTGTTTCCTTTTATGGCAGGGTGTCTCTTGCAGTTACCTAGATATGCCTACATAGGCAGTGCAATACAATGAAAAGCTAGTGGACGGAATGTTGAGTTACGATAAAGATGGAGGAAGCTAGAATAATCCATTTAGGGCAGGGGTGTTATATCCATCTTTCTTATGGCTAACAGGAAGCTAGGAAAGATCTAGAAATGTCTCAATAAAATTGTTCCTGTTGCCAAGTCAAGTCCATGTGAAATAGCGCCCAAGTGAATTAATATTCTTTGCAGCATTATCCCTGTTTGATTTTTCTGTACATTATCTAACTGAGAGAAAGGGCCCCAGTATTTGTCCTGTGCAATCCCTACCTTCATTTTTCTTCCTTCTCTGTGTGGAAATGCAGTGTGTTGCATAGTATTTCCCACAGCATTGTGACTGTGATCAGGAACCCACTCTAGCCAATCACAGCTATGAAATGTTACCTACAGCATGATGGTACAGGGGCGACATCACACACCTCTAATAAAACAAGTGTTGATTCAAATACTTATTTTTATTTGTATCCCTTTTAACAAGTCTATTTTTGTTATGTTGGTGGTGTTTCCTACTCTATTGATACAGTCTTCCAGGTGGGGAATTGGGTAGGAGTCAGCTCTGGTCACTACATTAATGGTTCTGTAATCAGTGCAGAGCCTGGTTGAGCCATCAGGCTTGGGCACGAGCATAACTGGGGAACATTAGCTGCTCTGACTGGGCTCAATCAGCTTCCTTTTCAGCATATACTGAATTTTCTCCCAAACCTTGGTCAGTTTCCTGGGACCTAGGCAATAGGGCTTTTGTTTTATGGGAGAGGTCTCTCCTGCGTCTGCATCCTGTAAGGTTAAAGTTGTTCACCCTGATTTTTCCCTGCAGATCTTGTCACGGACTCATATTTATTTTTTCCTCGGATTAAAACAGTATGCCTTTAAGACTCTGTTAAAAACAGTATGCCTTTAAGACAGGGAGAGAAGTTTGGATTTCTGGGGGCACAATGTGTTTGTACATTTTGTTACCTAGGCGACAGTGGGAAAGAGATAGGTCACATGGTATAATGTTTTAATTTGACTGTGTGTAAAACTGGCAAAAACGGTCTGAACCAGACTCACCAGCAAAGTGTACTGAAGAGAAAAGACCTGTCTAGTCTCTCTCAGCAGAAGTTCTACAAGGAGCTACAGGCTAAATTAATTGCATAAAGATGAAATAACCCTTTTAAGAGATCATTTGTATTGCTGAAGGTTGCACAACTACTTTTCTTTTCTTCCAAGCCAGGAAGTATTTGCTTCAAGATTGAATTTCTCTTGACTGATTGTATTTTCTGGAATTTGCTGTTGTTTGATGCTTGCTGCAGCTGAAGAGTTTGAATGCCTATCAAAGAACAGACTGCTTCATCAAATCCAAGTGAAGGCTTTGAGGAGCATTTGATTATATTCACATTAGAATACCTCATCCATCAGGAATGTAACGCATAAAGACTTACCTATTTATTCTAAAGAAACAGCTAATTTTTAAAAACACCACTTTTAAAACTGGTTAACTATGATTTTTGAGTGTGTTTGTGTGAATGGGGAGTTAGATTAAAATAAGAATTTATAAGGTCTTTAGACATATGTTTATGTTAATAGTGCTCAAGATTTAGTTTTAATAAACAGTTAATTTGTTGTCTAAAGATACCTGGTTTGGTCTGTTTTATTCTGAGGGTTACTAGAGCATTTAATTTGGCTGTTTTCCAGTTGGATGGGAAAACTTTAATAATATGCTGTGACCTGTGGAGTAACGAGACAGAATTGACAGTGCATTGCTCCCACTGCGGTCGCAACAATCTTTTTAAATGCTGTGAGCAGACTTGTTAGATCTCCTCCCTGTTCTGTGTTTAAATAGGAGAGTACGGTGTCTAATCTCCCTAACATTTCAGTGTTAGGTAACCGGATGGTAAGGGGTTCAATTTGGGAATCCTCTAGGCTTCCCTCTAACTCATCCTCACTGACCCTTTCACCCACCTCTTTCCTGACTGCCTGACATCCCTGTGCTTGTTTGTCCCCTTCCCGGAAGTGATACTGCTTTAACATATTGGTGTAGCTCAGCCTTTGCTTTTTCCCATGGTCTGGGGCGTCAATTAAATAATTCACCTCACTAATCCTCTTTATTACTCTGTATAGTCTAATGAATCAGGCTTTCAGTGGTTCACACTGTATTGGTAGTAGCACTAACACATGGTCTCCAGGCTGAAATGTTCTCGCCTTGGCATATGTGTATTCCTGCCTTTTTGTAGCTGTCTGGGAGGTTTTTAGGTGCTCCTGAGCCACTGCCACAGGCTCTTGTGAGCCACTCACAGAGATGTAGTCTAACAGGGAAGGTTCGTCCCTATGTCCTGAAAACCTCCTTGATTAGTTTAAGAGGACCTCTCACCTTGTGTCCATAAACTAATTTAAATGGACTAAAGCTAGTGGACTCATTGGATGAGTCCTTGGTAGCAAACAAAAGAAATCCCAGCACTATGTCCCAGTCATGGTGGTACTCATAGCAGTATGCCTTGATCATTGTCTTTATGGTCTGGTGGTACTGTCCTAAAGCCCCTTGTGACTGTGGGTGGTAGGCTGAGGACTTTACCTGGGTTATTCCCAGATTATCCATGACCTTTTGAAAAGTACTGGACATAACATTCATGCCCTGATCTGACTGGATCTCAGCAGGCAGCCCATTTTTTAAATTATTTATTTGTGGGAATTGGGTATCTCTGGCTGGGCCAGCATTTAATGCTCTTGAAATGAATGGCTTTCCAGGCCATTTCAGAGGGCATTTTAAGAGTCAACCACATTGCTGTGAGTCTGGAGTCACATGTAGGCCAGACCAGGTAAGGACAGCAGATTTCCTTTCCTAAGGGATATTAGTGAACCAGATCCAACAATTGACAATGGTTTCATGATCATCAGGAGACAAGCTTTTTAATTCCAGATTTATTAATTGAATTCAAATTTTACCATCTGCTATGATAGGATTCAAACCCATGTCCCCAGAGCATTAGTCTGGGCTCTAGATTACTAGTCCAGTGACATTATCACTACGTCACCACTTTTGTGAAGAATTGGGTTAGCCCCTGCACCACTACCTTGGCAGAGATAGTTCTGAGGGGAATGGCCTCTGGAAATTGGGTAGCCACATCCATAATGGTGAGAAGGTACTGGTAGCCCCCTTTTGTTTTTGGAGGGGGCCCCACACAATCCACCAGCACTCAGCTGAATGATTCCTCAAAAGCCAGTATGGGAATTAGGGGTGCAGGTTTTATTGCAGGTTGAGGCTTCCCTGCAACCTGGCATGTGTGGCAGTTTTTACAGAACACCACCACATCCTTGAGGAGGTGTGGCCAGTAAAAACGCTGTCTTATGCGGGCTTGGGATTTTCGGATACCAACATGTCCAGCCATTGGAATTTCGTAGGCTATTCTTAGCCTTTCCTTTAGGTACCCCGGTAGCACCACTACCTGGTGAACCACTGTCCACTCTTCATCTGCAGGTCTGCGAGGAGGTCTCCATTTCCACATCAATACCTCATTCTTGAAATAGTAGCACTCTGGAACTCCCTTTGCTTCAGGTTCAGCTTGGGCAGATAGTGCTAACTTTTTTAAGCCTTGGTCAGCTTGCTGAGCCTCGACCAAGGAAAACCTGCTTAACACTTCCTGTGGCTCCTCTAAATTTCCAAAGAAGGTTTCAGATAACCAGACAGCAGGGTTGTCCATCTGCAGTGCCAGTTCAGCCTCTTCTGACGGAGCTTGTTTGGCCACGGACCGGGTCAGCACACTGTCAGGGAAAATGCCAGGGACCTTCTCCTGTAACTGCTCTGTCTCCCTAACCTCGGTCAGCTTCTCGAAGACCACTGGGGAAGCTACCACCTTCGTCCCCACAAGGTTGAGCCCGTCTACAGCTAAATGAGGGACAATCCCCATGGTCACTTGTACTGAAATAAGGTCGCACTCCAGGTGCACCCGATATAAAGGAATGGGCATATACCTTCCCACGACACCATTTACTAATACTCTAGCATTCACTGCGCTCTCTGGGGGAAAGGTCATGCCTATTTCCAGTGAAAGTGATTGGGTGGCCCTTGTACCCTTAGTTGTGCCTATGGGCTTACTTGCCTCATTCAAGCGGTATGGGGTCACTATTCCTTTAGACACAAAATCCTGGTAACTCTCAGGGATTTTGTTAAATTCTCCCACACTCACAGTGGAATGCTTATGGGGACTTACTGCCATGGTTAGAGCCACAGTCTGGTCTGCTGTGCTTCCTTTTCCTGCACTCGTCTGGTGTACCCCAATAAATCCTATAAGTTTTCCCTGTAACTTCCAGCAGTCAGCTCAAAGGTAGTCTGTCCTGTTGCAATGGAAACACACAGGCTTCCATTCATCATTTCTGTTCTCAGCACCTTCGTTTTTGGCCTGAGGACCCCTGTGTTTCCAGTTTTCCCTTCTGGCCTAAGACTTTTCTGGCTCCTATCACCTTCCCAGCTTCTATCCTTTTCAGGTTTTTGGAGGTGTCTGGGGAAGGGTTTCCCTTGGGGCAAGGGCTTGTGCACAAGCTCATAATCATCAGCCATGGTTGCTGCCTGCCTGGCTCTTGAAACATTTTGTTCCTTCACGTGAGTTTTTATGGAAAGGGGAAGCGAGTTTTTGAACTCCTCTAGGAGGATCACCTCTCTATGCTTTTATCGGTAGACTCTATCTTAAGCGCCCATATCCATCAGTCAAAAGAAAGTTGCTTAACCCTTTTGAATTCGATGTAAGTTTGTTCAGGCCATTTTTGGAGAGTTCAGAATTTTTAGCGGTATCCCTCCGGCACCAGCTCATATGCACTCAGGAAAGCATTTTTGGTCATCTCATAATTAGAAGAACTTTCATTGGACAATAAGGAATAAACCTCATGGGCTTTTCCTGTTAATTTGCTTTGAAGTAGCAGGGACCAGCCCTCTGCTGGCCACTTCAGCTGTTTTGCAAGCTTTTCAAAAGAGATTAAAATGCTTCCACATCCCCCTCATTGAATTTTATATCAATTGGGAGAACTTTAAGAGCTTAGCACTCCGTCCTGAGCTAGGAGTAGTTGCCTCACTTGCTGTGCTTTCACTGGGTACATTGGAGCTGCCCCTATTCAGTCTTAACTCTCTTTCCTGCCTCTTCTTCTGGAAAGCTCTTTCTTTCTTCCTTTCCTGAAATTCTCTCTCTCTCTTTCTTCCTTCCATTCCTGTCTCTCCTGTTCCTGTAATTTTCTCTTCTCCTTCTATTCCTGTCTCTCTCTTTCCCTTTATTTTCTTGGAATTCTAGTTCTAGTCTCCACTGTTCCAGCTGTATCTTGACTAGCGCTAGTCTGCCTGTTTCAGATTCTATGCCTGTCTCCAGTTTTTCAATTTCATTTTCAAAATGGTTGGCCACAAGGTTTAGAATTTCAGATTTCCTGGCTTTTGGACTGATATTTATCTTTAAATGCCTAGTTATACCCCTGAACTCTTCAATGGATAGGGCTTTTAAACTGTCCCAAGTTACTTCACTCTGTTCCAGGAAGGTACTGGCCATGAATCTGTACATTTTAGTACTCTAGCACTGAAAACCACAAGAAAACCTAGATTGAAGTGTGTTTTTCAATTATTGCTGGGGATCAATTTGGTTTCCCACTTCCAATTTCTCATTCTGTAATGATCAGGTGAGGAGGGGTCGGAGGGCTCCCCTCTTTTCCCTCTCCTTGCCCATTCAGTGAGTGTTTAACTGTTTACTTGCTGTGATCATAAAAAGAACCAAGTGGACAGGTTTCCTTTAGTTTAACAAAGAAAGCGGTTAGCTTTATTGTACTTAAACTGATCTACGTAAAATAATAAAATACACTCCGACTGTCTCTCTCACATACACACACACACACACACACACAAAATGGGGAAGGATAGATTGGTCAAATTAGAGTCCAAAGAAAGAAAAGAGGTATATATCTGTGGAGGTTGGTGACTCGGCTGACTTCAGGTTGAATTCAGCGGTCATGCAATTTTCCTTTGGTGGTTCTGAGGCTTCTGATTTGAAGATGTAGGTGGCTGATTCAGTGGTTCTCCTAGAGACAGTAGGGCGGCTGAGGTCCTTCAAAGAGACTCTGTCCATGCATGGATGTCCCTGGGTGGTCACGGTCAACAGGCAGGGTTCGAAGCTTACAAGGTGGATTGGAGAGGGAAAAAGGAAGAAGGGACCCTACTCGGGTCTTCTCTCTTCAGCATCTAGCTGCTTGCTTCTCTGCTGCAGAGACATCACCAGCTTAAGCACATGAAGGCTGGGCCTGTCACGTGACAGTCACCCAGTGATTCAAGCATAGTGATTACTACTGTGTATTCCCTCTTTCAACTTAATCAGCCCATGTCTAAGAATTCCCTTCTTACAGCTGTGGTCCCATTGTTCAAGTGATTAGGTTTGAGTGGTTCATCTCTACCAGTTGAATAGTCAGGTAATGGCCTTAACAACATGCTAATGGGAGCAGGATAGGTGGTTCACTCAAATTCTCCAGGCCATTGTTCTTGATGGGTCTGTGCAGACATGCCATCTCCAACTCAATGCATCGGAATGTGGAAAGTACAGTGATGTAAGTTGCCACCAGCATCAAATCACCTTTAATCTGTTTTTTTAAAATTCAATTCAAGTTTCCAGCTGGTCGATTAAAAATCATCATTCGACACAGCACAGTTTACTGACATAATCTGCAGCTCTTTGCAACTGCTCAACCCTAGGATAGCAAGATCATCTATTTCAGTAACATAGAAAATACAGTTAATATCTTTTCTTTGTGTGTCCCTCTGATTTGGGTTGTTCCTAGCTGTTAGCATGACATTGTTTGCTTTTAGAATACCTTTCCTTGGATAACCATTTTGTTTCAAATTTTCAGGAAAGTTCTTCTGGTATAGTCTGAGTGGGATGATGTTACTCTCTGCTCCGGTATCAGTCTTCACCTTCAGATTTATTGTTGTACCTGACTTCCGACCCTTTTCCTGATCTGAATGGGTGTGTGAATTTATTTTCTCCGGGAGCTGTCGTATCCAGATATTTCATGTAATTATATGGTTCCTATGTCTATTGTGTTCTCAAACCCATTGTCATCTTCCAGGGTATGGATATTTTGGTTTCTTTTCCTACTCATTCGCCCTGTTGCTCTGGCTGTAGTGACTCGTCTACCACCTTCTTCCCTTGTTCCACACATCTTTTCCCAGTGATGGGCCTTTCCACAAGCTCTGCAGATTGATCCATATGCGGGACATTTCCTTCTGTCTGTCAATTCATGTGGTCGTTCACAGTTCTTGCACGTCTTTCTCTGTCTGGTGTGCGTTCTTTTGTCACTGTTTCACTGCATCAATCGCACTGCCTTTCTTTTAGCTTAGCTGAAGGCTAGCCTTTTGGGCAGCCAGTGTTGTCATTCATCTGCTCGTGGCTTCATGTGCTCTGGCAGTGTCTACAGTCTGCGACATTGTGAGCTTGTCCTTTCCGATTAGAGCTTTTTGTACTTCCGGGTGTGCAGAACGCCAGATTAGCTGATCTATCAGCCTTTCATGTGTGTCCTTAAGTTTACATTTTCTGGCTGCATTCTTCAATCTAATTACAAAATTGTCAATGGGCTCAACTAATTCCTGTCTGAAGCCTTAAAATTCATATCAGTAGATCCGATGATTTGATTTTGGCTGGAGATGCGTGCTGAAATTTAAAAAAAATGTGTCTGGGTTTCTGCTGTCCACTTCACTCAGCTCCCAGCTATAAAACTAATTTAATCTTTGATCTCCTGCCCACAGAAGGATATAACTGACCCTCTCTTCTTCGCTAGTGCCTTTTAGAAAACTACCGAACATCAATCTGCACTTTTGCTTAAACTTCGCAAATGCCTCTACAACATCATCAGCTTCCCAGTTCATTATGAACTGTAGCTGTGTATTGATTGCTGTGCCAACGGCCATTTTGTTTTCGCACAATTCACTCAGTTTTCTGGCACTCATTTGGATCGATTTTTTCCAATCTAATTTGCCATTAAATTCATTTAAAATGTTTTAAGCTTGTTGACAGACACCTGCTGCCACTATATTATGCCTTCTGGTTGTCTTCTGGTTCCCATAAGTTAGAAATAATTACACATTAAGCTTAAAAATACTGGAGCTCTTTATTTATTTAATTCAGCTGCCTGGAAAGGACTGCCAAGAATGGTGTAGTGTTACATGTCACATGACTCCAATGCGACAGTGAAATGTGGCCCCCAGAACACACTTACATGTGACAATTATTTCGTGGCTAATTAGTTCCTAGCTCTTTACGACTATTATATAACATAATGTGGTGTACAAATAATGATTTTGAGTTTCATTACAAAGTGACAAGACATTCCCAGCCTCCCGCCTTCTCCTACTTGCTTCTGACCCCCAATTGCGAAGCATCTTGGGGCATTTTACTGTTAAAGGAAATCAGCAAAAACGTTGCACTGGTACAAAAGAGCATTTGACCTAATTCCTGTTGGCAGGGTATGCCTTCTAAAGGGAATACCAACCTAAATTGTGCGTGCTGATGGCTGAGAATTAAAACCCTGTTTGTGATTAGTAGCCTTCCTTCTACATTGGATTGTTTTGCACTTGCTGTGGGAGGGGCTGTTAAATTAGGCTAACCGTACAGATTTGCCAACTAATTTTTTTTTTATTCATTCATGGGATGTAGGCATCACTGGCCAGGCCAGCATTTATTGCCCATCCCTAATTGCCCTTGAGAAGGTGGTGGTGAGCTGCCTTCTTGAACCGCTGCAGTCCATTTGAGGTAGGTATACCCACAGTGCTGTTAGGAAGGGAGTTCCAGGATTTTGACCCAGCGACAGTGAAGGAGCGGCGATATAGTTCCAAGTCAGGATGGTGTGTGACTTGGAGGGGAACTTGCAGGTGGTGGTGTTTCCATGTATTTGCTGCCCTTGTCCTTCTAGTTGGTAGAGGTCACGGGTTTGGAAGGTGCTGTCTAAGGAGCCTTGGTGCATTGCTGCAGTGCATCTTGTAGATGGTACACACTGCTGCCACTGTGTGTCGGTGGTGGAGGGAGTGAATGTTTGTAGATGGGGTGCCAATCAAGCGGGCTGCTTTGTCCTGGATGGTGTCGAGCTTCTTGAGTATTGTTGGAGCTGCACCCATCCAGGCAAGTGGAGAGTATTCCATCACACTCCTGACTTGTGCCTTGTAGATGGCTAACCAACATCCAGAAATTGCTCGTCACTTCACGTCAAATCATTATACAGCACAGAAAAGAGTGACTGCTTGCCTGCTTTCATCTATTAAATCACCGATTGTGGCACAATTACTGTGTGTTTGATTGTTCACAGGTCTGTGTGTGTGCATAAATTCCAGTCTCAATAAAGCATTCCAACCCTTGGATATAGAACAGAACGTACTACATTGCAGTGGCCAGAAGCATTTCTTCTTCCTGTGACGCTCTGATCCCAAGCCATATATTCTGCTAACACAATACTATTTTATTAAACGCTTTTCTACATAGGAACATGGGAATATAGGAGCAGGAGTAGGCCATTTAGCCCATCGAGCCTGCTCTGCCATTCAATATGATCATGGCTGATCATCCACTTCAATGCCTTTTTCCCACATTATCCACATATTCTTTTATGTCATTGGTATTTAGAAATCTGTCAATCTCTACTTTAAACATAACCAATGACTGAGCTTCCACAGCCCTCTGGGGTAGAGAATTCCAAAGATTCACAACCCTCTGAGTAAAGAAATCTCTCCTCAATCTCTGTCCTAAGTGGCTTCCTCTTTATGTTGAAATTGTGTCCCCTGGTTCTAGACTCCCCAACCAGGGGAAACATCTTATCTGCATCTACCCTGTCTATTCCTTTCAGTATTTTATAGGTTTCAATGAGATCACCTCTCATTCTTCGAAATTCTAGGGAATACAGGCCCAGTTTCCCCAAACTCTGTTCATAGGACAGTCTCGCCATCCCGGGAACAATTCTGGTGAACCTTCACTGCACTCGGTCTATGGCAATAATATCCTTCCTAAGGTAAGGGGACCAAAACTGCACACAGTAATCCAGGTGTGGTCTAATCAAGGTTCTATACAATTGAAGCAAAACTTCACTACTCCTGTACTCAAATCCTCATATGATAAAGGCTAAGATACCATTAGCCTTCCTAATTGCTTGCTGCGCCTGTGTGTTAGCTTTCAGTGACTTATTGACGAGGACACCCAGGTCCCTTTGTGTATCTATACTTTCTAATCTCTTACCATTTAAGAAATACTCTGCACATCTACTCCTCCTATCAAAATGGATAACTGCACATTTCTCCACATTATATTCCATCTTCCACGTTCTTGCCCACTCACTAAGTCTTTCCAAATCACCTTGAAGCCACTTTACATCTTCCTCACAACATACATTCCCACCTAGTTTTGTGTCATCTACAAACTTGGAAATACTACATTTGGTCCCCACATCCAAATCATTGATATATATTGTGAACAGTTGGGGCCCAAGTACTGATCCTTGCGGTACCCCAATAGACACAGCCTGCCAATGTGAGAATGACCCATTTATTCCTACTCTCTGTTTTCTGCCTGTTAACCAATCCTTAATCCATGCCAGTATGTTACCTCCTATCCCATCTGCTTTAATTTTGCGAACCAACCTCCTGTGGGAACTTTATCAAAAGCCTTCTGAAAATCCAAGTATACCACGTCCACTGACTCCCCTTTCTCTATTCTGTTAGTAACATCCTCAAAAAACTCCAAAAGGTTTGCCAAATATGATTTTCCATTCATAAATACATGTTGACTATTCCCAATCAAATCATTATTATCCAAGTGTCCATTTATCACATCCTTTGGAATAGATTCTAACATTTTCTCTACTACTTATGTAAGGCTAACAGGTCTGTAGTTTCTTGTTTTCTCTCTCCCTCCCTTCATAAATAGTGGGGTGACATTTGCTACCTTCCAATCTGCAGGAACCGTTCCAGAATCTTTAGAGTTTTGGAAGATGATCACCAATGCATCCACTATCTCCATAGCTACCTCTTTCAACACTTCGGGATGTAGAATATCAGGTCCTGGGGACTTATCAACCTTCAGCCCCATTAATTTCTCCAATACAACCTTCTTACTAATTCTAATTTCTTCAATTCCTCATTCTCCATAGTCCCTTGGATCTCTAATTCTGGGAGATTTCTTGCATGTTCCTCAATGAAGACGGACACAAAGTAATCATTTAGCTTCTCTGCCATTTCTCTATTCCCCATTATAAATTCTCCTGACTCTGCCTGTAATGGACCCTCGTTTGTCTTAGCCAAACGTTTCCTTTTTACGCACCTAAAGAAGCTTTTGCAGTCCAATTTTATGGTTTTTGCTAGTTTCTACAAACCTTATTAGACTGGAACTTACCATCAGTAGGCCTTTTGAAATAAAGCAGTTCTAAAATTTGAAAAGAGGGATGATTGATATCATTTTGTTTTGTTCTGTCTGTTTAAGTTGAAGGAACTGAATTTACATCTACAGTTGATGCTGACTGAGTTTATGACTGTAGCTCTACGAATAATAGTTGGATTCTCCAGCAATTTGCGTCGGTGTCTTCCCAAGGCTGACACATTTCTAAAAGAGTATTTCTGCAATTCCATTATCAGTGCAAAAATTCAGGCCTTTTGTGCATTATGTGACTAGGGATGCCTTTGTGTTTTCTTTTAAAGGTTGTGTAAGCATTTGTTACACAGGGAATTAGAGATTTATAAGCACTCAGAGTAAAATGCAGATTAGGATGTGAAAGATAATATTAGGATGAGCACTGCTGGGATGAGATGGAATTAGTGATGTATCTGAAGAGTTGGATCACTGAGGAATGAGTTGGGTCGTTCTTTGTTGACACTTCATTTCACCATATGCCATACACTGTTCTTCATTTCTCCATCTTCCATACACTAATCCAATCTCCCTTTCCTCTCCAAAGTCCATGAGCGTGTTGTCACTTTCCAAATCCATATCCATCTTTCCCAGAACTCCATACTTGAATCCATCCAATCAGCCTTCCACCCCTGCCACAGTACCAAAACGGTTCTTACCAAAGTCACAAATGTGACTGTGACAAAGGTAAACTATACCTCCTCATCCTTCTTGACCTGTCTGCAGCCTTTGACATGGTTGACCATACCATCCTCTTCCAATGCCTTTCCACTGTTGTCCAGCTGGACAAAGATGGCCACGCACATTTGCATATGAGGAGACAGAGGTAAATTACCCAGTCTAGCTGAAACAATTGGGGTGCTCCCTGATTCAATTCACAAGATTGGTTTTGTCAATAGTGGTCAACACTCTTTGACTTTGAAAGAGACAACCACACCCCCCCTCCCTCCACCCACCCACCACCCCGCCGCCCCCCCGCCCGCCCCCCACCACCCCACTACCGAGTATGTCTGACAAACTCTAAAGTTCAAACAACCCTCCAGGAACTTCTGTTTTCAAACAAAGAGGTGGTCACATGACATTCCTGCTGGTGTAGCACTGAATTTGTGAATTGTACCTGAGAGTGAAAAGGGGACTGTAACTGAACTCCAAGAAGAAAGCATCTCTCTCTCTCTCTCTCTCTCTCTATCTCTCTCTCTCTCTCTCCAGCGAAGTCCCAGGAAAACCACTGTGGCAGCTACTGAGCCTCAAGACTACAGAACCTTATAGGCGACCACCAAGAAGATGGATAAAATCTCTCTTTGGCCTTCTGGAACCAGAGAAGCAAGCCTCAATTGGTAACGTGGCCCCAGAGAGGATTCCAAGACTTTAACTTTAATTAAGGGCATTGCAACTCAGTATTTGAGTTCCATTTATTACAGACTCTACTTTAACCTCCCAACTCTTTCCTCCCCTCTGTATCTATTTGTGTGAGTGTGTGCCTCTCATATGCATGTGAGTGTGGATGCATCGCTTACTTTTGTAGTTTTAACCGGTTTAGAGTGATAAGGTTAATAAACTTACCTTTCTTGTTTAAACCCAAGAAAACCTGTCTGACTGGTTCATTTATAATTATATTTAAGGAACAGTGAGCAAGGGCTCACTGAGGTGGTAAGTTAAATCATTGTGTTAAAAGAATAAACTCTGTTACGGCCAAACTAGAGAAGGGGCAAAAGGGGGAGCCTGAGATCCCTTCCTCACCTGGGTCGTAGCAATAGTCATAGCCAGAGAATCACCCGCAATAGCTTCCTTTCCCACTCCCGAACCTTTACCTCTGATGTCCCCAAGGATCTATCTTTGACTCCCTCCTATTGCTCATCTACATGCTGCCCCTCAGAAACATCATCTGAAAACACAGTGTCAGTTTCCAGATGTACAGTGACAGCACAAAGCTCTTCCTCACCGCCACCCCTCTTGATATGTCCACTGTCTCTGAATTGTCTGAATTGACTGCTTGTCTGGCATCCAGTACTGGATGAGCAGAAATTATATCCAACTAAATATTGGGAAGACTGAAACCATTGTCTTCGATCCCTGCCACAGACTCTTTTTCCTCGCCACTGATTACATCCCTCTCCTTGGCAACCGTCTGAGGCTGAACCAGACTGTTTGCAATCTTGGTGTCAGATTTGACCCCAAGATGAGAATCCAACCACACTCATTCCATCACTAAGACTGCTTATTTCAACCTTCATAACATTGCCTGACTCTGCCCCTGTTTCTGCTCGTTTGCTGCTGAAACCTTTACCCATGCCTTTGTCATCTCTAGGCTTGGCTATTTTAATGCATTTCTGCCTCCCATGTTCTAGTCGCTGTGAACTGAGATTATTTAAAACTCTGCTGTCCATCTCCTAACTTGCACAAAGGCATTTCATCCATCGCTGATGTGCTCACTGACTTACATTGGCTCCAAGTTAAGCAATGCTTCGATTTTAAAATTCTCATCCTTTTTTCCGAATCCCTCCATGGCCTCACCCCTCTCTGTCTCTGTAATTTCCTCCAGCTCTACGATCCTCTGCGATGTCTGCACTCATCTAATTCTGGCCTCTTGAGCAGTCCTGATTTAAATCGCTCCACCATTTGCAGCCATGTCGTCAGCTGGCAAGGCCCTAAGCTGTGGAATTCTTTCCCTAAACCTCTTCACCTCTCAACCAATGCTCACTCTAAGCTGCATGGATGAGCAGATGTGCAGCAATCTGGAACGTACCACGCAAGAACAAAATGGCCATGCACAACCAATGTTCCCTTTAATTTGCGTACAATATTAAAGGGACCGCGCAGTGCAACAAGCAGGCCATGCGCAGCAAAGAGAATTTTGAGGCAATATTCCTCTCTATCTCTTTTTCCCCCTTTAACGTGATCCCTATAATCTACCCCTTTGACCAAAACTTTGGTCATCTCCTTATGTGGCTCGGTGTCAAATTTTGTTTTACAATGCTCCTGTGAAGCACTATATAAATGCAAGTTGCTATTGTTGTTTATTTCATCATATTCCATACACTAATCTTTATTTCTCCATGCTCTACACACTATATTTGAAATGTGATGCAGCTGGGCACTGAAAGCTCCCATTGCTTGTAATTTAACTTTGGTAAGACCTACGTGGACTCACTCCATAGTGTCCTAAATCTATCTTACTTGTCTAATTAGTAATAATAATTCAATCTCACTTGAACTGCTGGCGTCTGGTGAACCAGTTTGTAAATTTAAGCAGTCATGTTTTGTTGAGTAACATAACTTTACAATTTACGATGTTTTATTGCATCACAATTGGAAGCAAATGTTGTAAAAAATCAGGGAAGGTGGTTTTATAATGACATTGTTTTAACCACACGGGAATGACCTATTAAAACATTATTGGCTTATTAACAGGAAATACATAATCCATCAGTTTAACAACTGGTTTTCGCTGTATGCTGCCATATATGATGCATTATCGTAGTAGATGTGGAGAGGGGGAACATAGGTTTAAAGAATTTCATAAACTTGGTTTGCTAAGTCAGTTGAGAAAGTATTTCCAACATGACCGTTTGCTCTACATGCACTTTACTTTCTGATTTTATACAAACGATATTTCATGCCAAACATGGCATGAAGTCAGTAATTAATGAATTGTTGCACTGAAGTAAAAACCATTATTTTATAATGAGGCACACGGAAGCTGCAGTGATATGTTGGCTATTAATCTCTGATGGCTTTTTGCTGGCTATGATTGTGGAGTTGCCAGGTTCTCGTTGTACTGCAAGCTGGCCTCAGTCCAAGCAGCGCCCAGGTGATAAGACAGCAGAGATTTGGAGGCGCATGTTTTGTCATGTGGCATTCCAGTTCTACTGCCACTTTGGTGCCAGCATGCACTGCAATGGTATCAACGCAAAAGTGACGGTGCAAATGCACCCTAAATCTGGACATTCTGAAAAGCTGCTAAAGTTCTATCTCCTAACCTGCAGATTTTGTGAACTCTAATCTTCATTTTTCCTTTCTGTTCAGGCCCTCTGTTTAAGGACATCCTAATTTGTTGGGCACAAGGTCTCTCCACTATCCTTATACCTTACACATATCAGCAGCACTTGTTGAATGCTGGTTTGGCTTAGGAGTACAAGACACACCTTTGGGTCAATTTTCATTGACGTCACCCTGCAGGGCGGTAACAGCCTCCAAATGGGGTCAGAAGCCTTACTGCATGCCTGATTCAGGTAATAGGACCCTTCGAATATGGAAATCAGAATCGCATGATGTGAATAGGACCCCAATTGCTGTTTTAGGTAGGAGCTGGTTGGACCTGCACAGTTCTGGTTTTGACCAGCTCCATGGATGACTGAGGAGAAGAAGCCTGCTAGAGGTGAGCCTTGAAATACCTTTGTGAGTCTCAGAACTGCAAGTGTGCAGATTCCAAGGCCCACAGAAATAACCTGGGGCCACTGCCATCTCTAGACCCCACCCACAGTGATACACAAGAACACAAGAAATGGGAGCAGGAGTAGGCCATTCAGCCCTTCGAGCCCGCTCTGCCATTCAGTGAGATCATGGCTGATCTTCTACTTCAACACCATTTTCCTGCACCATCCCCGTAACCTGTGATGTTTTTAATAAGTAGAAATCTATCAATCTCAGTCTTGAACATACTCAACGACTGAGCCTCCACAGCCATCTGGGGCAGACAATTCCAAAGATTCAACACCCTCTGAGTGAAGAAATTCCTCCTCATCTCAGTCCTAAATGGCCTGCCCCTTATTCTGAGACTGTGTCGCCTGGTTCTGGGCTCCCCAGCCAGGGGAAACATCCTTCCTGCATCAAGCTTGTCGAGCCCTGCAAGAATTTTGTATGTTTCACAGAATCACAGAAATGTTACAGTGCAGAAGGAGTCCATTCGGCCCATCATGTCCACACTGGCTCTCTGAAAGAGCAATTCACTCAGTTCTATTCCCCTGCCTTCTCCCTGTAACCCTGCACATTCTTCCTTTTCATAAAACTGTCTAATTCCCTTTTGAATGCTTCAATTGAACCTGCCTCCACCACTTTCTCAGGCAGGGCATTCCAGACCTTAACCACTCTCTGTGTGAAAAAGTTTTTCCTCATGTCACTTTTGCTTCTCTTACCAAATGCTTTAAATCTGTGCCCTCTCTTTCTCGATCCTTTCATGAGTGGGAACAGTTTCTCTCAATCTACTCTGTCCAGACCACTCATAATTGTGAGTACCTCTATCAAATCACCTCTCAGCTTTCTCATCTCCAAGGAAAACTGTCCTAACTTCTCCAATCTATCTTCATAACTGAAGTTCCTCATCCCTGGAACCATTCTCGTGAATCTTTTCTGTACTCTCTCCAATGCCCTCACGTCTTTCCTAAAGTGCAGTGTCCAGAACTGGATGCAATACTCCAGCTGAGGCCAAACTAGTGTCTTATACAAGTTCAACATAACTTCCTTGCTCTTGTACTCTATGCCCCTAGTAATAAAGCCCAGGACACTGTATGCTTTATTAACTGCTCTCTCAACCTGCCCTGCCACCTTCAATGGCTTATGCACATATACACCTCAGTCCTTCTGCTCCTGTACCCACTTTAGAATAGTACCCTTTATTTTATATTGTCTCTCCATTTTCTTCCTACCAAAATGAATCACTTCACATTTCTCTTCGCATTGAACTTCATCTGCCACCTGTCTGCCCATTCCACCAACTTGTCTATGTGCTTTTGAAGTTCTGCATGATCCTCCTTACAATGCTTCCAAGTTACGTATCATCTGTAAACTTTGAAATTGTGCCCTGTAAACCAAGGTCTAGGTCATGAATATATATCAGGAAAAGCAAGGGTCCCAACACTGATCCCTGGGAACTCCACTACAAACCTTCCTCCAGCCCAAAAAACATACATTAACCACTACTTTTTGTAACCTGTCACTCAGCCAATTTTATATCCATGTTGCTACCGTCCCCTTTATTTCATGAGCTACAAGTTTGCTCACAAGTCTGTTGTGACATTGTATCAAATGCCGTTTGAAAGTGCATGTACACCACATCAACAGCATTGCCCTCATCAACCCTCCCTGTCATCTCCTCAAAAAACTCCAGCAAGTTATTTAAACATGATTTTCCCTTAAGAAATCCATGCTGGCTTTCCTTAATTAACTCGCATTTGTCCATGTGACAAATGATTTTGTCCTAAATTATTTTTTCTGGAAGTTTTCCCACCACCGAAGTAATGACTGGCCTGTAGTTGCTGGTCTTATCTTTACACCCTTTTTTGAACAAGGGTATAACATTTGCAATTCTCCAGTCCTCTGGCACCACTCCTGAATCTAAGGAAGACTGAAAAATTACGGCCAGTGCCTCTGCGATTTCCACCCGCATTTCCCTCAGTATCCTTGGATGCATCTCATCTGTTCCTGGTGCTTTATCCACTTTAAGTACAGACAGCCAATCCTATACCTCCTCTTTATTAATTTTAAATCCCTCTAGTGTCTGACTTGCCTCCTCTTTCAAAGTTGCCTGGGTTGCATCTTCTTCCTTGGTAAAAACAGATGAAAGTATTCATTTAAAACCTCAGCTATTCCCTCTGCCTCCATGTGTAAATCCCCTTTCTGGTCCCTAATTGGCCCCACTCCTCCTTTTACCACCCTTTTACTATTTATCTGCGATAGAAAACTTTGGGATTTCCTTTAATGCTAGCTGCCAGTCTCTTTTCATGCTCTCTCTTTGCTTCTCTTATTTGCTTATTTGAACTTGCTTATCTAAACTTCCACACCCACTGCCACCCCACCAAACCCTGCACCTTATCTAACTTATCTCGGCAATTCCAGCCCTTTACCTTTGCCAAATCTGGCGAGCTGCGCGGAATGAAAATTTCACTTAGGCCAGGCCCTCAAAAATCATGGGAGCCTGTTCACCAGTGGAATGGGGGACTGACAACAAGGCAAAATAAACCGCCTTTGTATGAGCAGGCAAAGTGCATTGTACTAAGCTGGACCAACAAAGCATTCATAGTCAGCCACAAATTGAAAGACGGAAAATGGTAAACTGGTAAGGAATTAGATGCTATTGAGTACATTTTAATAGTTAGCACTTCCAGTTTAACAGAGGGACAGATTAGACCATCAAATTTGAAGGTCAGTCTGCCCAATTTGTGGGCCTCCCAATTTTCTGCTGTTAAATTTGCTTGGACATTTTAATATTGATGGAGCTTTCATGGCAAAATTTATGGAACGGCAAAGCAGCAGTTTCTTACCGTTCAATTTATTCCTTTGCCCAGTGGTATTCTTTAGTGGCTGTAATAAAATTCTTGTTGAAACACTATTTCTTCATTTTCAGCAGATATTGCAATATTTTATTATCAGTCTGGGGTGACTTCAATTACAAGTGCAAACAAATAACATTTTCATATTATTTTAGAATTAATAGAGCAATTATTTTCAATGCAGAACCTCACAAATTGAACATTGACCTACATTAACCTCTTGGGAATAGAGTGACGAAGATTTTTCCATGTAGACTTGTTTTTTTTACAGGAAGCCTGCAATGTTTTATTCCCTACCAAACACACAGGCTTTCTGTTACTTGAGGTGTTTGTGTAAGCAAGAATTTGATGAATGCCCTTTTTTACCAAATGGAACCAGCAGCCTCCTCTTTAATTCTACAAACAGAACTCAAATAATTTGAGGCCTGTGACAATGGCCTGGGTCCTCATTAATGAAGCACCCTTTGGCTAAGAAGGTAGCCCTTTCCTGATTCTCCTTCAGATGAGTGTGCAGGAACTGCAAGAGCTCATGCGTTCCCTTCAAGGGGGTTCTCTTGTCATCTCAAGGACCCTTGCACATACCTATCATTCCAATTATACAATGGTTCTTATCACTTTCACACACTGTTCAAACATATTAGAAATGCCACAGGCTGCAACACCCAGCTGAAGTGTCATTGTAATGCCATCCATTTTAGTATTTCTAATGGACAGAAGACAAAGATAAAGGAGTGCTTTCAAAATGTGGTGCTTAAATTTACTTACTGTTGTACTTCAGTAGGTGACAGCTGGCCAAGTAGATTCTGTACTTCATTCCTCTTTGCAGTCGAGTCATCACCTCACAGAATCACAGAATTGTTACAGCACAGAAGGAGGCTAGTCGGCCCATCGTGTCCGCACCAGCTCTCTGAAAGAGCAATTCACTCAGTTCCATTCCCCCGCCTTCTCCCCATAACCCTGCACATTCTTCCTTTCCATAAAACTGTCCAAAGATTCAACACCCTCTGAGTGAAGAAATTCCTCCTCATCTCAGTCCTAAATGGCCTGCCCCTTATTCTGAGACTGTGTCGCCTGGTTCTGGGCTCCCCAGCCAGGGGAAACATCCTTCCTGCATCAAGCTTGTCGAGCCCTGCAAGAATTTTGTATGTTTCACAGAATCACAGAAATGTTACAGTGCAGAAGGAGTCCATTCGGCCCATCATGTCCACACTGGCTCTCTGAAAGAGCAATTCACTCAGTTCTATTCCCCTGCCTTCTCCCTGTAACCCTGCACATTCTTCCTTTTCATAAAACTGTCTAATTCCCTTTTGAATGCTTCAATTGAACCTGCCTCCACCACTTTCTCAGGCAGGGCATTCCAGACCTTAACCACTCTCTGTGTGAAAAAGTTTTTCCTCATGTCACTTTTGCTTCTCTTACCAAATGCTTTAAATCTGTGCCCTCTCTTTCTCGATCCTTTCATGAGTGGGAACAGTTTCTCTCAATCTACTCTGTCCAGATCCCTCATGATTTTGAATACCTCTATCAAATCACCTCTCAGCCTTCTCTTCTCCAAGGAAAATAGTCCTAACTTCTCCAATCCATCTTCATAACTGAAGTTCCCCATCCCTGGAACCATTCTCATGAATCTTTTCTGTACTCTCTCCAATGCCCTCATGTCTTTCCTAAAGTGCGGTGCCCAGAACTGGACGCAATACTCCAGCTGAGGCCGAACTAGTGTCTTATACAAGTTTAACATAACTTCCTTGCTCTTGTACTCTATGCCCTTATTAATAAAGCCCAGGATACTGTAAGCTTTATTAACTGCTTTCTCAACCTGTCCTGCCACTTTCAACACCTGATGGAATATTCACAGAATTTGCTATTTGGGGCTGTAACCATAATTATTCTAGGTTTATGTCCAGCTCTTTAAAATCTAACTGGCTTATGAAAAATAATCAAACTTCTTTGTGTTTCAAACTGTAAAAATAACTTGTGTATTTTATTCATTCAATGAGGCTGAAATCATTCCGTGAAATCACCCTATTGTGTGTAATAAAGGCCCGCTGGGGGCAATAATCTGACCGAGAGCTTCAAAATCATTGTGGGTAATGTTAGCAAAGTACTTTAAGGCATTAAATGACATACCTCTGCTAGTTTAATACAGGTATTAACCTTCTTTATTTTGAACCTCCACTAAGAAAGCTGATAGAGTAATGCCATATGGACACCTTATGCATTTGTCCACAAATATCACCACAGTATGAGAAAAAGAAGTTGCATTTATATAGGGCCATTCATGACCTCAGGTCATCTCAAAGTGTTTTACAGCCAATTAAGTACTGTTGAAGTGTTGCAATATAGGAAATTTCTGTGCTTATGTGTATATAGGATATCTTACCTGAAAAACTTGTGAAGTTCAAGAGTTCACCTGTAAAATCAAATAAGAGATAATCATTTCATTTCAAACATAATTTGCAACAGCAGCAATGGACTCTGCATCCTGCCATTAGCTGTAGCTAAAGACTAACACTAGAAAAGAGAAGGCTGAGGGGTGACCTCATCAAGGTCTTTAAAATTATGAAGGGGTTTGATAGGGTAGACTTAGAGAAGATGTTTCCACTTGTGGGAGACTCTGAAGGCAGGGGTCATAAATTTAACATAGCCGCTAATAAATTGAATAAGGGGTAAAGAGAGAACTTCTGTACCCAAAAAGTGGCTAGAATGTGGAATTTGCTATCACATGGAGTAATTGAGGTAAATAAATCCCTTTAAGGGGAAGCTAAATAAGTACATGAGGGAGAAAGGAACAGAAGGAAATGCAGATTGAATTAGAAGAAGTAGCATGGGAGGAGGCTAGTGTGGAGCATAAATAGCAGCATAGACCAATTGGGCTGGATATGCTGTTCCTGTACAAATAATTCTACATAATTCTAGGTAGGTGGCACTGAAATTTGACCCTATTACTACTGATCCTGGTCATGCAGTTGTGGCTGGATCATCTCAGCTATTCAGTGTCAGGTCAGCTACTCTTTATTTTGAAAAATCTGCATGCTCATCGAGGTGAAGGTCAGTGTTGGGGATAGAGCATTTTCTCATTTCACACATCCAATCTCAGCATCAAACATTCCCCGGTCAGGGACAGCACAGATATCTGTGGAGTATTATTCCATTATATTATCAGCTCTGCAGCGATGCAAAGCGATTTCCGCAATCAGCATGACCAAGTCTCCTGTAAGGTGCTCCCTGAGTGAGGAGAGGTTGAGAGGCAGATGGCTGGGAAAATCTCCTGGAGCCTTCGAGGACAGAGTAACAAGCTTCCAGTAATCTTTTTCTTGCAATAGCCTGAGGAGTCTGGCATCAAAGCTCCATCAAGTATAAGCATTGTAGGTGCTTAGAACAGCAGGCTCTCCCACATCGTGCCTGTCCATCATTAGCAACATCGCCTTTTCATGTGACTTCTGGTTTTCAACACTGTTGTTCCTTTCTTGCGTGTATTTCTTTGATGTCAATTGTAGACCTTTTGGAGGAAGAAAATATAATGTTAAGGGAATGTGAGTGGCATAGACACTTTAACCTGTGAGTGACCTTTGTTTAACATTAGCTAGCTGGGGCACTTCGTTACAGAAATATTCAGTTTGCTTTATTTAGACTGCAAGAACAAAGGGGCTACCTCTGAGATCACATTCTGATGATTTTAGCACAAATCACATAAATGATTCCCAGTTGTCCTAATTTTTCTTAAAAATTAAAGTACAAATCTCACATCATTCAGTCTCATGGAAAATTACAATTCCAAATTATATGTAAACTGGCCTTTTATTATGACAAATCTGTCCAAGAAAATCTCAGAGAAGACTTCCCATTAATTTAAAATGTCTCTCCCCTGCCTGCTCTATGACTATTTCTATAATCCTATTATTCTTGTGCTTCCAAGTATCTCAATTTCTTTCTGTCCAATAAGACAAGGTAATACGCATTGTGTAAATCATGTATATTTGGACTAGAAATTCCTTTTCAGACTCGGCCTTACAGTTCCTTTTTTTATTAAATGAGACATTGCAAATATACTTACATGGGAATACCAAAGCAGTACTGCATGGTTAGTCTTTCATTTATCAAATAAACGTGGGAGAAGGGAGGCAGACAAATCAACTCTGGGTACGAGGGAAGGGTTATAGAACTAAAAAGATAGTTTTGTTGCGCTTATGAAGAAACTTGACCACTAAGATGTGGAAATGAAATTCTTAAAGCCTCCCATATTTCTAAATACAGTGAAAGATACTTTTGAAACAGGCTGTGCAGCCTCTTTAAATTTCAAGTATCAGCTATTCTGTCTTTCTGCCTGCATTTGTTAATTGGTTTGTGTCATGAACATGCTATGCTAAATGATGATTTTAATTAATCATTTGGAAACCTAAATTAAACTTTTAAAAAGAAAGCAGCTGAGTTGGTGACAATAATTTGCATTGAAATACCTCACATTCCAAGGTATCAAGGTAGAGATGCATGTCTGAATAGCCCTCATCCAGAACATTGGCTTGAGCAGTTTGAATGAGCAACCTGGTATCGCTTTCATTAGCAGGACATTCAAAGCCATCTTGGAACGGTAATACTAGTGCAGATGAACTTAAAGGGGTAAACATTGAAACAATAAGATCTGAGAGATATTGGAATTCATAGACTTGGATCTCATTAAAGTGCAAAGGAGAATACACTGGGACAAACATGTGACAGTTTCTCCATCTGTGTGAAAACCTGGAGTTCCTTTTGGACACATGAGAGAAGCTTCTGAATTAACCAGTGCAGGACCCAAGTGGTCTGTCGGTCTGTCTCTCTCTCTCTCTTCAGGTAACACTGTAAGTTTTGAATCCTGCCTGTGGGCTACAGAACATCTAAGACTATCATTGCTGCAGGTAGAAACTATGAGGGAAAAACCATCTACTTTACTGTTTCCAAGAAAACCCTGAACCAGGTGGCCACCTCTACCAGCCAGAAACATCAGGACCATGAGTTCAGCTGGAAGACAACTGAATTACCAGACACCACAGACTGTATATTCTTTTATTTGTTCTGGACTCTAACCCAATTTATCCTGCTTCACTCTGCAACCTATTTGAGTATGTGTGATTCTCATTTGTGTGTATGTGTGAAAGTTGGAGCATAGTTTATTATTTTTACTTAGATTGGGTTTTGATTTTAAGTACAATAAACTAACCTCTTTCTTGTTTAAACACAAGAAAACCTGTCCGATTGTTTCTTTTCTGATCAGAGCACATAAAGAGTTAAACATTCACTGAATTGGCAAGCACAGCCACTGTTTAAAAGAAATAAACCCTGTTGCGGTCAAACAAGGAGAGGGACAAGAGGGTAGCCTTTTCCCCCTCCTCACCTGATCGTAACACTGTCAAATATTGCCAAATGAATCATTCAATTTCAATTCAATCCGGCCAAAAATTCCAGAAGGTTTGTGCTCCATTTTATAATGCTGATCTAAAAGGAAAAGGAAAGAGCAGCATTACAGAAAATGACAGTATAAACCAAAGCATAAGCACAAATACTGCAGCACATTAGAATCATAGAATCACCCAGCACAGTAGCTGGCCATTTGACCCATTGTGCCTATGACGATTTTTTTGTAAGAACAAACCAATTAGTCCCACTCTCTTGCTCTTTCCACATAGCACTTCAAATTGCTTCTTTAAGCATTAATTAGTTCCGCGAGTGTATTCCAGGTTTAAGTTGTCTGGTTATGGTTCAGAATATGCATAACTACTGATCCAGAAGTGTCGTTTGTGTAATAGTGCAGATATTCATTCAATCACTACCCACATATGTCTTCTAGATTGTCCTACATGGAGGTATGTTTATATTTGTGAATCATAAAAATAATGCAGGACTAATTAATCTCATTCTGGAAGTATTTCTTATTTAATTTTGATAGAGGAAGGGAGAGATGGACCAAATAGAATTTATTTTGCGAGATAATGATCCTGATGCTATTAATTGCTCCAAAAGACAGAGGAAGGTTATATAAATCAACCACGACCTGACTAAATAAAGGGACAAGTGAAGAGAATACCCAATAGAGGCAATATTTCAAGTATGACAAGACATCTGAAGAATATTTCAAGCAAAACCCTGTGGGGTGTAAGGAAAATAAGCAAGGGTGCAATAACTCTTCAAACATTTGCCATATCATCCTGCTACAGGAGATTTGGCTAAAAAAAAAGAGAATGACAGGTCAAGTGAGAAGGGAGCTAAAACTTTGGCTCCTAACATTTGGCAGACAATATAACAGCACAGTAACAGGCTATTCGACTTTGCTAGTGTTTATGCTCCATACAAGCCCCCTCCTGCATCCTACTTTATCTAATCCTATCAACGTATCCTTCTATTCCTTTCTAGCTTCTCCTTAAATGCATCTATATTATTCTCCTCAACAACTTCATGAGGTAGAAAATTCTACATTCTAACTATGCTCTGGGTAAAGAAGTTTCTCCTTTGTTCCTTATTGGATTTATTAGTGGCTATATTGTATCTTTGTCCTTTAGTGTTGGGTCTCACACACAGTGGAAACATCTTTTCTACATGTATCCTCAGAAACCCCTTCATAATTTTAAAGATTACACTTGGATCACTCTTCAGCCTTTCCTGCTCTGGAGAAAAAGAGCCCGTGGGATTAACCTCTGAGCAGCTGACCGAAGGGGGGAGTGCAACAGGAGCAAGTCCATTCCACCAACAAAGAAGCCAGTGCCATTTCGAGGCCGTGGCCTCCTTTAAAAGGCTTCAGGGAGCTGCCTGCCCCATTTGTGATTCTCCATGCAGCTTTTTGAACGCAGGCTGACTCAATATCAAGAGGCCAAAAAGCTGCCAGCTCAACAGCAAGGTAAGTTTGGCAAGGGCGGGGGATCGGGGTGCAATTTTATTTTTGAGGGGGGTGGGGGGAGGGGCAGCCCAGGGCAGTAGCAGCTGCCCAGATTACTTTTGTGGGGCCTAAATGGGCATTCCTGCTCCTTCTGGCCCCATGAAAATAACTACAAATTTAGCTTTTCCACAGTCCCAGAGTGCACAGTTCGCACTTTGAGAGCTCTATCCTAAAAAGTACATCGTAGGGACCAGATTTGCACATTAAAAGGGGCCCATCACATGAAACAGGAAGATTCTTCAAACACCCGGAGATAGGCCCCTATGAAAATGATAGCCGCAGCACTTCAGCACTAATGGAGTAGTAAGTCTGCTCGCCTCATTTTGAGGCTGTTACCACCCCATTAACACCGGTTTCAGCAAATTGAAATCAACCCCATGTCCTCGATCTGCACCGAGGTAGAGTTTCTGCAGGATAACCTTTGTTCTAATCCTTTGCATTGCTAATAAATTGCTTTTCATAGAATCAGAGAATGATCAGCCATGATCTTGTTGAATGGTGGAGCAGGTTTGAAGGGCCAAAATGGCTTACTTCAGCTCCTATTTCTTATGTTCTTACATTTCTATAATACAGCACAGGAGGCCATTCAGCCCATTGTGCCTCATGCCTACTCTTCAAAAGAACTATCCAATTGCTCCCATTTCCCTGCTCTTTCCCCATAGCCCTGCAAGTTTTCCCTGAAAAATATTTATCAAATCCCCTTTTCAAAGTTATTATTGAATCTGCTTCCACCATCCTTTCAGGTCAGATGTTCAAAAGCAAACCCGGTGTCTAACCAGGGTGTATTGTTTGTCTGAGTGTCTGCATCACAAATTTCAATTGGCCAGATGACAGTAAACAAGAGCTCAGAGGCTGATGAATAAAAACAAGGTGTCATCAGAGAGTGACCATGTTTGTTTCTGAGCCAAGGCTAACCATTTGGAACTGTGCACAAAATTAATTTAACTGAAGTGTTGTGCGGTCTGACATTTTTATAGGGAGCTAGGGATGAATATATAACATTCCATTTAGCCATTTAAGTATCATACACCTAAATCCAAACCTTCTGTCTTTCACATTCTGTCACATAGAACTCTGGCTCCACTATATATGTCTCTTCCAATTTTAAATATTGTATATAAGCTTGGAAACCACTGCAGTAAAACTACTGATCGGCTGATTAAAGTATAGTTTTCTTTTTTGACTTAGTTTTGCGCCCTACCTCGGTGCAGATCGAGGACTTGGGATTGATACCAATGTTGGTTGTGCCAGTGATTGCTGCGTTTGTACTTGCTCTGTACAAAGTTTGGATAAATATATTAATGTCAATTTTAATCAGACAAATGAGACTGTCTACAATGCTAGTGTTAGACATGCTTGACTAAAGGCCTGTGGAGCACATGTGGGGAGCAATGATGTAATTGTAACCAGTCAAAGGAAAATGAATGTGGTCCTGGTGAAGGTTTGAGACTTCTTGTTTCAGCTTTCAAAGATGAACTGATGATGAATCATGCACATTTCCGACCTTTGAAGATGTAACCCTTTTTCAAGACTGTGATTCTGTTTGAGCTGTAACTGTTTGTTCTCAATGTGCTTTGTGCTGCTTGCATGAGACCCTATGTTGGAGATGAACATCGTGTTCATATTTGTTCAAAGACTTCTTGAGCTGCTGTTGTAGGCTTAGTTTTGTTGGGCTATTTCTGTGCTAACAAGGTGAGGAATATTAGTGCTTGCATTAAACAGCCTGAAGTCAGGTTCAGCAGGATGAAAGTTTCTGCTCGTTTGTGTGGTTTTAGCAGTCCAATTTGCCTGAAATTGCCAAACCAGCATATAAATTGGGGAATTTTCAAGTTAAGTCGAGCATAAATCGAGTTTTTGTGATCTGTAATACTGGCTTAGAAAGCATCATGCTGGAAGCTCTCCCCACCCACAAAGCAGGCCATGCCCCCAGATTGAACTAATCAACATGGTGAGTTTCCACTAATGGTGCCTCTTTGGGGTCTTTGAGGAGGCTTTTCAAATTGAGCTCAATTTTTCAGCACAAAGGCACTAGAAGGCACCTTCTTAAAAGCATTTAAATATCAAAACAATTAATGTATTAAGAACACCAATAAAACTATGGTACAGTATCATGTTTTTCAGTCATTTATTGTGATTTAAAATCATGTAATTGACAGGTGATGGACTAGATACTTTAATGAAAAATGCTTATGTTATGTGATAAACCCATTTCTGATTATAGTATTAAAACTGCTGCTGGTTATTACTCTTAAAAAATGCATCAACGAATATTTTTTAATGCAAGGGTAAAATGCAAAAACAATCAAGTTCTAAAATGCTGCCTTAAGGCACTGGTTCACACAAGATTTTATGTTTGGGGCTATGCAAATGAGTATGAGCGGAAACTTGAACTTTAGGCCAGAATTTTATGGCCACCCGCAGGAGCGGGCTGAAGGCGGGGGATGTGTTCGTAAAATTGAGTGGGAGGGAGGGGGGGTGCCGTTCCCGTCGCCTTCCCGCCCCCACTGCAATTTTACGAGGGGCGGCGTCAGCAAGAAACGGCCCACTCGCCTCAGGTTAATTAAAAGTATTTTACCAGCGGTGGACGGGCAGCTCAGGCCCTTCAGGAGGCCACCCATAAAAACCTTTCGGCCTCCTCGTGGGCTGGGGGGGCCCTGCTGATCGGGCACCCTGTGCCACATGGAGGGCCTCCTATGGCCCAATCGCCCCCATTGAAATATATTACCCCCCCCCCCCCTTTATGGCCAGTGGGTGGGGCCTCCTGCCCGATGTAAAATTCCAGCCACAGCTTCACCAGAAAACCAGTGCAATTACTCAAAACTGTGCTAGTTTTCTGAATTGAATTTTTTGCTCCAGTCTCCATGCAAACTCATTCACATATTGCTGAATGTAACATCTTCCATGAACCAGTGCAATCAAGCAATGTTTTTGAATGTAATTGTGTTTGCTTCCTTTGCTTGCATTAAAAAATTTCCTTTACATATTGAAGAGTGGTTACCTGGTGTTGGTTTAGGATAACTGAAAATGGATTTATCAAAGATGGAAACAGTTTGGATATACCTGTCTAGTCTGCTGTGATTCAGTTGGTAGCACCCTTGTGTCTGCAACCAGAACGTTGTGGGTTCAAAGTCCCACTCTAGAGACTTGATCACAAAACTCTAAATGAGCATTCCGGTGCAGTACTGAAGGAGTTGCTGCTTTTTAAATGAGACATTAAACCAAAGCGCCACCTGCTCTCTCAGGTGGATATAAAAGATCCCATGGCATTATTTTGAAGAAGAGGAGGGGAGATATCCCTGGTGTCCTGGCCAATATTTATCCTTCAATCAACACACTAAACAATCAGATTATCTGGCCATTATCACATTGCCGTTTGTGGGAGTTTGCTGTGCGCAAATTGACTGTTGTGTTTCCTACATTACAACAGTGACTACACTCCAAAAATACTTAATTTGCTGTAAAGCAGTTTGAGATGTCCTGGGGTCATAAAAGGCTCTCTATAAATGCCAGTCTTTTTTCCTTTCCCCATCTGTGACTAACCGGATTTTAAATAACTGAAAATGACTTTAAAAACTAGTTTTAGTGTTGCACAGTAGTCGATTCCATCGTCATTTTTTTAACATTTATAAGCTATAGCATCCTTACACCGAAGGGAAAATGTTTAATTTTAGGAGCCTTCTCAAAGGCCTAAAAACAGGCACAATTAGTGGAAACCCACTATGGTGGTTAATTTGATATGGGATGTGGGTAGTTTTGTGGGTGAAGCTGGCTTCCATATACCAGCCCAAAAGCTCAGTTTGTACAGAACATAATTTCCGTTTGATGTTCCTCGATCTTTTGTGAGGATTTGGCCAATTTTGGTTGAATTGCACTGATAAAACCAGCACCACCTAGTGAGAATTCTATGCCAGTATCATTTTTAATAGATATGCAATAGTGTGTGATGATTTACCCTTTGCCAACAACAAATTCAAGAGTGTTATATCTCTATAAACCTGAGGGGTAGCATTGGATGCATCGCAATCTCCCTTTAGCTGATGTTGCTGTTATAATTGCTTAATATGATGGGGCTCCTTTCACATGACATAGAGTAGATATCAAAATGAACTGTGGTGATTGGAGCAGTAACTGGAGAATACAAGCTCAAAGTGGAAAGCTGAAATGGAAACAGAGCAGAATTTTTCTTTCTCTTTCCAGATGCTATCCTATCTGCCGCGTATTTTCTGCTTATTCTGATGGACCTGCTGTGTATTTTTGGCATATTGTCCCAAAGGTATTTGTTTTTGCTTGCGTGCTTATCAAAGAAACATCAATATGTAAAAACGCTGAACAAGAAATGTATGATTCACAAAGAATTTTCCCTGTATAGTTAAATAGTTTGACATTCTTTGCAAGGCCCTGTTACTGACAATTTTTCCTTCGTGATGAATACCTAATATAGGTAACCATTTAACATTACATTCACAATGATTAAAGGTTATGGTTAATGCTTAATTGTCATCAAAGGCCTCATCCATTGGTGCATTAGTGCTGACAATGGTCCGGAATTGGATTATTTCCTCTATAAATAATGGGAATGCATTAATCTCTAAACTAACTGAGAGACACACTGAAATGATGAAATTTGATCTTATTCATTACTTATACATGCTTTTGAAGTTTACTTTTTTGTGCACTAAAAATAGCTCACAGATTTTTTGATCAAAATTTCCCTCTTGGCCTTTGTGATATTTTCCATTATTAAGATCTGTGCCACAATAGCAACTTTCAGAGTTTCGAGACAAGATGTGCTTTTTTTTGTGTAAAATTCTGTCGTGGACATCACTTATGTTCCATGGATCGGAATGCTCACAAAAATAAATTTGAAAATAAGTCTATGAGAAGACTGGGTAAGTGTAAATGTAAGGACAATTAATCTCTGTAATTTAGATAAGCTGACAAAAGTCTGTCTGATTTCAAACATCGGGATGGATTTTATTCCGACGACTGGGGCGCTGGCAGCACGCCAAAAGGTGGGGGGTAGACCCCACTTTGGCCCTCCGTCGGGCTCTCATTGCTATTTCACGGCGAGCAGCCAATTAACTGCCAGCTGTTGGAAACATCGTCCTTTCCCAAAGGAAGGTCGCCAAGTCTGCAGTATCGGCAGCGCCACCGAGAGGGGTGGCCACTGCTGCTACTGCAGGAGGCCCTGCAGTACTGAAGAATGGAGGAGACCCCAGGAGAGCTGAGTAGGGTTGGACACGCTGGGCCATTCAGGCAGGCCCTGGCGATGGGATGAGGAGGGTGTTAGTGTGGGTGTGGATGTCTTCATTGGGTGGGGGGGTGGCCATCGCTGCTGGGGGGGGGGGGTGGTTCCTACGGGGGTCCAAGGGAGACTTGGTTCCCGCTTGGAGGCTGCCAGGCCTTACTTGACGATGTCTCCACACAGCAGTGGGCCCCTCCATCTTCAATAAAACTGAAACAAAGGCAGGAAGAGGCCAATAAATGGCCACTAATTGGCTAATTAAGGGTCTCAATTGGCCTGGGGCGGGAAGGCTGTCCTCGGCCTTCCCATCCCTGGACAAAATGGCAGGGAGCCCGAGCAGCATCGGGAACAGTGCCCCCCACCCTTTGTTTGCCCCACTGCCTTCGTGCTTGTCTCCAAGGGCAGAATAAAATCCTGCCCATTGTATCTGTGTTATACATTAATATGATTACGGTACATACAGTGCCTGTAATGTTATTTGATCCATGTTAACCATATGACACACTAAGGACCAATCAGATTCCAACGCTGGTTCATACAAGCACTGAACTGTGAGACAGCCACAGAAGCACATTTTTCTACTTTAGTTCATCTGTTTCTGAGTTTATTTGGAATGCTTTTCCCTGTTAGCTCTGTCATATGGCCATGGCCAGACCCGCTGTGGCCAATTTCCCTACCACCCTCTTTTCTTTCAAGGTTTTCTCTCTGCAAATAGTTCAACACCGATAGCATTATACTTCATGTATCCTTCTGATATGGTATTATTTTATGGTCTGTTTGGGAGTTCTCATGCTTTTCTTTACATGTCAGCCATGGCTCAGTTGGTAGCACTCTCATCTCAGTCAGAAGGTTCTGGGCTCAAGCTCCACTTGGGATACTTGAGCATGTAATCTGGGCTGACAATTCAGTGCAATACTGAGGGAGTACTGCGCTGTTGGAGGTGCTGTTTAATGGAGTCATAGAGTTATACAGCACAGAAATAGGCCCTTCAGCCCATTGTGTCCATGCCAACCATCAAGCACCTATCTATTCAAATCCCATTTTCCAACACTTGGCCCATAGCCTTGCATTCTATGGCATTTCAAGTGCTCATCTAAATACTTCTTAAATGTTGTGACGGTTCCTGCATCTACCACCTCTTCAGGCAGTGCATTCCACATTCCAACCACCCTCTAGGTGAAAGAAATTTCCTCAAATCCCCTCTAAACCTCCTGCCCCTTACCTTAAATCTATGCCCCCTGGTTATTGACTTCTCCGCTAAGGGAAAAAGTTTCTTCCTATCTAACCTATCAATGCCTCTCATAATTTTGTATACCTCAATCATGTCCCCCCTCAGCCTTCTCTGCTCTAAGGAAAACAACCCTAGCCTTTTCAGTCTCTCTTCATAGCTGAAATGCTCCAGTCCAGGCAACATCCTGGTGAATCTCCTCTGCATCCTCTCCAGTGCAATCACATCCTTCCTCTCGTGTGGTGCCCAGAATTGTACACAGCACTCCAGCTGTGGCCTAACTAACGTTTTATACAGCTCCATCATAATCTCCCTGCTCTTATATTCTATGCCTCGGCTGATAAAGGCAAGTATCCCATATGCCTTCCTAACCACCTTATCTACCTGTGCTGCTGCCTTCAGTGGTCTATGGACAAGTACACAAAGGTCCCTCTGACCCTCTGTACTTCCTAGGGCCCTACCATCCATTGTATATTCCCTTTCCTTGTTAGTCCTCCCAAAATGCATCACCTCACACTTCTCAGGATTAAATTCCATTTGCCACTGCTCTGCCCATCTTACCAGCCCATCTATATCGTCCTGTAATCTCAGGCTTTCCTCCTCACTATTTATGACATCACCAATTTTCGTGTCATCTGCAAACTTACTTATCATACCTCCTATATTCACCTCTAAATCATTAATGTACACTACAAACAGCAAGGGTCCCAGCACCGATCCCTGTGGTACACCACTGGTCATAGGCTTCCACTCGCAAAAATAACCCTCGGCCATCACCCTCTGCCTCCGGTCACTAAGCCAATTTTGGATCCAATTTGCCAAATTACCCTGGATCCCAAGGGCTCTTACCTTCTTAACCAATCTCCCATACGGGACCTTATCAAAAACCTTACTGAAGTCCATGTAGACTACATCAACTGCTTTACCCTCATCTACATATCTAGTCACCTCGTCGAAAAATTCAATCAAGTTAGTTAGACACGATCTCCCCCTGACAAAGCCATGCTGACTATCCCTGATTAATCCCTGCCTCTCCAAGTGGCTAAAAATGGGTTATAAAACTGGCAAAAATGGATCAGACAAAAAGCCAATGCTCTTTTTTCCCTCTCAGTTGGATGCAAAAGATCCAATGGCATTATTCGAAGAGGAAATGAGAAGCTCTCCCAGTGAATATTCTCGTGAATATTTATCCCTCAAATAACATATCTGAAAAAAAGATTATTGGTCTTGTTGCTGTTTGTGGGATCTTGCTGTGTGTAAATCGACAGTTACATTTTCTACATTACAACAGTGACTACACTCCAAAAATACTTAATTGGCTGCAAAGTATTTTGAGACATCCTAAGGTTGTAAAAGGTGCTATATAAATGCAAGTCCTTCTTTTCGGTATTTAAAAGTTCATAATGTTGTGTTCTCTTGTTACACTTCACTCCATCTTGGATTATTAATTATTAAACTAACAAACTCTATTGAGCCAAATTCTTCACAACACTTCCGGTATTCACTGATGTGGTGAATTACTATATTTTACACCTGGCCATTTATTCATTACCATTTCAATTACAGCGAGAAAAACCTGGATTTCCTTTACCTCCACTATTTTTAGTGAGATATGAGAGCAATGTGGAGGTGCCCTCAATAGTCAAGCTCATTTTATTGTGGTGAGATCCATTTTGGCCAGTTTTCCAACCCATTTTGTATCCACTGAAATGTCTGCTCCAGGTCCCAGGTCTGTTCAGTTGAGGGGTCTGTATACTTTACCCGGCCACTCAGCAGAGCACACATTGCAGATGTTACTGATGAACTCGACAGTTCATTTGGAATAGGCTAACTAACCTTCTATTGGGATAGCTCCAACCGCTTCAACTGTCACCAACTCATTCTGCAACAAGTACCCCCATATCCTCTCTTGATTCCTTCCCATGGGGGAAGAAGAGTTCAAAGGGCCCAATTGCTCCCCTGCATGTGGGAACTCTATTCCTAAAGTGGTGAAAGTGGTGAGAGGCATACATTAGTGCTGGCATTGACAGTGATGGGCATTCTCCGCCAACATCTTCATCCTCAAAGCTGGGAGAGCCCAGCACATCAGCGCAAGAGACAAGGCTGAAAATTTTTCAGCCATCTTTGACCAGAAATGCCAAGTGGATGATCCATGTCAGCTGCCTCCTGAGGTCCACAGCATCACTGATGCCAGTCTTCAGCCAATTTGATTCACTCCATGAGACATCAAGCTGAGCACACTGGATATGGCAAAGGTTATGGGACCTGATAACATCCCAGCAATAGTACTGAAGACCTGTGTTCCAGAACTAGCCATGCCCCTAGCCAAGCTGTTCCAATACAGCTACAACACTGGCATCTACCTGACAATGTGGAAAATTGCCTGGGTATGTCCTGTACACAAAAAGCAGGGCAAATCCAATCCGGCCAATTACTGCCCCATCAGTCGACTCTCAATCACCAGCAAAGTGATGGAAGGTGTCATTGACAAAGCTATCAATCGGCACTTACACAGCAATAACCTGCTCATTGACACTCAGTTTGGGTTCCGCCAGGGCTTCTCAGCTCCTGACCTCAGTACAGCCTTGGTCCAAACATGGAAAAAAAGCAGCTGAATTCAAAAGGTGAAGTGAGAATGACATCAAGACAGTATTTGACCGAATGTGGCATCAAGGAGCCCGAGCAAAATTGAAGTCAATGATAATCAGAGGAATACTCTCCACTAGTTGAAGTCATACCTAGCACAAAGGATGATGGTTGCGGTTGTTGGAGGGCAAACATCTAAGTCCCAAGACATCACTGCAGGAGTTCCTCAGGGTAGTGTCCTAGATCCAATCATCTTCAACTGCTTCATCAATGACCTTCCCTCCATCATAAGGTTCAGAAGTGAAGATGTTCGCCAATGACTGCACAGTGACCATTCGCAACTCCTCAGATACTGAGGCAGTCCATGTCCATATGCAGCAAGACCTGGATAACATTCAGGCTTGGGCTGATAAGTGGCAAGTGACATTTATACCACATAAGGGCCAGGCAATGCAGATCTCCAACAAAAGAGAATCTAACCATCTCCCCTTGACATTCAATGACATTACCATCACTGAATTCCCTCACCATCAATATCCTGTGGGTTACCATTGACCAGAAACTGAACTGGACCATCCATAAAAATACTGTGGCTACAAAAGCAGGTCAGAGGCTGGCAATTCTGTGGTGAGTAACTCACCTTCTGACTCCCCAAAGCCTGTCCACCATCTACAAGTCAGGAGTATGATGGAATATTTGCCACTTGCCTGGATGGGTGCAGCTCCAACAACACTCAAGAATCTCAACACCATCCAGGCCAAAGCAGCCCACTTTATTGCCACCCCATCCACCACATTCAACATTCTCTCCCTCCATTGCCAGCGCACAATAGCAGCAGTGTGTACAATCTACAAGATGCACTGAAGCAACTCGCCAAGGCTCCATTGAAGGCCAAGAGCAGCAGTCACATGGGAACATCACCACCTGCAAGTTCCGATCCAAGCCACACACCATCCTGACTTGGAACTATATCACTGTTCCTTCACTGTCACTGGGTCAAAATCCTGGAACTCCCTTCCTAACAGCACTGTGGGGGTACCTACACCAGACGGACTGCAGCAGTTCAAGAAGACTGCTCACTATCACCTCCTCAAGGATAATTAGGGATGGGCAACAATGCTGGCCTTGCCAGTGACGCTCACACCACATGTAAGAATAAGAAACAGTACCGCCATTATGTTGACTAAAATCAATTGGAAGTTTCAATGAGGGGCTACTAACATGCTTTACACACTGGAGCCAATGATGCTCGGGGTACCATTGTCCTTATGTGCCAAACCTGTGACGGAACAGTGAGTACGTTCTTACAATTTTCTGCTGTTCTGTGTTAATGTGTGAGCATGTATGTGCTGGTACCCAAGTGTCTCCAGGCAGAAATTGCTGCTGAAATGTATCTTGCCTATGGCCATCAAGTTATCATATTTCTTACAGCCATGAAGTGCCATATGCGGAAAGCGGGGGAGGGAGGGGTGTTGGAAAAGGTGACATTAACAGTCAGAACCCTTCAGTTTGCTGCTGCTTCCAAGCAAGTTGCCTGCTTCCTCCAAAAAATACTTTTTCAGCTTGCCCTCAATGAAATTAGCAGATCTTCTTTGTCATTCTGCCTGACCTTCAATTTACATGAGTTATTGTCCTATCAAACTAACACTGGGGTCATCTGCAGTGTCATTCCAATTATAATTGATGAATAGGATCCAGTTTCATCATTTCAATGACTTTCTCAGTTACTCTAGAGTGCAACTCTTTCCCGTTCATTTATACAGGAAATAATAAAACTTGAACTATCATCTGCATTAATGCACCAATGGATGGGCTTTTGATGACAAGTGAACATTGCCTATAAAATTTAATCATGGTTAGAGTAATATTCAACAGTCACCCTATATACATATTAGTCATGATTAAATATTTAAACTTGTGCCTTGCATCAATTGTTTGCAAACCCAGGTCAGAGGCTTTACTGCCATTTCAAAGGTACTGATGGTGCAGCAATGCGTAAATCTTCATATATCTCTTGGCGAGTAAAGGTGGCTTGGACAGAATGATACCTTTATCCCAAAAACAGATGTTGTTGACTGATGTAATGAGCAGCCTAGAGAGTTAGCCTGGCTGGAGAAAGCATAAAAAGTAAAATTTTCAGATGAAAGCAAATATCAGCCTGGCAGATTGCAGGTCGAACAGTGCCAAGCACATCAGAATGAAATAAGGCATTCAACAAGGTGAAAAGTTACAGCAGGAGTTGCACAGAAGGGGAACGGTTTTGAGGCATTGCACTGATACTTTTGTGTAAAATATTATCTGCTTGCTAGGCAAAAAATAGGCCTAATGGGCCTTATGTACAGTGTTGGTCAATTTGGTGCAAGAAAGAGTCTTTTTTTGGTGTTCACAATGTGCTGAAGGTAGCTAGCCAATTGAATAAGAGCAGGGTGAAGTTTTTACCCTGTGGAATAGACAGGATTTCTTTTGAAAGTCAAAAATGTAGACCGACAAAACTGGATCCGAGATGATGGGATTAGCTCAAACTTTTATGCACGAAGAGAATATTCCAGAACAAATTACAAGATTACATAACCCCACCTAAATTTTGATAAGATTACATTTGCACTAATTTAACAATTCTATATAAATTTGTTAATTGACAGGCATTATCAACCACCTCTACACCAGTTCTTAAACTAATACTGTGCGTGAGTCTCAAATACAGCTACTCAAATTGCTATTATTTCCTGTTTTGGCAATGCTGTGGATTTCCTATCCCACTGACTGGCTTCCAGCTGATGACACATAATATGGTTCAGAAGGTTTTTCGCAGCTATTTTAGCCAATTTAACTGACAATGTGGAGATTTTATTTTGGATGGAAGGATACTAGCATCCTTATAAATATCTATCTCCCAGTTTTATTGTTAATGACAGATGTTTGTAGCAGTGAATGTCATTTGTAAAAATAGATTACACTCAATACTTTCATAATCACAGAAAGGTGTCACTATTGCCCAGTTTGCGAACAAACACTTTTTGCAGTACTTATTGGGCTTGTGGTTTATTTTATAGAAAATATTTGACGGGAATAGAAAGTCTCGTAATCTATTCACCATGTGAGTAAAGCCATATAGCTAATGGAGAACGCAGCTGTGAGTGGGCTGAGACAATCAGTCAAGTGGAATAAACTGAGTCTGGATAATTCTGCAACATTTCACCTGTCATATTTAAATGATGCCCAACCACAAAAACTGATCCCGCCTCCTGCTGATATCATTAGGCAGTCGGAGTGGGGCCTCCATCTGCCACTCACCCAATCTGTACCAGAGACAAAAATCGACCCCGTGGTGTTATAGAGTCATTCATAGAGTCATTCGCGGCACAGAAAGAGGCCATTCAGCCCATCGTACCTATGCCAGCTCTCCACGGAGCTCCACTCCCTGGCTCCATCCCCATAGCCCTGCAAGTCTATTTTTCTTAGGTGGCCATCCAACTTCCTCTTGAAATCACTGATTGTCTCTGCTTCCACCTCTCTTGTGGCAGTGAGTTCCAGGTCATTACATCCCGCTGCATTTAAAAGTGCCTCTTTTGCAAAAACTTTCAATCTGTGTCGCCTAGTTCTTGTACCATTTGTTAATGAGAGCAGTTTTTCCTTGTTGAACTTATCTAATCCTATCATAATCTTCTACAATTCTATTAAATCTCCCCTTAATCTCCTTGGTTCGAAGGAGAACAAACCCATCTTTTCCAACCTAACCTTGTAACTAAAAGCCTCCATCCCTGGAACCATTCTGGTAAATCTCCTCTGCATCCTCTGAAGGACCCTCACATCCTATTTCCTATGCTCGTATGTTCCTGAAGTGTGATGGTCAGAAGTGGGCGCAATACTCCAGTTGGGGCTTAACCAGAGTTTTATAAAGGTTCAGCATAACGTCCCTTCTTTTGTACTCAATGTCTCTATTTATGAAGCCCAAGATCCCATATGCTTTATGAACCACTCTCTCAATATGTCCTGCCATCTTCAAAGATCCAAGCACATGTACCCCAGGTCCCTCTGTTTCTGCACACTCTTTATTGCCATTAAGTATATATTGCCTTTCCCTGTTCTCTCTGCCAAAATGCATCACCTCGCACTTGTCAGTATTAAATTCCATCTGCCATCTCTCTGCCCATTCTGCTAGCCTATCTATGTCCTGTTGCAGGCAGTTCATATCATCCTCTCTGTTTGCTGCACCTC
The DNA here is from genome assembly GCF_036365525.1 of Heterodontus francisci. Taxonomy (NCBI): domain Eukaryota; kingdom Metazoa; phylum Chordata; class Chondrichthyes; order Heterodontiformes; family Heterodontidae; genus Heterodontus; species Heterodontus francisci. The sequence goes on along the minus strand of NC_090396.1, from coordinate 57,569,749 downwards.
CATGTTTGGTGTTGTCAGAAAATGTTGAGATTCTACTCTGTATTCCAAGAACACAAGAAATAGGAGCAGGAGTAGACCATATGGCCCATCGAGCCTGCTCTGCCATTCAATACGATCATGCCCGATCTTAGGCTTCAACACCACTTTCCCAACTGCTTTGATTTCCTGAGAGACCAAAAATCTGTCTATCCCAGCCTTAAATGTATTCAACGATGGAGCAGCCACAACTCTCTGGGGTAGAGAATTCCACAGATTCACAACCATTTGAGTGAACTAATTTCTCCTCATCTCAGTCTTAAATGTTCAGTCCCTTATTTTGAGACTGTGCCCTCGTGCTATAGATTCCCTGACCAGTGGAAATAATCTCTCAGTGTCTACCCTATCCAGCCTCTTCGGAATGTTGTATGCTTCAATGGGATTGCCTCTCATTCTTCTAAATTCAGAGAATATAGGCCCAATCTATTCAGCCTCTCAACATAGGACAATTCTCTCATCTGAGGGACGTGTCGTGAATGGGAAGGCATATTGTAGATTACCTTTTTGTTATGTCAGATCCCAAGGAATGCCTCCTGTGTGTTTACATTTATTCTGAAAGGTAATAAATATCACATTTTCAAACTGTTACATTCGAGATAAACTGAGTCAGATTTATTTACAAATAACATAATTTCACAGAAGTGCAATAAAACAGCGAGATAACACTAGCATAAATACATAGAAAGCCAGGGTCCAAACTATAAGTACTGTTGGACTGAGGTATGAGTCTTGCATATACTTTCTGATGCACTACTAGTATATGGGTGAGTAAATCTCACTACCCTCCCCTCCCAACATATAATCCAACTTTGAACTCAACTGAAACAGAACTAAAGATATTGAGGGAAAAAAAGAGAATATATTCTCAGATCGCTAGGCCAATAGAAAGCCACCATTCTATCAAATTCAAAAAAGCGACGGTGCATCCTATCCCTATAATCACTTGGCAAGACATTATTTGCACCTTTTGTAATTCTTGCATTGCTGGTAATGTATTGGTCAAGTATAATAATATTATAGGGGCAGACTACCACATTCTGGTTCATCTGTAGATCAAGAAAGTTGCCCATGTCCTTGCAAACAGTTAAGCTCTGTGCTCTATTTTGTAGGAAATACTGCTTACATCTTAACTCTATTACTAAAACAGATGGGTTAACTTGAGAAATTTACCTCAGAGTATATTTAAGGAGATTTAAAAATTAGTATATCGAAAGGGCAAAGTAGTGTCAAATAGTAAGCTTAAGGTGGACCAGGATACTAAGGATTATGGTTGCTTCAGTTTTGGCTTTGTGGCAGTAAACTCACCTCTAAATCAGAAGATCATGTGTTCAAGCCTCACTGCAGATGCTTTAATGCATAATCCAGGGTGACGCTTCAGTGCCTTACTGAGGGAGTACTGCACTGTTGGAGGTGCCATGTTTCAGGTGAGATGTTAAGCCTGTGCTGTTAGGTGGCCATAAAAGATCCCATCAACTAGAGGCATATAATAATTATAAGTAATATGATACAGAGGAAAAATTGAAAAATATAAAAAATATAGAAGGGAAGCAAAAATGAGATTAGGAATTAAGAGGGAATATGAATGAAGACTGGCAGTTAACATAAAGGGTGGTAGCAAGGAATTTTATAAGCTCACAAGAAGCAAGAAAATAATCAGAGAAGGGGTGGAAATATCTAGAGTTGAAGGAGCTACTGGACTTGAGAGTTAGGGAATAGCGGGGATACTTAGTATGTATTTTAACCTGTTCTTTTCCAGATGAAGGTGCAAGTGTGATTATAGGAATGCATGAAGGGGAGAAGGAGCAAGATCTGGAAGAGCCATATCCTGCGGCGAGTAACTCACCTCCTGACTCCCCAAAGCCTGTTAACCATCTACAAGGCACAAGTCAGAAGTGTGGTGGAATACTCTCCACTTGCCTGGATGGGTACAGCTCCAACAAGAAGCTCGACACCACCCAGGACAAAGCAGCCCACTTGATTGGCACCCCATCCACAAACATTCATGTCTTCCACCACCAACGCACAGTGGCAGCAGTGTGTACCATTTACAAGTGTACCAACTAGAAGGACAAGGGCAGCAAATGCATGGGAACACCACGACCTGCAAGTTCCTGTCCAAGTCACACACCATCCTGAACTGGAACTATATCACCATTTATTTACTGTCACTGGGTCAAAATCCTGGAACTCCCTTCCTAACAGCACTGTAGGTGTACCTACCCCACATGGACTACAGCTGTTCAAGAAGACAGCTCATTACCACCTTCTCAAGGGTAATTAAGGATGGATAATAAATGCTTGCCGAGCCAGCGACACCCACATCCCTTGAATGAATAATAAAAAAAATCTGGAGGTGACTTTTCAAAAGAAAATTATCAACATTTGTGGGACTGAAAAAGTAGAAATGTGACTTGGCCTAGATGATACGCACTGCAGAACAGTGAAGGTGGTTGAGGAGGATAACAGATGCACAAACTATAATTTTCCAAAAGCCTTTGGAAACAAGAATTGTACAAAGGACTAGAGACTAGCAAATGTCATATCCCTCTTCTAGAAAGGGGAAAGCGATAAGCCAGGATATGAAAGTTCACTTAGTCTTAGCTTGGTTGTGTTTACTACTATAGGATTCCATAACAATAGACAACATTAGGGAAGACTTAAAAAGGCATGGACAGGGAAATGACAAAGTTCAGAAGCTGGGGCTCTACAATAAAGTGTCTTCTAATGGAGCTCCACAGTGAAGGAGTTAAGAACAATCAACTGGCCAAAATACCGAATTAATACTTTCACAAAACTGAAAACATATGTGTAGCAAAGTGGCTTAATTTCTGATATGGACTCTTATTGTTCTCATTATATGTTCTAGTTAGTTTACATTTTAATAGTGATTTATTTTCTTGATTTATATCTTTTTCATTGGTTTAGTGTTATAATATTACAATTACCAATAAAAGCAAAGCCATCAATCAAACTGGCATAATTGGTGGTAATTTTAATCATTCTAAAGTTTAAAAGAAATCTTTCTATATTCCAAGGAAGGGAACCCTGTCATCACTGATCCAGATTGGAAAATATATATATTGTTAACTGTGCCACATTTTAAAGATCTAATTATAACATTGTTATGGTGGTTGTTTTCATTGATGTCATAAGTACCCTCCGACATGATGTCACCTTCTGGAAAACATCCGAAGCACATATTCATTTACAGGCCACTTGGGATTGCTGTATGACTCGCAAACCCCTTTTTCCATCAGTAATATCATTCCCACATTTTCCACCAATTCAGTTGAATTCAGGCCAGCATCTCTTTTGATTCATAACATTTACACTCGAACAATAGTTACAGTATAGCAACTTCCATTTCAAGTGCTAGCAACCAATGCGTGGGTCAAAATGGAGCTGCAAACCTGATTTGAAGTGTGCACAGTGAGTTTTCTTCGACATTTTTTCATGGCTGTAAAAATAATTTTTGGACTGGATTTATTAAATGTTTGCTACTCAGCAATCTCTTTTCCACAAGTCAACCTTTGCGTAGCATTTCTTCTTCAGCTTTGTTTCCAGCTCTTGGGGTGCAGGGTCCCACAGGGAGAAAGTGATTTCCCTCGATGGGGGTGGGGAATAGTTATTATTGAGCCCCTGGTGGTCCCACAGACCTTCGACTTATGTAAAGGATGTTGTCTGACTACAGTGTTTTAGTTTGGGTGGAGGCATTTGTTTTCTTGCCGTATGTGTCTGTATTTTCCATCCATGGTTTAGAACTCCCTGATGGTCCAATGCCCTGCTTGGGGTGCTTTACAATTTTTAAATGCTGACAGCTTGCTTGACTGCTACAAATTGACAGCCAGTTTATCCCCTTCTCTGCAGCTGATGGTGTGAGCATTGCATACGTTTGGCAGTTGTGTTACTTCTAATTTAAATATTACCCGCTCCTGATTACCAGGGTTACCTTGACAACAGGTCATGCAGTCCTCGGCAATCATTTTACCTCAGCAAATAAATCCTCTACACTGCTTTCCTCCTTCTTGTTCTTTCTTTGTAAGGAACTTTCTTTATTGCTTCTCTTGTAAGTCCCACATTGGTATTATTTATTTTACCTAAACTCTTCAGTGTTGTGAAATTTTGCTATAAGATGGAGGGTCGGATCACACACACAGAAGAGAATGGGCAAGAGCACCTGCCACTTTCAATTGCTCTCTATTAGCGCAGGTGAACTAGCTCTATAAGACTTAAATAGTAAGTTGAATTATGATGACATGTGGAGACAAGAAGTAACATATGGATTAAGGTGCTGCAGTCCTCAGATCCTCAGAACTGAGGCAGAATGTATCCTTTCTTTTGGCTTCGCAAGCTCTCAAACACATGCAAAAATCCGTTAATATGTTCCAACTCAAGCAACAGAAAAGTCCACACATCTAGAGTTTCTACATGATGAGGAGCATGTGCCTCCCCAAATAGAAACAGTTAGTCCGGGGTTACTGCTGGAGTTTAACTCATTAAAAAACTTCCAGCTTACCAGCATGGATCACAGGTGAGGTTTCCATTGTTTGTCAGGCCCAGAACTACCCTACCATTTGATAATTGGTTCATAGAATTATTTGGAGCCAAGTATGAAGAATCCCAGCCTCTAGTGACAGATCTGATTCTCATTCATGAGCCAGGACAGCTGGTCAATCATCAACAGAACCGAGAACCTAATCTAAAATGGATGAATCCCAAGACAATTGTAGACAGGGAAAATACAAAACCAAAATACTGCAGATGCAGATAAAGTCCAACTTAGTTCATCCATCCAAAAAGACCCTATAGTCCCCTTCTCTTGCACTGCCTTACTCATCACACTGGATCAAAATCCTGGAACTCCCTTGCCAACATCACTGTGGGTGTACCTACATCACATGGACTGCAGCGGTTCTAGATGGCAGCTCACCACCACCTTCTCAAGGCTATTAGGAATGGTCTTCCCAGTGACTCCCACATCCCAGGAATGAACAAAAAAAGACTCATACAACTGATGTTCTGTTCTGTCATTCAAATTCCAAATCCCAGAGAGTGGCTATTCCTGTGTTCGTGCTTGCTACAAGTTGTGTGAGTGGCACTGTACACCATCAGAGCTTTCCAATACCAGTCCTACATTTGCCTTTTATTAGTTTGAAATTGTGTTCCTTTGTCCTAAGAACATAAGAAATAGGAGAAGGAGTAGGCCATACAGCCCCTTGAGCCTGGTCCACCATTAATAAAATATGGACTGATCTTCTACCCCAACTCCACTTTCCCACACTATCCCCAGCTCCCTTGAGTCCCTTAGTGTCCAAATATCTATTGATCTTAGGCTTGGATATACTCAGCGACTGGGCAAGCACTGTCCTCTATGGTCGAGAACTCCAAAGATTCACAACCATTTGAGTGAAGAAATTTCTCCTCATAGTCCTGAATAGTCTTAACTCTAGATTCTCCAACCAAGGAAAACAGCTTTTCAGAAACTATCCTGCCAAGTCCTTTAAGAATTTCATACATTTCAACAAGATATTATCACAATTTGATTCCAAGCAATAGTCTGGGATTTACCTTTTCCATACCCTTAACTATCTTGAACACCACTTTAAGGTCATCTCTCGGGTGCCTCCTTACCAGGCTCAAAAGCCCAAGTTTCTCCAGTCTTTCATCATAACTGAGACCTTTTCTGCTAAAGAACAGCTACTTGCCTCTTCTATGCACTGTCTCCAGTGCTTGAACATCTCCCTTTGGAAGAAGTACTCAAGGTATGGTCTGACCAGAGCACTGCACCACTTAATTGCAATCTCTTCTGCCTTACATTTTGATGTTTTAGCTATGTAGTTCAACATTCTGTGTGAGAAAGGAAAGGAGATTCCTAAGATCATCATGCATCCAAGTCAAAGTGCAGTACTTTAAGTGACAGTGTGTGTTTAAGCCATTTTCCACCATTCCATGTGAAGCTAGTTCATTCCGAATACACTTGCCTTGTTATCTTCCTCAATGCGTTGTCACACCAATTTGCTTTGTTGAATGGTCATTTTCTTTAATCTACTGACTGGAGATCTGAATTTATATTTTTTTAAAGACATTTAAAAGAACAGCTAAAAGGATGACTTTGCTGGCAGTTTAGGATGGCCACCTAATTTGCAACACTGTATCCTACATTGCAAGGACTGTGAGGTGGGAGATGAAATGTCTGCCCATTTCCCAGCAAGAACCAAGACCCAAGAAGGTTAATGGGAACTAACAATTTAGCAAAAAGAAATACTGCTAACTGCTTTGTTTGAATCACTGGGTGAGAGTCATGTGACAAGCTCCTCCCCATCCGTGGTCTTAAGCTTGTGTTTTTCTTCAGCAGCAAGGAGAAGCTTTTGGACTCTGGCACGTGCAGACCCAAATGGGGGTCCCTCTCTCTCCATTACAGCTTTCAAGCTTTGAACTCTGCCTGTTGACTGACCGCCTTTGCATACTCCAGCTATAATCAGAAACACCACTGGAGGAAATCATCCTGTCCTTGCTGTCTCCAAGAGACCCACTGAACCAGTCATTTACCTCTTCAAACTAAAAGCCTCAGGACCACCGAATTCAGCTAAAAGCTAGAAGAATCACCAAATGCCACAGACTGTATACCCCTTTTTGCTATGGACTCCAACTCAACCAATCTACCGTTCCCCACTCTGTAACCTATTTGTGTGTGTGTGTAAACCTCTAGTGTGTGTGTGTGTGTGTGAGTGAAAGTTGGCATGTAGTTTATTATTTCCATTAGTTCGGTTTAGATACAATAAAGTTAACCTCTTTCTTTGTTAAACTCAAGAAAACCTGTCCGATTGGTTCTTGATATGATCATAGCAAGTAAGTAATCAAACACCTACTGAATTGGCCAGTACATTCACTTTAAGAATTGTGGTCAAACAAGGAGAGTGAAAATAGGGAAGCCCTTTGACCCCTCATCACCTGACTGTATCAGTGTTAAATGTTTTGTGCATTCGTGTCAATGGCTTTCTGACATTTAAAGATATCTTCCTGCTCTGCCACCTCTTCCCAGGCAGTCCACACAGCAGGCTTTTAAATTTTCTGACCCAAAGATATGGGGCTGAATTTTTCCGGCCCATCTACGCTGTGGGTCATGGCCGGGGGGCGGGGGAGGGCCGGTAAAATTCTGCAGGGAGAAGCCCACCTCGACCCCTGCTGTCAAGAAAGACCTGCCACATATTACCGGTACGCCCCCACCCCACCCGCCGCCTGGTGGTAGGCCCTTCATTTGCATATTTAAATTAACATTGACGATATGTAAATAAACTTACCTGCAGGTGGCGGCTGTCCCACGCTAATTTTACAGCCGCCGTTCATGCTTCGCACACCTGGTGGGGAGGGAAGAGAAATAAAATTTTCAAGGCGGGAAGAGTGGGGGAGCAGGGAAATGAATTTTTATTGGTTGTGTGAATGGTGGGAAGGGGTTGAAGGGCAAATGATTGAAGGTTCAGGGGAAAGTTCGGGTAGGGTATAAAGTGTTTTTTGTTAATGAGGGCTAATTAAAAGACCATGGGGGTGGGGGGAGGGGTTGGGGAAGGGCCTCCATAACTTAAGTGTTTATTCAACAAAAATCAGCACTAATGTTGCTTTAAAAATTTAAATCTGTGTTAAGGGCTTAAAGCTCTTTAAAAATGGCGCCGGCGCCAGCGCCATGGCGCAGGACACCGTTGCCGGGGATGCGGTGGCTGCCCGCTCTATGTCATTGGGGGTGGCTGCTCTGCCCTCTCCATTTAAATGAGTCCCCTCGCATAATATTGCGGGGGCTCCTCGGCGGCACTTCCGCGTCGGAAGGCCGCTGAGTTCAAAGCGCGCTGCTGCACAGCGCGACACCTGACTAAAATTCAGCCCATGTTAACCTTCCTTTGCTGTACATCACTCAACATCACCTTTAGGGTTCTCTCGATAAAGAGACTAGTCCTCTCTTCTCCCTGGTCTCTAGCAATCTGTCGCAATGTGCTGAATTCAAATTCTATGGCACATTTTGAAACAACACATTATGTGACTGCCCCTTTAGGACATGGCAGCTCTTTACATCTGCTGCTGCACTGGATATTTTCTGATTTATTTAGTAACTAACCTTTAACATTGCCTATTTTCCTGCCCATGTGTCCTCTATCCTCCTAGTGCATGGCTGATCAATAAAAGGAGAGATGACTTAATTATTAAAGTGAATGAACCTCGAAAATTCTGCCAAGGTCTGCCTCACATATCAATGATGCAAGCATTAGCTGTGTAATTCTAGGTGGGACATCAATGTATTATACAGTGAAAAATCTGCCCTTATCTGACAGAAATCCAGGGACAATGAACTGTAATGTTGTTCCACCTGATTTCTGTCACTAGGGGAGCTAAATAATTTAACATAACCTTGCAGTCAATAAATGCAACAGTACAATACTAAGCCAGTTTGTGCACTGTCCAATTTCTGTAAGGTTCTCCTTCCCATCTGCTGTAACTTCAACAGTAGAGATGCAAAAAAACCTGCAATACATTGTCGGTAGTGTTGATGCTGTTTTCACTGGGTAAAAAGAAAGAATTTGCATTTACATAGCACCTTTCACAATTTCAGGACACCCCAAAAGACTTTGCAGCCAATGAAGTAGTTTTGAAGTGCAGTCATTATTTTAATATAGGAAACGAGCAGCCAATTCTCACACAGCAAGATCCCACATACAGCAATAAGACAATGAACAGATCATGTGTTTTAGTGATGTCGGTTGCGGGATAAATAGCTATGAATTTTCTGCCTAGGTTAAGATAGATGATTGGGAGAACCCCATGGATGTTCATCCCTTGTACCCTTGTGTAACTTTTCCTTCACTCCCCCCCCCGCAACTTCTTTATTCTCCCCCCTGCCCCGTGGCAGTATACCTCTCAGTAGTAGAGGTTGCTGAAAACTTGCCCATCATTTCAAATCAACACCCCTACGAACCTCCCAACCCTGCCCGGGAAAATCTGGTGACTTTCTGGCAGTGTCACGTGGACTGGCAGACATCCTGCTGTGTTCCCGGAGGACAGAAATAAATGAAGTCCTGTGTCTCTATACACTGATGCCACCCCACCACCCCCCCAACCTCACCACCTTTGATGATTACCCTAGTTATTTCAAGCAGCAAGGTTTGACTTGAGATGCAGCTGAATGACCTTATCAAAAGATCTGTGGCCGTATTGCAATTTGTGCAGACCTCTGACTGAAATGTTGCTCCAACATCACAAACCATGTCCCAGGAGCTGGTGTTGATGCAAGAGATTAAACTAACATCTCTCTCATGTCTGCGGGTGAAATTAAGTACTGAATTGAATTCAGTGGAGTAAATGTGAATTTTCTCCTTGAATACAGATCACACACATTGTGGGGAATTTTATGGAGCCGACAGGGGTCTCAGCTGCCGGCTGTAGAGCTGGAGAGAGACGGGTGTTGCCTCCTTTAGGGACAGCTCATCATATCAAGAGCCAATCAGGCACAGAGGCCACCAGTGAGCCTTTCCTGAGATCAAGGCCCTGGGAACAGGAAGTCCCACCCACCAAGAGCTGCCAGCCAATTAGAGGCCAGCAGCTTTTTTGTTCAGCAGTGCCATGGGAGAGTCATTGGCTGCTGCTGGAACAGCATTCAGCAGAGGCTCAAGATCGTGGAGCAACCCAAGCCACAGGTAAGTGATGGCGGGAGGGTTTCTCGGAACAGAGGTTGCGGGTGTAGGGGGGCTGGCGGCAAGGAGAGCAGTGTGGCTCCGATTGGCCCCCCCCTTCCTGATGCCAGGTCCCTCTAAATGAGTGACCCCCCCACCACCGGAGACCAAAGCAACCCTGCGCAGGTTTGCATGTCATTCTCCTTGCGTGGCCACAGGCCCATTCACCACTGGGCTACTACTAGGTGGGAAGAAGCCCTTAACTGGGCATTAATTGCTTACTTAAGGGCCTCAATTGATGGCAGGGTGGGAAGGCCTTCCTGCCATGGACTTGATCGAGCTGGACATGGGAAGGTGGCAGGGAAGAGCACAAAATACTGCCCAATGTGTAATATGACCAGGATTTCAGGACAATGGGAGGCCACAATGATTGATGTGGCTTTGGTCACAATGATGTTTGAATTGGGAATATGGGACAAACGTTCAGTCTACTAAAAATGTCTGCACCATTTATTTTCCCCTTTTTTCTGCTCCCTCTCTGAAGGTTATGCTGGAGTATAGTTCTATGTACTGGCACATCCCCGAGTGGCCATTTTTTCAGATGTGACCTTTGACCTGTGAGTGTTGGAAGGCTATTGGACCACTGGGGGGACACATCACAAAGGAGCCTGAGGCTTTCTTCACCCAATATTAATACATGAAGACTTTACAGTGCAAATCACTGGATAGCGATCAGGAGTGAGAAATATGGCTATTTCTTCCCCTTCCTGGCATAGAATCCTGCTGATTCCAGTGTGCATACCAACATTAATTTTGTACGCTTGACTTCATGTACTCCCTATCACCAGGAGTCATGTGATTAAAAAAAGTGCAAAATCAGTAACTCTATAACAACATCATGAGTGTTGGTAGTGCTGCTCCTAAATAAATCTCAGTCGAGATCAACTAGCTCAGCACTGATATAGAATCGAACTTGCTCCTTTCTATGTTCATATATCTCAGGGCCACAGTTCATGCAATTGCTAAGCCATTTCCAGGTCAAAAGGGTGGGGGTCCAGCAAAGTTTGAAAGTTATTTCTTATGGGATTGGGACCTTGGTAAATGCAGCAACTGGAAGAGGTGATTATCCAGACTTGAGCTTCTTTTGACCATTACATTCCATAGAATTCAACCAATTGACAGGTTTACCCTGGAAAGGCTGACAGTAGATTCTGGTTACCTAATTGATAGTCTAGTTAAACAGCAGACTTTATGGGCGGTTTTCATCAGCGGTCAAGACCATTTGCAGGACTCGACACTGATGATTTTTGCGGTATACACGCCTACGCGATCTTTCTGGAGGCAGCTAATTAAGAGGCCAGCCCCGGGAACCACGTCCAATAAAGGACTTTGGGCGGATTCCGCAGGTGGGAGGGCCAGTGGAAGAACCCAAGGCTCTGCGTGGCCGCAGCCCCACTGGGAGACCATGAGGGCGCAAGGTGGAGATGCCCTCTGAAGACTTCAAAACTAAACTGTGGCAGCAGCTACCATGTCATTATTGTGGAGGGAGAACCCCTCTGCAGGTCGGCCTGTGGCTGCAACTGTGGCCCTCGAGCATCCGCCGCTCCAGGAAATGGGGAAAAGTTAAAAGAAGGCCTTGCAGGCCCCCTGGTCTGCCACAGGGAGGCCGCCTAAAGTCACTTGCTGTGTTCGGCCTCAGCGGGGAGCCCTTTTGCCGCCAGTAAGATCTCGGTGGCTCACTAATATGCCCCTAACTGGGGCTGCTTCCCAACACGAGATTTTCTAAAATTTTGCCCGCTTCCTGAGCTGCCTCCTCATGGCTGATAAGATTCCACCCTATAAGAGCAGAAAATAATGCCAATCCTGAAGAAGGCTAAAATCCATACGAGCTAACACTCTGGAGTGCAATGTTCCCATTACATTGCCGCTATTGTGATTGGTCATATTTGCCATCTTGCTGCAAACTGAGAATTAAGAATGTAAGACAAACTGAATCTGAACCACAATTGTATAGTTATTATCTGTTTTAAAAGGTCAGGGAGCCAGTCAGAAGCCTGCTTTAGAAATCTCAGTACTGCAACACAAGTGGTGCCATAGTACTGTAATCAGACAGCAAAAACGTGTCAACTTTAGTCTGACAGTTTGCATGTGCTACTTGTTTTTTTTTCATTTGCAAATGAGGGGAAACAGGGGTCATTTAGTCTCTTCCTTTATGTTAGTGCAATAATATTGTGAAATACCTGATATTATTTCACCAAAATTGGAAGGGAAAAAAAAAGATGAATTTCTTGAGGTGATAATGAGTTTGACTGGAAATCTCAACTGCCTGCATTCCAAAGAAAAACACACATTGACATTTCAGTGGGAGCAGGTGAGTGGCACTTTGCACTTGTCATTCTCAATATTGATCAGGTCCTGCCGGTCAAGCCTGTGGGACCACAGAATTCCTGGCACTGAGGGAAACGGCATGTCCCATTAACATGGGCCATCAATCCAGTCAAAATGACAGATTTTTTTACTCTAGGGATCCTGTGCCGACATTTCTCGTGCTTACTCATCCTTGTCTGGATTTATGTGTCAGGAAAAACATACAAAGCAGGATGAGATTTACTTTCACAAGGGTCTAGCTCTTTGTGATTTATTTTCTTCTGTAAGCTCTTACAAAAAGGGACTGTCTACCCTACATGGGATTTTGAAAATGGGGCTATTTCTTATGATTTAGGATCAGCATCAAGTTGAAGATTCATAGAAAGCTTTTTGAATCCATTACTCCTGCCGGGCTACTATTGCGACAGAGCACAGCATTTCAAATCGAGTTCATTCAATTGTAAAGCAGGTCTGTTACACCCATAATTTTAACTTTTTGCATCATGGTGCAATGATGATGGGGGTAAGGGATTGTGTTCCAGAATGCCCAAAAGGCCTTGTGCTAAAATGGAGGCCACTCTGTGCATGAGCAGCTTATTTCGCTACTCCAGGATCACATGTTTCTTTATAATCTGCTATTTGATTTTATTTGAATAGATGACCCATGCATTCAATTCTTGTAAACTTGTCAGACTTGCTTGTAGAATGCTGAATCATGTAATATAAAAAAAAACTGTACTTAATTATGGCATCAAAACACCTCATAAGTATTTCAATGACTTACATTTCTGTGATGCTTCTTACATACAGCTTTTTGTTAGTCAAGGATATGGAACTGATGTGGATACATGAACTTAAAATATAGATCAGCTATAATCTAATTGAAAAGCAGAATAGTCTTGAGGGGCTGAATGGTCTACTCCTGTTCCTATGTTCCTTCCTATAGCTCACACCATAAAGTGATAGAGCACAGTGATCATCATTATGAAACCATGTGCAGCAACATACCTCAAACACCAATCAGCTGAGTTCATCTTTTTTTGGCGGTTTTAGTCGAGGTCCTTGATCTTGTTAGTGCCAAGAAATCCTTAACAATCACCAGAACAGACAGATGGGCCCTCAGCTCAGCATCTTGTTCAAAGGGCTGCACTTCTGATGACGTTGCACTCTTTCAACCCTTTGAGTTGGAGTGTCAGTCTAGAAAATTAAATCAAGTCCCAGAGCAGATATTGTGCAAATAACGTTCCTACTCGAATGCACAAGTGCTACTGAGTGAGACACCATCATTTTTCACTCAACTTTTGATCAAAGCTGAATAGGCACATAGGATTCCTCTCTGAGTCAAATTATTAATTGCATCAAGATCTCAAAAGATTGTATATCTCCAATTATTCTAGGCTATCTGCTTAAAAATACAAATAACAAGGCAGGTCTTGACTTTGTGCCATAGTGCAAAATGAGTGAAAGCAAATCAGCAGCCCGTTTTACATCTCTCCCAATTTTTATTTCCATTTAAGTCCTTTTCTGATCTTCTAACCTCCATAAAATACAACTGTCTAAGGCACAGCAGCCCCTATCCTGTTTTGCATTATGTCCCATTCATCCATCACCTATGTCCTTACTGACTTATATTGGCTCCTTGTCTCTGTGGTTGTGAGGTGCCAGGTGAGAGTGGAATAGCTCTGGTACAGTCTGATCTGCTTTGTATCCCTCTGTTGGGAAAATCAGTGCACCACTACTAGTTGTTGACAAATAATGGCAGTGCCACAATTGTCACAATACCTCCTGAAATTACAAGGGTGGAAATGCTGGAAAATTTCACCTTCTCAAAATGATGCCATGAGAACTGCTTTGCAGCAATGAAGTAAACCTCCCACCTGCTTCAGGTAGAGGTTTCCTGTGCCTGTGCAACCCAAAACTGTGTGTGATGCCCCGAATGGCATTATGGATCCCTACCCCACTTTCGGGTTCACCCAATTTATGCCCATTTACTGAGGGAGTCCAGCCAGAAAACCTAGGTCAGTATATACACACTCACCTTTGTTTTGCATACTCAGGTATATCTCCCGTGAAACTCAACATTATGTTCACCCTTGTGTCTGCTACTTCCTCTGCTCAGGTTGCTTAAGACACTGTTTCCTGCTTGTCTATGGGATTCTTAATCATATTCAGATATATTAAAAGTCTAATCTGTTCCTTTATCTCAATTCTTTCCAACCTGGTCTTTCTTTGCTGCATTGTCTCATGCCTGGGTCTTACTATCGGTAAGCTCTGTAATACCAGTACACTTGATTCTATATGTTTAATTTTTTTCATTGATTCCTCAATAATTGCTTTTAACTTCCACTCTTTTCCTGCGGTGCTCTGATATACACTGCTTTACTTACTGTTGCTGGGCTTTACGAGGGTAATTTTGGCTGGAATTTTATGGCCACTCAACGAGCAGACTGGTGATGGTGGTGGTGGGGGGAGGGGGTGCGTAAAATTGAGTGGGAGGCGGGGGGCTGGCTGTTCCCAACCCTCTCCCACCCCCACTGCAGTTTTATGCGCAGTGGTGGCGGTGAGTAATGTCCTGCCCGCCCCAGGCCAATCAAGGTCCTTAAATAACCTATTAACTGCCACTTAAGGGCCTCTTCCCACCACCACAGGTATTTTACCCTCGGAAGCCCGATGGCAAAGGCCTCAAGAACCCTGCCTCGTAAAACCAGGCAGCCCCCTTGCGGGCTGTGGGGGGGCCTTCCGGATTGAACACCCTGTGCTCCATGGAGGGCCACCCCCGAAGCCCCAACCATCTCCAATGCACAACACTCTCCCCACCCAACCAACCCCTCTTGCCTCACTGGGGACCGGCCCATTGTTCCTGGCAGGGCCCTAAAAACTTACCTGTGTTCTGGGGCCGTCCTTCCTGTTGCCTCCGATTGCTGAGTGTAGTCCCAGCAGTGGCCACCGCTCCCGGTAGCGCTGTTGGGACTAAGAGCTTCCAGCCTGCTGATTGGTCAGCAGCTGCATCAGGCAGAACTTCCTGGCTCAAGGAGGTGGAAATCCTGCCCGAGACCAATTAAGGGCCTGGGGAATTAAAAATCCCAGCCTGGCTCCCCAGCACCGGCGGAGGCGGGCTTGCCACCAACTTTTCGGCCGATGGGCGGGGCCTCTTACCCAGTGTAAAATTCCGGCCTTTGACTTTTTTGATACTGTATAAATGTCGATATTGATCCAACCACCTGCGATACATCTCTCTTCAATTGGAACAAAAATCGGGTGAGGTGTATAATGCGCAGCTGAATCTATTTACATTATTTCTTTCATTTTGCATTACCACCCAAACTCCAGATTACCCCCTGCTTTTGCTATTGCTGCTACGGTTGTAACAATCTTACTTACCTCAAATGTTTCCCAGGTTTTCTTCCTGTATTGATGTAACCCTTCATACTCTGTGCTCTGCAACTTGTATCGATCTGAATTCTTGTCCTAATTGTCATCTGCTGAAACCAATTGTAGATCAATACCTTAGCAATTCATTAATATTTCCAATAATGTAAAGACAGTTTAATGATGCATCTTTTTTTTATGAAAAGCATCTATAATATGGGTTTGAGTAAAAAAGGTGTTGCATACCTCAGAATAACAGATGTCTGAGTACATGTTATGCTTTAACATATTTATTGGATGTCAGAAGACATCATAAACCTGAGAGAAAATTTCTACTTTGATCATACTGATACACGTTTAATATACTTTGTAATTCATACTGTCAAGACAGGGATCAGATTTACCTGGTGGTTCTGTGCCAATCTATATATTCATTTATTGATGGCCGAATAAGGTAGATAGAGTTTCATATTTAGATATTTTTAACACTGAGAGAGGGATGTGGAGCTGGATCTTCATCCCTATGAAGTTGCAATGTGTAAAACACATGGAGTATGCTAGGTCTGATTTTCCTTGCTAATGTAAATTCTAGTGTTAAGTCTTCAGAACAATAAGGACAGGTTCAGGAATGACCACAAAGGATACTTACATTTAAATTAAGTTCACCTACAATAAACCAGGAAGGTCTGGCAGCATCTGTGGAGAGAGAAACACAGTTAATGTTTCAGGTCTGCAACCTTTCATCTGTGACCTTTATTCCACATAGATTCCAACTGAAGTTCCATCCTTCATGTTTCAAATCCACCCAGGATTACAGGTATCTCTGAGATATACAACATTCCTTGGACTGCAGTTCTCACCATATCCTGAGATCCAAACTCAGTGCCATGCACTGGCACATGTACACACTCAACCTCTCTCTCCAGCAGCACCGACACACCCTATCTCAAAGCTATCCTGCTCCGCAATTTAATTTCATCCTTCGTTTTATCAGATGCATTAAAAAAAATCCTTTTCTCTTCCTTTTGGGTGTTAAGGAATGCAAGCTCCAGCAGCTCATGGGAACCAATGCCATCTCTGACACAGTGCTGGTGAAAGATCACAGACCTGAAATGTTAACTCTGCTTCTCTCTCCACAGATGCTGCCAGATCTGCTGAGTATTTCCAGCACTTTCTGTTTTTATTTCAGATTTCCAGCATCTGCAGTGTTTTGTTTTTATTAAATTCACCTATGGAGGATTTGGCCTGTCTCAGCCTCCATTTCTTTATCTGAGAATTAAGAGTATAATTTTTCATAAAATGGGTTCAGATGAAGAAAGCACTTTCACCCATTTGCTGTCTAAAATATCAAACCTACCCATCTTCCCATTATAGCATCTTGTCATTACTTCAATGGGTCCATATTCTGACTTCAACCACACTTCAAACATCATAATTTTGGTTAACCTTGTCTCTTTACTGTTGATCTCCATTTGAGTGATCTGTTATTCACTGCACATAAATATGCCATTGGGATGAGGATGTGGATGATATGGTCTCCAGTGGTGTTTTGGAGAAATGCAAAAGACGAAATTTGGACCATACCTTGTGCCATTGTGCTGCCTCCATTCTGCCAGTTGGGCATGGAGAAATTACAAGTTTGGCATCAGCAGCACGTTCCCATTATTGGCATATGGAAAATACACTCGTCTCCTTTCTGATGAAAGCCAGATTTGTGCCGATGCAGCAAGCAGAAACTTGTTGATTTCAAAATAGTTGAACCCTGTCCTTTGAACAGCTGAATGGATTTTCATGATGTACTTACAAAAATCAATTGATACAAATATTTACTTTGCCATTTACGACCATCACTTCCTTCTCCTGTACTGTGGCACTAATAGCTCTGGAAAATATATTATTTGAGAAAGGTGGTAACAGATTTATCAAATCCCAAAGCCCCACTGAAGTCAAGTTTGAGATGAACACTAATGTGTACAATTACAAATGGAGATGAAGACAAACAAATTGGATATTCTCCCAGATACTGGACGATTTTTATATCCAACACCACCCTCCCCCACACCACCCCCAGTCATCACGTATTCCTGAGAAGTGAAGTAAATGTGTTTGGCTCCTTCAGTTATGGGGATAGATGAGAGAAGCTGAGTTTGCTCTCCTTGGGGAAGAGAAGATTAAGAGGCGATTGGATAGAGGTGTTCAAAATCATGAGGGATCTGGACAGGGAGAAACTGTTCCTGATGGCAGAAGGATCGAGAACCATAAGACACCAAATTAGGGTGACTGGCAAAAGAACCAATGGCGACATGAGGAAAAAAATGTTTATGCAGCAAGTGGTTAGGATCTGGAATGCACTGTCCGAGAGTGTGGTGGACGCAGATTCAATCATGTCCTTCAAAAGAGAATTGGATAATTACCTGAAGAGAAATAATCTACAGGGCTATGGGGAAAAGGCAGGGGAGTGGGAGTGAGTTGCTCTTGCAGACAGCCGGCACAGACACAACGGGCTACGTGGCCTCCTCCTGTGCTGTAACCATTCTAGGATCCTATTCTATTTCCAACTGAATGGCACGAAACACTTTTATACTTTTTGGGGTGAGAATGCAAGTTGAAATATTAGCTTACAAACTAACTGACACACTGGAGTGTCAGGATAACAAAGCACAATCTCATCCTCTTTGAGCTGGATGTCTCATCAGAATAAGTGACTGGGCATTTTAAGTTTGGAAGAAATAAATTGTTTCTGCTACGTAGCTATTGAAAAGCCTCATTGATGAACGTTCACAAACTCACGTATGTCTTATTATTGATGAAAGTCTAAGTGAAACAAAAAAAAAATCATTTTACATTCAGAGATAACAAGGTCACAAGGAGTTAACACTGCCTCTAGAAATTTTACAGAGTTGATTTAGGACTGAGGGAAACATTTCACCCCGACACGGTCTCCTCACCCACGCACCCGCCCCTACCCACACACCCCACAACTGAACATATTCAACACAGCCTTTCTGTCAATCAGGACTGGAGTTGCAAACCCAGATAGAACGTGTGAAAAATGTATTTGAGTCTCTCATCACACAAGCAGAGTTGTGACATAAGCAATCTCTTGGGGCTTCATCACTGGTAAAGAGCAGACACAGCAAGCAGAGCCCATCTATATTTAGGTCTGTGCAATCAGACTACTTTTCTACACCCACACCTGATTTCTTACTGCTCAAAATAGAGTTAGTGGTTGATGATGGTCCAACAAATTGCCTGTTTCTTGGCTTAGTTTGGTAATCAAACGCATAGTGCAATTGAGTGCAATCAGACTATCCTCAAATACCATATAGAAAAGTACTTCCACCATATTTGCTTAACAATTACTGCATAAAATTGTATATTTTTTTCAATTGTTCCCTGCGCTCGTCTCAGTTTTTTATTTTTGATATCCTGTGTGGTCAACTTGCTCTGATGTGCTTTTAGATGTTATTCATAGAAACATAGAAAATAGGAGCAAGAGTAGGCCATTCGGCCCTTCGAGCCTGCTCCACCATTCATTGTGATCATGGCTGATCATCCAACTCAGTAACCTGTTCTCGCTTTCCCCCCATATCCTTTGATTCCTTTCACCCCAAGAGCTATATTTAACTCCTTCTTGAAAATATACAATGTTTTGGCCTCAACTGCTTTCTGTGGTAGTGAATTCCACAGGCTCACCACTCTCTGGGTGAAGAAATTTCTCCTCATCTCAGTCCTGAAAGGTTTACCCCGTATCCTTAGACTATGACCCCTGGTTCTGGACTTTCCCACCATCGGGAACATCCTTCCTGCATCTACCTTGCCAAGCCCTGTTAGAATTTTATAGGTTTCTATGAGATCCCCCCCCTCACTCTTCTGAACTCCAGCGAATATAATCCCAACCGACTCAATCTTTCCTCATACATCAGTCCCACCATCCCAGGAATCAGTCTGGTAAATCTTCGCTGCACTCCCTCTATAGCAAGAACATCCTTCCTCAGATACTACTAAGGTACAATATGTTAATTGGCAAATAAGAAAGAAAGTTTTCCATTTATATAGCATCTTGCACAAATTCAGTGCATTCTAAAGTGCTTTACAGACACTGAATTACTTTCTGAATTGTAGTCACTGTTATAATGTAGCAGCCAATTTTGTGCACAGCAAGGTCTCACAACAGTAATGTGATAATGACAAAATAATTCTATCACTTAAGGTTGGGTAAGGGATAAATATTGACCAGGACTCCAGGGAGCACTCCCATGCTGTTCTTTGAAACAATGTCATGGGCACTTTTATGTTCACCTGAAAGAGTAGACAGGGCCTCAGTTTAACATTTCATCCAAAAGATAACACATCCAACAGTACATTAATCCCTCAGTACTTAATTGGAGGGTCAGCCTAGAACATGTGCTCAAGTCTCTGGAGTGGGGCTTGAATCAACAACCTTCTGAGTTAGAGATGAGAGTGCTACAACAGAATCATGTCTAACAGATCGCAGTGGTAGTGTCACTGAACTAGTAATCCAGACCGCCCCAAGGCTACTGCTCTGGGGACATGGGTATGAATCCCACCATGGTAGATGGTAAAATTTGAACTCAATTAATAAATCTGGAATTAAAAGCTAGTCTAATGGTGATCATTAAACCATTGTCGATTGTCGTAAAAACCCATCTGGTTCACTAATGTCCTTCAGGGAAGGAAATCTGCCATCCTTACCTGGTCTGGCCTACATGTGACTCCAAACCCACAGCAATGTGGTTGACTCTTAAATGCCCTCTGAAATGACCTAGCAAGCCACTCAGTTCAAGGGCAATTAGGGATGGGCAACAAATGCTGGCCTAGCCAGCGACACCCACATCCCATGAATGAATAAAAAAAAGACAAATCTGCATCACTTCTTTGTATCTCAGACAGTTATTGATGGGAAAGAAAGAGCATTCATCCCTCAGCCACTCTTTTTGAAAACCAGTTTAAAATGGCTCTGTTGGATGTTTGGTAGCAGGTTGCTATCAGCGACAGATGACATATAACCAGCGGAGCTCTAAGGATAAAATAAATGAGAGTGGCGGAATTAGAGGCTAAATATAAAAGTCTATATATGCAATTAAAGTCTCTGAAGTCAAGCCCACATCTATTATGCACCCATGCTTATTTAATATGCATATAAGCAATTGACTTAAATAAACTCTTGGATCGGTAATACTCTATCGTTAGAAATAGGTCTAGTAAACTGAGAGAATTTTCAAATTTATTACCTAGACATTATGATTATGCTCAATTTCTCCTGTACTATATTTTATCGATCTTGTTTAATTTCCAGCTCTTGTCTTACTGATTTAAGTACCCAGAAAAGAGCATTAGGCATTCATTTCTCAATGAGAGTACAATTTTCCATTTTGTGCCAATTTATCACCATAGCTTGAAGCCCATGTGCCAGCCTGGAAGATTTTTTGTTCTGGCACAGACTCCTGCAAAAGGTATACACACAGTGTAGCAACATTGAAAGGAAGTGCCAATCTAGCTACCAGATAGTCATTTTTCCTGACCATGACGATATAATTGTGACCAAATTTACAATCACAAAACAGTGGTAAAGCACTTGGTCACAACTTCTCAAGGTGATGATGCTCCTTTAACAGTGCTGATAAAATATTTTGGCAAACAGATCACTCAGTAACTGAAAGTTGTTATTAATTGGTGTTGAAAGCAGATTTAATAGTACGTATGCACTGTTAGCACAACGCTCTACAAGTGCTTGCTATGTTAATTTTAAATCCAGCTCCTAATGTTTACTTCGAATGTTTTCAGTGTAATTGAGTAGTACTGTCCTCAAAATAATCACAGTTTAAATCTATTTAAGATTCTAAAATTAAAGGTATTGTGATGCAGATTAAACACATCCCTGGGTGATGGAAAAAGTGTGGGCATAGTTTAGGAAAGCAAATGTGCCAGACAATTTGCCAGCTCCCACAAACAGCAATGAGATAATGACCAAGACCATCTGTTTTAGTGATGTTGGTTGAGGGATAAATGTTGGTCAGGTCTGGTTAGAACTCCCCTTCTCTTTTTAAGCACTCCTGTCTGTGTGTTGAATCCTCTTATTGGCCCAATAGATTTACAGCACATCCTACTGTTACTGAGCTCAGTATCTCGCAATAACTCACTTCTTATCATAGACGATGTTCAAAGGATTGGAGGAAATTACATCCAATAAGCAAACTGTTCTAAAAACGGTTGAAATTGTAAAGAGGCAGGGAGAACATACATACATAAAATGCATGAAATGAGAAAAGGGCTTATAATTCATCTCATAATACCCATTCTCTTCACAAACAATATACAGTTTGACCAATCATACAGCCTATCTAACCCCATCAGTCTCTCCAGAGAGTACCCCCAACGCTATCAGTCAACTTTGGAGAGTAATCATTTCAACCCAAAAAAAATGGATTGCATCAACTTGTAACTCATAAACCTGCCATATAGATTCTGTTGTATATGAAGGCGTGTGACTTGGAGCCTCTGAAATATGTTACCTTTAAGCTATATGCCATGCATGCACACTAACTGCAACAATTACATTATATAATTGAATTGAAAGAGACAACAATAAATATGGCATAAATGGAAATCGTGCTGTGCATTTTTTAAAACATATTACTTGATAACTAACTGCTTTTGTATGTGGAACATTAAAGAAATGCAGAGCAGGAGTAAAGGCATAGTCAACATGCAGAAGTACTTCAGAAAGTAAAAACACAAGACATGGTACCAGCTTGCAACATTGCCTCTACATTTCAGGCGAAGTGATGGCTTGACATGGATTTCGCCTTTTCCAATGTTAGTTCGAATCTAATGCCATGTCAAGGGATTCTCCTGGCATCCAGCAACAGTGATGACATCAAGCAGGGTAAGCAGCCAATCACATTGAAGTTTCCTCACTGACAGCAAACCACCGATTATCCTGCTTGTTTAATTACACTTTACAGAGTGAAATAAATGATTGCCACATACATATGGGATTAAGGTAGAAGCTGAAACATCATAAAGAAACTTTAAAAAATTATTTTAAAAATATGTGAATTTTTTTTATCATAATCAAGAAACTTGACATACATTTCAGGGCCAGAGAGGTTTTTTAACAGTAATTATGGAATTAGTACACTGTCAAAATGCAGTTACACTGCATTCAACAAGGTGTAACTTTTTCAAGGGTTTTCACAGTGAGGCAAAGAGTGTAAAATGGCAAGTCCTCGTCAGTTCAGTGATTTCTAATTGATTGCAGTCTGGGGGTTCTTCAAAAGTGCACCCTCTGGAGAAGTGTAGAATCACTGACAGTAACATTTGGATTTTGGCATTTAACTGTGCGTGTGCAGACTACAGAAGTTGCTGTCAGTTACAGAGGAGTAATGATGGCAAACACTAACAATTTCACTGTCATTACTACCACAAAATCCTGGGTTTTATATTGAAATAGTCATCAGTTTTCTGTTATAAATGAAAAATGGCCTGTTCACATAAATTATGAGAAAAGCAATCTTTTTCAACAAAAATAAGAATGACCGTTTTCTTTTCATTATAAATAGCATTTAATGAATATTGAAGTATGTTTTGTTGAAAGATTTTGAACACTTTGTGAAGTAGGACTGTGGGACGAGGCATTACTACTTGTATGATCAGGATGCGCTGGATTCACTCTACAATTATTTATCCAATATAGAAAATGATTGTTTTCTACCCTCACACGAATGTATTATGTAGGGTATTTTCCAAACATAGAAGCCACAACACGCAAACAGGCCATTTGGCCCAACATGTCACTGTTCACCCTCTACGCAAGCAAATAATTCTAATCACATTTACTGACCCTCTTCCTACATCTCTTCCCATTTTCCTTCACCTGACGATCCAATCCAATCTTGAATGCTGACATAGGCCGGAATTTTACTGTGGATGGATGGGAGGCGGACTCCGAAGTGAAAGTCGGTGGCGAACCCGCTTCCGCCTAGCCTGGGGATCTGTCCTGTATTTTACGGATCCCCAGGCTTTAATTGTCCTTAGGCGGGACTTCCACCCACTTGAGGGAGGAAGTCCCGCCTCAGTGAGCTGCCGGCCAATCAGCGGGCCGGCAGCTCTTAGTCCCAACAGCACCACTGGGTGCGGTGGCCACTCCTGGGACTGCAGCCAAGCCGACACCATGGATCGAAGAGGGAAGGTAAGTAGGGGCATGCCTCACCAGGGGGATCGGTCCCTCCCTGGTGAGGCTGAAGTGGCCCTTTGGGAGGAGGGGGCGTCCTGGGTCCCAGGGGTGGGTTGGGAGGCGGGAGCAGCCCTCAATCGGGCATCCTTGCTTGACTGCCATGCACCCCCTCCCCCCCCACCCTACACCGGGGCACGTAAAGACCGGCAGCTATCGCTGGGCGGCCTTTCACGTCCCCAGCACACCCGCTTGCCATGGGTAAAGTACCCGTGGAGGCGGGCAAGGGCCCTTAAGTGGCCACTTAAGGGTCTTGATTGGCTTTGGGTGGGCAGGCCGTTTCCCACCCCCCATCCCCACCCACCCCCCCCCTGCCTGACCACCATAAACTTGCCTGGAGGTGGAATCGGAGCGGCTAGGCCTCCTGGAGCCTGCCGTTCAATTTCACGTCGCCCCCATGCCACTATCCGACCCGCTGGGGCGGTGTAAAATTCCGGCCACAGTTTCTGCCTCAACCACTAACCCTGGAAGTGAATTCCACAGCCTTGTGACACAATGCTGAATTTTATCAGCCTGTCACTGGATGCTGTCACCACATGTCACGTGTGCAGCTGGCTGACCACGATCACATGGCGGCTGGCCAATTGTCATAACTGAGGCGCGAGGCCTGCCCTATTGCAAGATGCGGGCAGGCAACAAGGCATTGATAGCAGTATCAGATGATGGAAACGTAGGTGCTGGTGCCATCTTTAAAGCGCTGCCAGCCTTGCTTGTACTGCTGCCTTTCACTGATGCAGTGACTCTGGAGTGCTGCTGGACAACCGCCCCCCCGCAAACAAATCTCCCTGCCCACTGCTGCTGTTGCTGCTGGACCCTCTCATCACCACCACCCCCCCCCCCCCCCCCACCCACAACCACACCCCCACACCCTACCACACACTTCTGCAGCAGGATTGCAAAGCCAACATATGGAGCAGGAGCCAACTGGGACCATGTCCAAGGCAAGGCACCAGGTGGCCCACAGTTTAGCTATCCTCCCTGGAGATTCTCCTCCAGGCTACAAGGGATAGGAAGGAGGCTGTCTTTCCAAGGGATGGCAAAAGCCTCTCCCGCTTAACCAAAAAGCCTGTATAGAGATCGCAAAGGAAGTCAGCAGCCATGGGGTCACCCACCCCCCTCGCTCCCCCAACCCGAGAACTAGGTCCGATGCCGGAAGAGGGTCAATGACCTCCTTTGCTCCGCCAAAATGTGTCCTCCATACTCACCTTCACTTTGCGGCTTGCATGTGGCTATATGGGAGGGAATGCTACATGGGGAGGGAGTGAACACAAAGGCAATGTCAAGGGGGTGAGGCATCAGCACAACCTGTCAAATGCATGGCTACATCTCAGTGGCAGTAAGCATTCTTTCAGAGTTCACCCCCCACTATGTCTCCTGAAAGCGGACATGAGGAGGAGCCACTTAGGAGGCTATTCAGGGGATGAGGGCCCACAACTAGCATAAGTGTCCAGTTGTTCTTTGTGCGAAGTTTAACTATGTCTCTGTGCTTGCAGGAGAACTGGGCCCATAACACCAGGGAGATGTCAAGGACTGGCAGTGGGTTCCCTGATGTGCGTGTTCTAATGTTGGCAGAGAAGGAGGTTCTGGAGTTAGCGGGGGCCCAGGGTGGCCAAGCAACTGTGGATGGTGAGACTGAAATATCTGCACAAGAGAGTGAAGAGATATTGTGTTCACATGTCCTCCACCACACTTCTGGAGATTTACATTATGCATGGCTGGCATGAGGAGATCTGAACTCCTAACCCACAAATGTTTATGTTTTCTCATGCAGGTCGTGGCACTTCAGAGGTAAGCTCAGCTGCTGGGACATGCGGTCTGCCGTCAACCGCTGAGGAGGGGGAACAGTCAGAGGATATATCGTAACATTGTTCTCCTGCACCTTCCAACAGCGCAGATACTGTCACGTCGGTGGATATGAGCTCGGGCTTAGATCCAGGGTGACAAGCTGGTGACAGAACCACCCACGTGCCCGAGCAACTGATGGAAGCTGTGACAGCTGAGGCCATTGACAGTCAGAGGACTGTGGGAGGCCAGGCCCATGCTGAGCCCCAGGCTGATGATGAGCCTTTGGTATCAACAGCAGAAAACATGCTGGAGTTGCAGAGGGAGGTAAGGCTGAGCTGCCAGAGGCCTTGCGCAGCCATGAGTGGACAATGGAGGAGTCCATCCAGGTCATGTGTGCTGCCATTAGCACATGGCTTCATCCAGTGAGAGGTTGGCGACCTTCATGGAGAGCCAGATCCTGCAGGTGCTTGCAGGCCTGCACACCATTGCCTTAGCCTTGTGCTCAATACCGCAGTGGCAAGGCGAGAAAGGGATGAGGCACCTGGAGTCTCACCTGGTCCTCGTCCACCTCAGGTTAGCAGGGAGGTTCAAGTGAGCCTCAGAAGGGAGGGGGAGAGTCTGCCCTCCACATCTGGGCGCTACGAATGTGGACACCGGCTCCTCAGCCTCTCCGCCAGTGACATCAGCTCCAGTAGCCACGACAACTGAGGAGGCTCCTGCACCTATGCAGGAACCCCTCAGCCAGCTGGGGCCTTCCAGGCTTCAGGCAGCTGGAGGACATGGGCTAAAGTCATCAGGCCAAGGAGCAACCCGATCAGCAGACTTCCCCCACCTCAGCTGCCAGAGCTGGAGTCGCACCACGTAGAAGCACAGGGAAGCATATAAAGAAGAGTACCTAGATACACTAGGGGTTTTACAAATGTATTAATTTATGGCCTTGTCATTGGTGTCTCCAATCATGTGAATAAACAGAGGTTAAAATCATTACTGTAAATGGCTAATGCTTTCATTGCTACCTTGTCAGATGCAACCTTTACCCTTGTTTCCTCAATGGGCAGCCAGTGTAGGCAGAGGCCATGCTTGGTCAGTATCTCAGATGTGTCAGAGTGCATGGTGAACCTGGGTGCTAGGCACTGGAGTGCGATAGGAAGGAGACGACAGGCAGATTACAGTGAAGTGAGTCTTTATTGGGTTCATTTTGAGAGGCCATCATGGTGGCAGGAACTGGGTATATATGAAATTGTCCTGTGCCTCCCTTCCGAATTTCTCAATGGCCTGGCCTCCAGTGCAAGGGAATCAAGATCCAGTGTTGCCTGCTCAGTAGCCTCTTCTATGGATGAGGACTGGCGATCAACCATGTCCTCTTCATGCAAAGCCTCCCTAATCTGCAGTGCTAGATCTTGCAGAGCGCAGCAGACCACCATGATACAAGAGATCCTTGCTGGGGCATGCTGCATGGCTCCACTGGATTGATCCAGGCACCGGAATCTCATCTTCAGCAGCCCAATGGTCTGCTCAATGGCCGCTCGAGTGGACCGGTGTCGTGTTGTACCTCTCCTCTGCTGCAGTGTGAAGGTTCCTCAGAGGTGTGAGTAGCCATGACTTCAAAGGGTAGCCCTTGTCCCTGAAAATCCATCCCTGAAGGTGAGTGGGGGGCCTGAAAAGCTGTGGCACCTGGGACTGTCAAAGTATGCAGGTGTTGTGTTTGCTTCTCAGATAGCGGGCACACACCTGCAGAATATTCTTCTGGTGGTCGCAGACCAGTGGAACATTGATGGAAAGGAAGCTCTTCCTGTTGATGAAGGCTGCTGGCTGCTCTGTGGGAGCCTTAATGGATATATGTGTGCAGTCGATGACACCTTGCACCAGTGGGAATCCAGCAATGGCACCAAAGCCGACAGCCCTCTCTGCCTGACTGCCAGGGTCAGTTCAGTATCATACATAGTCTCTTACCTTTTTGAACATGGAATTGTCACCTCCTTGATGTAGCGATGGGATGCTGCCTGGGAGACCCCACACATTCCCAGTGGATCCCTAGAAAGAGCCAGATGCATAGAAATTGAGTGCCATGGTGATCTTCAGGGCCACGGGCATTACGTGTCCACTGAAGCCCACGCAGCATGGCGCATCCCTGGAGATCCATGTTCTTCTATGACACTGCCACTCGGACATTTGCAGGTAGCTGAGGCGAGTCCGGTACACCTTTCTGGCACGAATAGGCCCTTCTTGGCATGGCTGGCTTTTGTTACTCCCTTATTGGAGTTTCATGCGTGTGCCCTGCCAGATCCTGGCTCTCCCTCTCTCTGAGCTGCTGCTGCGCAGCACAGGTATCCACAAAGACTGGGTGTATGAGACCCCTGCCAGCTGATCTCTGCAACTCCATTGCGCTGTTCTTGGAGAGACGACCTTGCCATAGGACCTTCCTGTTGCAACTCCTTCTGAAGACACGATAATGCCCCCCCAGCACCCACCCTTGCAGAGAATTGAGAATGCGAGAGTGCGCCCACCCTTGCAGAGAGACCTGCACTGCAGGCCGACAACGACCTCAGCTCCCCCCTCTTGCCCTTTCCACCGCTGCCTTCCCACAGCGGCACTGAGGCCTCGCTTTGGTGCCGCCACCTTTAAATAGCCGAGGATCTGAAGGCCCATGATCCCTATGCACCGTTAACTAAATTTGAACCCCCCCCCCTCCTTAAAATTGCCCTCAATTCATTGCAAATGCATTCTTCATCAATTCAAATTGCAGTCTCACCATGTCATGGCAGTAACGCTGCCTTGGAGCTTTCCTGCCGCTGACAAAATCTGGAACCGACGTCACAACATCAAATTTCTGGGCAAGCGCGTGCATCCCAATTTTTTGCTCCTCCACCTCATGTCTCTACTTCCGCTCCTGCTGGCCGGATAAAATTCTGCCCACTCTGGGCAAAGAAGGTTCTCCTTCCCTCAGTTCTAAACCTTTTCTATTTAATCTTGTATCCATGGTTCCTCATTTTTGATCCCTCAATTACTGGAAAGAATCTGCTTCCATTTGTCCTCTTCCATCCTTTCATAATTTTAAACATGTCTATTATGTGCCTGACTGAATTTTTCAAGTCTTTCTTGGCATTTATATTGCATCATGCCAGGCAGTATTGTCATGAACCCTCCCTAAGCCTCAATATCTTTTCTATAGTGTGGAGCCCCGTATTACACATGAGGTCTTATTCAGGTTTTATATAAGCTCATCATTACATCTTGGGTTTTATTTTTTATACACAATACCAATTAATGTCATATAGAAATCAACATGAAAAAAACTGATAATACAATACTGGAAACACTAGCAGATTCCTATGATTTTGCCAAAGGAAAGTCAGGACAAAGAGAATTTGCCTCTGTGCATTCGTAATATTTTAATACAGGTTTGAGGATCTGCGGCTTCTGGAGCTCATGACACTCCATTCAGCTGCAGGCATGACGGTGCAGGATAGTGATGTCCAATAAGTAGTGCATGACATACATAACAAATTTAATGCTTATCGATAGATCACACAGCTTATCGGATAAAAGTATGAGCTGATATGGCACCTCGCTTTTCTTTCCACTCAGATTGCTGTGTTTTTTGTAAGAAATATGTTGGAGGATGGTTGTATTTGAAATAATCACTAATTGCACAGTACAGTTCTTCTGAGATACTGCCACTGAACACATAAGGCTTTCATAGAGTTATGCAGCACAGAAACAGGCCCTTCGGCCCATCGTGTCTGTGCCGGCCATCAAGCACCGAACTATTCTAATCCCATTTTCCAGCACTTGGCCCGTAGCCTTGTATACTATGGCATTTCAAGTGCTCATCTAAATACTTCTTAAATGTTGTGAGGGTTCCTGCCTGTACCACCTCTTCAGGCAGTGTATTCCAGATTCCAACCACCCTCTGAGTGAAATTTATTTTCCTCAAATCCCCTCTAAACCTTCTGCCCCTTACCTTAAATCTATGCCCTCTGGTTATTGACCCCTCTGCTAAGGGAAAAAGTTTTTTCCTATCTAACCTATCAATGCCCCTCATAATTTTGTATACCTCAATCATGTCCCCCCTCAGCCTTCTCTGCTCTAAAGAAAACAACCCTAGCCTTTTCAATCTTTCCTGCCTACCACCTGCCTCCTTTGAGTTACACTGTAACCATATGTTCTAGATCTGACAGGGACTTGCGCTTTCCTCAATGAGATTAATTGGATTGTGAAGATTGCTATTCCTTTCACTGACTGCTAAAATAACACCACAATGAGGCTAGAAATAACTTCAGCCAAAATTAGAGAAATGCTTGGGCCAAGGAGTACTCAGCTGGCATTTTTCAAATGCAGGACAGAGCGGAGACACCAATGATATTAATTAACATGGCCTGAATTGATGATAGCCCAGGGAAGTGCTGAATTTATTGTACCACCTACCAGCAACCATTGCCTTACTGGTCCCTCAATGGCACTCCAAGGAGCAGTGGTGTGGCCTATTCCTCATTCCAGTCCTTTCCATATGTTACCTCATTGCTATAAATTATGCCAAAATATAACAACAAAGGAAGAAGTTATAAAGGCAACATTCACTACACTAACTAGGCCCTGTTTCACCTAGAGGCACAGACCGTAACCTATAAAAAGAGCTATGGGATTCTTGCAATGAACTGCATCCAGGCAGTAAATAACTCTACTCCAAGGTAATCTGATGTCAAAACAGTTTCTTAATTTTAATTCACTAACTTAAACCTACCACTGACACTGAAGATTCAAGAACTTTTCTAATAAAGCTAACTCATCAGTGATATGTAATCTCACCACACAGAAGGAGACGCGCAAAACAAGCACAGCAATAACTTTTTTTAAAGTTGGCCTGCAGGATATGTTTCATCAAAGTTAATATAAATACTAGGGTGGCAATAAATTTTGTGTGAATTTCACCATTGGCTTCAAACCGCTTACAAAGTATCTGAGTGCCATTGCTTAAATCATTAAACAGCAGGGGATCCTGGACAAGCTTGAATATTTCCAAGAACTGCTGATATTTTAGGCAAACTTTGTAAAACGTTCAGGTATTAGGAATAAATTTGACAACTGAAGGAACACCGACTATGATCTTGTTTGAGTTTAGCGAATGTTATATGGTTCCAAAAGATTTACAGTTTCACTTTTTCTTCTTCAAACCTTTACAATTTGATTTACAATTTGTTTTATTGAATCTGTTCTAAAATCCTGTAAACTTTCTATAGAATCCTCTTGGGTATTAAACTAGGATATTCTACAATAAATGTCAGTGAGGTGGGTTGGCCAGGAATTGATTGCATTTCATAGGAGCCCAGTGCATCATGGCATTTGCAAGTTGCATTGTGGGTATCTGGTATGTTATGGGTTCAAACCACACTCAGCAAAATTATGAATGTGTTAACACAGTTGTTTGAAATTCTGCCATTTGTTGTTTTAACCTGGTTAATACTTTTTCTAAAATTGTAGATGATAGAAATTTCACACAATTGCATTGTCAGCAGTTCTACAATATCAGACAACAAACCTGTACCCATCAAAATCAATTTGTGGAGACCATATCTTGTCTGTATTGTATTTTATTTTAAATTGAGGCAACCACACATTCTCAAAGCTTTTTTTGCCAGATAGACCTTTCTTAAATTTGGGCCCTTCAAGTCAATTTTTATGGACAAGGTTTTTGTGATGTGCATTTGTCGGAAAGTGGAATGATTTTAAAGTGGTGTCAGTGAAGCCTGCTTTTTCGATTTTAACCCCCATCCCCCTACCCCCACCATTCCACCCACCCTGGCCAATGGGTAACTGCATTATTATCGCTTCTCGGCCTTTTGGCTAAGATCAAGTGTAGTATCTGTTCTTATCAGTGCTTACTTGGTTGAGGAAAGACCATGATCATTGCCTTTTGATCCTGGGGAATCTTTGAGTAAAATGGCTATAACCAATCTTCGAGCTTCGGGCCAGGGAGTGCGCAACACCGTTCGGGTGGTCGTGAAGGACAAGGAAGGAGATGCACCGGTCGATCGCACCTTCTTCATCAAGAAAATTCTCTTCGATTGTTGCAGATTTCAAGCGACGGACGTCTTCTGCCTGCAGGATTTCCCCAGCAGTGGATACTTCGACGTGACGTTCCAGAACGTGGCGGGATGCATCAAGTTCCTGAAGGCGTTCAAGGAGAAAGGGGACCAGGCGCCACTGTCGATCCTCACAGCGGAGGCGCTCTTCACGCTTCCGTCACAACGGGACCGGGTGGTGACGATTCACCTCCACAACCCCCATGTTCAGGTGGTGGATGTACTCACCTTTCTCGCCAGGTACGTCGAGGTGGCTGGCAACAGCACTGATGTCAAGGACCCCTTTGGGATTTGGACCAGCAAGCGGCAGGTCAAGGTGACCTTGAAGGTCGATCCCAGTGGAGCCATCATCCACCCTCCCTCCAGCTTCGCTATCGGGGGAAGTCGAGGCTTCTTGGTCTATGCTGGGCAGCCCAGAGTTTGCCGCACCTGTGGCAAATCTGGTCATGTGGCAGCCAACTGCAGCACGGTTGTTTGCAAGAACTGCAAGGAGGAAGGCCATCAGACCAAGGACTGTAAGCAGACTAAGTGTTGCAGCTGTGCGGTGCGGCAGGCCATCTCTACAAAACCTGCCCCAAACGCTGCCTCAGTTATGCTCAGGCGGCAAGGTCCAAGGAAAGGCCGGGAGAAGGTTTGATGAAGGCATCCGGTGTTCGAAAGGAGACCAGCAACCTTCTCTGCAGTGAGGAACTTCAACCTGAGAAGGAGAAGGAAGGGGAGGCAGCTGAAACCAACGACCCAGCACCTACCCTGCGCTCGGAAAACCTTCCTCCGCAGACAGAATCAATGGAGGAGGAGGCAGCAGATGGACAAACAGGTCAGTGGCAAGTGGTCCAGAGGAAAACCACAAAGAAAAAACATCCCAAAGCGGAACAGGCCACCACCCAAACCAATGGCAAGAGGAGGCTATCTTCTGAATCAGACTGCAACAACTCCTCTTCACTGGACGGGGGAATGCTGGAACGACAGCCCCTTCAAAAGAGGCGGCAGAACTCCAAGGAGATGGAAGATAAAGCATCCCAGCCCCCGGGCACTGGAAGCTGTGATGGGCCCGGCGTGCCCCAACCCCAAAGCGCCACACGTAACGACGTGGCCAACGCGTCTCAGCTCCGGGACACCGAGAGCAAAGACACGTCTGGCGCACCTCAGCTCCGGGAAGCCAGGAGCAGTGATGTTTTCGAGGAGGAACAGATGGAAGCAGCTGAGGACAACCCAATCCTCTCTGCCTACAAGACCCCCCCGATGTCACCACAGCGGAACAAACCCTGCATGAAAAATCAGGAGGGGTTTCTGAGCCCAACCAACGTGAAACTGCTTGCGCACACAATGGGTATGCAGGAACATCCCGAAGGACTGGGACTAGCGAGGACAAATGGTATGGGAAGCAACAACTAACTTTTAAAAATGGGTGTAAAGATTGCTTCCATTAATGTGCGTAACATTAAATCTACTACGCGATGTGTTTCAACCTTGGATTACCTTGCCAAGGTCAAAGCTGACCTACTGTTTCTGCAGGAGTGTGGAATACCACACCTCAGCACCTACAGGCAGTGGTCGCGATGGTGGTCCCATGGGCCATCGATCTGGTCGGGGGGTAATGACTGCCATTCCTCCGGCCTGGGTATTCTGCTGCAGGGAAGTAACGTCACCATCTCCGAAGTTAAGGAGGTGGTGGGCGGCCGCCTCCTCGTAGCAGATGTGATGTACAACAACGCTCCGCTCCGGTTGATCAACGTGTACGCCCCGGTACAACGCAGCGAGCGGCTGACCGTCTTCCAGCAGCTCCCACTGCTGCTGGCGACGTCCAGGCCGGTCATTCTAGGCGGTGACTTCAACTGCATCATCGATGCGGCTGGACGATCCGGCAGTGACGACAGCAAACTGGACGCTACGTCCAGATTCCTAATAGAAACAGTTAAAGATGCCAAACTGCACGACGTCTTCAGCAAACCTGCCGACAGAGTGCAGCGCAGCGCAGATACACCTGGTCAAGATCGGACGGGTCTGCCCGTTCCAGGATTGACTTCCTGTTTTTGTCCCATGCTGTCACGGTCAGATCCACCGACGTCAAGCCGGTGTTCTTCTCCGACCACTGCCTCTTACTGGCCGACTGTCACTTACAGGACGACCAGCGGGTTGGCAGAGGGACGTGGAAGCTCAATGCTACACTGCTGACCCCAGAGAACGTTGAGTAACTCAAAAGGGATTACAAAGGATGGAGGACCGTGAAACCCCTCTTTGAGTCTCCAGTTCACTGGTGGGAAGCGATCAAGGAGAACATCAAGAGGTTCTTCATCCACAAAGGTGTTCAGAGGGCGAGAGAGAGACAGAGGGAAATGTCCCGACTCCAGAAAAGTATGCAAAATCTGCTCCAACTGCAGTCAATGTGGGTCGAGGTCAAGGAGGACTTCCAAGAGGTGAAGAGCCAGCAGGCCTCGCTCTTTGCCAAGGAGGCCTCCAAGATCATCTTCTGGTCCAGAGTCCGCTCCATCGAGCAGGATGAGACGTGCTCGCGTTACTTCTTCCAAAAGGTACACAGAGAGAGCTCTGTTATCAGCAGCCTGAAGGAAGAAGATGGCTCGGTAACGTCTTCGCAGTCCGACATACTAAGGATCAACAAATCCTTTTATGCTGGGCTGTATGACGCGAAGCCCACAGACAGCAGAGCCTCCCAGTCCTTCCTGTCATCTATCACAGAGGTCTTAGATGACAGCAGGAGGGAGAGACTGGATAAGCCGCGAACTCTGGACGAGCTGACAAAGGCCGTCGAGTCCTTTGAGACGAGTAAAACTCCCGGAAGCAACTACTTACCGGTCGAGTTGTACTCGGCCCTGTGGGACTGGGTCGGCCCGGACCTGCTGGAAGTATACGAGAGTATGCTCCTGGCCGGCAGCATGTCAGAATCCATGAGGAAAGGCATCATCACCCTCATTTACAAGCGGAAGGGGGAGAGGGCAGAAATCAGAAATTGGCGGCCCATCTCACTGCTTAATGTTGACTACAAGATTCTGTCCAATGTCATCGCCAGTCGAATCAAGTCTGCTCTGGCGTTGGTGATCCACCCCGACCAGACCTGTACTGTACCTGGCAGGAAGATCTCTGATAGTCTCGCGCTGCTCAGGGATACGATCGCCTATGTACGGGACAGGAGGGTGGACACCTGCCTCATCAGCCTGGACCAGGAGAAGGCTTTTGACAGGATATCGCACACCTACATGATGGACGTGCTTTCCAAAATGGGGTTTGGGGAGGGAATCTGCAATTGAATCCAACTGCTCTACACAAACATCAGTAGCGCAGTCTCAATAAACGGGTGGGAATCGGAAAGTTTCCCAATCAAATCTGGAGTCAGACAGGGCTGTCCTCTCTCCCCGGTCTTGTTTGTTTGCTGTATTGAACCCTTTGCTGAGTCTATTAGGAAGGATGTGAGCATAAGAGGGGTGACAATCCTAGGCAGCGGAGGCACTCAGGTTAAAACCTCCCTGTACATGGATGACGTCGCCGTCTTCTGCTCGGATCCGCTGTCCGTGCGCAGACTGATCCGCATCTGCGACCAGTTTGAACTGGCCTCGGGAGCCAAAGTTAACCACGGCAAGAGCGAGGCCATGTTCTTTGGGAACTGGGCTGACCGATCCTTTGTCCCCTTTACCGTCAGGTCAGATTACCTGAAGGTGCTGGGGATATAGTTCGGAAGGGCCGGGGCGTGCACCAAAACCTGGGAGGAGCGAGTAGCCAAGGTATGACAAAAGTTGGGCATGTGGGGGCAGCGATCTCTCTCCATTGTGGGTAAGAACCTGGTCATCAGGTGCGAGGCGCTCACGTTGTTGCTGTACGTGGCGCAGGTCTGGCCCATACCCCACTCTTGCGCTGTGGCAGTCACCCGAGCCATTTTCCACTTCATCTGGGGATCTAAAATGGACCGGGTCCAGATGGACACGATGTTCAAATCTCTGGACAAGGGCGGGAAAAATGTACCCAACGTTGCCCTCATCCTGATGACCACCTTCGTGTGCGGCTGCATCAAGCTGTGTGTAGATCTCCAGTACGCAAACTCCAAGTGTCACTACGTGCTGAGGTTCTATCTGTCCCCGGTGTTGCGAAGGATGGGCCTGGTCACATTGTCGCGGAACGCTCCATGCAGTTGGACTGTGCCATACCACCTATCCTTCGTGGAGCAGTTTCTGCAGGAAAACACCTTTGACCACCGGTCCATCAGGCAGTGGTCTGCACGGAATGTCCTCAAGGCCCTACGGGAAAAGGAGACAGTGGATCCTGTCGGATGGTTCCCCGAGCAGACCGCCAAAGTCATTTGGCGGAATGCCTCATCACCAGAACTTTCAAATAAGCACCAAGTTGTAGCTTGGCTGGTGGTGAGAAGGGCCCTCCCCGTCAGATCCTTCATGCTCGCCCGAAGTCTCGCCCCCTCTGCACAATGCCCCTGCGGTGGCTGTGGTGGGGAAGAGACGGTTGCCCACCTCCTTCTGGAATGTGTCTTTGCAAAGCAGGTGTGGAAAGAGATGCAGTGGTTTTTGTCGAGGTTCATCCCAAGCAGCTCTGTAACACAGGAGTCTGTGCTCTACGGGCTGTTCCTAGGGACGCACTCCGAGACAAACATCAACTGCTGCTGGAGGACTATCAATTCGGTGAAAGACGCCCTTTGGTCTGCCCGAAACTTGCTGGTCTTCCAGCGCAAAGAGTTGTCCACGACCGAATGTTGCAGACTGGCACATTCCAAGGTCCAGGACTACGTGCTGAGGGACACACTAAAGCTTGGGGCAGCCACAGCAAAGGCTCAATGGGGAAAGACCACAGTGTAAGGTTCCCCCCACCAAGCTGAATTGAGGGGCTGGATTCATGGGAAACCTCTCGAACTGTATCGGGAAAATTTTGTGTGCTGTAAAATGTAAAAATGTATATGGCGTGACAATGAAATGAAAGGGTTGTGAGGCAACTCATAATTGTATAGAAGGAAACTGATCACCTTTGCACTGTTTGTATTTTTTGACTTGATGCTGTTTTAAACTGTTTGGGAATGTAATTTTTTACAGATTTTTATGAATAAAGTATATTTTGGAAATAAAAAAAAACTGTATTATTATAATGAGCTGGCAGTGTCATGTGAATAGTGACATGCTCCCTGTCTGCCATCCATGGGTGCAATTCAATTTGCAGGCCAATAGGCTTCAGGATGGCATTAAGTACTAACTGAAGTTGAATAGTTACTTTTACTTTTTGTGTAATCAGGTTTCATAGTTGTACTGTTCGATGAGGAATCTAAACATGAAACGGATGAATCCAATGAAGGTTTGAAAGCTGCCCCGATCCCTAATCAAGTGTTTGCAATGTGAAAGTTTGTAATCAAACTTCTTTATTGCACGTCTGAAAATGTTTAGATTATCAGACCTTTCAATTATATATCTGAGATTAGTCGGGTCTGTTTACCGACTGACAGCATTATCAATTACCATGGTATTGATCATGTTAATTACTACAAACAAAACTTTGACCCCTGACAATTTGACTGTCGCAGAAATTTTCAGATTGAGCAGCTCCTCACTTTGGGAGACATTGTGATTGCTGCCTAAGTGTGAGCTCCTTCTTTGTGGCCAAGCAAACCCCTCCTCCATAGACAAGAAACTATATTGTCCTCTTTAGGAGATGATAGTGGTGACTAGCACTAAGTGCTACTGCCCAAAAGAAAGTGTTCTTTGTGTCATTACCATGCAGCAGTGGCTGAATCTAACTTTGCATATTTGATTAGGACACAATCTCTTGGCAGCATGTTTAAAGCCACCATTTTGCCAACAAAAAGCAGCACAGTATAGTGGAAGGTTACAAGGTTGTGTTCCTCTTTTCCACTTGCATTATCTTGGGTTGTAGCACCCAAAAAAATACTGATTTTGCAAAATCAGTGCTGTGTTCACCCGTGGTGTGGGTGTACCTGTTTGGGGAGGTGTGAAGAGCTGGCCTCGCTTGATTTAGCAAAGCTCCTTGTAATAGCAAGCTGCGCGAGAAAGTCAGGTGGCGTGAGCCTACCCAGCTGTGCCATCTGGTGAGGCAACAGCATTTAAAGGTCTGTTGCTCGCATTTACTGAGTTGAAGTTTTGCAGTTCCAAATTTTTGCCTCACTGAATAACTGACTCCCAGATCTGGGATGAAGCTGTTAAGCTTCCTGCTGTGGAAAATACAGCAAAGGAAGGTGGGTTCTCTTTGTAAAGGAGCAGCCACACATCTGCCTGCAACAAGTTGCTTAGATGGAGGCAGCAGGATGAAAGCATTAAATATTTCAGCTGCAGAGTGTCAGAATAAATGAGTAAGAAAATCATTGGTATCTATCCATTATTGCTGCCGGGCAAAGTAAGGATGGTGAAAATATAAATGGCGGACTGCCTCAGTGACAAAACACGCAACAGTAA
Source organism: Heterodontus francisci (assembly GCF_036365525.1). Lineage (NCBI taxonomy): Eukaryota > Metazoa > Chordata > Chondrichthyes > Heterodontiformes > Heterodontidae > Heterodontus > Heterodontus francisci. Next base: position 57,531,780 of record NC_090396.1, on the reverse strand, counting down.
GTAGATAACCTTTTCTGCTTGTTTCTTCACGTTCTTCTATTTCGCAAAAGGTGTAGGCACACACATGGCTCACACTGATACACTTAAGTATTCAAAAGTTACACTCTGAACCAGTATTGCCATCAGAACTGGGATGCATGCTGTTTTGCAATATTTTCACACAGGAAGGGATCTGGCCAAGCTATGGATCAGAATTGCCTCAAACGGCAAGCAAGATACAACAAAATATTCTGCCAAAAGTTATGTCAATCTTGCTGTCATTACCTTGCACTGAAATTTTCTGAGAATCATATTAGCGTATTCTAGAAGGTCGAAACTGGTTTAAAACGAATGAAAATCATCGCAAACAGTTGACGGTAAAGGAATGCTCAGAACTTCCCTCACTTTCCTTCTAAGTCCAACTTTATGGATGAAAACAAAAATTTGAAGCCATTAAACCATGAAATTATATGCACACTAGGCACAGCGTGTTTAAAAACTGCAGTTGGAAGCTTTTCAATTTTTAATGCCTTGCATTTTCATGACATAAAATGCATTCAGAGATATAGAAACTATATTGTCGGTCTCAGTGGGGAGAAATAAAAAAATTATTTCAAACTTTTTCCATAGAAAATCAGAAATCTGACTTTCGAACCTTATTTTACATTTTAATTTTACATTAAATTGACAGCCCGTTCAGAACTGGGGAAGCTGCAGGAACCTTATGTTCTCTGTTTTTTGCATCAGCCAAAGCTACATGATTGAATGACAGAGGATTTAGCTGAAGGTTTTGTTGAATTGGTCAAAAAATATAGGAAACTCAGGCACCTACGTCCGAGCTCCTGTAATCATTTGCACCGAAAATCAGCATTGCATTGTACTTGCACCATTTTTCAGTGCAACTTTTAAAGAAATTTTGGACCAATACATTGGGGAAAATCTGTCACATGGAAAAAGTTTTCTGTGTCTTTCAGCTGCTGTCTTCATTCTGCAGGGAAAGTTATAAAGGTATTCTCCTTGACAAACATGCAATCTTGTCAGTTGCTTTATGTAGCTATGGACAGTGGATGACTGATCTGGAAGATATCTCCTGCAGTGGGTGGAAAATATCCCGTAGCACAGAAGATTAATGCTGTTGTGATCTTCACAGCTACTGGATGAATCATCTCAATTTTTTGAAGTTATCTGTAGGTTGGATTGGATTAGATGGCATAACCCTGGCACAGCCTCTCAAATGAAGTGCAGATAAATGAAGGTTACATAAGATTACATAGACTAACCAGCACAGAAACAAGCCACTTAGCCCAATGACTCCACGCTGCTGTTTATGCTCCACTCGAGCCTCCTCCCATCTTTCCTTATCTAACTCAGCATAAGCCTCGATTCCCTTCTCCCAAATTTGCTTGCCAAGCCTCCCCTTAAATGCATCCAAACTATTCACTTCAACCACTCCCAGATTCTCACCACTCTCTGGTAAAGAGGCTTCTTCTGAATTCCCTATTTGATTTTTTAGAGACTATGTTATGGCTCCTTGTTTTGCTCTCTCCCCGCACCCCCAGAAAAATAATCGATCTGTGTTACTTCATCAAAACCTTTCATAATTTTAAAGATCTCTATTAAGACATCCCTCAGCCTTCTCTTTCCAAGAGTAATGAGACTTTTTTTATCCTAAAATATACTTTATTCATAAAAATCTGGAAAAAATACATTACCAAACAGCTCCAAGTTGACATTCCAGAAAGTACAAAAGAAATCAGTTTTCTTCAATACAGAACGTGGGTTTCTTCACAACCCTTCCATTCCATTTTACATGCAATGTACATTTGCATTACACAGCAAAACCATATTTTGGTGCATACAGCCCGAGTGGTTTTACACAGATTCCAGCTCCTCGGTTCACGATGTACGTACAGGAGTTCCACACACAGTTTGATGCAGCCGCACACAAAGGTGGCCATCAGGATGAGGGCAACGTTGGGTATGTCTTTTCCCCCTTAATCCAGAGATTTGAACACCATGTCCCTCCGGACACGGTCCATTTTGGATCTCCGGTAAAGCGGAAAAAGGCTCGGGTGACTGTCACAGAACAGGAGTGGGGTATGGGCCAAACCTGCATCATGTACAGCAACAACGTGAGTGCCTCACACCTGATGACCAGGTTCTGACCCACAATGGAGAGAGAATGCTGCTCCCACATGCTCAGTTTATGGTGTACCATAGCTAGTCGCTCCTTCCAGGTTTTGACACACGTCCCGGCCCCTCCAAACCAAATCTCCAGCACCATCAGGTAGTCTGACCTGACGGTGAAGGAGACAAAGGATCGGTCGGCCCAGTTCCCAAAGAACATGTCCTCACTCTTGCTACCATTTACTGTGGCTCCAGAGGCCAGTTTGAACTGGGAGCAGATGCTCATCAGTTTGCGAACAGACGGCAGACCCGAGCAGAAGACGGCAACATCGTCCATGTACAGGAAGGCTTTGACCTGAGTGCCTCCACTGCCTGGGATTGTCACCCCTCTTATGCTCGCATCCTTCCTAATGGACTCAGCAAAAGGTTCGATACAGCAAACAAACAAGACAGGGGAGAAAGGACATCGCCCTGCCTGACTCTAGATTTGATCGAGAAACTTTCTGTTTCTCGCCCATTGATTGAGACTGTGCTACTGATGTTTGTGTAGAGCAGCGGATTCCCTCCCCAAACCCCACTTTGGAGAGCACGTGCATCATGTAGGTGTGCGATATCCTGTCAAAAGCCTTCTCCTGGTCCAAGCTGATGAGACAGGTGTCCACCCCCCTGTCCCGTACATAGGCGATCATATCCCTGAGCAGCGCGAGACTATCAGAGATCTTCCTGCCAGGTACAGTACTGGTCTGATCAGGGTGAATCACCAACTCCAGAGCAGATTTGACTCGACTGGCTATGACGTTGGACAGAATCTTGTAGTCTACATTATGCAGTCAGATGGGCTGCCAATTTCTGATTTCTGCCCTCTCCCCCTTCTGCTTGTAGATGAGGGTGATGATGCCTTTCCTTATGGATTCTGACATGCTGCCCGCCAGAAGCACACTCTCGTACATTTCCAGCAGGTCTGGGCTGATCCAATCCCACAGAGCCGAATACAACTCAACTGGCAATCCATCGCCTCCGGGAGTTTTACTCATCTCGAAGGACCAGACGGCCTTTGTCAGCTCGTCCAGAGTAGCGGTTTGTCCAGACTCTCCCGCATGCTGTCACATAAGACCTCTCTGATAGATGACAGGAAGGACTGGGAGGCTCTGCTGTCTGTGGGCTTCGCGTCATACAGCCCAGCATAAAAGGATTTGCTGATCCTTAGTATGTCGGACTGCGAAGATGTTACTGAGCCATCCTCTTCCTTCAGGCTGCTGATCACAGAGCTCTCTCTGTGTGCCTTTTGGAAGAGGAAACACAAGCACATCTCATCCTGCTCAACAGAGTGGCCTCTAGATCTGAAGATGATCTTGGAGGCCTCCATGGCAAAGAGTGAGGCCTGCTGGCTCCTCACCTCTTGGAGATCCTTCTTGACCTCGACCCCCATTGACTGCAGTTGGAGCAGATTTTGCATTCTTTTCTGGAGCCTGGACATTTCCCTCTGTCTTTCTCTTGCTCTCTGAACACCTTTGAAGATATTCACCTTGATCACCTCCCACCTGTGCACCAGAGACTCGAAGAGGGGTTCCATGGTTCTCCAACCTTTGTAATCCCTTTTGAGTTCCTCAATGTTCTCTGGGGTCAGCAGTGTAGCATTGAGCTTCCATGTACCCCTGCCAACCCGCTGGTCGTCCTGTAAGTGACAGTCGGCCAGTAAGAGGCAGTGGTCAGAGAAGAACACCGGCTTGACATCGGTGGATCTGACTGTGAAAGCACAGGACACAAACAGGAAGTCAATCCTGGAATGGGCAGACCCATCCGATCTTGATCAGGTGTATCGATACTGCGCTCCGTCTGCAGGTTTGCTGAAGACATCGTGCAGCTTGGCATCTTTTACTGTTTCCATTAGGAATCAGGACGTAGCGTCCAGTTTTCTGTCATCACTGCCAGATTGGCCAGCTGCATCGATGATACAGTTGAAGTCACTGCCCAGAATGACCGGCCTGGATGTCGCCAGCAGCAGTGGGAGCTGCTGGAGGGCGGTCAGCCGCTCACTGTGTTGAACCGGGGCATACACGTTGATCAACCGGAACGAAGCATTGTTGTACATTACATCTGCTACGAGGATGCGACCGCCCACCACCTCCTTAACTTCGGAGATGGTGAAGTCGCCTCCCCGCAGCAGAATACCCAGGCCGGAGGAATGGGAATCATTTCCCCTGGACCAGACCGATGCCCCGTGGGACCACCATCATGACCATTGCCTGTAAGTGTTGAGGTGTGGGATTCCACGCTCCTGCAGAAACAACTGGTCGGCTTTCGCCTTGGCGAGGTCAAAATACATTGCATAGTGAATTTAACGCTACGCATGTTAATCAAATCAATCTTTATACCCATTTTAAAGTTGGGTGTTGCTTACTATACCAGGTATCCTTGCTAGTCCCAGTCCTTGGGTATGTTCCTGCATACCCCTAGTGTACACAAGCTGTTTCACATCCGTTGGGCTCAGAAACCCCTCCTGGTTACTCAAGGGGGTTTTGTTCCGCTGGGGTGACATCGGGGGCGGGGTCCTGTAGGCAGCAAGGCTTGGGCTGTCCTCTGCTGGTGGTGTCTTTCCCCTCTGTCCCTCTTCAAAGACATCACTGCTCCCGGCTTCCTGAAGCTGGAGTGTGCCAGACGCTTTGCTGCTCTTGGTTTCCTGGAGCTGGGGTGTGCTGGGCATCTCACTGGGTTCGGCACTTTAGGTTGGGGCGCGCTGGGCCCGTCACATCTTCCAGTGCCCTGAAGCGGGGTGGAGGGGAGGCGGGGGGGAGCTTTATCTTCCAGCTCCTTTGAGTTCTGCCGCTTCTTTTGCAGGTGCCGTCTTTCTGGCCCTTCCTCATCCAATGAGGAGGAGCTGCCGTTGTCTGTCTCAGACAGTAGCCTCTGGTTTGGGTGGTGACCTGTTCCTTTTTGTGAGGCTTCTTCTTTGTGGTTTTCCTTTTTACCAATTGCCATTGACCAGTTTGTCCATCTGCTGCCTCATCCTCCATTGATTCTGTCTGTAGAGGAGGAGTTTCCAGGCACGGGGTAGGTGTTGGGTCACTGGTTGCAGCTGCCTCCCTTTTCTTCTCCTTCTCAGATAGACTTTCCTCGCTGCAGAGAGGGTTGCTTGTCTCCCTCCCAGCACCAGACGCGTTCACCGTTCCTTCTCCCAGCCTTTCCTTGGACCTTGCCGCCTGTACATAATTGAGGCAGTGTTTGGGGCAGGTTTTGTAGAGGTGGCCTGCCCCACCGTACAGGTTGCAGCACTTACTCTGTTCACAGTCCTTGGTCTGATGACCTTCCTTCTTGCAGACGACTGTGCTGCAGTTGGCTGCCATATGACCAGATTTGCCACAGGTATGACAAACTCTGGGCTGCCCCACATAGACCAAGAAGCTTGGACTTCCCCCGATAGCGAAGATGGAGGGAGGATGGATGATGGCTCCGTTGGCATTGACCTTCAAGGTCACCTTGACCTGCCACTTGCTGGTCCAAATCCCAAATGGGTCCTTGACGTCAGTGCTGCTGCCAGCCCCCTTGACATACTTGGCGAGGAAGGTGAGTACATCCACTACAGGAACATGGGGGTTGTAGAGGTGGATTGTCACCACCCGGTCGCATTGCGATAGCAGTGTGAAGAGTGGCTCCACTGTGAGGATGGGCAGCGGTGCCTGGTTTCCCTTCTCCTTCTGGAACTTGATGCATCCCGCCACATTCTAGAACGTCACGTCGAAATATCCACTGCTGAGGAAGTCCTGCAGGCAGAATATGTCTGCAGCTTGGAATTCACAGCAATCGATAAAGATTTTCTTAATGAAGAAGGTATGGTCAACACGTGCACCTCCTCCTTTATCCTTCACCACCACCCGAACGGTGTTACGCACTCCCTGGCCTGAAGCTCTAGAATTGTTTACAGTCATTTAACTCAAAACCTACCTGGAACAGGATCAAAGGCTACTGATCATGGTCTCTCCCCTGCCATTTTTTCCCCAAACATATACATTATTCATAAAAATCTGTACAAAATGCATTACAAAACAGTTCAAAACAGCACCAAGTTGACATTCCAAAAAGTGCAAAGGAAATCAGTTTTCTTCAATACAGGAGTGAGTTGCCTCACAACCCTTCCATTCCATTTTACATGCCATTTACATTTTACAGCAAACACATATTTTGTGTATATAGCCCAAGGGGTTTCCCATGGGTCCAGCCCCTCAGTTCACTTTGGTGGAAGGACCTTACACAGTGGTCTTTCCCCATTGAGCCTTTGCAGCGGCTACTCCAACCTTTAGTGCGTCCCTCAGCACGTAGGCCTATACCTTGGAATGTGGCAGTCTGCAACACTTGTTCGAGGACAACACTTTGTGCTGGAAGACCAGCAAGTTTCGGGCAGAACAAAGAGCATCCTTCACCGAATTGATAGTCCTCAAGCAGCAGTTGATGATTATCTCAGTGTACGTCCCTGGGAACAGCCAATAGAGCACGGACTCCTGTGTTACAGCTGCTTGGGATGAACCTTGACAAAAACCACTGCATCTCATTGCACACCTGCTTTGCAAAGACACATTCCAGAAGGAGGTGGGCAACTGTCTCTTCTCCACCACAGCCATCTCGAGGGCAGTGTGTGGAGGGGGCAAGACTCTGGGCGTGCAGGAAAGATCTGACAGGGATACATCTTGGTGCTTGTTTGAAAGTTCTGGTGATGAGGCATTCTGCCAAATGACTTTGGCAGTCTGCTCGGGGAACCATCTGACAGGATCCACCATCTCCTTGTCCCGTTGGGCCTTGAGGACATTCCGTGCAGATCACTGCCTGATGGATTGGTTGTCAAAGGTGTTTTCCCACAGAAACTTTCCCACGAAGGATAGGTGGTACGGCACAGTCCAACTGAATGGAGCGTTCCACGGCAATGTAAACAGACCCATCCTTCGTAACACTGGGGACAGATAGTGCCTCAGCAGTAGTGACACTTGGTGTTTGCGTACTGGGGCTCTACGCACAGCTTTATGCAGCCGCACACGGAAGTGGTCATCAGGACGAGGGCAACGTTGGGTACATTTTTCCCGCCCTTATCCAGAGGTTTGAACATCATGTCCCTCCAGACCCAGTCTATTTTAGATCTTCAGATAAAGCGGAAAATGGCTCGGGTGACCGCCACGCGCAGGAGTGGGATATGGGCCAGACGTGCGCCACATACAGCAACAACATGCGCGCCTCACACCTGATGACCAGGTTTTTACCCACACTGGAGAGAGATCGCTTCTCCCACATGCTCAGTTTATGGTGTACCCTGGCTACCCCCTCCTTCCAGGTTTTGGCGCATGCCCCAGCCCTTCTGAACCAAGAGTAATAAGACTTTTACTGAAAGGAATAGTCCGCATTTCTGATACCATCCTTGTAAACCTTTTTTTGGCACCTTCTCACTATATCACTTTTATAATATGGTGACCAGAATTGTATGCAGTACTCCAGGTGTGGTCAACCAAAGTTCAATATAAATTGAGCATAATGTCTTTGCTTTTCAATTCTGTCTAGTGCTTGGTTTAGTTTGCTCCTCTCATCTATTTAGATTCTTATTTTCTAAGTAACAAATGGCCTTCTTATTTTTCTTGCCAAAATGTAATCCCTTAGATTTATCTATGTTGAAATTCTTTTGCCAATTATATGCCCATTCTGCAAGTTTGTTAATATCTTCTTATATTTTGTTGCAAATGGTTGGCATCATTCCATCTATGAAAGATGATGGACAAGCAGCTAACAATCCATTTAAGTGGGTGTCTTCTCTTGGTGTACCTTTGCTGATGGCTGTGAAGGCCAATCCTTGAGAGGCAGGTTCTGCTACAAGTGCTGCACATGAAGCTTCCAAATGACGCTGTGAGTTGTTGTTTTTGATATTCGTGCCTGTTGTCAAGCTCCTGGAGCAACTGGTCATCGTGGTAGTGCACACCAGTCCACAGGATGTGTCTCCATTTCCCTCTTTTGCCAGCTAATGACTCCCAGGTGCGATAGTCAACATTTCGGGCCTTCATGTCACGCTTGCAATCATCCTTGAAGTGGAGCTTTGGGCTCCCCACTGGTCATCTGGCCCCGGCTACCTCCACCATACAGATCGTCCTTGGGTATGTGATCGTCTTCCATCCTGCGGACATGTTCTATCCACCGAAGCCTCCGCTGTTTGATTAGTGCCAATACACTTGAGAACTCTGCCTTTGAGAGGACTGCCACATTTGTGATTTTGTCCTGCCAGGACATACCCATTATTGTTGCTGCAGTCTTACTTAGTATTGACTGTCCCACCCAATTTGATGTCATCTGCAAATTTAGAAATTCTGTTTTTGATTCCAAAGTCTAAATCGTTAGAGTAAATTGTGAACATTAAGTTACCATTCTAGACTTGCTGAGGTATAATTGTCAAGATATATAAATAGGAATGACAGACATGTACTTATTGTGCCAATAGAAAGGCAGTGTACGCAAGTGCTGAGGCTCATGAGAGAACAGAAAGTATATAGAGTGTGAGGTAGGGAAGAATAAGGTTAGTTGTTCCAGGTCTGGAAAGCGAGAGGCAGATAAACCTCCAGCAGGTGTTATGGAAGAATCTTTGGTTTTGTAGCTTTCCTGGGCTTCTGTGGAAATTGATCTGGGAAATTGTTAGGATAACTTTATCATGGAGTAAAAAGAATCAAACACTGGAAATGCTAAACAAAGGGGAAAAGATAGACCTGCGTCTATACTTAATCAACTAGAAAACTGAGACATATAACAACAGGCACAAAAAATGTTAATGCATAGATATGAAGGATGGTAAATTCTCTGCTTAATCCATGATTCTAAATCCCAGCTCAATATCCTGCAAGGTCATGCTCCTTTGGGAATAAATCTTGATGGCAAAGAGGCAACCACCAAAGATTTTTTTTAAAATCTCTCCGTATCATGTAATTTCTCTGGGGATTATAAACAGCAATCCAATCTGTCAGGGTTTATGAGCCTGACTGAACCCCTCGATCAGATTACTACCTCATAATCCACACCTAGATATTTAGCACGCTCAATCTTTATCACCAGCGGGACTTTGGTTGTGCAAGAAATAGCTGCAAAGTAAGGTTGGGAGCTGGTGTTTTAAAATTGAAGCCCAAGTTTTAATCTTTATTTGAACATAGGCTTTATGCTAAATAGTTTTGAATGACCCAGCAGGCGCAATGCTCTGAGCTGAACTCCCAGTCAGCGGCTACTGACATTTACTCATTTTTGCTTCTCCCATTCCTTGATGAGAATAACTTGTCTCATAGCTGATACAACTTCAAAGCCTTTCTGTAGCTTGTGAAACTCAGTGAATATTTATTTACCGGAAACAATCCTGGAGGAAATGGATGTTATTGCAAAGAAATACTTCAAGTCCGTTTCTTTGTAGATGGTTATAACCAAGTTAATTCAGTTTATCTCAGTCTAGTATTGGTGCACTCCTTGACATGGATACAGCATGGCTATGGCACCCATTGTGTTTTAAATCAAAAGTTGAGCTGTTATATAAGAGATGACAGGGTATTTCCATATAGTTTTGCTGCTGGTCATCAATGTAAATAGAATTGTATTTGAATTTCAAACAAGATTACTTCAACTACTGCACCATAAGTGATGGCAAGATGTAGACATGCAAGGGCATAGTTGGTGAAGTATATAAAAGAATTTACTAACACATTCATCAAATCACACAGCACAGAAGGAGGCCATTCAGCCCACTGTGGAGCTATCCAGTTCGTCCCATTCCCCTGATCTTTCTCCAGAGCCTTGCATTTTTTTCCCTTTTCAAATATATATTCCATTCTCTTCAGTCCCATTCAGTCAGTGCATTCCAGATCATAACAACTCGCTGCATTAAAAAATTCTTCTCATCTTTGCCACTGGTTTTTTTGCCAATTGCCTTAAATCTGTGACCGACCTGCCAGTGAAAACGGCTTCTTTTTATTTACCCCATCAAAATCCTTCATCATTTTGAACATCTCTCTTAAATCTTGAAATTGCACTCTTTCGATGAAGCAAACTTACTTGATCTTTTTGCTCAAATGTGTACGATAGTATTAATATTTGCAAAGAAAATTCTCTTTCCAATGTCCAAATGTTAAAGATACAGTCCATCACTGAAAACAACAGTGCTTCTTACATGCTTTTTATATAAGGTCAAGCTATGTGTTAAACCAAATGAGGGAACATTTCCACAGAAACAAAATTTTTGCATTGGCTATTTCTTGTGAAATTGTAAACATTTTCTTTCAGTTATGCTCAAACAGCCAACATTCGAAATCTTCCACTATGCTTGTAGTATTGCTATGCATGGCAACCAGAGGAAACCTTTCCCATGAGATTCCCATTTTTCAGCTATGCATTGACTCAATTTATACAACCACGACGTCTACTAGTGTCCTCCATATTGGATGACCAGGGATTGTACCGATGGACCACTGCCATGAGGTAACATTCAGCCTCTGCACTGGGCTACCAAAAAAACAGGTGAATATACCACGAGGAGCTCTTACCCAACCAGTACCATTTGGCATTCCCTACATAAATGGAGCCAGTACTGGATAAATATGGAAACAAGGGTTTGAGTTGTTTTTATCACATTTCTAAGTCTGTCTTTGACAAAAGAATTTTTAAACTTTGCAATCTCATTATCTACAAGGTCAGAATTTGCTGTCAAAATAATGGTGAGGCTAATGGCACTAGTCGTCATTTATGGGTAAATGGTGCAGCAACCTCAGGCAAGGAGAGAAATGTGTTAAATGTGAATATTCTAAAGTTACTGTCTGAGCTTCACTGCTCCGCAAGTTAGCTTCATGTAAACAGCATCTCTTTTCTTCCTCACCACTGAAATGCATTAAATGGCGTGAAGTTGCTGTATTTGCACGTTAGATACACACTAAACTCACTGCAGATACTTAGAGCTAGTAATTAGTAGCATAAGTACCTTTTGACGATGTGATGATTGTTAATTACTGTCAATCAACCTTCCTGGCACAGAACATTGACTATTACAAATGTGGAGTCTCAATCCACGAGGTTTTGAATTTTTGCGGGAGCTTTTAAAAATGCGACATTTTAAACGTAATTTTTCTCTTACTTTCCCTTTCTGTCCCTTCATTCCCTCTTCTAATCCAATCTGTCCATTCCTCTCTTTATTTCTTTTTTTGTATCTAATTTGACATTGAATTCTCCCCCTTTAATTTCCCCTCCTTCATAATCTCTTTGCTATTTATTTCCCAATCCTTAAATCTCACCTTTTTGGTTGCCCTGCTCACTCAGGTCCCAGATACCTCATTCCCCTCACTGTGCCATTATCAGCTCGCACCTTTAGCAAGTTTGTGAGCAAAAATGTTTTGGGCTGAAGAGTACAGAGACAAGTCTAACTGATAGCAGACACCCTGCTACAGCACATTCTCGCCCAATGTTCTTGTGTTGGTTTTACTTTGCATTCTGTAGGATTTTACCATAACATGGAAATGTTGCAGAAAGTTAGGACTTAAATCACTCACAAATCTGTAGGACAGAGATGGAGATTAAACTAGCTGCAACTGTTGACCTAGGATCTGGGTGCTTTTTTCATATTTAATGCACCCTTCACAGCCTGGAGGCCAAACAGCAAGTCCAGCAGCAGGGATACAATACATTTTAGGAACAGCTCCCAGAAATGAGTTCTTATGCACAACATCCATTATAGCAGACTGAGACAGTCAGAAGGGATTTGTCACAAAGCCAAATCCTGGAAGGGTTTGAATATAGGAAACTTCCACTCACTCTGACATTGACTGCACTATAGCCATAGGCCCCTTGAGGACCTGCTGTAGGCACACATATGTTGAAAATTGGTCACAGGCTCAAAAAATGTAGTAGGAACAATTTTCAGCATAATTGCAAACTGCAAATAGGTTGGCGGAGTAGCAAACACACTGAAAATCAGCCCCTTTGTTTTGTTGTTTTTTTTATTCTTTTATCTGCAAAAAGATCTACTCAACCAAGCCAAATCTCTGTTAGTCCTAGCCTTTGAGTCAAGGGGCAGCCACAAAGATCTTTCTGTCTGAAAACAACTGTTGCTCAGCCAAGTCCATTAGCCTATGATTGGTGGTACAGGTATTTAGATTTTTTTTCTGGAAAAAGGAAAACTCCAACTAACCAAGCAAACGTGAATCACTCCCAATGGAGTGTGGTAGTGGAGACTGTGAATATGCTATTTGAGAAGACTGATTCTGAGACAAGTTCTCTGAACCAGGCCATCAACAGTCCTTTGTTGTCACGCAAAGAGATATTTCAATTCAAAGAGAAACTGAACTTGATCTGTTTTCACGAAGTGTCAGCACTGCGTACAGTTACACAGGTCCAATTAAACAGTGTAGCTGAGAGATTTGGCCATGCAGCGTCTGTTTTATGGGGGATAAACAGCCTCCTAAGCCTCCAATATGGCAGGCAGGAAGCGTCTGCTCATTACAAGCCGGTTGTGCATCAACCACCGTATAGGTAAAAACTAAAACGTGTATGCTAAGCGCATGCCTGAAACGAGTGTTAGACCTTTTGAATGTACAAGTAAGAGGCCTAACACCTGTTTGAGGCCCCCAGTCCATTGTTGGTGTTGCACTGAGGAAAATTAGGCTTACATGTGGCCTAATAGTCAGTCTGTAATGGGGCCACTGTTAGGCTGCAACCAACAAGTTATGTGTTTAAAGTATGCTTACCTGAATCTCGAGCCTGGAGGACCAGGAGTGTTCCTCCCGACTCCACAGTTAAAGAACTTGGACTTCTACCCACTGCTCCCCCGCATCGCCCCATCACTGCTCCCTCCTGATACGATCACCTCCACCTCTCCTCCATCCCCCTCTAACCCCAACCTTGGTTGTGTCACTCCCCCCAACCCCCTTCCTCACTTGGCTGAGGGCTGGTGCGATTCCAACAGCAGCACAATCTTCAATTTGACTTTACAATGAGGTGCCTGCTACTCTCTGCAGCTCACTGGCTCGATGGAAAAATGAAATGTGAGGCCCAATATCAGGAGACCCTCTGGCATCACTATTCTAGTGCAGGGATCGACCCCTGCACCTCCGCCCCCTCCACCCCATGTGCTGAAAGATTGGCATGCCCAAACATTACAATTTGATGTAGATTCCAATGCCAATCAATGCCATTGCTACCAATCTTAACACTGCATCTTGGTAGATTGGCTGAGCAAGTTAAGGGTACATTTATTTTTAAATGCTTTTTATGAGTCCACTGTTAACTGACATTTGGTTAGCAAATCTGAATGCTTAACAAGCTATATAAGTCTTAATGAATTATGCATTCCCTTTAAATTGAATACATTTTTACTGTAGCTGGCTGATTGAGTCCTGTACATGATACATTGCCAGGTTAGAAACTAAAGGTATAGTTGGCAATGAGGTGGCAAACTATGTTGTGCATAGATAATATAATGCTGGCAGGATCAATCCATCATCTATATCAGTTTAACTATTTCAATTAAGTAATAAAAGATGCTGTGGGCCATGCGCCAAAATGGCTACATGACTGAATGCTAACCTTGTCCTCAGTTTTGGCAGAGACTACATTAAAGAACCCAGATTGTTGCTTTTCAATCATAATGTACTTTAACTATTTATACTTTTTAATTCCTTAGTTTTAACTTGATTACCAAATGCTGAGTTGATTATGCAAGCCCGTTGGGAGCTTCCCTCTGCCACATGATTTAGTTGGTACTGAGCCATAGGGATCAGGAAGGTCGCAGGTTCCATACTCAGTCTGTGTTAAGTTACTTGATCTCTGCTGGGAGAAGAAATTGGCTTCAACATCCTTGATTTAAGGAGGGAGAAACAAATCAGCCAGGTTCCCACTCCTCATCGTCATTCAGTGACTCATACCAGTACATGTATGTGTTTACAGGTGAGACTGCAATGCTCCTCTAGCTAAATAATTTACCAAAGCTTATCTTCTAGAATTATACAAAGAGCGACAAGTTAATGACCTACCAGGGGAATCTTGCCCCAGACTGAGAAAGTGCTTTAGAGAGAGATGACTCAAAATATAATGCTAGTAAATAGTTACTTGCTTTCTTTGTGCTATTTTATTCGATTATGTATTCAATTTAAAGGGAATGAATAATTCATTAAGACTTATATGGCTTGTTAAGCATTCAGATTTGCTAACCAAATGTGAGGTGCGTGTGACTGCCCTTGATATCAAGGTAGTATTTGACCAAGTATGGCATCAAGGAGCCATACTTAGCACAAAGGAAGATGGTTGTGATTGTTGGAGGTCAATCATCTCAGCTCCAGGACATCACTGCAGGAGTTCCTCAGGATAATGTCCTAGGCTCAACCATCTTCAACTGCTTTATCAATGACCTTCCTTCAATCATAAGGTCAGAAGTGAGGATGTTCGCTGATGGTTGCACAATGTTCAGCACCATTCATGACTCCTCAGGTACTGAAACAGTCTGTGTAGAAATGCAGCAAGACCTGGACAATATCCAGGCTTTGGCTAATAAGTGGCAAATAACATTCACGCCATACAAGTGCTAGACAATGACTATCTCCAACAAGAGAGAATCTAAGCATCTCCCCTTGACATTCAATGGCATTACGATTGCTGAATCCCTCACTATCAACATCCTGGGGGTTATCATTGACCAGAAATTGAACTGGAATAGCCATATAAATACTGTGGCTACAAGAGCAGGTCAGAGGCTAGGAATCCTGCGGCAAGTAACTCACCTCCTGACTCCCCAAAGCCTGTCCACCATCTGCAAGGCACAATTCAGGAGTGTGATGGAATATTCTCCACTTGCGGGATGGGTGCAGCTCCAACAACACTCAAGAAGATCAACACCATCCAGGATAAAGCAGCCCGCTTGATTGGCAACGCATCCACAACATTCACTCCCTCCGCCACCGACGCACAGTGGCACTGCAGCAACACACCAAGGCTCCTTAGACAGTACCTTTCAACCCCGCGACCTCTACCACCTAGAAGAACAAGGGCAGCAAATGCATGGGAACACCACCACCTGCAAGTTCCCCTCCAAGCCACACACCATCCTGACTTAGAACTACATCACCATTACTTCACTTTCACTGGGGCAAAGTCCTGGAACTCCCTTTCTAACAGCACTGTGGGTGTACCTACCTCATATGGACTGCAGTAGTTCAAGAAGGCCGCTCAACACCACCTTCGCAAGGGCAATTAGAGATGGGCGATAAATGCTGGCCTAACCAGTGGTGCCGCATCCCATGAACGAACAAAAAAAAATTTGATCGTGGAATTGCTGTCGTTAATTTGACATTAGAAGGGGGAACATACAAGCCCTTAAGTCTTTGAATGCAATTGCACTCTCCTCATTACAAACTACTAATTATAAAGGTGGAGCTTTCAATGTCTTCTATCATGAGCCAACAGACCAGTCAGTTGGAGCCTTTGTAAAACAGGTTACCTTCAGTGTTGGCTGGCCAACTATCGTCGTAGCTGAGTAATTACACACCGATGCTACTCATACTGGGACAGTTACAGTAACAGAGAAAGATATCAAATAGAAGCCATTCATTCAGTAAATCAATAATTAACTGGCAGAGTTTTAAATCATGGCAGTGATAGGTGGATCTCATTTGTAGCATCCTGAGTTGTCATTACTCTTTGAAGTGGCAATGTTAGAAGTTTGATTTGTTTGAATTTTTCAAAGGCAATGTGCTGCTTAGAAATAAATAAATTAATTTATTAATTAATTAATAATAAGTGCACAGTGGCGCAGTGGTTAGCACCGCAGCCTCACAGCTCCAGGGACCCGGGTTCAATTCTGGGTACTGCCTCTGTGGAGTTTGCAAGTTCTCCCTGTGACCATGTGGGTTTTCGCCAGGTGCTCTGGTTTCCTCCCACAGCCAATTGGCAGTTGTAAATAGGTAGGTGTAGGTAGGTGGTAGGGAATATGGGATTATTGTAGGGTTAGTATAAATGGGCGGTTGTTGGTTGGCACAGACTCAGTGGGCTGAAGGGCCTGTTTCAGTGCTGTATCTCTAAATCAGTAAAAAAAAAGACTTGCATGCAGGCCTTTTATTCTTGCCAATTTTTTCCCTCCCCGAAGGTGTTGACTCCTAGCTGGTGTCATAAAAATGTGCTAGGTCGAATGATGACTTTTAAATCCACTGCTGGAAACCTGAATATTAAACTGGTGGAGACGATCCACTCAAACCTTGCAAGCTTCGAACTCTGCCTGCTGGCTGCGAGCACTGAAACATATTCCCCGCTGCAGACTGCAGTATTCAGTGGTTAAATGATCTATGTTTGATCGTGTCAGTTTGGTCACTGATTGACGCTCATTGTGCTTAATTACTTAAGCCTGAGGGGGGAGCTACTGAGAGTAGAGAAGTCTCCGGAAAGCACAGTCAGAGAACCCTCTCGAAGGAAATCAGCCAGTCTGCTGCCTCCTGGACAATCACTGATTTAGCGTCCACAGTTTCAAACGGGAAACCTCAGGACCACCAAAGGAAATTCGCACGACCACCGAATTCAGTGTGAAGCCAGCTGAGTCACCAACATTCACAGACTGTCTACCCCTTTTATTTCTCAGGGCTCTAATTCAACCAATTTATCCTTCGCCACTCTGTAATCTATTTGTGTGTGTGCGTGTGTGTGAAAGTTGGAGCGTATTTTATTATTTTTGCTGAGATTTTTATTAAGTACAATAAAGTTAGCCTCTTTCTTTGTTAAATGTGAGAAAACCTGTTTATAATCATGGCACGTGAACAGTTATGGCAAGTATATCCATTTCAAAAAGAAATAAACCTATTGTGGTCAAATAAGGAGAGTGAAAAGAGGGGAGTCCTTCGACCCCTCCTCACCTGATTGTAACACTGGATACCATCACTGTTTGTTATCTTACCTAAATGGTCATTCATCATGTGTGAGCTGTGATCATTGGGGGAATCACACCTGAGAGCATTCCTGTCCTCACCTGACATCCACCCACACATGCGTCCATCAGGTGGGAAAGATTTATGCGACTCAGTGACTCAAGCAGCAAAGAGTTCTACCACGTGATCAAATTCCTCAAGTCGTGAAGCCATTTGCAACTTGAATTTTCATCGCTGTATTGTGATCAGAAGTGTAAATGATTTTTATTTTGTCATCAGCTAACCCAGCAAGGATTGAAAATCAAACCTGGGAGCTTCATGTCGTGCTGTGTCAGCCCTGGGTCAGTGCTAGTACTCTTACCTCTGAGTCAGAGGTTGTGGGATCACATCCCAATCCAGATACTTGAGCACATAATCTTGGTTGACCCTTCAGGAGAGTACTGTACTGGTGGAGGTGCCCTCAAACTGAGGCTACATCTACCCTCCCAAGTGAATGTAAAATATCCCATTCTACAATTGGAAGAAGAGCAGAGAAGTTCTCATGGTTTTGTGACCAACATTTATCCCTCAACTGCCACCTAAAACAAGTGATTTGATGACTTAGTTCATTGCTGTGTGCAAATTGGCTGCCCCTTTTCCTACATTACAGCAGTGATTATACTTCCAAAGTACTTCTTTGGCTGTAAAATGTTTTGTGATATCATAAGTTTGTAAAAGGTGCTATATAAATGCTAGTCTTTCTTAAGAATATCTGCTCCTCCTGTCTGGTACCTTGATGATTGAGAAAGACATCAATCCTACAGGTATTGCTCCTCCTGCTTACATGCTGGATCACCATAAAACCTAAAATAGTCTCATCATGAGCAAGGTTCTGAATTCCTCCAACTAAATTCCCTGTTACTTCAAAATAAAACTTGCATTTACCTTCCTAAGCCTGTATTTTGATCCCTATGTTTCAATGATCTATTAAATAAACTCACCTACCTCTATTATTCTTTTAATTGCTGCCTTTGTGGCATCTCTATTTACTTTTCTTTAGTGAGAGAATAGTACTTAGAGTAGCATGCCACAATCCTGTAAATTTAGGCAAAAGGACAGATAATATAGTGAGCCTATTCCTATATATGGGTTACTAGGGAAATAGGACTCCGGGTACCTAACAAAGGAACTTCTTATAGTGCCTCAGCCCTGATACTTTGTGCAATTTTGGAATTCAAAATCTTTAGTTGCCTTTGGTGCATTTTCTCAGAATAAAGTATAGGCTATCACCAAATTGTTGGTGGTAGAGTTTCTGTATTTGGATTTGTACCATTAACTTTGTTTTTGGCGGGACTGCACCATTACAAAGTTGTAGGTCTGGTGATTTTAAGTTTATCTATTGAAAAGAAACCTGGAAATACTACAAAGTAGGTTCTAATGTAGTGAAAAGGTCACTGCTCCCAATGTTAAAACAGACTGATAGCCAAGACAGAGACCTCAAAGGACTTGGACCCAAAGGGACACATAAGGATAAACATGTTTCATTGATCTATCGTCTGCACAGTACACAGAAATAAATATGAAGGAGAATTGTACAACAGGTTCATGACTGAGCTGAGGTTATCTGCAACTCAGCTCCATTGGACAAATCTGTTCATCTTTCTATCTTTGTGCAATTTCCTTCAGTTCAGAATTCCCAGAGGCAGTTGGAGTCTGCAAAGCTCTTTCTGCAACATCTGTCAGGTTTATTCTGGCAAACCATTCCCTGGCTGTTCCACTATTGCTGTTTCTTCGTCAGCTATTAACAGATCTTGGATTGTTCAAGGTACACATTGCCCTAATCAGGTGAAAATATCTTAAAAAACTGATGTGACTTTCTCTTGTTCGCGTTTTGTGCCTGCGAGGCATTTGCTTTTCTCTCTCAAGTACATTTTAATTTCACTTCTTCAAGCTTTGCAGGCTAGAAGCACAGTGTCTTAAAACATCTGAGGCCTACAGTTCATACAGAAGCCCACAGGAAGTGCCCTGTGCTTGTGTGGTGATGTAACTGTCAAATCAACACAGGAACATTTCTGTTGATATTAGACTGGCTAATCATTTAACTAATTGGACAGCCATTTGAGCCTCAATACAAAGACAGATCAGTTTTCACTTTAACTGCTTACACAGATGATGTTTGACTTGAATGTAATACTTTATATCAACAGACAGAAATGACTGTAAAAATAATACCACATGTGCTGGTGCCAGCCTTTAATATGTGTCTTCCTCAATTTTCTGTGGTGCATTAGACACTCCAATATAAGCCCTAATTGCTGGAATTGTTTCAGCACTTTGTGTATCCACTTGATGAATTAGCCTCAGGAAGTCATTGGCATTATTATTTATCATAAATTGCTCAAAGAGGTAGTTATAAAGATTTGGAAAATGTAAAAACTGTAGCAAAAAAAAAGTTGTGTAAAAATCCAAAAACAATGAAGGAGTTTAATTTCCCCTGTTTGCTATTTTAGTGTTCCCATTATGCATTTGCATAGATTCCTGTCTGCGCTGTTGTAATGAAGAAGTTCTCCATTTAAAATAAGCAAGATAATTCAATTCAATTCAATTTCAATTTATTGTCCATACAGAAATTCATGTCAGGTGCATTGCTCATTCATTAATATATTACATATGAATAATAACAAAAATATTACCCCATCACAAATAGTCTAATTCCAGTACATTAAAATAATCAGCCAATGAGCCCCATCATGAGTGCCTATCCTCATCCATTCATCAAACTTCTGTTAAAAATTCTTATAGAGAAAGTTGCAAATGAGTTCAAGAACCGATTTGTCCTACATCCAAGGGATTGTAGCCTTTTCCCTGAATGCATCCAACAGTAACCTTCGTTTCATCCGCAAATTTACTAACCCACCCTTCTACACCATCTTCCAGGTCATTTATAAAAACAAGGGGTGATTCTTATTGTTCATAACACTCTTCACTTTTGTCAAAATTCTTCGAGAGCAGATTTTGTCAAGAAAGATCTGCTCGCCAAATACCCTTCTTGCCTGGTTCAACAATCTCTGTACCCTTAAAGAATCTCCATTCCTAAGACAACAGTACTAGGAGAGACATTCAAAAAGGATAGCACTCTCAACTACAGCTGTGTCAAAGCTTTTCATGATTGTGAGATCTGCTTGAAAGGATTTTAACTTTGTGAGGTAGTATAATCGTATATGTCCCTTGGCCACCACATCGCCATTAAAAGAGTGCAGGTTGTATTAATGGGTACTCTAAACTTATTGCACAAATAAAGCTATGTTCTTTTAATTCCCTTTGAAAGAACATATAATGGTTAGAAAGATAAATAGCAGGGCTATATCTGCAATGCTGTGCTCCGGATATGGACAGGGCTGATCACTGCAGGAGTTCTCAAAGTGCATGGTGTCATTGATGGCCTCTTGGGAGAAGGCAATGGCTTTCATGAACAGAAAGGACTTCAGCTCAATCAATGTACAGCTGACCAATGATGTATCATGCAGGTGAATGTCTATTTCCTTGGCCACGGGCACAATGCCTCCATTTTAAAACAATTTGTGCCAGGCGAATTTGAAGGCAGGAGAATGCTGCTAAGATACTTCTTCAACCCTCTCTAATGATACCCTTGCAACAATCATGAAAAGAAGCAAAGGATGGACATGAGAGCCATGCAAGCATAGGATCATTATGGAGCATGTCACTAGCATCTTGAAGTAGTGTTCACAAAGCTCAACTGGTCAACTGGTGTCTTACATTGCAGTCCCACCACAGTCTGTGGGATCATTGTTTTCTATTGCACATGCCACAACTTTCCAAATCTTAGACGTCTGACCTTGGAGAGGAAGCAGCAGGGAGGAGGGATGGTCAACCTGCAATCAAGGTTAGAACTGGATACAAACGCTTACCTGGAAGTTGTCACTGCACACATCAGTACCACCAGCAAAACTAGTGCCACAAGTGCTTATCCAAAGATAGTCAGCTAAGTGTCTGGCCTGTTCCCTGAAGCAATGTTGGTGTCAACACGACACAGAGAAAGTGGATCTGGGCAACCTCTGCAACAATGTCCTCTGTAATTCCTCTATCAATAGCAATGCCCACTCATTTGCTGTGCAGTTATCTACTGCGTAAATAGAAGGGAATTCTCCAGAAAAAAAATCAAATACAGTGCAAGCAATGTATTCTTTTCCCCTAGATTTTCTAAATGACTTTCAGTGGCAGGATTAGGTATACTGACTGGTGATATTACTTGCTGCTTTGTATGGCAGTGTCATTACTGGAGAAACCATCCTGAACTGGACTCCTCATAAGAATTCATGATATAACATTCTTTATTTATGATTCCCAAGATTAGCATCAGACTAATTATAGTCTAGCTGTCCTTCTACTTTTTCTAAATATGGTCTATTTTCTCCTACTTTTCACACAAATTTTCTCCCTTCCTCTCCTGAAGATGTTGACTTCTTGCTGGGTTACAGTTTCCCAGCTGAGAATCACCTTCAGCAATCTTATCCAAGTGCCCATTCTCACTGTGTTGGATAAGATGGTCAGTATTGGAGAATATTTGATTGTGGGGGATTGCACTGTCAAGCCTGATTGTACCTTGATCTGATACCCAAATGGGTGCACTTTTAGCTGGAGTCAATGTAAAGCAGGGTGTCTGTTCCCCTCCTTACCCCAAAAGCATTGTCCCTAGTTTTAGCACCCCCACTGTAGCCTCTGGTAAGACTTTTGAAACAGCACAGAACTGGCATCAACCCAGGCTATTTCCAGTCTGTGGGAATCATCTGCTCATTGCCTTAGCCAGTATAGCCAGTGAGAGAGCTGCTTTTACTTTGGAAATGATTGTACTTTTACTTTAAATCTGAATACTGAATAAATATACCATTGAATTTCAAACAATAATTTTTTTTATGCGTTCAAGGGATGTGGGCATCGCTGGCGAGGACAGCATTTATTGCCCATTCCTAATTGTCTTTGAGAAGGTGGTGGTGAGCTGCCTTCTTGAACTGTTGCAGTCCTTGGGGTGTCGGTACCAACAACGCTGTGAGGAAGGGAGTTCCAGGATTTTGACCCAGCGACAGTGAAGGAATGGCGATATAGTTCCAAGTCAGGGTAGTATGTGGCTTGGAGGGGAACTTGCAGGGTGGTGGTGTTCCCATGCATCTGCCAACCGTGTCCTTCTAAATGGTAGTGGTCGCGCGTTTTCAAGGTGCTGTCGAATGAGCCTTGGTGAATTGGTGCAGTACATCTTGTAAATGGTACACACTGCTGCAACTGTGCGTCTGTGATAGACGGAGTGAGTGTTAAAGGTGGTGGATAGGGTGCCAGTCAAGCGGGCTGTTTTGTCTGGGATGCTGTCGACGTCTTGAGTGTTGTTGGAGCTGCACCCATCCAGGCAAGTGGACAGTATTCCATCACACTCCTGACTTGTGCCTTGTAGATGGTGGACAGACATTGGGGAGTCAGCAGTTACTTGCTGCAGAATTTCCAGCCTCTGACCTGCTGTTGAAGCTGGTCCAGTTCAGTTTCTGGTCAATGGTGACCCCCAGAATGTTAATAATGAGGGATTCAGCAATGTTAATTCCATTGAATGTCAAGGGGAGGTTAGATTCTCTCTTATTTGAGATGGTCATTGCCTGGCACTTGTGTGGCGCGTATGTTATTTGCCACTTATCAGCCCAAGCCTGGATGTCACTCAGGGCTTGCTGCATCTGGACACGGGCTGCTTCAGTATCTGAGGAGTCCCAAATGGTGCTGAACATTGTGCAATTATCAGCAAATATCCTCACTTCTGACCTTCACCACCTTAACCATTCATTCCTTCCACCACCAGTGCACCGTGGCTGCAGTCTGTACAAGATGCACTGCAGGGACTCGCTAAGATTTCTTTGGCAGCACCTTCCAAACCCATGACCTCTACCACTTTGAAAGGCAAGGGCAGCAGGTGCATGGGAACACCACCACCTGCACATTCCCCTCCAAGTCACATTCCATCCTGACTTGGAACTATATATTTTTTCCTTCATCATTGCTGCATCAAAATCCTGGAAACCCCTCTCTAACAGCATTGTGGATGTACTTACACCACATGGACTGCAGTGGTTCAAGAAGGCAACTCACCACCACCTTAGTTTAGTTTAGAGATACAGCACTGAAACAGGCCCTTCGGCCCATCGAGTCTGTGCCGACCATCAACCACCCATTTATACTAATCTTCTGAAGCGCAATTAGGGATGGGCAATAAATGCTGGCCTTGCCAGCGATGCTCACTTCCCATGAACAAATTTTTTAAAAAATTCCCTTTTGCTTATCATCCCATTTTTCAAGGTGAATGGAGCGGTATTGGGGCAAAAAGGGAATTAAATTCTGTACCGGTTGCAGTCCCAAGGCCTGCCCGATGCAGTTTTCATGTAGCCCTGGATTTAGGTGGCTAGCACTCCCACCAAGTACAGGTGTAAATGAAAGTCCTACATCCTCCATTGGTTTTAGGACCCAGATGTAATTATGGTTGCCATGTGCATTGCTACCTCTGTTCCTCAACCTGCCCACAAACCATGGGAAGGACTGGTCAGGAAACAGAGAAGCAGTGAGTTCTTGGAGGGATTTAATACAGAATTTTAAATTTAAGACACTGGGGGCCCAAGAGCCAATGTCGGTCAGCGAGGGACAAACGTTGATTAGCGAGTGGGACTTGGTGTAGGATTGGATATGGCAGACAGAGTTTGGATGAGCTTAATTTTATGAAGGTTGGGGAATGGGAGGCTGGCCAGGAGAGCATTGGAACAGTCGAGTCTGGGGGTGACAAAGGCATGAATAAGGAGTTCAGTGGCAGATGGGTTGAGGAAGGGACACAGGTGAGCGATGTTATGGAGGCGGAAGTAGGTGGTCCTTATGGTGGAGAGGATATGGGGTCAGAAGCTCAGGGTCGAAAAGGATGCTGAGATTGCAAACCTAGGTGAGCCCAGTGCCTCCTGTTGTGTGCGAGTTTGCCCAACAGGAAGAATGCCAGTGGGTTGGCATCTGTGCCCTATTAACAGATTGTGAAGCTATGTGAGGCAGCGTAGTGCAGTGTGCATGCTGAGAGGAAGTAACAACAGGTGTGGGAAAGAGGTGGAGATAGTTGTGAGGATGGTAGCAGGACCTGAGTGTGCAAGTGCAAACACAAGGAAGCGCAGTGAATTGTTCTGTTGTGGCTGTTGGAGTGGCATGGGAAGCAGGGAGAGAAGGATTGCTTATGCTGGAACCTAATTAGAATGGCGTAGGTGCCATGCAGAGAGTAAGAGGGATATGAAAGGTCACCAAAGAAGTGATTTTCTTTGGATAAGCCCAGTTTTTTTTCATCATGCCAGTGGTAAACTTTAGTGACAAAAGTGCAAATCAAATAATACACATAGGAACATGAGTAAGCCATTCAGCCCCTTGAGCCTGTTCCACCATTCAAATGCTAAATCTTTTAATAAGTTCACGATCCCCTCTTCTTATGAGTTTCACATAAAAAGATAGGTTAATTCCTGTCTTACTGAGGACACTGACTCACAGCTTTTCAGGGTTGTTGCTGTGCAGTGTAGTGAAAGAATGATGCTGTTCAGCATTAGTCTGTGCTGTGTGTTATAGAGAGCTTTGAAAGTGTGGAATTACTTCTGAGCCACGGGACACATGAGTGTCTGGAAGTGGGATCTGTCTGTACTGCAGTTGGGAATTGGGAAGAACTGGTCATTTGGAGGATTTGAGCTATGGCCACAGACTTCAATCTCTGCAGGTAACAATTCATAATTACTTGTGTAGGGATCAGGCTGCATTCAGAGGTCAGATTGATAACAAAATTGTGAATATTACCTTTCAAATAAATTTCTTCATTTAAAGCCAGACAGGGCTTCAGGCCTGTTCAACTGCTGACAGACTTGAGACAAAATAATGTCCCTCACACCATCTGGCACCATCGCTCTTGCTGCTTATTTTTTTGATTAACCAGATGTCTGACACATTTAAAAACCTGTCGCCAGGCTTAAGTCTCCAAACTAAGTTATTGAGAATTCCACGTCAGCTGCCTGGCGTATTATGCACACCCTCTTAGCCATAGAGACACACCCCACTTACCTGTGTCTAGAGGGCTCAGGAGCAGATTGGCAAGAGCCAAGGTTGAGAACCCAAGTGTGTAGAGATGTACTGCTCGGCTTTAACCAGATAAAACTGTGTGGCTTATCAGTAAAAGAATTCTGTTGCTGATCCATCCTACCCTTTACAGCAGTGGCTTGTTGGGTTACCTGGCCCAGTCCCCAACCAGATTTCATCACCTGACCGAAATATTGCATGGTGCCTCCAGGCCACCTAATATATATCTAGGTTAACACTCTGGGAGATTGCAGCACTGTCAGAGGTGCCAGCTTTTGGGTGAAACATTAAACTGTGACCCATCTGCTCTCTTGGGTAGATGTAAAAGAACTCATGGCACTATTTTAATGAAGAACAGGGAGTTCAGGTGAGAAGACACTGGGGTGCCATGCCCAATATTTATCCCTGAACCAAGATAATTAAAAACAGGTTATCTGATCATTACTACATTGCTGCTTGAGGAACCTTGCTGTATGCAAATTAGCTGCTGTATTTCTTGCATTACAATAGTGATTACATCTCAAAAAGTACTCCATTAGCTGTAAAATGCTTGCAGTGTACTGAGTTCATGAAAGGTGCAATACAAAAGCAAGAGTTTTTTTTGCCTTTATTTCTTTTTAACTGTTGCTGTTGTTAAGCCAATGTGTTTTGTTGAATGATAATTTTCTTTAATTCACTAAATGGAGAACTGAATTTATATTTTTTAAAATGTATTTAAAAATAAAGCTAAAAGGATGATTTTGATGGCAGCTTAAGTTGGCTACATAGTTTGCAAGGTACTGTGAGGAGGGAGACAAAATGTCTGTGCATTTCCTAGAAAGAACCAAGACCCAGGAAGTTTAAAGGAGCTAACTGTTCTCTCAGCAAGCAAAGAAATACTGCTAACTTTTATGTTTGGATCATTGAGTGACTGTCATGTGACAAACCCCTCCCTTGACAGGGTGAATGTGGAAAGGATGTTCCCCTTGTAGGAGAGTCTCGAACTAGGGATCACTGTTTAAAAACTAGGGGTCACCTATTTAAGTCAGCGATGAGGAGACATTTTTTCTCTCAGAAGTTCATGAGTCTTCGGAATTCTCTTTCTCAAAAGGCGGGAGAAGCAGAGTCTTTGAATATTTTTAAGGCAGAGGTAGATAGATTTTTGATAAGCAAGGGGTGAAAGGTTATCAGAGGTAGGTGGAAATGTGGAGTAATCAGCTCAGCCTGAACTTATTGAATGGTGGAGCAGTCTCGAGGGGCCGAGTGGCCTACTCCTGCTCCTAATTCGTATGTTCGTATGTCCCCATCTGTGGTTTTAAACTGCTGTTTTCTCTGCAACAGAGGAGAAGCAACTGGACTCAGACATAAGCAGACCCTTAATGGGAAACCCCGCCCCCCCGCCACCTCTCTTTCTCTCTCTCTCTCTCCATTCCAGCTTGAAAGCTTTCAAATTCTGCTTGTTGACTGTCCACCTCTGCATACTCCAGCTACAATCAGAAACCCTGTTGGAGGAAGTCATGCACATCTCTATCTCCAAGAGACTCACCAAACCAGTCATCTGCCTCTTCAAACTAAAAACCTTAGGACCACTGAATTCAGCTAGAAACCAGCCAAATCACCAAACTCCACAGACTGTATATCTTTTTAATGGACTCTAACTCAATCAATCTACCTTTCCCCACTCTGTAACGTATTTATACGTGTGTAAACCTCTACCGTGTGTGTGTGAGAGTGAAAGTTGGTGCATTGTTTATTATTTTATTAGTTCGGTTTAGGTACAATAATGTTAGCCTCTTTCTTTGTTAAACTCAAGAAAACCTATCCGATTGGTTCAGGTTATGATCACAGTAATCAAACACCTACTGAATTGACCAGTACAAACACTTTAAAAAAGAATTAAGCCTGTTGCGTTCAAACAAGGAGAGGGAAATGAGGGAAGGTCTTCGATTCCCCCTCACTTGACAGTAACACTGTGCAGTATCTTCTAGTGTCCAAGTCCCTCTTTGTAGTTGGCTCCCCTTAGGGGGTGCACTTCCTCCCTTAATGAAAGATAGGACAATGCCTGTGTTTCCTTTCCTCGAACAAAGTCACATTTAATAGCTGCAGTTCCCTGCAAATTTGTTAGCTGGTCTTTGATTTCAGAGATGAAGCAGGTATTTTTCGCTAATAGAAGAATTTCAGGCCCAAGTTGTCTTGGTTTACAATAGAAGAGTTATTTGCTGCGTCCCCGTCTATCAAATCTCATCTGCATGCAAGCCGATGACACCAGGATCACAGCTGGGGAAACGGGAGAACTATGTCACTAAAGTCACCAGATACCACTCTGCTGCTCAAAAGGACAAATTCAATGTGTTTATGCTTTATGCTATTTATGAATAGAGTGAATTATAGGCTGCAATGGAGTATAACTTTAATATCACTCAAAATCTTAACCACTGGTCATCCTCCCAAACCACATAATTAGTATTAATTTGTAATGCCACCTGCCCTGTATCTAATATTAGTCAAAATCTACAAAATCAAGAAAGATAACAGTTCATAAAGTTGCTAGAATTTGTTGGAGAGAATTACATCTTTTGGAGGATGGTGGAGTCTAAATTTAACATTGTTGCGCCCGTTTTATGTAAATGAGGTGGAAGGATAAGCAATTTAGCAGTGCAGGGGCCCATGCATGATCTACATTACAGTTAGGGCCATTGCTAAGTTGATCAGGAATTTTTATTAGGCAGAAGTATGAGCATGGGCCTCATTTCAATATTGAACACTTATCCCACTGTTCCTATGGCAGGTGCAGGATTGCCAAGACCCAGCTATCTAAAGGGACAAAACTCCCTCTCTTGTAAACACATGAAAGAAGGTAAGGAACGGAGCATTAGAGGCATGATACTCGTTTTGTGCTGCAAGCCCTTGAAATTTATTCCAGAAGCGGGGCTCCCAGCTAAGTAATAATTCATTTGGGTTCATGATCCTGTTTATATTATACCGCTGTGCAAGATCATAGAAAAAGATTGTATATTGCCATGTACATGGAAATTGGGCTTTGCAGGAAACTGAAAAAAGTGAGTCTGCTAAATGAGATTTAGTACTCAACTCTATTAAAGCCTGTGGCCTGTTTCTTGCTGTTTCAGTTCATTGCAGATTTTGGTTTATTTTTAACCGTCTAAAGGAGAAATGTCCCAGCCTTAGTGACAAGTGAAAGAATCCCCGTTTTTCTCTCACTCAACGGTTGAATCGCAGGTTCCCAAATTGCATGTTCCAAAACTGCGAGTTCCCACAACTTCATCGAGTTGTTAATCACAGGTTTTTATTAGTTATAACAAGAGACTCAGTATCGAATGTTTACCATAAATGTTTGGTGGGCCTGGGCTTGGTTTTACAGTTTATGGTGGCAAAGCGGTGCTGGAGTAGATTGGTAATTGAATCCATCGAGGCAGCGGCAAATATTTTGGCAAACCCCCTGTCATGTTTGTACTGTAAAAAGAAAATCCTTCTCCGAAGATTCTGCACATTTTGGGGCGACGTGGTTCTTATTCTGCCTGTGCTCAGCTCTTATTTCATTACTTCCTTGCCATTTAGCCTGTGCTTTGAGCCACTATAAAACTGCCTTCCACTCCGTTTTCTCTGGCACCATGGTAATAATGCAAATGTTCCAAGCATGGGATTAACATCTAATTTACATATGCATAATATGCAAAGCAGCTGGCCAAGACAGCAGCTTCAGTCCAGTCTTTGAGAATAGTGCTTTCTGCTTAAACCAGTGTCTGAAATGCAGTTCCCTGCAGACTGAGGAAAATGTGGAACAATGTGAAACTTTAAGAAATGGCCTCTTGGCTATAAATTTTTAAAAAAGACACTGAACACTCCCATTATTCAGAGGGAAGCCATCAGTTTGAAAACAATACGCTGTCCTTGTCGCGTCCTGACTGCCTTTCCTCCTTCCTTGTTCCTACACTCATTATCCCCGTTTCCTGCAGGGGGCAGTGGTGCTTCACTCAAGCCACTCTCCTTGCAATGGGAGTATCCTGGTCAATTGCATGATTCCTGCTTGTACATATATCTTCCAACAGTGGCTTTAACCCCCAATGGGAATTCTGTTCTAACACGTCCAGCTCAGGAAAAAGAAGATCATTATACATAATTAAAGACTATTGACACCATATGTACTGTTGGTGTTTATGATTAATGGAAAAATTGCAGGGCTTGTGTGGATAGACTGAAACTAAAGGGAAAGAACACCTTAACTATTAAATCACCACTTAGTTAACAATTTAACAAGGCTCTACTTCCGCCCTGGTCTCCTGACATCGCTGATATCTTTCATCCACAACAAGAAATGTCACCATTTATTTTGCAATAGTGTCATGCAGAAGTGCAAAGCCTTTTAGCTCTGCATAAAGCTCAGGCTCAGTGATGGAAATAGCGCTCATACATATTCAAAAACGTTCACGCCTGCAAATGACATTGTGTGATATTAACATGATACAAAGTGGGATTAAGAAAAACAGCAAAAGTAATATGCCAATGCGTCAATGGCTGATAACTTTTTTTGAGATTTGTCGGGTCTAAATGGTACTTCAGAGTGCAGACATTTCAGATAGGGCTTCATATCTTTCTAACATTTATAACCCCATCTACAAGTCTGCAGCTTGAGTTGGAGGCTCATTTGCATTGCTAATGCTGTCATCATTAAGTAAAGTTACTCAGAACGTACAGAGTGACAAGCTCGGTATATTATAGAACAGGGCATTCTTTCAGCTTTTTTTTTTGTTTGTGAAAACCGCAGTCCAACAAAGGAGATCTGTTCATTTAAATAAAGAGCCCACCGCTACCAAAATAAACATTGAACTATAATAGCTGTTACAAAAAGGAACTGAGCGTTATCACTTAGCCCAATCTTTGGCAGGAGAAGTTCGTAAGAGTCTGAAGGAAATATTAATGTAAATGTTTGCAAATGAATTCCAGTAGTCGAATAAATGAAATCGGGATGCTTAGGGACAATGAAAAAGACAGCATTTGGACAGTGAAAAGTAAAGTGCATGGGCTGTTAGATTCAGTAAATTCCTGTATGATTTCATCTGAATGAGTCCCATTTTAATTCTGCTATCCCTAAAGAGAATCTATTTTTATTTGGAGGTAAATGCTTTTTACAGGAACAGTATATATTTATCCCTTTGTGGATTACAGTAGTATTCCTGTACCACATCCAAAAATGATACAACTCAAAAGGTTCTGTTTTCCTTGGAGCCTAACTTATATACTTGATTGTCTGTTCTTTAATGGTCTGAATTATGGTGAAAAAGAAAATGTCATTGGCGAATAAATATGCTTTGCGAAAACAAGACTTTCGGTCCTCAGAGAGTTAAATAAATCATCAGCTTGATAGCAGTTTTATTGCAGCTAATCCAGCTCAGTGAGATTTCTTGTAACATTGCCCCATTTTAAACTTATCGAAAAGCCTCTGCCTTCTCCCTGAAGTTCCACTGGTGTGGGGACAATGAAGTTACAGCTGTTGTGCTGATATTACATTGTTGCCATAAAGGCTAATTCACAGAAGAATCCACTTGGTGAGCTGTCATAAATGGAACAGATGATAGATACTGCACAACAAAACAAAATGCTTTGCATTAAATTTAGTGTTCTGAGTTCAGTGAGTTTGTATTATGAACCACGAGTTGGTTTCAGGTACATGCTACATACACCATAGTGACAGACAACAAGAGATTTGGGATCATCAGAAATATATATCTCTTGCAGCAAAAGCTTCTTTTTATTTTGCACAGTGAGCAATTTCTAAATACTGCTGTCGAAACCCTTCCAAATTCTGAAAAAGAACCAGATGCTGTCATCTGTATTTTAATTGTAAATTGGTTACGACAGGGGCTAAGTGCTATCAGGAAGTACTATGGACGACTGCTGATGTCACTGTCACCTCCAGGGAAAATTAGGTCACTCAGGCAGTTTCCAGGGCGATAAGCCTCCCGTAAAGTAAACAGAACTACCACATTATTACTCGAGTCTGAAGAAAGATGATTCTGGCTTGTTATTCACAAAACCCACAGTGGTTCTTTCAACTACTAACTTCTAACAGTGACTGTAGCAATAAAGATCAAGAATAACTACATTAAAATGGTCTCACTTATTTGTGATTTATTTGTTTCACTGCTTATTTTGTTGTGGCTTTATTTTTCCATTTGAGCCAGAAAATGTAGCTGAACTGAGTCCATGTCAAATCTGTGGGATTTGTGCCAACTCAGACCGAACATGCAATTCAGAAAGATTTGTCACAGTGCCCATAATACAAGCTAAACTGACCTAGTGTGTCTGTGGCGTGTGCGCCTGTGTGTGAGTTTCTGTACAGATTTTATGCTTTCCAATGCTTGGAACTTCTGGAATTGTTTTTTTTACATAAAATACATGTGCTATGTAGGCCCTGATAATACAGTTTTAAAACAGCCTAAGCTAAGTTAGTTAGCTAAGTTATGTAACCATTTGAACATCATGTGCATTTGTAAGGTGCAATCCTTTTTGAAGCTGATACTAATTACCTTTCTTATTAATTTCACTAAGCTAGTAATAACATTATATTATTCGAACAACAACAACTTGTATGTATAAAGCACCTTTTATGTAATAAAATGCCCCAAGGCACATCACAGAAGCATTGGATGCAAAATTTGACACCAAGTCACAGAGGGCAGATGGCCAAAAGCTTGTTCAAAGAGGTAGGTTTCAAGGTTAGTCTTAAAAGAGGAAAGGGAGGTAGACAGGCGGAGAGTTTTGGTCGGGGGTGGAAATTCCAAAGCTTAGGGCCTCGACATCTGAAGGCACAACCGTCAATGGTGGAGCGATTAAAATCGGGGATGCTCAAGAGGCCAGAATTAGAGGAGCGCAGATATCTTGGACGGTTGTGGGGCTGGAGAAGATTACAAGAGATAGGGAGGGGCTAGGCCATGGAATGATGTGAAAACAACAATGAGATTTTTAAAATCGAGGCGTTGCTTACCCGGGACCCAATGTAGGTCATTGAGCACATGGATGATGGGACTTGGTGCGAGTAAGGACACAGGCAGTAGAGTTTAGGGAGGCCTCAAGTGATGCCTGAGTGGTTCAAACAAGTTTTGCTAATGCAATGACAATACTGCATGACATTTATAATGTTAATGCCAGTTACCATGGTAATACTCGATGCTAGATGACACCCACCACCCCACGTTCCCATCCTTATTATCTTGGACTGGGTGCTCACATTAAAAATAGGTAGTATTATTTTCAGCTGTGGCTCGTATCTTCATACCATGGTCTCCACAGGGAAAGATACTATGGGTTGAATTTTCCTAGCTCTGTGGAGGCAGTGGGGCTGAGAAAATAGTGGGCAGCTGAAACAGGATGGGTCCATGATGCACTCCGCCTCCAGAGAAACTTCCCAGGGGCTGGCAGGGAAAAAAGTCGGCAGCCCACTCCAACGAAGCGGGCAGCTAATTCCACCACTAACGGGCCCAATTAGGGGTCATTTTCTGATGGAGACAGGATCTTCCCGTCATCGGACAGGCACCCCCCCCCCCTCCCCGCTATGTGTGGAGGCCACCAGCTCTCCAGAGGCGAGCTCCCGGCAGCAGGCCAGTGGGCCAACAGAGCCAGAGGCAAAACAAGATCAAAGGGCCACGGTCATGGCCAAACCCACTCCTGTGAAGGGGTTCCTTCTCCAGACCAATAGCCCTGCCTGCTGTGGGCCTCTTCAATCTAACATTTGCAGAAGGTGTCGGAGAGCGCATCCATGTTGAGGCACTCTCACACTCATTTACCTGCTGCAGCAGCGCACACCTCCCCCCCAGTGGGGCTGCTAGCCAGACGTCGTTGTGGACCTCCCGGTTGATTGGGCTGATTGGGCCTCCCGGTTCACTGGTCTGCCCGCCGTCCTTAATTGGAATGGGCTTCCGGAGGCAGCTTCTTAATTGGCCACCTCGGGGAAAATGGCATCCAATGTCCCGCCACGCACACCTCTGGGTTCCTGACCGGGAATTGAGGCCATTGTCAGATTTGCCACCCAACTGGGAAAATCCAGCCCTTTGTTTTGCTTACCAAGAAATCTTGCCCACAGCAGGTCACAGAGGTGAGTCGAAACCTCCTGGTAGCAAAAAACAAAATCGAAGACCCTGTGGGAGGGACAGGGAGAAACTTCCAACAGAAAATGTTTTACTTGTCCTTCTCAGTTAGAACTTGTCAGCAGAGTTTAGTAAAAAGCAAAATTCTGCACAGGCTGGAATGTGTAACTGAATACAGAAAATGCTGGAAGAGCACTCAGCTGGTCGGGCAGCATCCATGGAAAGAGGGAACGAACAGTTAATGAGGCAGCTCAATGACCTTTTGTCAGAAGTTAACCAAAGCCCCCTCCAATTTTTTTTTTGTGCCCAGCCTGTTCACTTAAATGTGCGATACCTTTAAATCTTTTTGCACGGCCGTGCACCCACATTACCTTAACGGAGATAACTTGTGAGCTTCCTGCGTGGTACCTTGCGGGTTTCTGTGTGGCCGCCCGCACGTGCAGATTACAGAGGGCATTGAAGTCAACCCCGATTTTAGCTCAGGGCACATTTGGGATTGAAGGTAGGGAACCCCCTCGAGGACCCCTTGGCATGAGGCCCAACCTCATTTAAATAGTTCAGCTCGGTCTCCTGCCTAAAATCAGTGGGAGCGACCTCATGGCTGATGGGACGAAGCAGGAATCGTGCTGAGAGGCAGATGCCACCAGGGATCCGAAGGAAATCATCACCAAGTTCCACCATGCAGGAACATGGTTCTGGGCCAATTGTGACTCGAGGGTGGTTATTCATGCAACTTGAGTTTAAATTGGCATGGGGGTTCTGCATGAATTCATCAGACTCTTAGCATTTCAGTATTTGCGAGGCTCCTGCCTGCCTGTGGTCTCTGCCCACCCCAAAAAAATATCCGGTGTTAAAATGGTGAGATATGGAAATGCTGTGGCTTCTGCCTGGTTGCCATTTTATCCCCCTGCCCACACCGTTCCTGCTGGGCTGGTAGGGTTAATATTGAGGCTAGAGTTTTACTGCAGCATTCAGATGCTTCCCAGCCTCACACTACAGTCCATGTAGCTTCTACAGTCCGAGCTAATATTTTTATAACAGCTAGCTAAAGTTAGACTGAGCCAATGTTATATTCATACAGCCTAGAATAAGCCACAGGGACAAACAGGGGCCATCAGAGAGTTCCAACTGACACTATTGGCTACTTGTTAATAGGTTCCCTGTTATCAGCTGAGTGGCACGAATGTGAAAAGTTTTCTCAAGATTTTGAGGGTAGTGAGTTTGGGGAACAGGAATGCTCCACTCGGGGAAGAGGCAGATGTGCTAGTGTCAGGACAAAGTACAAGTAGTCATGCTGTGCATTTGACCTGTGTTATACCTGACATGTTATACATGCTTGATCCCGTCTCTGTTGTTCCTCGCTTTGATTAGTACTTTAGTACCGTGAGAATTAAAACCTGCAAATTCAGGCGTCTAAATATATGGTTCAAAACTCACACTTCTACAATCCTACTTTCGTGTCAGACCTTGTCTGTTAGATTATGTTTTGCACCCTTCTCATTCAGTTTTAAAACAGAAGGCAGACACAGCTGTTGCAACAGCTGTCTGGAGATCGCAGCTCTTGTCTGAATGCAAGCTGACAGCACCCCTGAGTCCCAGCTTCTCCTCAGCTATTGCAGAGCAGAACATCCAATTATTGGTGTCTGTCTATTAAATGCAGCTGTTGCACACCAGTTGAAGTAATAGAAAGTGGGCCAACTTTTCAGATTGTGCTCTTTGCATGGGGCATATATCTTCTTACTGTGCCCCTGCCTTGTTATCAGCCCATGTTCTGACAATCCACTTAGGTGCAGAGGTGTCACTGTCGACTCTTAATACTTGGCAGTAAGAGTTTGCAGGTGTGTGCAAGTTTCAAGAGGGCAGGCCTATGATGCAATAGGAGGCGGCTTTTGGCTTCTGTTGAGGCAATAAAAGTGGGCCGAAGGTGCAATTAATGGCTGGGAGCAGCTGGAAGTAATTCTGAAATCATGTACAGTAAAGAGTGTTATAAACCACTGTTTTCAATGTGTTCGAAGTGCTGCTAGCAATTTAACTCCCACACATCTCAAGGATGCCAAGATTATTTGACCAAACAATTGAATGCAATCTTAGACGTATTATTCTATTTTTAAATAAAATAATGAAAAAGCTGGTTTTCCACTAGTTTAAACTAAATTATGAGAATATCAATCAATTCTGCTAAAAAGAAGGATTATTATCATGGTACCATTCATTTTTCTTCCTATTTGTCCACGGATTCAAAGATTATTGTCATATTTAATAGGATTGCTCAGAGGCAATCCTCTCCGTCACAAATATCGGAACCTTATAAGAAGGGAATTGGGAATGATGACGTTCATCTATAGCCATTTGGACTGAGATGTCTAATAGCCCTGGAGAATTTGGCACAAATTTCATTTTTTGAGCTTCAATTAGGACTAAACTAGGGAATGCCCAGTAAAGTCAATCTGAGGATCTGATCAGTTGTAATCCTGTTTATTTCCACATTCACCAGAATTTCTACCAAATAATCTCATATGAGCACTGTGCTATGTCCACATTTTCAAAATGCACATGATTTGCATCACTATTGCAACCTTGCCAGTGGAGATTCCAAACTTTTGTTTATGAAAGGTAAGATTCTCTTTCATTGGCCTGAACCACAGTTTGAGCCATAGGTCAATTATGGTCCATTGTATACAAACTAACCTAAAATTGGAGGGTCAACTGGACACTTAAGGCAAAAATTACAGAAGACCTCATGTTCCCTTGACATGGTAAATTAGGTAAAGCAAGACAGACTATAGCTTTGGATTTCCAGAAATGATACTTAAAGGTGAACATTGTTACTTAGCACAGTTTTCTGTATTGTTACTTTCCCTTTCAGCCTTTAGAAAGAGAAAAAGAAAAAAAGAAAGATTTGCATTTGTCTAGTGCCATTCATAACCTGAGGATGTCCTAAAGCCAATGCATTTATGCAAATGCACAATGTGGTGAATAAGGTTAGTGAGCTACAAACACAAATAACAGTTTAGTAACATGATATAATGGCAATAATGGAAATGTGGCTTAAAAATGGTGAGGACTGGGTGCTTAATATATAAGGATATAAAGTGTTCAGAAAAGATAGAGAAGGAAAAAAGGGAGGTTTGGTGGCAGTGCTGATTAGGGAAGACGTTATAGTGTCGGAAAGAGGGGATGTCCTTGACAGGTCAAGGATAGAATCTATTTGGTTAGAGTTGAGAAGCAAAAAGGGTATGATCATGCTACTAGGGATATTCTATAGGCCTCCAAATAGTGAGAGAGAGAGAGAGAGATAGAGGAGCAAATCTTCAGGGAAATCGCAGAGATGTGCAAGAGCTATAGAGTGGTGATAGTGGGGGATTTTAATGACCCAAATATCGATTGGAAAGATGTTAGAGTAAAGGGAAAGGAGAGGGAGGAATTTCTGAAATGTGTTCAGGAGAGCTTCCTTGATCAGTATGTTCTTGGTACTGGATCTGGTGCTGGGAAATGAGGTGGGCCAAGTGCACCAAGTGTCTGCAGGGGAGCACTTGGAGAACAATGATCATCGTATCATAAGGTTGAGACTCGAACTGAAGAAAAGCAAGGAACAATATAAGGTAGAAAGGCTAGATTGGAAGACAGCTAATTTCAATGCGATGAGAAGGGGTCTGGCCAGGCTAAAATGGAACCAAAGACTCTTAGGAAAAACTGTAACGGAACAATGGATTATCTTTAAGATTATCTTCAGGTACAGGCTGGGTACGTTACAATAAAGGTGAAAGGTAGGGGAGCCAAAAACAGGGCTGCTTGGATGATGAGAGAAATAGAGATTATGATGAAACAAAAAAAGAGGGTATATGATGCATGTCAGATGCATTCTACAAGTGAGAACCAGGCCATATACAGTAAGTTGAGAGGGAAGGTGAAGAGGAAAATAAGACAAGCAAAGAGAGAATATGAGAACAGAATGGCATAAAAGGGAACTCAAAAATCTTCTTCTGGCATGTAAATACTAAGTGGGTAGTAAGAGGTGGAGTGGAGCCTATTAGGGACAAAGAAGGTGTTGTATGCTTAGAGGCACAGCGCAAGGCTAGAATACTTAATGAGTATTTTGTATCGATGTTTACTAAGGAAGGGGAATCTGATAAAATATCGGTAGAAGCAGAGAGAGTAGAAGCAATGGATAGGGTAAAAGTTGCGAGGTAGGAAGTGGCACTGGAAAGGCTGGTTATGCTGAGGGTAGATATGTCACCTGCTCCGGATGGTTTGCATCCCAGGTTGCGAAAGGAAGTGGGAGTGAAGATAGCAGCAGGTCTTGCCATAATCTTCCAATCTTCCTTAGATATGGGGGACGTGCCTGAAGATTGAAGAGTGGCGAATATGACACCCTTATTCAAGAAAGGGTGCAAGGACAGTCCTAGCAACTACAGGCCAGTTAGTTTAATATCAGTAGTGGGTAAGGTTTTAGATACAATAATCAGGGAAAAAATCAGCAGGTACTTGGAGAGGTTTGAGTTAATTATGGATAGCCAGCACGGATTTGTAAAAGGCAGATCATGTTTGACTAATCTAATTGAAATTTTTGATGAAGTAACAGAGAAGGTTGGTGAAGGTAATGCAGTAGCTGTTTTTTAGTTTAGTTTAGTTTAGAGATACAGCACTGAAACAGGCCCTTCGGCCCACTGAGTCTGTGCCGACCATCAACCACCCATTTATACTAATCCTACACTAATTCCATATTCCTACCTCATCCCCACCTGTCCCTATATTTCCCTACCACCTACCTATACTAGGGGCAATTGCTAATGGCCAATTTACCTATCAACCTGCAAGTCTTTGGCATGTGGGAGGAAACCGGAGCACCCGGAGGAAACCCACGCAGACACAGGGAGAACTTGCAAACTCCACACAGGAGTCTATTTGGATTTTAAGAAAGTGTTTGACAAAGTACCACATAAAAAGCTGGTTAACAAAATTGAGGTTCATGGAAAAGGAGGGTCGGTGTCCAATTGGATAAAAAAAATTGGCTTAAGGACAGAAAACAGTGAGTCGTGGTAAATGGTTGTTTTTCATACTGGAGGATGGTAGACAGTGGTGTTCACCAAGGGTCAATACTAGGACCGCTGAATTTTTCGCTATATCTAAATGACTTGGATCTTGGAATACAGAGTAGAATCTCAAAATTTGCCAGTGACACCAAACTTGGAGGAGTGGCAAACAGTGAGGATGATATGAATCACCTGCAACAGGACATAAAT
This sequence comes from Heterodontus francisci, assembly GCF_036365525.1. NCBI lineage: Eukaryota > Metazoa > Chordata > Chondrichthyes > Heterodontiformes > Heterodontidae > Heterodontus > Heterodontus francisci. Next base: position 57,493,347 of record NC_090396.1, on the reverse strand, counting down.
AAGCTAGCAGAATAGGCAGACAAGTGGCAGATAGAATTTAATACAGACAAGTGTGAGGTGATGCATTTTGGCAGAAGAACATAGGAAATAGGAGCAGGAGTAGGACATTTGGCCCCTTGAGCCTGCTCCACCATTCAACTGGATCATGGCTGATCTTCTACTTCAATGCCATTTTCCTGCACTATCCCCATATCCCTTGATATCTTTAATATCTAGAAATCTATCAATCTCTGTCTTGAGCATACTCAATGACTGAGCTCCACAGCCCTCTGGGGTAGAGAATTCCACAGATTCACCACCCTCTGAGTGAAGAAATTCCTCCTCATCTCAGTCCTAAGTGGCCTACCTCTTATTCTGGTTCTAGAGCTCACAGCCAGGGGAAACATCTTCCCTGCATCAACCCTGTCGAGCCCTGTAAGAATTTTGTATGCTTCAATGAGATCACCTCTCGTTCTTCTAAACTATAGAGAATGTAGGCCCAGTTTCCGCAATCTCTCCTCAGGACAATCCCGCCATGCCAGGAATCAGTCTGATGAACCTTCATTGCACTCCCTCTATGCATTATATCCTTCCTTAGGTAAGGAGAGCAAAACTCCAGGTGCAGTCTCAACAAGGCTTTATACAATTGCAGCAAGACTTCTTTACTCCTGTACTCAAATCCTCTTGCAATAAAGGTCAACATTTCATTCGCCTTCCTCATTGCTTGCTGCACCTGCATGTTAGCTTTCAGTGACTTATGAACAAGGACACCCTTTGGACATCAACAGTTCCCAATCTCTCACCATTTAAGAAATACTCTGCATTTCTGTTTTTCCTACCAAAGTGGATGACTTCACATTTTTCCACATCATATTCCATCTGCCATGTTTTTGCCCACTCACTTATCCTGTGTAAATCCCCGTGAAGCCTATTTGCATCCTCACAACTCACATTCCCACCTAGTTTTGTGTCATTAGCAAACTTGGAAATATTTGGTCCCCACATTCAAATCATTGATATATGTTGCGAATAGCTGGGGCCCAAGCACGGATACTTGTGGTACCCCACTAGTCACAGCCTGCCAACACGGGAATGACCCATTTATTCCTACTCTCTGTTTTCTGCCTACTAATCAATTCTCAATCCATGTCAGTATTTTACCCCCAATCCTATGTGGTCTAATTTTACTTACTAACCTCTTGAGTGGGACCTTATTGAAAGCCTTCTGAAAATCCAAATACACCACATCCACTGGTTTTCCCCTTATCTGTTCTTATAGTTACATCCTCAAAAAATCAAACATGATCTCCCTTTCATAAATCAATGTTGACTCTGCCCAATCCTTCCATTATTTTCTAAGTGTCCAGTTATAACATCCTTTATATAAGATTGCAGCATTTTCCTGACTACTGATGTTAGACTAAAAGGTCTGTATTTCCCCATTTACTCGCTGCCTCCTTTCTTAAAAAGTGAGGTTACATTTGCTACCTTCCAATCTGCAGGAACCGTTCCACAATCTATAGAATTTTTGAAGATGATCACCAACGCATCCATTGGGCTGAATTTTACCAGACCCCTGACTTCGGGGTTCATGGCAAGGGGGGACTGGAAAATGGCTCCAGGAGAGGCCCTACACGCCGAGAAGGCCCCACCCCAAATTGCCGGTGGAGGCGAGGCCTCAAGGTGCCCCTCACGCCGCGTGGCGACGGGACCGCCATTTAAATATGTTAATAAATTTAAATGAATGAATTAATTAATTACCTGGCCCCGCCGGCTGTCCTGCTCCAATATTGCGGTCAGTGGCCGGCACTCCCACGCCCTCGAATCTCTGATCAGTGATGTAAGGTGGAACACTGGTGAGAGGGGGGAGCAGGTAAATTCCTCGATGCGGGGTGGGGGTAGTGGGATCAAACTATTTTAATTGGTGTAGGGGGTGGTGGGCAGAAGTAAAGATTAATATTTGTGACCTTTGGGGGGTGGGGGGAAGGTCAGATGCATAAGGTAAGTATTTTTTTGGGGGGCAGAGGGCAAAGAATGAAATGTTTGGTCATGGGGGATGGTGGGAGAGGTGCTTGAAACTTTCATTAATTTTTTTTCAATCAAGTGTAAGTCTCTATTCCTTTAAAAATTTAAACTAAATTTAAGGGCTGGAAGCCCTTTAAAAATAGTGTCAGTGCCTGTGCAATGGTGTCAGATGCCATTACCCAGGACGGAGTGCCCGGCCCCTCCACGTCATGGGGGAGGCAGTCTGCCCCGGCCATGTAAATGAGCCGCAACGGAGTAAATCCTGTGCATGCACGTCACCATCGGCAGCAAGCTGGTAAAATTTAGCCCACAATCTCTATAGCCACCACTTTCAACACTCTGGGATGTAGATCATCAGGCCCAAGGGATTTATTAACTTTCAGTCCCATTAACTTCTCCAGTACTACTTTTTTACTAATGCTAATTTCTTTCAGTTCTTCTTTCTTGCTAGTCCCTTGGTTCTGTAGCATTTCTGGGTTTTTTTTGTAATCTTCCTCCGTGAAGACTGCCATTTCCTTATTCCCCATTATAAATTCCCCTGTCTCTGCCTGTAATGGGCCCACATTTGTCTTTGCTAATCTTTTCCTTTTTACATACTTATAGAAGCTTTTACAGTCTGTTTTTGTGTTTCTCACTAGTTTACTTTCCTAGAAGTGATAGCGTAAGGCAATATAGACTTAATGACACAGTTCAAAAGAGTGCAGGAACAGAGGGACTTGGGCGTGCATGTGCATCGATCTTTGAAGGTGGCAGGATATATTAAGAGAGTGGCTAGCAAAACATATTGGATCTTGGGCTTAATAAATAGAGGTATAGAGGACAAAAGCAGGGAAGTTACCTGAACCTTTATAAAGTTCTGGTTAGGCCACAACTAGAGTATTGCGTCCAGTTCTGGTCACCACACTTTATGAAGTGAGGATCCTTGAGAGGCTGCAGAGGAGATTTGCCAGAATGGTTGCAGGGATGGGGGTTTTAGTTACAAGGTTAAGTTGGAAAAGCTGGAAAAGTTCTCCCTGGAGCAAAGGAGATTGAGGGGAAATTTGATAGATTATGACAGGCTTAGATAAATTAGACAAGGAAAAACTGTTACCATTAACTGATTGGATGAGGATTAAGGGTCACAGAGTGAAGGTTTTGAGCAAGAGATGCAGGGGGAATGTGAGGAAAAACTCTTTTATGCAGCGAGTGGTAATGACCTGGAATTCGCTGCCCACGAGGGTGGTGGAAGCAGAGACGATCAATGATTTCAAAAGGAAATTGGATGGGCACTTGAAGGAAATAAACTTGCAGAGCTAGGGAATGAGTGGGGGAGTGAGACTGATTGGATTACTTTGCAGACAGCCAGCATGGATCCTATGGACAAATGATTCGATGACTCCATGTTATTTGTGAAGGGTAGTCGCTGCTGTAATGTAAGGAAATCCTTGCTTTATAAGACTCAGCCCTGGAACTGCTCCATCAGAACTGCTGTTGGATTTCCTGAAGATTTCCATATTCTATCCCAAAGAATTTCACTGATAGTTTGGACCTACATCTTACAATTATTTCCAGTTGAACATCATCATTCTATCAGTTACAATGATTCCACTACAACTGCTCGTAAACATTGAAATGATGGGCTGGATTTTAAGAGCCCGCCAACCGATCACAGCAGTGAGTTCAGAAGATGGCGGCCCACGTGTACGGGTGGCACGCCGAAGAGCCGCCGCAATCTCAAATGCGGTGCCTCACTTAAATAGCTGGGTCGTCCAGCCCTCACCCCCACAATCTCGTGGAGGGGGCGGGCTGTTCGTCCCCGGCAATGGTGTCAGCTGCCTGAGCGCAGGTGCTGGCGCCTTTTTTTAAAGGACAGCCAGCCCTGCCGCCTAATTTAAATTTTTGAACACATACCTCCCCAAAATTAAATGAATAAATTTCAATCTGCTTTCCCACCATCTCCCCCAATAATGATTACATTAACTATTTGCCCTTCCCCCCCCTTACCTTTTACATCTGACCTTGCCTCCCCAAACTGCACATAGTTTGTTCAACCCTTCCCACTATCTCCTACACCCATTATGTGCATTTGACCCCATCCGTAGTACCCCCCCACCGAACTGAAAATATGACCTCCTCCCCCCCCCCCCCCCCCGCCCACCAGTGTCACGCCGCCTTTCCCCGGACGGGGATTTGAAGGCATGGGAATGCTGGCTGCTGTGTCGCAAATGGCGGTGGGCCCTCGAGAGTGCAGGTAAATCGATGTTAATTCATTCATTTTATTCATTTGAATATTTTAATTGAGGTCCCGTCGCCCAGTGGCGGGGGAACCGCCACGGAGCCTCGCCGTAGCTTGGAGGATCGGGCCTGGCCCTCCCTGTGGCGAGGTCTGTGGTGGGCCTCATCTGGCCCCATCTCCCCCGCCATGGACCCGACGCTGGGGAGCAACAAGATCCAGCCCGATATGTATGCTCACCCAACTTATGTCTACCTTTTGTTTTAAGGCTATGTCGGAAAATTAATTTGGTAACTAAAGAAAACTGGCAAAATTGTCCAATACACGACATTCAAAATACTACTGAAAATTTGCAATGAAAATACGAATTGAGAACCGGACATGGGATGCACTATCAGATAATTATCGAAAATGGCTTCTTGCCAGTCCCAGATGTATTCATGCACAGTTGAACAGATCTATGCTTGAAGGTGTTTAGACAGGAGCAGCCCTTTCAGACCTTCTACTTGCTTACATCAGGGCTGAGGTCAGTCCTAAGGAGAATATGGAAAGGCTATTTGACTGAATGCCTTTGAACTCATTTTTGAAGATCTCTCATGTTTAGTGTGTGGCAGTTTGAAAAAGAGACATTCATGTAATTTTCTGACAACAGTTACTGTGAGATTCATTCATTTTTTTTTCATGAAACCCTTCAGAATTTGATATAAAAGCAAAATACTGCAGATGTTGGAAATCTGAAATAAAAACAGAAAATGCTGGAAATACTCAGTAGGTCCGGCAGCATCTATGGAGAGAGAAACAGAGTTTCGGGTCAGTGAGGTGGTGTTCCTCGAGCTCACGTCAAGCTTCATTGGAACACTGCAGGAGACCGAGGACAGAGAGGTCAGCGCGAGAACAAGGTGGAGATTTAAAATGACAGGCAAACAGAAGCTCAGGGTCATGCTTGCAGACTGAGCAGAGGTGCTCTGCAAAGCGGTCATTCAATCTGCATTTGCTGACTGAAAGGTTACAGGCTCCAAATCAAAGGCTGACAGCCTCTTCTTTTTTTTAAGATTGTTTTGCATCTGTAATGAAGTGATATTTATTGTGTGGCATTGAATATATTGAGTGTGTCAGACATGTGCTACATGGGATGTATGTAGTGATATAGTGCACTACCAAATTTCACAAGGTATTTTTCACAGTAAGTTTTATAAGGTAGCAATGCTATATCATGAAATGCAGAGTGTATTCTGCTGATGCCAAGGTACCTTTAAGGTCTAAGTAAACACTGGATAAGGTCATTGAAAATCCACTGTATTCAGGCTGCAGATTGCAACCCTTTTGATTTTAAATATGATCGGTCAGTTCATGCAGAGACTACAGACGTTCTGACTCTTGTATCTACAATTAGCTTTGTATGCACATCTTTTTGGAGTGTGGTACAGAAATATGAGCACTTAAAACAAAAAGACGGATAAACCCAGGATTATGATGTGATTGTGCAAACAATCAGCCAACACTTTTTACTACTTTTAGATGCTGGACTATCTTATGCTACCATAAAATCTCACTCAGTCTTCAAAAGTGGTAGAGCATCTGATAAGACTGCATTCCTCCAATTCTGATCTCTTGTACATTGCCAATTTTAATCACTCCATCATTGGCTGCAATGCTTTCAGCTGCCTAGGCCCTAAGCTCTGGAATGACCTCCCTTTATCTCTCCACCTCTCTACAACTCCCTCCTCCTATGTCACTCCTTTAAATCTACCTCTCTGACCAACATTTGCTCACCTAATATCCTAATATCTCCTCATGTGTATTGGTGTTATGGTTTGTCTGATAATGCTGCTGAGAAGCACCTTGAGATTCTTTACTGTTTTAATGTTGCTATATAAATGCAAGTTATCTAAAATATAAAGTGAATCACTGAGCAAGGGAATAATCTAAGTGATATAAAATGGTTATATATTTACATCAAGTGCCCTTGATCTAACTCTGCATGAAATAATAAAAGATTGCAGCTGTGCAATTCAGTCGAGTCCCACCCACCTCCTACGATTTCCAGGAGTTTCCTGATCTTGTTCTGTATTTGGCAGAACTTCTACCTGTCCCTTTCAAGACAACTGGCAGTCAGTGGGAGTACCCAGTCCTGAGGCATATTTGGGCTTTGGTGTTTACATGGCAACCAGTATGCCAAGTGAGGTGAGGTGAGGTTCACTGGCCCTCACAATGGGCACCGCTGATGGATCTTTCAATCTGATTGGTTAATCAGTTTACCTGCTGCCTGGGCTGCTCACAGGTATCCCAACAAATCCCCTGTAGGAGGCGGCAAATTCAAATTGACATTAGAAAAGAGGAAGTCTCAGTAAAACTTTGTGAGCAACTTTTCTCAAAGTCAACAGTGAGCACCGTTTCTTCGTGCTGGGCTCAAAATCTGGATATTTATGCAGATTGGCATCCTTACTCAAGGGAAATCCCCCGCCCTTGCTCCAATTGGAAAGGCATGTATGCAACACCGAGGGCTGGATTCTGTTCTCTCCCAGGTGTCGGGGTGCATGACAGGGCGGAGTGAGGGGGCCTGAAGATGCCAACGGGAGAGGGCTACCACACACCCCGACGTCGGGAGGGCCTGGCCCGATATTACCAGCAGCAGCGAGGCCTCGGCGACGGGACCCTCATTTGAATATTTAAATAAATTAAAATGAATGCATTAGTGATACTCACATTGTCGCCTGATGTCCCGCTGTGATCTTCAGTTCCAGTGACCGGCACTGCCGCGACTTTGGATCCCCGTCGGGGGGAGCGAGGTACCAAACTGGTGGGGAGGGGGGAGGAAGTAAGTTTATCAGTGTGTGGGGGTGGGGAATGGGGTCAAAGCAATGTCATGGGTGTAGGGGATGGTGGGAAGGGTTAGAGTTTAAAGTTTGTGCAATTTGGGAAAGGTCAGATGGACAAGGTAAGTGTTTTGGTGGGGGTAGGGAAAATAATTAATTTTATTGTTATTGGTGGGGTGGGAGAGGGGCAGGAGAAATGCCTGTATTTCTTTTCACTTACTTTTACTTTAAATATTTAAATTTCCCGGTAGGGCTCAAAACCCTTTCAAAATGGCATCAGCACCAGCGCACAGGCAGCAGACACCATTGTTGGAGACGGACAGCCAGCCCTCTCCATGTGATCGGGGTGGGGTGGGTGGCAGTGGCAGCCTGCTCTGACTATTTAAATGAGCTGCCACACAGAAGATTGCGGCAGTTCCGTGACATGCATCCCACACGGGTAGACCGCTGTTCTTATCGCCCGCCACCAACATCGGCAGTGGACACAGAAGATTCAGCCCCAAATCTCTGCCCTGTAAATATCTAAATATATATTTTAATCTCCTTCCGTTGAGCTTTGATTTTGGGGTGGAATTATCTTCAGTCCCATGGGTAATGATTGCATGCTACTAGAAGCTGAACGAGTTTTACTCTCCGTTTCTGATAATGGGTGAGTCGGAGGAAGAAGTAAACAACCAGGGATGACTAATTTTGTATTTCGTCGCAGAGCATTGCAGGTGTACCTACACCACATGGACAACAGCAGTTCTGGAAGGTGGCTAACCACCACCTTCTCAAGGACAATTAGGGGTGGATAATAAATGCTAGCCTTGCCAGTGATGCCCACATACCATGAATGCAAACATTTTTTATTGTTCTGAATGTGGGAGGATAATTGGCATCAACACCAACAACTACAAGGAGCCCAATTTATTTTGAAATGTTACTTATGACAAGGTATTTATTTGAGCTCCCTTGTCTTTCTCTCCTCCTTAGTGAAGAGGTATAAAAAGAGTGCAGAAGGTAAGATATAAAGGTATGGCCCAAGGGCCTCATGCTACGTAATAGAATTACCATTGTGGATCAATGCCTTTTCACAGCAGTATGCCAGTAATAAGATCCAGACCTCATGTATGGTGGTGGAGACTGAATCGTCCCTACATTGGTTTCCAGGAATTTGCCATCCAGGAAACACTAGTCTGACTGCGAGTGAAAAGGTTTCTACAGTCAGAGTAGAAGGCCTGATCAGTATGTATAGTTTTTCTTTTAAAAGGCCATATTTTCATAGCTGGAGATCTTCTCTCAGCTGCATGTGTTTATTAAGTTTGTTCCAGTTTTTCTCACCTCCACCACCCCCGTACAGAGTGTGGTGTACACGAGGACCACAGGACAGCTGCTCCAATCACTCATAAACACAAAAATGTCAATTCCAACTGTGTTTGTGGAGAAAGACAGACAGAAACTAACTGAATAAAATATTACCAGTTGTAATGTTCTGAAAGTTGTCAAGCAACACAAGATTTTGTTGTTGATGAACTTGTTTTTTTTATTGAAGTTTATTTTGATGTTCTTGATGAGGATATGGTGGTGAGTGTCAGTACACTGGTAGCATTCTTGTCTCTGCGTCAGAAGGTTGTGTGGGTTTGAGTTCCACTCCAGAAATTTGAGCACAATGTCTAGTACTGGTCAGAAGTGCCATCTTTCAGATAAAACATGAAACCAAGGCCCTATCTGCCCTTTCAGGTGGATGTAAATGATCCTATGGCACTATTTCAAAGAAGAGTAGGGAAATTGTCTCCAGTATCCTGGCCAATATTTGTCCCTTAACCAACCTCAGTAAAAACTGATTATCTGGTCATTATCACATTGCTGTTTGGAGGCCCTTGCTGTGTGTAAGTGGGTTCCTGCATTACAACAGTGACTACACTTCAAAAGTACTTCATTGGCTGTAAAGTGTTTTGGAACACCCTGAGGTTGTGGGGGGAAAAAAATCTTTTTATACAAAATTTATATTTTGGCCCATCAAATTAAGCGGTTGTCGGATCAATCTCACCAGTCCAGTAGAATAGCATGTAAAGAATGGCCAGGTGTCTTCAGAACATTTAGATCTCAATGATAAAATCTCAGCTGTGCTGTATTGCATTTTGCAGCTTGTGAGTTTTTTTGTCAGTTGACTATCAAACACATGTGGAAACCCATCGCCATATTTAAGTGCCCCCAAAATAAGCTTTTGACCAATCTACACCTTTAGAGTTTCTGTCTGCCTGATATAGGGTGTACACTCCCTCCCCATAGTGATACACTCCACTTAATTATGTCCAGGACTCAACTGCAAGTTGGCAGAGGGAATGTTTAGGTAACTTCAGTGAGAGAACAGTCATTACTGGAACCTTAACTAGCTAAAGTACAGATCATTGGCAAGCCTCCCTCTGTTTGTCAACCTAGGAACACCACTACCCATTAAGGCATGGTTACCAGGAGCCAAGGGACAAGAAGTCAACCCCGTGACAGCTGTACCCCTTCAGGTTCTATTGGTAAGTCAGGCTGGGAGGGTAATCATCAACAGTATCTTCATGCACTGTTGATCTGCTCAACTGAGGTATCACATTGTCACTAGCTGTGTCTGCATAGAAGGGTAGCTCGATTCAATCTTCCAGCAACAGATATGTCAGCTTTGAGCTTCCTTAACCCCAAAGGGAGACTAATTATCATGCCCATATTCAGTAGGTTAACCACTAATTGATCTTTAGATAACTGATAAGCATGCATTTAGTCCCTTGCTTATTGGACAGTCGGTAACAGGAGCTCCTCATGAGCAACAAGCTGGGTAGCACATTTGACAATAAATTGTGTGAACACGTCATGTTCCCTGGAATGATGGTACTACCAGTTGGAGGTGTGGAACTTCAGCAGCAACTCATGGCAGGTAGTGAGACCTGGGTATATGTTCTCATACCCTAGCCTCCAGTTAACGCCTTTTATCATCTACATCTCAGACTTTCCTCAGCTATATGATAGACATCTACATTCAGCGTGATGGAAGGACCCACCTTGATGTTCTCGACACCCATGCCCAGTAGCATCTTTTTGCTCTTCGTGAGGAGGGCTTTAGTAAAGTAGCATGATCGTTGTAAATCCAACTCCCAAAAAAAGCAGTGACAAGTCTATAAAGGCCAGAGACTTCCCTTCCTGAAGCTACTTCCCCTTTTTGCCACAGGGTCACCTTACAACTTGGAATTGGATATCTCACACAAGCCAAAGGAAGTTCTTCTGTACTCTTCACCCAACTTGGTAGATTTGATCAGGGCTGACAGCTAGTAACTCAGCATGGATTTCTTGCAAAATGATTACTGTGTTCAAAGTATGTTACCCTGGAACTGGAGCCAGTTATCATCTGCCTGGAAGAGTATGAATCAGTCATTCAGATCCCGGCTTGCGTTTAATGGTCTGAGGTCCGTACTGAACTTTCTGAACTAGCATGAACTTATTATTCTATTATGGGCAGGTTTTCAAAGTGGAGATCTCTTCCTGTTCTTTCTTTAACTTTTTTCACTTTGGAACTGGCCATCGGGAGCTTTTCTGTCATATTTGTTTCAAAGATTAGACTAGGAGACAAGAAAACCTTTAACTTTGAATACAAGCACTAAAACAAAATCTTTAAGAAATCTGGTCCCTCTTCATATACAAATGTCCCCCAAATTCCTCTGGGGAACTTTTGGAGGTGGAACTTCCGCCCATCTCACACACGTGGTTCTGACCCCATCTGAAAGCTGTGGGTCATGGGCAGTAGCATATTTTGGATGGGAGATTAATTGTTATTTGGAAATTTAACTGGCCCAACATCTGCCAGGATCAGGTCAAAGCAAGGAAGTGTTTTTGGTTCATGCAGACATTGCAAATGGGGCAAATGAGGCAGATGGGTGAGAATTCCAGTGGGCGGCATTATCTCTTACTGTAACATCAGCCTAGACTAGAGACAAAAGCAAGAAGTCTCTGCCCCCACTATTGGCAGTATTTGGAAACCTAGGAGTAAAGGGGCAGAAACCTGTCATTATCATGTGTTGCCCCAATTTCCACTGTCACCCACCCAGACAGTGGCACCAATGCTACTAAGTCATGCCAATGGCAACAGGGAAGAATTAGGCCCTAGTTTTGAGCAGAACATTCATATATGAACAGGGAATAGCTATAGGCTTTATTTCTGATGGCCAATCAGATTGATTATTTATCTAAATTGAGGGCCTGATGGACAGTTTCCAGTATGAGTAGCATATTCTCATGTTAGCCCATTTGTTTTTATATTCTCTCTGATTGCAATTCCAGAGCCACTAATAATCTCCACATGGTAAAAGCATTATTTACGCTGATGGTTATCATATGAGACTGGAAGTCATTGGTTAGTATATTGATGTTCGCTACATTCAGTATGTAGTGCTTTAAATGTTTAAAATTCAGAAGCCCAGTTCTCACTTCTGTGGCCTATTAATTTTGAGCCCAGCATATGCACTCAATTCAGGAAAATATCATTGTATGTTTTTGGAAGCAAAGGGGACATATAACCAAAAAACTGCAAAAGAGAAAGGGTAAAGGAAAAACTGAATGCAGGGCTCAAGGCTAAGATTGATCAGGTGACATTTTCCCTTCTGTTTACAATAGACTCCTTCGTGCTCAGCCCTAAAACAGGCCTTCACTATATCCCCATTAATGCAGGTTCTACTGGGTGCTACATCCATGGACCTTCCCATAAATCAGCAAAGGAAATTTTCTAGGCTACTCGTTGGCTTTGACATTCTGGGAACAAGTCCCATTTTCTTACCATTCAGTGCTGATAGTCAGCTGTCTGTGTTCAGATGAAATGTAAATAAAAATAGAGACTTGCTAATGAAGACTAGCTAGGTGATGACAAGACTGTATAACCAATATTCCACATGCAATAGTTATGGAATTACTTTTGCCTTTATTCCAGGAACTGGTCGATATATAAATCATACATGAGAACAGTTAACTTATTCACCACCACATGTTTCACTGTTTTATGGCTCCCTTTCCATCAGAAATGATTAGAAATAATTCTAAATGTGTTCTATTTTCCTTCAAAGAGGATTTTAAATCTACAGTCAATGGAAATATTTTACAAAATGCCTGCACTTTACTTTTGCTGGCAATATATAGATATGTTAAACTCCAATTTAAGCTGCAATGCCATTCATCTCAATCTGTAAACTTAAATATCAGGGACACTTTATCATACTATGCATTGCATAATAATTACTCAAATAACTTAATGGGTCAAATTCTCCTGTTAGAGTGTTAACAACATAAGCTGTTATTAAAGTGCAAAGCAGCCAACATGTTCAGGCGATGAAGAGATACACCACACATAGCAAATCTCCTTAACTTGCTGATCAATTTTAGCCACTCTGCCATTTATTTTGCGCAAATGACATCTCACCCTTCACCTTTTTTTTAGGAATTAGCTGCATTTGTACATTAATTGCCCATTAAACCACAAAAATTTAGGGTTCATATTAACAGCACAAGTACCCTTTTAACCAAGTGATAATCGTTAATACTGACATGCAGGCCCCCACCTGCCAAGAATGAGGCATATTAATTTTGTCATATGAACATTGATTTTAAACTGTTGCTGGAGTGAAGAAAGGACTTGTTAATAAATCACCAGACACTTGGCTGGAAGGACATTTGCATACTAACAGACAGTGCTTGTGGAGACAAAGGGCTATCCCCTGGTCCACTTGACCCACAATGGATTTTCATCACCAGGCATTGAATGTTTAATGAAGAGCATTCCAGAGACTGCTATGGTGATACAATCCACAAAAACAAGGACTGGTTAAACCAGCTGGTCACATGACTAACTGGCTGGTCCAGGAATTTTTGAACTAGCCACAGAGAGTTTGAACTCAGAGAGACTGTTTGCTCCTAGACTGAGAAGATCTCTCCTGTCTGCTCACATCTCTTTCCAACAAGCCTCTGGACCCACTGAGGACACGTGAACCTCAAGAGAGAAAAGTCTCCTACATCGAACAATGTTTAAGAAGAATACTGGGCCCCAACAAAAAGAAAGATCTACCTACAATCAAGGACTTTACACCGAGCTCGAAGAACAGTAACCAAAACCATTTTCCACTTTATTTCCTCTGCTCTTTTCTGTCTCTATCTGCATGTGTGTATCAAATATGCGTGTTAGCATGAATGTATCGTGTATCTGTAGGTATTGCCCAAATTAGAGTTTAAGTTTAATGAATTTCAACCTTTCTTCTTTAAATCTAAGAAAACCTGTTTGGCTGGTTTCTTTGCCTTATAATTGGAAAGCAGTGAACAAGGATTCACCAAGAGGGAGCTAAAAACATGGTGTGTTTAAAATTAAACCCTGCTACAGTAAAACCTGGTGAAGGCTGAGAGGGAACCATAGACCACTTTCTTACCTGATCATAACAATACGATGCCAATCAATCTCTCCAGCCTAGAAGGGGAACAATTTAAACAGTTGATTCACATTTTGCATACAGTAAATTCTTCTTAGAGATTTTTTTAAAAACTGTCTCTTTTATTTCTCTCTCTCTTAATCCAATCTTTCTTTCCCTTGTGATTTCTCTTGTTTTGCCTGATTTTATTACTTTCTTCTCCACCATTCCTCTGTTTTCTTTCTCAATCATTAAATCTCATTGGTTAAGCAGATCACTAAGGTTCTAGATGCCCCATTGCCCTCACTGCACAATTGTCAGTTCATACTCCTAGCATCTTGTAGTGCAAACTATATGCCAGCTGAAGATTGCAGAAAAAAAGTCTAATGCTATAAGCCATGCTATACCTTACTCCAGCAAAATTTTCAATTTTTGTACTATTATTTTGTCTGCCTCTTGTCAAGAAACATGCTGTGTTGAATGAGGACTTTTTAATTCATCATTTGGAAACCTACATTAAACTTTTAAAAAGGAAAGCTGGAATTCTACATTTAACTTTTAAAAAGCTGGCAGCCAAGATGGCCACCACACTTTGCATTGAAATACCTCATATTCCAGGACATTGAATTGGAGACACATGTCTAATGAGGTCCCATCCGGGACAATGGCTTGGATAGCTGAGTAAATTGTCCAGTATTACCCTCATTAGCAGGACATTCAAAGCCAATCCTGAAGCATTCACTATTGGAGACGTACCTCCAGGGGGTAAACACTAACAGTACAATCTGGGAGAGATTTGGGTTTTAGACTTTGGACCTCATTAAAAAAGGGGGGGGGGGATTGAGAGAACCATGTGACAGCCTCCCCAGGTTGTGTTAAACTTGGAATTTTGTTACACACAGCAGACAAGCATTGAGTTCTAACCAGACAGGACCCCCAGTGGGGCTGTGTGTCTCTCTGTTTCTATCTCTGTTTCTCTCTCTCTAGATAATATCACAAGTTCGAAATCTGTCTGCCTGTGGAACATCCAAGTCTACCATTGCTACAGCCAGAGACCCTGGGGAAGAAAGCCACCTCCATCACTCTTTCCAAGAAAAACCTGAACCAGGTGGGCCAGCTGCAGAGTGCACTTCTACCAGCCAGAAACATCAGAGCCACAACTTGAGTCAGAAGACAACTGAATAACCAGAACCCACAGACTATATTATTTTTACTTGTTCTGGACTCTAATCAAACCAAATGATTCCTCATCATTCTGTAACCTATTTGTGTGTGTGTGTTTGTGTGTTTGTGTGTGTGTGTATGTGTGTGTGTGTGGAAGTTGGAGCGTAGTTTTATTATTTTACGTAGATCGGGTTTAGATTTTAAGTACAATAAACTAACCTCTTTCTTGTTTAAACTGTCCGATTGGTTATTTTATGATCACAACAGAGGTAAAGAATTAAACACCCACTGAATTGATAAGCACAACCACTGTTTAAAAAGGAATAAACCCTGTTGCGATCAAACAAGGGGAAGAACACGAGGGGAGCCTTATGGCCCCCTCCTCACCTGATCGTAACACTCTAATAAGGACAATTGTTGTACCTAACTGCTGTCCATCTAGCTTACCACAGACTGGGCTTTAACCTAAGCCTCTCTGATCTATTTTGCTTAGTACCACATAAACTGTACACTTATCTGATAAACGATTGGAGACAACACAAAAGATTTCTCCCAAGATGGTAGATCATGAAAAGGTGCATAAATGTGCAACTTCATGTATTTTTTGTCTTATGGACCTTAAGAATTTTGAGATGTTACGTAAATTGAGAATTAAATGAATCAATTTTCCCCTCTTTGATTTCCAATTCTGTTCCAAAGATCCATCTCCTTTACAGGTTGTTCTAGATAGCAATGGTGGTGTTAAAACTATTGGAATTACACAGTGCATAATCTAGCATTCCAGCTCCGTTTGCAAACCATCTAAAATGAAATATTTCACAGTGCATTCATTTGCATTGCTTATCAGTGTCAGCTGTGGCTTAGTTAATAGCACTCTTGCCTCTGAGTTGGAAGGCTTTGGGATCCAGACCCACTCCAGGATTTGGAACACAAAAAAATCAAGGCTTGACTCTCTCATGCAGTCCTAAGAGAGTGTAACATTGTCACAGAAGCTGTCTTTTGGTTGAGATGTTAAACCAAGGCCCTGTCTGCTCTCTCAGGTGGACATAAAAGTGATGAAAGGAGCCATTGACAGTGCTATCAAGAGACTCAGTGCTCACTAATAACCTGCTCACTGAAGCTCAGTTTGGGTTTCGCCAGGACCACTCAGCTCCTGACCTCATTACAGCCTTTGTCCAAACATGGACAAAAGAGCTGAACTCCAGGGGTCAGGTGAAAGTGACTGCCCTTGACATCAAGGCAACATTTGACCGAGTATGGCATCAAGGAGCCGTAGCAAACATACGAACATGCAAATTAAGAGCAGGAGTAGGCCACCCAGCCCTTTGAGCCATTCAATAAGTTTATGGCTGAACTGATTACTCCACATTTCCACCTACCCCTGATAACCTTCCATCCCCTAGCAAAACTGGAGTCAATGGAATCAGAGGGAAAACTCTCTGCTGTTTGGAGTCATACCTAGCACAAAGAAAGATGGTTGTGGTTGTTGGAGGTCAATTGCCTCCATCCAAGGACATCGCTGCAGGAGTTCCTCAGGATAGTGTCCTAGGGCCAACCATCTTCAGCTGCTTCATCAATGACCTTCTCTCCATCATGAGGTCAGAACTGGGGATTTTCACTGATAATTGCACAATGTTCAGCACCATTTGTGACTCCTCAGATACTGAAACAGCCATTGTCCCTATGCAGCAAGACCTTGACAACATCCAGGCTTGGGCTAATAAGTGGCAAGTAACATTTGCGCCACACAAGTGCCAGGCAATGACCATCTCAAACAAGAGAGAATCTAACCATCTCCCCTTATCATTCAAGAACACAAGAAATAAGAGCAGGAGTAGATCGTATGGCCCATCGAGCCTGCTCCACCATTAAAAATGATAATGGCTGATCTTAGGATTCAACTCCACTTTCCTGCCCACTCGCCATACCCCTTGATTCCCTGAGAGACCAAATATTCAATGACAATACCATCGTTGAATCCCCCACTATCAACATCCTGGAGCTTACCATTGACCAGAAACTGAACTGGAGTAGCCGTATAAACACTGTGGCTACTAGAACAGGTCAGACGCGAGGAATTCTGCAGAGAGCAATTCACCTCCTGAGTCCCCAATGCTTGTCCACCATCTACAAGGCACAAGTCAAGAGTGTGGTGGAATACTCTCCATTTGCCTGGATGGGTGCAGCTCCAACAACACTCAAGAAGCTTGACACCATCCAGGACAAAGCAGCCCATTTGATTGGCACCCCATCCACCACCTTCAACATTCACACCCTTCACCACCGACACACAGTGGCAGCAGTGCATGCCATCTACAAGATGCACTGTAGCAACTCACCAAGGCTCCTTCGACAGCACCTTCCAAACCTGTGACCTCTACCACCTAGAAGGACAAGGGAAGTAGATACATGGGAACACCACCACCTGCAAGTTCCCCTCCAAGCCACACACCATCCTGACTTGGAACTATATCGCCGTTCCTTCACTGTCGCTGGGTCATAATTCTGGAACTCCCTTCCTAACAGCACTGTGGGTGTACCTACACCCTAAGGACTGCATCAGTTCAAGAAGGCAGCTCACCACCACCTTCTCAAAGTCAATGAGGGATGGCAATAAATGTTGGCCTAGCCAGCAATGCCCACATCCCATGAACAAATAATAAAAAAAATCCCATGGCACTGTTTTGAAGAAGAACAGGGGAGTTATCCCTGGTGGCCTGGCCAACATGTATCCCTCATTCGACATCACAAAGATCAATAATCTGGTTATTATCACATTGGTGTTTGTGGGAGCTTGTTGTGTGCATATTGGCTGCTGTTTGTCTTACAATACAACAGTGGCTACACTTCTTTGTTTAGTTTAGAGATACAGCACTGAAACAGGCCCTTCGGCCCACCGAGTCTGTGCCGACCATCAACCACCCATTTATACTAATCCTACACTAATCCCATATTCCTATCACATCCCCACCTGTCCCTATATATTTCCCTACCACCTACCTATACTAGGGGCAATTTATAATGGCCAATTTACCTATCAACCTGCAAGTCTTTGGCATGTGGGAGGAAACCGGAGCACCCGGAGGAAACCCACGCAGACACAGGGAGAACTTGCAAACTCCGCACAGGCAGTACCCGGAATCGAACCCGGGTCCCTGGAGCTGTGAGGCTGCGGTGCTAACCACTGCGCCACTGTGCCGCCTAAAGTACATCATTGGCTGTAAAGCATTTCGATACATAAGGTGGTTGTGAAAGGGGTGATATAAATGTAAGTATTTATTTACTTTTTCTTTTCTTAATTAGATTTGAGCTAAAACTTAGAAACGTTTCTCATGCTGATGTTGTAATAAAGCATATGATAAGCATCGATGGCTCAATAGATAAATAAACCATTTATGTTGTCTTTAATCATACTGTTAAGGAGTTACCAAGTTTGATCTCTGGTCTATGTTGAGTCAGTTAATTTCAGTGCTACTAGTCATAGGTAGTCGCTAAAGTTGGCCTTAGTGTCTTTTAGGCGAGGAAAGGTGATAATCATTCAAACTTCCTTCTGCTGCAATGGAATAAAAACAGAAAATGCTGGTAATACTCAGGTCAGACGGCACTTGTGGAGAGTAAAACAGAGTTTGCGGCCCTGATTCTTGTGGGGAGGTGGGGAGACAGGTGGGGAGGGCTTGTCCTGTCTTCGGGAAACTGGAAGAATGGGTTTCCCTTGTAATTCTGCTGAAATTAATGGCAGGACATGGTTAACATTTTTTGTCTCTGTTTCTTGGCTTCAGCTAGCCAGCTTGTAAGGTTGTCAGTGGCTGTTGGGTGGGTCAGCCTTCAGTACCAGGCCATAGCCGGGGAGCGGAGATGAGGGAGGAATTGAGGGTTCGATAGACTGAGGGTGGATTGGGGGTGGGGGGTGGCGGGGGCATGATTGGAGGTCAGAGAGGTGAAAGAGATTGGAGATTGCGGGGGACAGAGTGGGGGAGATTAGAAGGATCGGGTTGGTGGGATATCACAGCTTGGGGAGCATTGTGGCTTGGAGGGGGAGCTTGGATCGCAGAAACGTGTCTGATTATGGGGGAGGTGCAGGGGCAGGAACAGCCGATTGCGGAGGGAGGGAAGCAAATTAGCTTGGTGGGCCAGGGAGAAGCACTCCTGCTCCTCCTTTCCTCCCCCCACCCCCACACGCCATGCTGGAAAGGCAATTACCTGCTGAATCCAGTAGTTCTTCAGCTACTGGCTTTCCTGAGGCCCCGGATTTCAAATTTAAAATGCAGGTAAAATCTGAGGCACAAAGCCTCATTCAAATATTTAAGTGGGTGAACCTCTTCCTGAGTTGTTTGCCCACTCCCCGCCCCATCACCACCACCCCCACCCCCTTCCCCACTGCACAACCCCCAAACCAGCATCCATTACATCTGGAATTGAGCGGGTTCACAGCAGGTTGGGTTTGGGTTTGAGATGTTTGAAATTTTACATCATACCTGAGCTAAACCCATCTTTTCTTGGGGATTAAAATTACCCTCAGTATTTCAGATCAATTCTAAATGTGCTCCATCAATACATTTTAATGCCTTGTCTATAGGCTTGTACTTCATGATTATGGCTATTTAATATAAACAATGTATTTGATTTGTTCATTGTTGATCCCCACTTAGTCATGACAATGAATGGAAGAGTCTCCTGTGTCACCCAGATGCCTTTATGTAAGCAGCAGGGGTCTCACCACTGGGCCCGACAGCGGGCGGTGACCCCACTTCGGTGGGCAGCGGGACCCGGGGCCACATTTTGCTCGTGGCAGCCAATTAAGTGGCTACTGCCTGAGCTACCGTCTGGGCTACCATCCCTATTGAGGATGAAAGCCCACCCCCAAGAGATGTCAGCCCAATCAGAGAGCCAGCAACTCAGCACCCTCACCTGAGGAAGAGCCGTGTGCCTCCAAAGCCAGGTAAGTGGGAGATGCCGGGGTTAGTCAGGCAGGCGCCAGGGTCAGTCAGGCAGGCCTTGGCAAGAGGGTGTTGGTTGTGGAGGGCAGGCAGTGCTATTGCTGTAGGGGTGGACATTGCCACTGGGGGGACCTCTCTGTGGGATACAGCATTCTCAAAAAGGAATGTTCCCCATCCTGGAGCCTGCTGGGATGCCACGAGGGTTTACCTGGCAGTCTCCCCACATGGTGGCGGGGCACCCCAGCAGCTGGTAAAATGCCAGCAGAGGCGGGAAGAGGCCCTTAATTGGCAACTTAGGGGACTCAATTGGAGTCTGGGTGGGCGAGCCGTCTGCCACCTTCCCACCACTGGCAAAATGGCATGGTGGTGGGGAAACAACAGGCACGCCACCCGACGCTTTCCCACACCATTATGCCAGCCTTCCCGCCTCCCAGCCCATCCCCAAAGAGCAAGTAAAACTCAGCTCTCATATTCTCTTCACCATAGACCTATGTAAATTTTTATGTAATATACAACATTCATTTTTATTATCTGCAATTCAGTAACTGATATGAACAAGGTTCAAGGCTAAGTTATGAAATTCTGTGTCAAGGGGGATGTCTAATAACACTGACGCATAGAATTCTCTGTGGTCTAAGCAGCGGTTTCAGTAAAGAACTTTATAGACTGAATGATATATTGCATAAGGAGTCCCATGTACTAAATGAATTGTGTAAGACAGTTTCATATTTTGAAGTTTGCATTGTGCTAAGAGCTTCACAGAGTGAATAGTGAATTGTGCTTTCGATTGAAGAGAGTATTGCAGAGAGAAATCCTATGAAACAAAATAATTTTTGTATAGGAAGCTACATGCATTCGACAGTACAAGAGAAGCTCAACCAAATTAGTAGAGTTGAGTCAAATTCTACGAACTGCACTCTGCTTTACTAAAGAAAGTTGTAATGTGCTTCATAGAGAATAATTTCACGGAAGGCAATAAAATTTTACAGGAGGATCGAGCTGGACCACAAACAGCATTATGAAAAGAAATTCGAGGAGGTTAACTTTATCTCGATCTTATAAACATTGAGTCACCCTAATCACACCAACAGCTGTGTAAGGCTTTCTCCTTGTTTCACAGATTTAGTGTAAATATTTTTTGATAAACATTTTCCCGCCTCAAGCAGATGAAGTCCGATTTTCAGCTGTTTCTACAAAGCCGCAGACAGGGCAGAGCTTCCGAACCACACAGGGCTGAATATTTATTTATTTTTTCTTTTCATGATCAGAATTGTTTAAAATTTCGTTGCTCTGGAACAAAAGAAATGACTGTCAGATGTGCGAGGGAAGAACATTTTGTTTACCAGCGTACAAGGCGAGAGCGTTTGTCCTCGATAGTCTTGTGTGGCAATGTGTCAACCAAGAGATGCAAAAGCACAACTTCTTCCTGCATAGAATGCCAAAGAATTAGCAAAATACAGTGCAGACCGCAGCATAAAATGTTCATAGTTTAACTCTTCAATGTACAGGGACTTACTATGAAAAGGTGTTGCTTGCTAGCAGAACAGTCTTCCTCACCATGTAGGACAGGTGCTGGAACAGGAATTCTAAAATGATTGAAGCTTATCAAACAGAGAAGCTCACGGGATTTTTTAAATATTCTTTCATGAGATGAGGGCGTCGTTGGCTAGTGCCCATCCCTAATTGCCCTTGAACTGAGTGGCTTGCGAGGTCATTTCAGAGGGCATTTAAGAGTCAGCCACATTGCGGTGGGTCTGGAGTCACATGTAGGCCAGACCAGGAAAGGATGGCAGATTTCCTTCCCTAAAGGACATTAGTGAACCGTAGGGTTTTTACAACAATCGAATATGGATTAATGGTCACTATTGGACTAGCTTTAAATCCTATCTGCTTTGCTCATATAAACAGGCCTTTTTTTGTATTCTGAGGGTTTTTTTTAAATGCAAAAGCGTACACTTTGTTGTTGTTTTCCATTGAACCATTATTTTGTTTTTGTGACCGTGGGGGTGAAATTCATCTTGGACGCGCATAAAAAACAAGAGTGAAACAGTATCCCATTCCATCAATTGCAAACAATATCAGGTATGGTGTAAAGCAGGCTGCTAATTCACTATTATCTGTTTTATGCTACCGTCCAAGATTAATCTCACCCCTATTTTTCAACAGAGCTCCCTTTGTTTTTAATCTGATCAACTAAATACAGGGTAATGTTCTCTTCCCTTCCCCAACCCTTCCCCTTTTGAAGAAGTGGATTCAAGCTAAGGTACAACTCCACAGACAACCCTCCCTGAGATTGGTAGATTTTTCTTGTCCAAAGGTATTAAGCGATATGGGCCAAAAGCAGGTTATATGGAGTTAGGTTACAGATCAGCCATGATCTCATTGAATGTCACAGCAGGTTTGAGCAGTTAAAACACCTCCTTCTGTTCCTGTGTTCCTACATTCCCTCTCACTTGTCCAACTGGATATTCTTCATCTAAATACAGATAGAGTATGTCCACAGGGTATTCAACTGTGAAGGCATCATAGCTAAGCTGACACAGACCTTTTTCAAAACCCTCACTCATTAAGGTTCAGGAGCCACTGTATAGCGCTTTCCATACATGCCCTGTCCCAGCGATAATTCTTTGCAAGCCTGATCCCAGGGATATTCCTGTACAAGACCCATTTTAGGAATATTCCTGTACAAGCCCTGTCCCAAGGATATTCCTGTACAAGACTTACCCCAGGGATATTTCTATGCAAGACTCATCTCAGGGATAGTCCTGTCTAAGACCTATCCCAGGGATATTCCTGTATGAGCCTTATCCCAGGGATATTCCTGTATAAGACTCAATCCAGAGATATTCCTATGCAAGCCCTGTCCTAGGACATTCTTATTATAAGCCTTGGTTGATTTTTCCCATCCCTTTTCCAAATTCACTGAGGCTAATTTTAGCACTCGATTGTTGCCCTACCTGAGAACAGCTAATTCAGCAGAGACCACAGATTGTACCTGGGGCCTTCCTTATACTCTCTGGCTTAGTTTCACATCAGGCAATGCAGCTATAAACTGGGACTTCAGGGAACCATGCAGCAGCTCATTGTCCAACCTCCTAATTATCGCATTTTAACACGTTTTGCTGCACAATTCACACTGTAGAGTTATTTTCTTGTCACTTCAGATTAACCACTCATCTGGCAACACCAGTAGTAATTTGGACAGGAGGTTTCCACTTCTTAGTTCTGATTAATTACACATAACTGATGGTTTTAAGACCTGACAACTTTTTAGGACAGATGTAAATTTATTTTATTAAAGAGTGTAGGTGATCTGAGACTAATTCTGTATTTTCTTCATTAGTCCACAGTTCTACAGTTCTTTAGCAGCATAACAAGATGAATCATACTTAAGTTTATAGCTCTCTGAAGATTACTGTTCCGCTTAACTTGGCAGTCTAACACTTAGAAAACCTTAGTGAGAGCAGGCTCAGCTTTAGTCAAATAATTATCATACTGCTGTTTTTACATAGTGTTTGTTGAGTGTTTACCACCATGTTTGAGATGTAGCTCAATTAGTGTATTAATTGTAGTGTTTCATACAGTGTTTGAAATTATAGCTTGATCAGTGTTTTAGTTATTGCACTGTAATTTATATAGTGGAGCTGAGTTTTATGTTCACCCACTACCCCAGCAGAAGTTACTCAGTGCGTTGTTTACATGTACCCTACTGGATGTTCACTGAATCCCATTGTATTCTAGGTTCAGCTCATTTGCAAGAAGTTGAGCAAGCATCAGGCACAATTCATACCTCTGATGTGGTGTCAGTCATGGATCAGTTGGTAGCACGTCTCGCCTCTGAGTCAGAAGGTTCTCAGGTCAAATTCCACTCCAGGACTTGAGCATAAAAATTCAAGGCTTACATTCCAGTGCAGTATTTGAGGGAGTGCTGCATTGTTGGAGGTGCTGTCTTTTGGGTGAGACATTAAATCAAAGTCCCAACTGCATAAAAGATCCCATTGCCCTATTTTGAAGAAGAACAGGAGAGTTATTCCTGGTGTCCTGGCCAAGATTTATCCCTCAAATAACATCACAGAAACAGATTATCTGGTCATCACATTGTTGTCTGTGGGAGCTTGCTATATGCAAATTGGCTGTCATGTTTCCTAAATTATCACAATGACTACACTTCAGAGGTACTTAATTGACTGTAAAGCACTTTGGGGGCATTCTATGGTCATGAAAGGCGCTATACAAACAAAGGTCTTTCTTTTTTGGTGATTGCAAATTAGGTGCTGGAATTTGTGTGCTATTGCCAGTCTTAAAAAGCAATGTGTTTCATTTCTGAAGGAATAGAATTGAAAATCAGAGAAGTTATTTTAAACTTGTATAAACCCTGGGTTAGATCACACATAGAGTACTCCGGACAGCTCTGGTCTCCATATCATAAAAATCATAAAGAGTGTTATGACTGGGTGAGGAAGGGATCTCAGGCTCCCCTCTTGCCCCTTTCCTGGTTTGGCCTTAATGGTTTATCTTTGAAAACACAGTATTTTTAGCTTAAAACTTCAATGTGTCCTTGCTCACTACTCTCTAGTTGTAATTGCAAATGAACAACTAGACAGGTTTTTTCAGATTTAAACAAGAAAGATGTAAGTTTATTAATCTTAACACTCTAACTCGATTAAAATTACTAAACTATGCGACGCAACCATGCTAGCATGCATAAAAGATAAACACACACACAAATAGATACAGAAAGGAGAAAGAATTAAAAGGGGAGGTTTAGGTAGGGTTGGCAATAAATAGAATTCAGTTGTTGTCTTTTGATTTAGATGTAAAGTCCTTGGTTGGAGTTGAGGTCTTGCAGTTCTTGCTGGGGCCCAATGCATGGGGCGGCACAGTGGCGCAGTGGTTAGCACCGCAGCCTCACAGCTCCAGGGACCCGGGTTCGATTCCGGGTACTGCCTGTGTGGAGTTTGCAAGTTCTCCCTGTGTCTGCGTGGGTTTTCTCCGGGTGCTCCGGTTTCCTCCCACAAGCCAAAAGACTTGCAGGTTGATAGGTAAATTGGCCATTATAAATTGTCACTAGTATAGGTAGGTGGTAGGGAAATATAGGGACAGGTGGGGATGTTTGGTAGGAATATGGAATTAGTGTAGGATTAGTATAAATGGGTGGTTGATGTTCGGCACAGACTCGGTGGGCCGCAGGGCCTGTTTCAGTGCTGTATCTCTAATCAAATCTAATCACACTTTCAAACTTGCTTCTCTGGTACCAGAAGGCTGAAGAGGTCCTCTAATCAAATCTAATCACACTTTCAAACTTGCTTCTCTGGTACCAGAAGGCTGAAGAGGTCCTCTGTCTTGAGGCTTAACCTGCTTCCGTGGGTCCCTGGGATTTTGCTTGAGAGAGGGACATAGAGAGGAGAGGCACCTTCCTTCTCTTTGGTCTTCAAATTGCAGTCTGCTCAAAACCTTTCTGTGAGGCCCAATTCAAACAGTTCCCAGTCTGGCCAACAGGTAAGTCATGTGACCAGCTCTTTGAAACAGCATCTCCTGCGAGGGTTATGGATTCTCAAAGTTCTCCAGTCACCGTTAGTGGGGGTGTGCAGCTCTGGCTCTTACACAGTAAAAGAAGGTTGATTATTATGACCAATCTTGTTAATTGAATCATTGAGCACTTCTATTGTCTCTCCATTCAACTGTTACACAGAATGCAAATGTGCAGCCATGTTTCAGCTGGCCAACTCTGTGGTCTTTTTTAAACAAGTTCTGTGCAATGTTCAGTAAAAAAAAAGTTCAAGTAGTGTCCCATATGACAAAATTAATATGCTTCTATTTGGCTGGTGTGATTTCCATCACAAGAGGTACTGGAGATAACGCAAAAAAGGATTTAGAAGGAAAATACCAGAACTGAGAGGGTAAAATTATCAGGAAAGACTGCACGGGCTTGGGCTCTTTTCTCTAGGAAAGTAAAGATCGAGAGGTAATCTGATGGAGGCCTTTAAAATTATGAAGGGTTTTCGATGAGGTAGACATAGTGAAGGATATTTTCATTTGCGGGGGATCCAAATCTTAGGGGCCATAAATATAAGATAGTCACTAATAAATCCAATAAGGAATTCAGGAGAAATGTCTTTACTCAGAGAGTGGTGATAATGTACAACTTGCTACCACACAGACTGGCTGAGGCCAATAGCATAGCTGCATTTAAGAGGAAGTTAGGTAAGTACATGAGGGAGAAAGGAAAAGAAGGATAGGTCAATAAGGTGAGATGAAGTAAGGTGGGAGGAGGCTCGTGTGGAGCATAAACACTTGCCGATGGCTTGTTTTTGTGCGACAATGTCTATGTAATTCTATGTAAAGGAATTCAACAGCTTTAAGGACAATAGTATTTTTAGTGTCCACAGTATTTTGTTTTTGTATTAGTACTTTTCTGCAATTTACTGCTTATACCCTTGTACCCTGCTTATAGAACAAATATCTGTGTGAAAGTGTGGCAGCAGCAGATTGTCAGTTTGAAGATGGGTTCATGGTAATTGTGTTGCAGCAAGTGCAGTGCAGGAGAAATATCAGAGACTAAATTGGATAGTTAAATGAAATGTGTATTGCTGATAAAAGAGACATGCTGTTGAAGCTTCTCATTTTGCACTCATCAGGACCAATGCGAAAATGCCAAATTTCGAAGGGAGCATCAATTTATACTGCATGAGAAAAAGGTGCTGATTGTTTGGAAGTCAACTCTGATTGGTTGAGGTGTTGCCATGGAGAATGCACCAGGGAACTGTTGTTTAATTCAAAAAAGGCGCAACGCCTGGACAAGTTCCTTTTGCCTGTAGAGGACAGGTTCCTGCGTATGAATATATGTAGCTTCCAACAAGTGTAAGTGAGCCACATTGCGAGCCCAACTGATATTCTTAAATTGGTTGTTAGTGTAATTCTTAGCACACTTGGGATTGTTCAGTAAGTGCTGTCCAATCATGGAATCACATCTAACATTAGGCATTATGTTTGGCAAGTACAGCTGGTTGAGCCAAAGGGACGCTAGTCATTGGGACATACGGCCTACGCACTTGGCATCGCATCGGCATTGGAATGCCTATACCACATTACTCATTTGTGTGGTAGGCAAAGCGTCTTTTTGGCTTGACAGCAGCATCCTGTTAGTGGAACATATCACTTGTGTTGCTACTGCATAGTAGCAGTGTGAAACGGGTAGCTTCACCAGTTGCTCACATTTTTGAGATACCTTACACTTCCAGGGAAATTTGAGGCAGACTGGGCACTTTTCAGGTTGGAAAGTGGAAGCCTTAGGCTCATTCGCAAGTATGAAATAATCTGATCGGGGTAGACATCATCCCACAGGATAGCTTTGATGCGCCTTATTTCAGTGTCAAGCTTGCATGGTGAGCAAATGTATCAAGCCCTATTTAAGAGATTGCAAATAAGGCCAATCTTATAGCACATGGAGCAGTAGGAATCCCAGCACGTGCATTGACCAATGAAGGTAGGCTTGTGATAAACAGTAGTGGAGAACCCATTAGCGGATTTCTCAACTAGTGGGTCGAGGAAAGGGAGCTCATTAAACTGCTCCATTTCAAGCTGTATATCCCCGCGACTGACGGATCATATCAAACAGCATATCCCTTCAGCTGTTCACAATAGGCAGAGTACTGACCATACTCAACCAGCCATACTTGCAAAACTCAGGACACAATGTCGACCATTAGATGTGATTCTGCGATTGGACAGAACTTACTGAACAATCTCGAGTGTGCTAAGAATTGCACAACAACCAATTTATGATTATCAGTTGGGCTCCCAATGTATGCTTACTAAAAGCTACATATATTCATATGCAGAGACCTGTTGTCTACAGGCAAAAGGAACATATCCAGGCGTTGCGCCTTTTTATAATGAAACAAAGCATGGGGGACAATAGTTTCCTGGTGCATTCTCCATGGCAACACCTCAACAACTCAGAGTCAACCTGACAACCAACCAGCACCCTTGTCTCATGCAATATAAATTGTTGCTCCCTTTGAAATTTGGCATTCTTGCATCTGTCCTGATGAGTGCAAGTTGAAAAGCTTAAACAGCATGTCTCTTTTTTCAGCAATGCTAAATGAAAAGTAATTGATGCTCCTTGAATAAAGACCTTGGTGACCTCCCTTATGCAACAGTGATGGCAAACTGCGAGATGTTACTAATATCTCCAGCCTCAGCCTGAAAGGAGACAGATATAAACCATCACTTCCAGAGATACTGACAATGTGTCTTTGCAGCAAGGACATCCTCTCTGAAGCACAGACATCTCACACATTGGTCCGGATTTTGTTCTTCCTGACATTGGGTTTCGTGGTGGGGAGGAAGGGGGGTGGGGGGTGGTGGCTGGAGAATTGGAGCAGCAGAGGCCGCCGTGAAACCCAACTCTGGGACTGTTGGTTCCGATCTTCGGGGGTGGCGAATCTCCATGGCGGTACTTCAGCTGCTCTGCGACAGGATCCTACTTTAAATATGTTAAGTATCTTTTTGCATCCAATGGAATATAATTCGCTGTGATTTTACCATCCATTCCCAATCTTGAGCTCGACATGCGGCACTTAGGCACCTTCACTTTCCTGTCCATGAGAAGCTAGCACAACTGGCACAGGGAAGGGGAGTCAGCTCTGCATTGTGTATATGGATAAGTGGGGGAAGGAGTCAACTCTGCATTATTTTATGGATATGAGGAGAAGGGGTCAACTCTGCATTTGGATACACTGTTTGCCGGGCTGGCAGCCTTTTAAAGAGGCATTAGCACCTGCTCCTGCATCAGGTAGCGCTGTTCACAGTGTCGTCAATGCCGCACCCGCCACATGATTGGGGGTGGTGGTGGCTATCGTCATTATGGTAAGTGACCACCCGCCATGTAATCATGGAGGTGCGGCAGCGTGGGTCATGTGCGGGACAGCTGCCGTGTTCCACTCTTGGCAGTGGGACTACAAAATCCAGCCCATTGTTTCTCACAGAGGTTCAGGTATGAAAATTGCTCCTGAACTTTCTGGAATGATGAGGTCTCCTGCTGAGGGCACCTTTCGTTCTCGTCCTCCTCCCTCTTCCAGCAGCTCATCCTGCTCTGCATGGCCTCTGCTCATTCTCCCAGTCATGATCTATTCCAAGGAGAATGCCTACTAGTGCACCCATATCTGACAGCATCTGGTTTGTGCAGAAGTCTTGAAGTCAGCAAAATGCCCTTCAGTACCTGCCACATGTGCCAGTAGATATTTGCAACTTGAAGCAACTATAGAAAGTGCCAAACACTTGTAGACTTGTACCAACAGCCTGAAAAAACAAATTAACCAACAATTAACCTGTAAGTAGTTGATGATTCCTTTAAATACCTCTGTTTGGGGTGGGGGGGAGGGGTGGGTCCTTCCTGATGCTGATGCAAGTGCAACTGTATGTGGCTAAGAGAAACTGTTGGCTCGCGTATTGAGCTCCAAAATGGCAGTTTTGGTGTCAAATCAGCATTGCATGCTGATTGATATCATAATTTTCCTGCTCTGCATGGTTCTGGTGGATGTTAGCTGCACATGCGTTAACACCTTCACCAAGGTGGCATGTGGTGCCTTTCACAGTAGAAGTGTGTGCTCCCACAGCGAACGCCATTTTGACACCCAAGCGCTGCTGAGACAACTTTGCGCCCATTCCTTTTTTCCCTCTGAAGGACGTCTGGTCTGCTGAAGAGTGGGCCAGGGAACTTGGCATGAGGTGTGTAAGATGGCATAGGGTGACACATGTGCAATCAGTGATCCCATGGTCATCAGAGAATCCAGCTCTTTCACAAATCCCAAGGTATCTCTCTCATGCTGATGTTGATCATCCCTGGTGATGAAGCTGCTTACTCTTGCAAGTAACACGTTAGTCACCTAGTTAATGCCACTGTGCGCTGCAGGCTGACTGATGTTACTCTGATAGCCTGGAGAGAAGGGGAGCTGGAAAAATCAGAACTTTCGCAGTCACTGGCAGTGCCATACCTACCCTAAAGTTTTGCTGGAGGTCATCTTGAAGCATACAGCACAAGTCCATCATTGCCCTTTTTGTGCACCTAAGTCATCAGATGTACTGTTACCTAGATGAGCTCAGATAAGTCAGTGCTGATGGATGCAGTTGGAATGGGTAATGACTAGGAGCTCTTGTCCTTTAACGTTAACCTGGCTTCCCTTGAATCATTGTGCTTCTTCTCCTTTGTCTTGTTATGATCCCCGTGGAGACCACCAACAAACAAAAAGAATTGCATCCACTGAATGATCCCAATTTTGTCAACTAAACCAAATGGACAAGATTTCACTTTTATAAATTCTACTTCAACACTCCAACCAAAATCAACATAAGTTAAACATGAAGTAACAGACAGATCACAGTCAATATATATATTACAAACTACACCTTAGCTATCAGATACAACAGAGATGGCACTCATGATTTCAGTGGGCAGTCTACCCAGCATGTACAACAATAGCGACAGTCACACAGTTCTTCACAACTCTGAAGTTCCTCAGGTAGATTTTCAGCTCCTTTCTTCAAGGATTTAGTCACTGTTCTTCCTCTGACAGCATTTTCCTCTCAATCCGAACTTCATGTGAGCATTCTTCACCTGAAGGCACACTTCAACAGAACCTCCCCAGTTCTGCTCATGACAGTCTTGATGGGGTGGATTTAGCAGTCTTCCCTTTATCCGAGTCTTCAATGACAATCTGTGCACTGTATAGCCACGGCTGGTTAGTCACCTACTTTAAGTAAAAGAAACAGCTCCTGAATTCAGTCTTCACTTTCTTGTTCTTGCCGGCGGCGCTCCACTCCTGTCTGATCTGCCTGATCTGGAGAGGACTGTCTCCTTTTATCTGGTTCTAACCAGTGTCAGTTTCCCCAGAAAACTGAAGTCGTTTTTACAGGTTCTATTTCAGCTTTGGTTTCCATTTCTGTTTCAATTCTAGTTTCCCTCTCAGTTAGGGTCTTAAAAAAGCAAGCTTTGCAACCACAGATTCCATCACAGTCTCTTCTCCCATCAAGTTACACAGATAAAGTCAGATTGCCTTAGGGACGGCCATTGTGTGAAATGTTGTGGTGAAGATAGCTCACCCCAATGCTTCCCTACAAAGTCCCATGACTCACAGTTGAAGAAAATGGTCAGAAAAACACAATGCAGTTCAAGAATCACATTCAAAGTTGCAGTTGATGATTGCCTCTTGAACAAAGTATGCAAAGGCACAGTCCAGCAATGGTTAACATCAAAAATAAGCAGGTGAGACTATAAGGTGGCATTGCACTGACATAATGGCCAGAGACAACCTATAAAAGGACATTACCAGCACAAAAATCAGCCATGGTGTTTCCTAGTCTGCTGAGTAATAGCTAGATCAGCATATTCATTATCACACGGTAATTTATAATTTAGTTGCATTTACACTGTGTGATACTAACACATTTGGATGATTTTCCTTTCTCTGTTATTTTAACTAAGGCTTTAACCATTCGCACATTCGTTAAAATATACTGGATAGAGGAATTTTATGCAAATGCATTTGCTAATCACATCACAAAGTGCAATTTCAGCAACCACAGTGTTTATTGTTGCAGTTCCTCATTGAGTGGCAGGTACACTACAGCTTAGCATCGCTCAATACTGATTGCTTGCTGGCATTTTGTTAACTGGCTTATTAGAACTGGGACTTTCCGCATTGCAGACTTATTCAAGATGCATCAGTGGAGCTATGGTGGTAGCAAGACATCCTAAGGAGTGCCTGTGGATTAATGAGATAACATTCATAGAAAGGAATTCTGAGGAGCCTGTCAAAAATGTCTACACAGGCCAGACAGGATAACCACAACCTTCAAAATAAACCAGGGAAAACCCATTGATCAATCTTTCCATACCACCCACAGGCAATTTTATACGTAGTGTTAAAAGGAATTCTAGCATTTGTGGTATTATTTCCCCAATGTGTTTCACATAATGGCAGCAAATTTCTATAAGACTCTCTCCTGATAGTTCCAGCTGAGCTGTGCAATGGTATCAAAATACAAACATTTGTTTACATGAAGTTATGAGACAGAAGTTTGATTCTAATGCTGTATTTTCAGCTACTGCAACCAGCATCAGAATCCCTGGATTAAGGATAGAACAAGAATCAGCCAGAGTTCCAGTCCAGTTCATAACAGACTTGTGGAACACGTTGCCTGCTCATGCTGATTCCTTCAAGGAAAAACTGTAGCTCCCTCTGGCTGGGGTGGAGATCACCTTGTTCAAGAGAAAGGTGCCCTGCAGTATAAGTCAGGGTCAATGTGATCACCTGCACTAGTTTCGATCACCTGAAGCTGTTGGAGAGAAATTTTCCAGATTTGGTTTGCCCCTAATTGGCCTGGGCTATCATCATTTTCTTTGCCCTTCACAGGAGATCACCAGGTGTTCTGGGTGGGTTGACAAGTGTCTGTATTGTCATGCATAAGGCATCATAACTGTTTGGGGCAAGCTAGAAGGGCCAGCAGATCTTTTCCAGTCTAACATCTCCATAGGTTCTGATCCCCTGATTGTGCATGTGTAAAATAGTCTATCAGCTCTCATTGCCAGGGAAGAATGGTAACTTAGGCAAAGTAATGGGTGATTGAGGCCTGTGGATCAGTAGCTCAGCAAGGGAACAGAGTCACGCTTACTAAGGGAGCAGTGATGAAATATGAAATGAACTGGAGGAATTATGAAATAAAAGTCAACTGTTGAACTGAACTACAAAAAAAGTACACATTTGTGCTATAAGCAAGATGGAGTAGAGGTCAGGTGACCCCTCCTGTACTGTCAAGAAACATGTTTGTCTGTTGAAGACAAAACCCATTATCCAGTTCTGAATTAGCTTTGGGTAAAATGCATTGAAATGGAAAACAGCCCATTCCATAATAACAGTTCCTTTCTGCAGGAATGGGGCTAACAAAGACTTTTGCAGACAGACTGACTCTGAAGCCAAGGCCAAAAATAATAGGTGTAAAATAATACCTGTTTATCAAAATGGACCATATTCAGATGCCATCATGTAACAATGGCTTCCATATTCTGGAACATTTTATGAATCACTCCAGAGGAGAGAGCCCTTAGTCACCTGACTGACACCTCAGCCTGACAAGTTTCTACCTTAACAGGTATCTCTCTGGTGAGAGAGAGAGAGGCAGAACAGCCGGAGAAGATCTTTCTCCAGCCAGAACAGCTGTGAGACAGTTCCAGCTAAGCGGGTGCCCTGCTGACAGCACCTTTTAACTACTGTAACAGGGGAATTGCAAAAGTGAACAAGAATTTCCACCATCGACTTTGGATTGTAGCTTAACCACAAGGAGCCTGTGGTACTTCATCCTTTTCAAGGCAATGAACATTCAGCCCTCCACCACTGGAAGATTTCTTCCCAAAATGCATCTAAAGTTTTTTTTAAGCAACAAACTCTTTTACAACAATTGGACTCTAATAGCATGCTACCCCTCTACTCTCAATCTGTGTGTGTGTGTGTGTGTGTGTGAATACGTGAGTGGGTGAAGTTGCAAATATTTTTTGGTTATTGTGGAAAATAAATATTTATCTTTCTTTTTTAACCTATGAGAAAGACTGTCATTTGTTTATTTATTTGACCCTTAAAAGACTCATTGACAAAAACACTGGGCTAGATTTTATAGGTCCCCCAATGTCGGGTTTGTGGCGGGGCGGGGCCAGAAATTGCCTCCGGGAGAGGGACGCTACGCACCCCAACGCTGGGAGGGCCTAGCCCAATATTTCTGGCAGTGGCGAGGCCTCATGTCTTCCCCCCACCGCTCGGCAATGGGATCCTCATTTGAATATGTAAATAAATTGAAATGAATGCATTAATTATACTTACGCCGCTGCAATCTTTGGATCCCTGTCTGGGGAAATGAGGTGGAACACTTGTGGGGAGGGGACAAGAGGTAAGTTTTTCAGTGTAGGCAGTGGGGAGCGGGGTCAAAGTCACATCATTGGCGTAGGGGATGGTGTGAAGGGTTTTAGGTTAAAATTTATGCACTTTGGAGGGGGAAGGTCAGGTGTGTAAGGTAAGAGTTTTGGAGGGGGCGCGGTGAAGGCAAGTAATTAATTTAATTGTTATTGGGGGGATGGGGGAGGGGCAAAATAAATGTATTTAATATTTTTTATTCAGTGAATATTTAAATATTGAACTTAAATGGTAGGGCTCAAAGCCTTTCATAAATGGTGTCAGTGCCTGCGCACAGACAGCTAATGCCAATGCCGGGGATGGACAACCTAATCCACTCCGGGGCAGCCCGCCCTAGCTATTTAAATGAGGACTGCGGAGGCTCTGCAATGGCTTATAAATTTCAGCCTACTATTTTTAAAACACTATCTGTGGTCAGCTGTTGTCTGTAACAACAGGAAGAGGAGAAGTTGGGGGATAAAAAATGTAAGTCTGCAGAGCTGCAGACAGGCTGACAAAAGAGCTCAGATTTTCTGGAACTACCACGCGAGAAAGGGAAAGTCCCCAGAGGTGCACTATGGAATTAGGAAAGATGTAATTACCTTGCACAGAATAAAATAGAAATAAACTGCCACGCTTTCTGGAAAATCACACCATTCCATTTGTAGGCCCTGACGGTGATATTTTGATTTTAATTGATCTCTCATGACTTACCACCAATGTGTAAAGAAACTATTAATTTTCTCAACAATCTTGCCAGAGGACTGCCGATGAAAATAGCTCCCTTGCTAATAGAAAAATCTGTTCCCAGAGAGTCAAATAACTTTTAAATGGGGCCTGAACTCGTGTGTCTCTAGGGCTAATTCCTTTGCAACTGTTTTCATCAACTAATTACAAATGGCTCTGTGATTCTGACAGTGGAAAGGTGTGCTGCCATAGTGATGTTTGAGAAGAGCTGTGTTCCCATATAACATGTAATGGCATATTTTGTACCATTTGAAGACAACTATGAAGAAAATCCTTTGTTTATATATTACCTTATCATATAATCACCTCTGATTAAGTAAAATATTAGCATTTGTTCTTGATATATACATCGATTGTAAAATTTTCATGCTTGTTTTCAAATCCCTCATCTTCCCCCATCCAGCCCCATTTCTGCAGTCTCCTCCAGCCCTACAACCCTCTGAGATATCTGTGCTCCTCCAATTCTGGCTTCCTTGCGCATTCCCAATTTTCTTTGTTCCATCGTTGGTGGCTGTGCCTTCAACTGTCAAGGCTCTAAGCTCTGGATTTCCCTACCTAAACCTCTCTGCCTCTCTACCACTCTCTCCTCCTCTAAGATGCTCATTAAAGTCTACCACTTCGATCAAGCTTTTTGGTCACTTAATATCACTTTATATGGCTCAGTGTCAAATTTTGTTTGATGACCACTCCTATCAATTTTTTTTTTTCATTCATTCATGGGATGTGGGCATCACTGGCTAGCCCAGCAGTATGTGCCCATCCCTAATTGACCTTGAGAAGGAGGTGGTGAGCTGCCTTCCTGAACTGCTGCAGGCCTTGGGGTGTAGGTACACCCACAGAGCTGTTAGGAAGGGAGTTCCAGGTTTTTGACCCAGCAACAGTGAAGGAATGGTGATGTAGTTGCAAGTCACGATGGTGTGTGGCTTGGAGGGAAAATTGCAGGTGGTGGTGTTCCCATGCATCTGCTGCCCTTGTCCTTCTATGTGGTAGAGGTTGCGGGTTTGGAAGGTGCTGTCGAAGGAGTCTTGGTAAGTTGTTGCACTGCATCTTGCAGATGGTACACACTGCTGCCACTGTGCGTCACTGGCGAAGGGAGTGAATGTTGAAGGTGGTGGATGGGATACCGATCAAGCGGGTTGCTTTATCCTGGATGATGTTGAGCTTCTTGAGTGTTGTTGGAGCTTCACCCATCCAGGCAAGTGGAGAGTATTTCATCACACTCTTGACTTGTGCCTTGTAGATGGAGAGTGAGGAGGTGAGTTACTCACTACAGAATTCCCAGCTCATGACCTGCTCTTGTAGCTACTGTATTTATGTGGCTGGTCCAGTTCAGTTTCTGGTCAATGATAAGCCCCATGATGTTGATAGTGGGGGATTCAGCAATGATAATGCTATTGAACATCAAGGGGAGATGGTAGATTCTCTCTTGTTGAGATGGTCACTGCCTGGCACTTGTGTGGTGCAAATGTTACTTGCCACTTATCAGCCCAAGCCTGGATGTTGTCTGGACATGGGCTGCTTCATTATCTGAGGAGTTGCGAATGGTGCTGAACATAGTGCAATCATCAGCGAACATCCCCACTCCTGTCTTTAGGAGGGAGGGAAGGTCATTGATGAAGCAGCTGAAGATGGTTGGGTCTAGGACACTACCCTGAGGAACTCCTGCAGTGATGTCCTGGGACTGTGACGATTGACCTCCAACAACCACAACCATCTTCCTTTATGCTAGGTATGACTCCAATCAGTGGAGAGTTTTCCCCCTGATTCCCAGTGACTCCAGTTTTGTTGGGACGTCTTGATGTCATACTCAGTCAAATGCTGCCTTGATGTCAAAGGCAGTCACTCTCACCTCACCAGTTCAGTTTATTTATTTTATTTTTATTTATTTAGAGATACAGCACTGAAACAGGCCCTTCAGCCCACCGAGTCTGTGCCGACCATCAACCTCCCATTTATACTAATCCGACACTAATCCCATATTCCTACCACATCCCCACCTGTCCCTACATTCCCCTACCACCTACCTATACTAGGGGCAATTGAAAATGGCCAATTTACCTATCAGCCTGCAAGTCTTTTGGTGGTGGGAGGAAACCGGAGTACCCGACGAAAACCCACGCAGACACAGGGAGAACTTGCAAACTCCACACAGGCAGTACCCAGAATTGAACCCGGGTCGCTGGAGCTGCGAGGCTGCGGTGCTAACCACTGCGCCACTGTGCCGCCTGAAGTTCTTTTATCCATGATTGGACAAAGGCTGTAATCAGGTCAGAAGCTGAGTGGCCCTGGCAGAACTTAAACTGTGCATAGTGAGCAGGTTATTGCTGAGCAAGTTCCCACTTGATAGCACTGTCAATGATCCCTTCCATCACTTTGTTGATGATCGAGAGTAGACTGATAGGACGGTAATTGGCCAGGTTGGATTTGTCCTACTTTTTGTGTACAGGACATACTTGGGCAATTTCCACATTGTCGGGTAGATGCCAGTGTTGTAGCTGTACTGGAACAGCTTGGCTAGGGGTGCAACTAGTCCTGGAGCACAAGTCTTCAGTCCTATTGCCGGAATGTTGTCAGGCCCCATAGCCTTTGCATCATCTAGTGCCTTCAACTGTTTCTGGATATCACGTGGAGTGAATTGAATTGGCTGAAGACTGTCATCTGTGATGTGGGGGACCTCAGGAGGACCACATCTGGCTGAAAATGATGCAAATGCTTCAGCCTTGTCTTTTGCACTGATGTGCTGGGCTCCCCCATCATTGAGGATGGGGATATTTGTGGAGCCTCCTCCTCTAGTTAGTTGTTTATTTGTCCACCACCATTAACCACTGGATGTGGCAGGATTACAGAGCTTAGAACTGATCCATTTGTTGTGGGATCACTTAGCCCTGTCTATTACATGCTGCTTCCGCTGTTTGGCATGCAAGTAGTCCTGGGTTGTAGCTTCACCAGGTTGACACCCCATTTTGAGGTATGCTTAATGCTGCTCCTGGCATGCCCTCCTGCACTCTTCATTGAACCCAGGGTTGGTCTCCTGGCTTGAAGGAAATGGTAGAGTGGGGGATATGCCAGACCATGAGGTTCCAGATTGTGTTTAAATACAATCTTGCTGCTGATGATGGTCCATAGCCTCAAGGATGCCCAGTTTTGAGTTGCTAGATCTGTTTGAAATCTATCCCATTTAGCACGGTGATAGTGCCACACAACACGATGGTGGGCATCCTCAATGTGAAGTCAGGACTTTGTCTCCACAAGGACTGTGTGGTGGTCACTCCTACCAATACTGTCATGGACAGATGCATCTGTGACAGACAGATTAGTGAGGCTGAGGTCAAGTAGGTTTTTTATCTTGTTGGTTCCCTCACCATCTGCCACAGACCCAGTCCAGCAGCAATGTCCTTCAGGACTTGGCCAGCTTAGTCAGTAGCGATGCTACCAAGCCACTCTTGGTGATGGACATTGAAGTCCCCTACCCAGAGTACATTCTGTGCCCTTCTTCCAATTGGTGTTCAACATGAAGGAGTACTGATTCATCAGCCAAGGGGGATCGGTAGGTGGCAATCAGCAGGCAGTTTCCTTGCCCATGAGATGCCATGAGACTTCATGCAGTCCGGAGTCAATGTTGAGGACTCCCAGGGCAATTCCCTCCCGACTGTATACCACTGTGCCTTGGGATGTTTTTGCTCTGTTAAAGGCATTACATAAATGCAAGTTTTTGTTTTTGATACTTGCCTTCTTGGTGCAATCATTTTTAAACCCATTCCAAATTTGAATATTTAAAATGTTTCTGTTTTCACACAAAAATTTGAAGAAGAAAGTAAGGATCTTAAGGGTAGAGTTTCTGTTTTGGGTGCGATTGGCAATCTGGGCGCAAACTGCATTCATATTACACTAGTTTTCCACAGTGAAGTTCTGATTCAAGTGTCTACTCCAGAATCAATTGCATAACCACAAATGTAAAATCCTCCATGAACCAACACAGTCGCATAGTGTTTTAGTATGTTTTTTTTTCCCCTTGCATGAAAAAATATTCCTTGACATATATTTAAGAATGGTAACCTCGTGCAGTTTTACTAATATAGCTGAAATGGGTTTATCACAAAATAAAGCCTTTTTAATGAGATTGTCAACCACGATTTTAAAGAACTGAAAATGACTTTAAAAAATTATACAGAACCATTTATTCGTTACATTGGTATACACTAGTCAGTTTCTTGGTGAATTAAATAATTTGTAATATTTAAAATGTTTTCAAAAGTGCCCAGGAAAGCTTAATTTTAATCGCCTCCTCAAACCGTCACAAATAGGCGTAATAAGCAGAAACTTGTTTTGGTGATTTGTGGCGAGCTTTGTGGGCGGGTCACGCTTCCAACACCATGTTTTCTAAATCACTGCAAAAGATTGCTCAGTTTGGGTTGAATATAATTTGTGCTTGAAATTCCTTAATCATTTGCGCTGGTTTGGCTGATTTCTAGCTAATTGCACACCAGTGTGAATGAACAGAAACTCTATCCCCTTATTACTTAGCAAAGTACACTTCCAGAATTATAGAGACCAAAGTACTACATGATATAAAACAACTTTAATTTTTTTTTTATCTGACATGCTGTTCTCCCTTCGTCAGATACAGGAGAAATGCCGTGAACAACAGATGCCCCTCTACATTGCTTTCATTGATCTCACCAAAGCCTTTGACCTCGTCAGCAGACGTGGTCTCTTCAGACTACTAGAAAAGATCGGATGTCCACCAAAGCTACTAAGTATCATCACCTCATTCCATGACAATATGAAAGGCACAATTCAACATGGTGGCTCCTCATCAGAGCCCTTTCCTATCCTGAGTGGTGTGAAACAGGGCTGTGTTCTCGCACCCACACTTTTTGGGATTTTCTTCTCCCTGCTGCTTTCACATGCGTTCAAATCCTCTGAAGAAGGAATTTTCCTCCACACAAGATCAGGGGGCAGGTTGTTCAACCTTGCCCGTCTAAGAGCGAAGTCCAAAGTACGGAAAGTCCTCATCAGAGAACTCCTCTTTGCTGACGATGCTGCTTTAACATCTCACACTGAAGAATGCCTGCAGAGTCTCATCGACAGGTTTGCGTCTGCCTGCAATGAATTTGGCCTAACCATCAGCCTCAAGAAAACGAACATCATGGGGCAGGATGTCAGAAATGCTCCATCCATCAATATTGGCGACCACGCTCTGGAAGTGGTTCAAGAGTTCACCTACCTAGGCTCAACTATCACCAGTAACCTGTCTCTAGATGCAGAAATCAACAAGCGCATGGGTAAGGCTTCCACTGCTATGTTCAGACTGGCCAAGAGAGTGTGGGAAAATGGCGCACTGACACGGAACACAAAAGTCCGAGTGTATCAGGCCTGTGTCCTCAGTACCTTGCTCTACGGCAGCGAGGCCTGGACAACGTATGCCAGCCAAGAGCGACGTCTC
This sequence comes from Heterodontus francisci, assembly GCF_036365525.1. Classification (NCBI taxonomy): domain Eukaryota; kingdom Metazoa; phylum Chordata; class Chondrichthyes; order Heterodontiformes; family Heterodontidae; genus Heterodontus; species Heterodontus francisci. Next base: position 57,453,671 of record NC_090396.1, on the reverse strand, counting down.
AATTCATTCCATCTTCGCTGCCTTCGGAGAATACTTGGCATCAGGTGGCAGGACTATATCTCCAACACAGAAGTCCTTGAAGCGGCCAACATCCCCAGCTTATACACACTACTGAGTCAGCGGCGCTTGAGATGGCTTGGCCATGTGAGCCGCATGGAAGATGGCAGGATCCCCAAAGACACATTGTACAGCGAGCTCGCCACTGGTATCAGACCCACCGGCCGTCCATGTCTCCGTTATAAAGACGTCTGCAAACGCGACATGAAATCGTGTGACATTGATCACAAGTCGTGGGAGTCAGTTGCCAGCATTCGCCAGAGCTGGCGGGCAGCCATAAAGACAGGGCTAAATTGTGGCGAGTCGAAGAGACTTAGTAGTTGGCAGGAAAAAAGACAGAGGCGCAAGGGGAGAGCCAACTGTGCAACAGCCCCAACAAACAAATTTCTCTGCAGCACCTGTGGAAGAGCCTGTCACTCCAGAATTGGCCTTTATAGCCACTCCAGGCGCTGCTTCACAAACCACTGACCACCTCCAGGCGCGTATCCATTGTCTCTCGAGATAAGGAGGCCCAAAAGAAAAGAATTTTTATCTACCAGACAAATCAGACAGCCAGGCTGTTTCGAGTCTAACAACATTGCTCTGAACTAGCCTTTAGGAATGGTGCAGAAATTCACTGAAATTGAGTTTTCATAACATAAAAATGTAGGAGAAGACAATCAACCTTTGCAACTCACTCCATTATTCAGGCCTAATTTCAGGAACAAAACTGTCTGTTTCAATTTGTCCTTCCTCCCTCTTGGGAAACATTTTACCGGTGGAATGGTATGTCCCAGTAGCATCTGCTGTGATCAGAAACACACATGGGAGCACTTGCATTCTCCAACTCATTGACTCATCACATCAGTGGGTTAAGCACCTGTGCAACTAGAAACAGCCTGCAAGTAACATCCTACCAGTCTATAACATGGAAAGAATGAGCTGGCCTGGAGTGTTGTAACTACTGTTGTTCAAACCCTGTCACTAAACTCCAAATTTGATCTTGCTTTGCTATTTTATAATTAGTCTCTTTCCAGGTTGTATTTCATTTTGCCCTTAATCTGCTGCGTATACCCTAACTCGCACAAGCCCCATTCATCCAACATTCCTGGGCTTGCTGACCTACATTGGCTCAAGACCCATCAAGAGGGCCTTAATTTTAAAATTCTCATCCTTGCTGTCATAACTCTCTGTGGCCTGTCTCCTGCTTATCTCTTTAATCTGCTCTATAACAACCCTCCGAGATCTCTGTCTTTCTCCAATTCTGGCCTCTTGTGCATCCCCGATTTTCATCGCTCCACCATTGGTGGCCATGCCTCAGCTAGCACAGCCCTAAGCTCAGGAATCCCCATGCTAAATCTCTCTGCCTCCCTACTTCTCCTCCTTTAAGACACTCCTTAAAACCCACTTCTTTGACCAGGCTTTTTCTCACCTGTCCTCAGATCTCCATTTGTGTCCCAATGTCAAATTTTGTTTGAAAACTCCCCTGTGAAGTTCCTTGGAATGTTTTAGTATGTAAAGGTGCCATATAAATGCAACTTGTTGTCGTTGTTAATCGCTTCTGTAATTACACTCGACCATGGCCTGTAGCCTTGAAAATCCAAGTATCCTCTTCCCCTTCAACAAGCTGTAAATGTATTGACCTTTTCTTAGATTTCAAATCACACTGAGCATGTTGAGACACCCAGAAGGTCATGTGTTTAAATCTAAAACTTACTATGGTCTGACATCGATCATTTTCATTGAGGCTTATTTTATCACCTTCAGGCAACCTGCTGGGTGTAGCTCTGTGATTAAGCAGAATGCTCCATTTGAGCAGGAAAGAAAATAAAACATTGATTGAACCAGGCCCCTTCCACAGAAATAGACCTTTTAACTACCAATAGTTGTGAGTATATTTCCAAATTCTTCTTCTTTGGCCCCCTTGTCTCGAGAGACAATGGGTAAGCGCCCAGAGGTGGTCAGTAGTTTGTGGAGCAGCGCCTGGAGTGGCTATAAAGGCCAATTCTAGAGTGACAGACTAATTCCAAATAAGACTACAATAAACAACCGAAAGATAAATCCATGAACGTTCAAACACTGGTCGGGGGCTGCGGTTTGAGGGGGGAGATGGAGCGGGTTCCAAAACAGATGTAAAAGTTCAGCTGGCACAGTTTATCCCTTCTCTCATCCTTCACTTGTCCACTAACCTACTCTCCATCTCCCAGAGCTGCACTTTTAAAGGGAAGAGAGCCTTCACATCTGTTTGTGCATGTCTTTGTTGACCCAAACATCATCACTCTGTCTCCTATTATGCAAAGGAGGCATGTGAGTGCAGAAGGGTAAATCTAAAGAGTTTTTTTAAGCACATCCTATATTTTAATAATCTCTCGACACATCCCATACAATGTAACAAAGCTTGTGCTTTACTGGAGGATTTTTTTAGTTATATATCCTACAGGGTTTTACAGTGGGAGGTGGAGGATATAAAGTAAAATTATAAAAGTAAAAAACAAAAATAAAACTAAGAAAATATTAAAATAATAAAACTACAGACTTATGCAGCCTAATAACAGAGCAAATTAATCACCACAGCAAAAGCAGAAAATGGCACATTATACTTTAAAAATAGGCCACAGGTGATTTAGACATCCAACAGTAATGAAAATAAAAAGGGCATAAATTGTTAAAGTCTGCCCAGTTGTTATTATAGAGAAATATGTTTGAAATTTTGCTCTTAAATTTAAGGACCCTCCTGCTCAGTCACTTAGGTTTAGCTACAGGAGGTCTAAATAACTACGTCAATGAAGAGCTATACTTTTACAGCTGTTTAAATTTGTGTAAGCCCAGATTGACTAGCATATATCATTCTAATTTCATTCTAGACAAATGATAAATTGGTGGATTGTGAAAAAACAGCAGAGAGGACCTACTGACTGAAGCAGCTAATCCTTCAAGTTCCTAATTTTATTTGCACCTTGGAACATAATTATGAAGTAAGTCCAATGATGTGTAAGAATAAAGAAGGATTCTAATTGGCTGTGACCCACTATGGAAGCCCACGAGACTCATAGGGTTGTACCAGCCTCAGAGGCCTTTATTGTTCTGCATTAAAAATACACCAGACATTGGCTCAGCAGGAAAATGCAGCAGTACAGTCAACACTGCTTCCACCTCCCCAAGTCGGTCTCCATGATCATTCATACTGTTCTCTAGATTGTTCCGTACCATATACATTGTATCTTGAACACGGTATACTGTAAGCATGATGTGCATTTATTTATGTGTTGGCAGCAAAAGCCATTTCAGTAAACTTTTCAAGTGGTATTAAGAACTCACAACAGGAACGGAAGGTGAATGTGAACATTTTGTTTCAAAATAAATATAACTATCCATAGCCATGATGAACCCAAAGAGAGACTTGTTCATTCTGGTTTGATTATTCCATCAAAACCCTACATAAACATTGAGTATTGCCTAATTTTCATAGCAATGTGGAGTTTGGGATGTGGTTTGTTTTTGGGAACAGACTTTTCGGTGTTGGGCCAGTTTTGCACTGTAATTCTTCAGGGATTGTTCTCATGACTACCAGAGGCATTACCACATAACATGCTTATTCAATATTTGCACTTAAACCAATTATGAATACCCCCATCATTCTTGTACATCATCTCCTTCAATATTGTTGCCCATCTTTACACCGCAAGTCCTTTAAACCAGAAGTTGTTGGGTTGTTTATAGTTACGATCAGTTCTGGAAACAGCACATGAAAATTTGTCCTTGTTTGCCACCAGTGTTGCCCTGTGTCCAACAGGTCAGAAGTAGGCAAAAAATAGTACCAATTAAGCCGTGATTTAAAGGTGACGTGTAAGAGTTCCAACTTGCTTTGTCCTGCATTTTTAATGTGTTTTCCTTTTCTTTAAACTCTCTTTAAGGCTGCCGTACTCTCTTCCTCATCATGCAGTTTCCTGGTTTGCACAGGAGAGAGTGGCAGTAGAGCAGGATTAGAGCAGTAAGTTGACCACCTTGCTTTTAACTCTGCTACCATCCAACAGGCAAAGCATTCACCACCATTTCAACTCTGGCCTACCCGTGGGTAGCCCAGGCATCTGCCTGCATCAGATGGGAGCCTCATTAATCTATACAATCCTATAAGATACATAGATTCATGATGCTGTTTTGAGGATCTTGGATACTGTTCAATCTAAGACCTAGTGTTTAAGAGGAAGAGGGCCCAAAAATGAAAGACTAAAATTACTTTTTTGGGGGCCAGGAGGAGCAGGAGATTACAGCAGCCTTAAAATCACCAGTATTGTGTAAGATGTTCATGCATTGATGGGATGGCTAACAATACAAAGTGGGACCAAGAATTTGTGATTTTCCTCATTTACCCCATCCCCAGGGATCCAAAAATATAATTTATAGCAATAATTATTTCAAGTCCCTTTGTGCGCTCAAACATATAATTCAAGAGGAGTCTTTGTGTTATTTAGTCTTATTTGTGCCAGTCACTACACAGACAGAAAAAGTAGTTCCAATTCCAATTCATATGGAGCCTTGTTATTCTTTGCTGTTATTACCGGAAGGCCAAGTGATTTATAGCGAGAATGTGGCTGCAGATTCCAGTGACGCTTTTTCCATTCTGCCAATAAAAAGTAAAGGATTTCCCGAAATACAGGTACGGTTCATCAACTGGGAAATGATGCTGAGCTGTTTTTACTGTAATTATTGGATGGTACAGTACAACCACTGTTAGGATAGACCACCACCCCCACGCACCACCCCCTCCCCCCACCACCACCCGTCTTTTTGTCTAACTTCAGTTAAACCACTCATGGGGAAACATATTGAGAATGAATGATCCAAAATGCTTACTGGGTTCCACCTCATTATTAAGTCGTGATAATGTTTAACAACTGTGGGTGTATTGCCAGTTCTGTGCGCTCTGCTGTCCCAGGAGCGTCATCATGTTGGAGAGTTACTGTAACCTCCAGCTCCTTCCCAGAGTCCTTACTTTCTGCCACTGCCAGGTGCTCAACATTTATCAGCCTCGACTGTGCTACCTCTCACAGCTGTAATGCTGTACAGCTGGAGCAGAATCTTAATCATCTTTGAAACATGGTAAATGTCTCCTGTTTTTCTCAAATATTTCCTCTGGAGCTCTGGAGTCTATTTATATGTGTTTCCCCCTATGATGGCAAATATATAAATGTCAGGAAATCTTGGGCCAGATTATCTATAATGCACAAGGCTGCAGCATTATCTGAAACCCATTGTAGTCAGAAGATGTTTAAGAAGATAAAAGATACATTGGATTATGTTTCATGGAGAATAATGGATACCTGGGAGAGCTGGCAAAGAACTCTCATTAAGAGCCTATAAATCACTAAGTATGCACTATTTTATTGTACTATGATGCTTCTGAATGGTTTTATTCAGTCTTGGTATCTAACTGCTTCAGTGATGCTTTAACAGTCACAATACTCTGTCTGTACACTCCTTGGGCTGGATTGTAAGGAGTTCTCGATGTGGTGTGGTGCCCTGAAGGTGGCCCTGGATGAGGCCCGCCACGGACCTCAATGCTGGCAGGGACCGGCCCAATCCTCCCAGCGGCGGAGAGGCAACGTGGCGGCCTCCCCGCCACTGGGCAACGGGACCGCAAATTGAACATTTAAATCAATTAAAATAATTAATTTATATAAACTTACGCTGCCTCCTGATGTCCCGCTGCGATCTTCCACCCAGTGGCCCACCCGGGGAACTGAGGCGCAACACTGGTGGGGAGGGAGTTTATCAGTGCAGGGGGTTGGGGGTCGGGGTCAAATTAGCGTCATGGTTGTAGGGAATGGTGAGAAGGGTTGTACTTTGAAGTTTATGCAGTTTGTTGTGTGGCGGGGGGTGGTCAGATGGTAAAAGTAAGTGTTTTTGGGGGGGAGGGCAAATAATTAATTTAATTGTTATTGGGGGGGTTGGGAGAAGGGCAAAAGAAATATTTTTACTTAATTTAATTCACTCTATCTTTAGGGTAGGGCTAACAGCCCTTTAAAAGTAGTGTCAGCGCCTGTGCACAGGCAGCTGATGCCATTGCCACATGATCGGGGGCAGGGGGCGACCTGCTACAGCTATTTAAATGAGCTTCCGTGCTTGGAATCACGGCGGCTCTTTGGCTTGCGGCCTGCATGGGCGGGCTGCCAGTTTTAAAGCTCGCCGCCGAGATCAATAACTGATGTGTGATGACAGCTGAAAATGATGGCAACCTAATAACTGCAGGTTTAACAGTTGATATAGGTACTTGGAAGTAACCTGCCATATAGAACAAAGGTCGCATGTGGAAAGTTTCAAATGATGTTATAAAGTATAAGAGCAAAATTCAAAATTCTTGACTCTCAGATGTTTCAAAATTCATTTCCATTTTTAAAATCTCATAAAACTGGGCCTAGTCAAGGATATCAGCCATAAGGAATTTCTCCAAAACTGTCGACATTGAACAAATTGTTAATACATTAAGTAGCACCTCCCCCACTTATTTAACAGTCATAGATCCATTCAATCACAGAAATCTCAGCACAAAGGAAGCCATTTGGCCCATTTTGTTGGTGCTAGCTTCACATTGCACCTAGCTATCCTTATTCCCTTTCTCCAGACAATTTAATGGTTTCTTTCTTCAAATGTTTTTATAATTTCTGATTAAATGTAATTTGTTGTACTACTTCCCATAGAACTATGGAAACATGATGGTTTGTAGGACAGAAGATCATTTGAAAAATCATTGTGTCAGCCTTTTGCTGGAGCAATCCAAAACTACTCTCACTATCCTACTGCCTCCCCATAAACCTATGAGTCATAGAATCATTTCCTCAGCTTCAAATGTCCATCTGCTCTTCCTGTTAAAAGATTACAATGATCTGTCTCAGTTATTACTTATGGAAAAGAATTCCACGTTCCAACAACTTTCCACATAAAGAAATTTCTCTTACCCCCTTCTCCTCACTGTCAGTGGCAATTTTAAATAGATGACCCCTTGTCACTGACCCACAACCAATGGAAATAGTAACCTTGAAATTCGGGTATGTCCATTGTTGGGCACACGGGTGAGACAGAGAATGATGCCTGAATGGTGAGGCCTGAGGTGGACCTGATGTTGGACCTTGAGCCTCTATTCTATTGAGGCTGTGAGCTGCAGACAGTTATAGACAGCCATCGGCAAAGCAGGATACAAGATCTGGCTGCTGACATGTCAGCAGCAGCTGTCAGGTAGGTAATGAAGATGGTTGGGGTAAATGGTGGGTGCAGGCATGACTGGAAAACCTGGTGACTAGGTTAGCAATGGCCATGTGGGAGGTAGTGGTAGTGATCAGGGTGGGAGTTGGTGGGGGAGGTGGCTGTGGTAATCCTGTGAAGTGCTTTGGTACGTTTTACTACATTAAAAGTGCTATATAAATGCAATTATTGCATGTAGTCCTGGTCTCCCTCGGTGCAGACCCTTATTTACATATTCAAGGGGCCATTTTCCACTTATGAAATCCAGATGGAAGAAAAGTCATGCAAGCCTAAGGTCAGAGGTGCTGACCTCCATTCTGAATTCCTGTTGCCAAAGCTCTGTGCTGTGGATGCTAAATGATCAAATTTATTGTAATGTTCCATCATTACTGTCATAGCGCAACGTTTGTTGACTTTACAGTTGCTAGTGACTGTGGATCTGAATTCTATATTTGGCACTGTACTGATTTTAATCTGTTTGTCATTGCTCTAACTTGGTGTGTCTCAGTTGGGTTCAATGAGTACACTGATGACAGCAAAGCACTGAGGAATGTCAGGACACTGAATGACTGGTACAAAATCCAAGATGAGTATCTTCATGGACTGGTGGATCGAGTTAAGAAATACCAAGGTCAAATTTGTGGTCCAAGTTGTCAACTACAATTTAATTAGAAGAGTTTTGAAACTCAACGAATAATTTTTGGCCTCCTATCTCTCTTTATAGCTTTGTCTTATATCTCAATATAGGATATTGGCCTCTTACCCTTTCCAATATGTGCTGGACCATTGCTGTATTTGAGAGCCTTTGGAATAATAATGGGCAAACAAAATAGAATAAATATTTCATTTACCAACATTCACAGTTCTAATCCTGATGAACACAAAAATGTAATTTCACCCAATAAAATTGTAAAAAAAACATCCTTGACCTTGCAATTCATGATGTGGCATGGATCTGTAATGGGTAATATCAGGGCAGCCATTACAAGAGTAAGACATCAATAAAGTTGATTGATTCCAATGTTGGAGTTCTGTCCACTCTTCGGGAAATAGAACATGTGTTACTTCCCTATCCAAAGAATTGATACTCCATATGGATACATTCTAGGATTGGACAGAAACGCCAGCCACAGACACCTCACCTCTCCACTATATATCCAGACATATAACAGAATAAAGGGTATACATTGCCATGTCAATGCCAGGGGTTAAATGCATCTCTCATTAGACCATCGGATTGACTGTTTTGAGCTCATAGCGTAATGATGATGCAATAACACTTGTATCAATGGACCAGTTGAGCAAACAAACATCACAATAAGTACAGAATTCCTCACTGTACTGGTTACTAGATATTCTTGCTCATGAAATCCAACTGTGCATGGAAAGATTTTTTTGCATAGTACTGCCAGACAATGTAGGATACCAATCTATTGTGTCAAAAATAAATGAACGCTATTTGAATATTTTGCAATTTTGTTCTCACCTTTTTTTCTAACTGTAGTTTTATTCAGATGCGAATGGGGAAATTTGTTGCTCAGTTGGTGGAATTTACTGTTCTGCTGTTGTAATGATGGCAATGATAAATGTGGGTGGTGTGACTTGTTGATGTTAATCTCAGCCGATTAATTTTTTTTAAAGTTTTCTGTTTGGTATATTATTCAGATGCAATTCATACAATTATAGAATATTCCAGAGGATTAACCAGAACTGCACCAAAGAATATTCTGAGCAAATTCATTAAAGGAAAGGCAATTTAATCTGTCATTTTGGAATAATGTTTTTAATTCAGTGTAAAGTCGAGTACTAAGAATATAATTTGAATTTTGAACTACTGTGTGTAAAAGAAAAAGCTGTCTCTTTAAATCCCTGCGAAATAAAAAAAAGTTCAACTCGAATTTTGAGAATTGCGAGGTGATGTATTGAGTGCACTTTTCACTTAAAGTACAAGCCATTTATTAAACCAGCCAAGGACATGTTTGTTTGAACAATTGTGGCCTGAAACAGGCTTCATCATAAAACACCATTCCAATGATACATATATTGCCGCCAAATGCTTCCTTGATTGCTTGCTTAAAGAACATAAAACAAACCAAGAGCAGTAACCCAGGCTTTTGTCTGGGGAAATATCTCAATGATTTCCTGAGTGTAATAAGCTTTTGTTGGAAAATTTTCATCCACATCTTTAATTATTTCCTAACGAAAACAAGGCTAGCGATCTAGGACAGCATAGGAAACAACAGAGGAAGAGCAATGTTTTCTGAAGCTCTCGCACCATGTGGCTATTGCTTGTCTTTGTCTAGCAGGCTTCCTTTGTTCTTACAAAGGTTTCCGTTTTCTAATCAGTTTGGCCAAAAAAGAAGCTTTAACACCTCTCATTGCCTATTTGTTATTCAATGAGTTATGACCAGGTGAGAAAGAGGTCTTGATTCCCTTTCAGCCTTCACCTGGTCTTACTGTAATAGGGTTTTAAGCACTCTGTTTTTTAACTTCCCCCTTTGATGAATCCTTGTTCACCGCTTTCCAATTATAATGCAAAGAAACCAGCACAAACAGGCTTTCTTAAGTTTAAAGAAGAAAAGTTGAAATTTATTAAACTTAAACTCTAATTCGGTTAACGCCTACGGATACATCACGCGCCCACGCTGGCATGCATACGCAATACACACATGCAGATAGAGACAGAACAGAGCAGAAGAAATAAAGTGGAAAAGTTTGAGGCAATATCTGAAGAGTTGTTGTGACGGTTCTTCAAGCTCACTCTAGAGTCCTTGATTATTGATAGATCTTGCCTTTTGTTGCAGCACAGTATTCTTCTTAAACCTTGTTCGCTGTAGGAGATTTTTCTCTCTTGGGGTCTATGTGTCTTCAGTGGATTCAATAGCTTGTGAGAAAGGGATGGGAGCAGGCAGGCAGACAGGAGGTCTTCTTCAGTCCAGGAGCATTCTGCTTTCTGCAGGCTCAGTTTGTACAAATTCAAAAAACTCAGGTTGCCCAGCAGATTAGACATGTGACTAGCTGGTTTGACCATGTCTGTTTGTGCATTTGGCAATCTTCGCAGTCAACCTGGAATGCGAGCTCCCCCACCTTCAACGTCTGATGATCAGAAGTCCATTGTGGGTTGAATGTCAGGGAGTGGCTGCTTTGTCCTTCCAAACACTGTCTGTTAATATGCAAATATCTTTTCCAGCCACTGATGATCTGTTGAACAAGTCCTTTCTTCACTCCAATAACAGTTTAAAATCAATGTTCATGACAAAATTAATGTGCCTTATTATTGGAAGGTGGGGGCCTAGCATGGCAAATGTGTCACCAGCCTAATGAACAGTGTTCATATGCAAAACTATGATGTTCTGTATTCTCTCAGAGGTCAAGAAGTATTATTGCAATACAATATTGTACCATGTTCCTTTGTGAATCTTATTGGAACTGAACTGCAGAAATCACACAGCCCTGCATTGCACAGCCCAATTCAGCACAATACTGAGCTCTCGATCCAATTCTCGTTTAGGTTCAAAAGCTTGGAATGGTGTCTGCTTTCAAGTGATTTACTTCTTTCAATACTCTGTAGGGTCAGCCAGAATAATTATATCTTTGTCTGTATACACTGAATGCTGTTATGATCTGTATTCGTTCCAATTTGAAACGCAGCCCATAGAGTCATAGAGTTATACAGCACAGAAACAGACCTTTTGGCCCATTGTGTCTGTGCCGGCCATCAAGCACCTAACTATTCTAATCCCATTTTCCAGCACTTGGCCCGTAGCCTTGTATGCTATGACGTTTCAAGTGTTCATCTAAATACTTCTGAAATGTTGTGAGGGTTCCTGCCTCTACCACCCCTTCAGGCAGTGCGTTCCAGATTCCAATCACCCTCTGGGTGAAAATTTATTTCCTCAAATCCCCTCTAAACCCCCTTCCCCTTACCTTAAATCTATGCCCCCTGGTTATTGACCCCTCCGCTAAGGGAAAAAGTCTCATCCTATCTAACCTATCAATGCCCCTCATAATTTTGTATACTTCAATCATGTCCCCCCTCAGCCTTCTCTGCTCTAAGGAAAACAACCCTACCCTTTTCAGTCTCTCTTCATAGCTGAAATGCTCCAGCCCAAGCAACATCCTGGTGAATCTCCTCTGCACCCTCTCCAGTGCAATCACATCCTTCCTATAGTGTGGTGCCCAGAATTCTACACAGTACTGCAGCTGTGGCCTAACTAGTGTTTTATACAGCTCCATCATAAGCTCCCTGCTCTTATATTCTATGCCTCGGCTAATAAAGTCAAGTATTCCATATGCCTTCCTAACCACCTTATCTACCTGTGCCGCTGCCTTCCGTGATCTATGGACAAGTACACCAAGGTCCCTCTGACCCTCTGTACTTCCTAGGGTCCTACCATCCATTGTATATTCCCTTGCCTTGTTAGTCCTCCCAAAATGCATCACCACACACTTCTCAGGATTAAATTCCATTTGCCACTGCGCCGCCCATCTTACCAGCCCATCTATAACGTCCTATAATCTAAGGCTTTCCTCCTCACTATTTACGACACCACCAATTTTCGTGTCATCTGCGAACTTACTGATCATACCTCCTATATTCACATCTATATCATTAATGTACATGACAAACAGCAAGGGTCCCAGCACCAATCCCTGTGGTGCACCACTGCTCACAGGCTTCCACTCGCAAAAACAACCCTCAACCATTACCCTCTGTTTCCTGCCACGAAGTCAATTTTGAATCCAATTTGCCAAATTGCCCTGGATCCCACGGGCTCTTACCTTCTTAACCAATCTCCCATGTGGGATCTTATCAAAAGCCTTACTGAAGTCCATGTAGACTACATCAACTGCTTAACCCTCATCTACATATCTAGTCACCTCCTCGAAAAATTCAATCAAGTTAGTTAGACACGATCTCCCCCTGACAAAGCCATGCTGACAATCCCTGATTAATCCCTGCCTCTCCAAGTGGAGTTTAATCTAGTCCCTCAGAATTTTTCCAATAGTTTCCCAACCACTGATGTTAGACTCACCAGCCTAGAATTACCTGGTCGATCCCTGCTAACCTTCGTGAATAACGGTATCACATCCGCGGTCCTCCAGTCCTCTGGCACCTCTCCTGTGGCCAGAGAGGATCTGAAAATTTGTGTCAGAGCCCCTTCTATCTCCTCCCTTGTCTCACATAACAGGCTGGGATACATCTCATCTGGGCCTGGGGAATTATCTACTTTTAAGCCTACTAAAACATCTAATACTTCCTCTCTTTCAATGCTAATATGTTCAAGGATATCACAATCCCCCTCCCTGATCTCTACACCAACATCATCTTTCTCCATAGTGAACACAGATGAAAAGTAATAATTTAAAACCTCACCTATGTCCTCCGGCTCCATGCACAGATTGCCACTTTGGTCCCTAATAGGCCCTACTCTTTCTCTGCTTATCCTCTGCCCTTAATATACTTATAATACGCCTTAGGATTTTCCTTTATCTTGCCCGCCAATGTCTTTTCATGTCCCCTCTTCGCTCTCCTAATTACTTTTTAAAGTAGCCCCCTACATTTTCTATACTCCTCTAGTGCCTCCGCTGTTTTCAGTGCTCTGTATCTGCCATAAGCCTTTTTTTCCTGATCCAATACTCTATATACCTTGATATCCAGGGTTCCCTGGACTTGTTGAATAAAGATAAAATGGGGATGCAATGCAAAAGCTCATCCATTTGGCTGAAGATGCTGCATCTCATTTATCCCACACTAGTCAGCTACTCATTTTTTTAAGCTTACTCTTTATTCCACCAGAACTCATTGCTACTGCTGCACCCGAGTGAGCATATTTCATAACCGAACAGGCAGCAAATAATAAAGGAAATAGAGATGAACTCCAACAAAAATTCTTGTCATAAACTAGAGGTGGGTTCATTGTATTGTATATATGATGCATTTTGCTCTTCTCATTCCTCTGAAAACATGCTTCCAAAGGCATTTTTCATTCATTTTAAATTGTTGAAATAGTCCATGGTTTCTGCCATGTGCCAATAGCTGTTCTGAAACACCATCTCATGTAAAACTGCTAAAAGAGTACAGTATTTGTTTTAAGTAGGTATTAAATTAAACTAATCTATACAATGGATCCATGAGGGAGACAGCCCAGTAACAGCTGATGTACCTGGTCCACTGTCTCATGGAGTGTTAGCAGATGCTTTCAACAGGGCTGTCAGGAGGAGAAGGGAGAGGAAGGGAGTATAGAGTCATAGACTCATAGAGTTATACAGCACAGAAACAGACCTTTTGGCCCATCATGTGGCGGCCATCAAGCACCTAACTATTCTAATCCCATTTTCCAGCACTTGGCCCGTAGCCTTGTATGCTATGACGTTTCAAGTGCCCATCTAAATACTTCTTAAATGTTGTGAGGGTTCCTGCCTCTACCACCCCTTTCAGGCTCTGCATTCCAGATTCCAACCACCCTCTGGGTGAAAATCTTTTTCCTCAAATCCCCTCTTAACCTTCTGCCCCTTACCTTAAATCTATCCCCCCTGGTTATTGACCCCTCCGCTGAGGGAAAAATTCTCGTCCTATCTAACCTATAATGCTCCTCATAATTTTGTATACCTCAATCATGTCCCCCCTCAGCCTTCTCTGCTCTAAGGAAAACAAGCCTTGCCTATCCAGTCTCTCTTCATAGCTGAAATGCTCCAGCCCAGGTAACATCCTGGTGAATCGCCTCTGCACCCTCTCCAGTGCAATCACATCCTTCCTATAGTGTGGTGCCCAGAACTGTACACAATATTCCAGCTGTGGCCTAACTAGTGTTTTATACAGCTCCATCATAACCTCCCTGCTCTTATATTCTGTGCCTCGGCTAATAAAGGTAAGTATCCCATATGCCTTCATAACCACCTTATCTACCTGTGCTGCTGCCTTCAGTGATCTATGGACAAGTACACCAAGGCTCTGACCTTCTGTACTTCCTAGGGCCCTACCATCCATTGTATATTCCCTTTCCTTGTTAGTCCTCCCAAAATGCATCACCTCACACTTCTCAGGATTAAATTCCATTTGCCACTGCTCCCCCCATCTCACCAGCCCATCTATATCGTCCTGTAATCTAAGGCTTTCCTCCTCACTATTTACAACACCACCAATTTTTGCGTCATCTGCGAACTTATTTATCATGCCTCCTATATTCATGTTTCAATCATTAATGTACGCAATGCAATGCAACCTGGACTTCTGTCTTAAACTAATCAGACAGTTGAATCGTATTTTAGGAAAACATGGAAACATCTGCCCATCCTGTTGGTTGTGGAATTGTTTCTAAAGTGTTAAAGTGGGGAAGGAATCTAAAGAGGGGCACTAAATAATTAAAAGGAAATACCTTTTCATAATCTATGATGCATGACATCTTCAAATAATGTTCAACAATAACAATTTGTTTACAACTTGTATAGCGCCTTTAACATAATAAAACATCCCAAGACACTTCACAGGAGTGTTTGAAACATAATTTGACAATGAGACACATAAGGAGATATTAAGGCAGATGACCAAAAGCTTGGTCAAAGAGGTAGGTGTTAAGAAGCATAGAGAGAAGGAGAGGTTAGGGAGGGAATTCCAGAGTTTAGGACCTAGGCAGCTGAAGGCATGGCCACCAAGGGTGGAGCAGTTAAAATCAGAGATGCTTAAGAGGTGCAAATTAGAAGAGTAAAGATATTTCAAAGGTTTGTGGGGCCAGAGGAGATGAAGAGATTGGGAGCGATGAGGCTATGGAGGGATTCGAAAACAAAGATGAGAATTTTAATGTCAAAGCTTTGCTTAACTGGGAGCCGATGCAGGTCAGTGAGCACAGGGATGATAAGTGAACAGGTGCGAGTTGGTATAGGGCAGCAGAACTTTGGATGGCCTCAAGTTTACTTCAAGTTTAAGGCATTCAGACAGGTGTAACAAGGGTTTTATTTTTGTCATAAAATCTTAGAATTCTGTGTGTTTTAAAAAACTGAAAAAAGGACTTTTCAGCAGACATGGACACCTGCAAATAGCTGAAATGCTTGGATGACTTTGTATACAAGAATAGTAAAACAAGCAGTTTCAGGGAAGCCAGCCAGCCAGCCAGGGGTTTTGATCTCCTCAGAGCAACATTTTGAATGACAGGGGAGATGCTATGGCTGGTCATGTGATCAGCTCAGGAAGGTTTAATTTCACTTTGGACCCTTTTAAAAACCAGAGAGTTGGACAAAGAGCAGGCATTTGAAATTTGATTTTTGACCTGCCTGGAGATCAAAGTGGAAGACCCAGAAAAGACCTCTCTCTGTAAAGGAAACTTGCATCTCTTGAAAAAGAAACCCTGTATTTGAAAGGTGGCAGATTCCTATTGTCTCCTGTCTCTGAAGAATTCATGCATCCAGTGTGGTTCCTGTTGCTTCCTGTGTTTTGGGAAATCCTGGAACCTGAAGAAAGCTTCTACTGCTATACTGCTGCTGTGAGTCCTAAGCAGACCTGTTGCTACACCCCTGCTGAAAGACCTATGTGATGCCTGCTGTAGTCAAATTTCCTTGAATGCCTACCCATCACAGACTGTTCATCAACCTCACCTGAAGAGACTTCGAGTGGCATCTGACTGTTTGACTCTGGGCCACCTCACCCAACCAAAGAATTTCCTACCAGAAAGTGACAAACTGAATTATTTTTATTATTCCTTTTATTCCTATGAAACAACTGTAAACCCAAAAATCCTTTTTCCATGGTTAACTGGTTCCTTTTTGAATGCATGTGTCTGTGCATGAGGGCTAGGGAAATAGGGAGTTTTTCATATGTACAGATTTATCTCATTAGTGGTTAAGTCTTATTTTTCTAAATAAATAGTTAATGTTATTGTTGCTTAAAGAAACCTGGTTGGTGTGCTTTATTCTGGGGGACAAATAGAATTTCTAATTGGCTATGCTTCGGTAGGTGGGAAAATTTATTGATATGCTGTGAGCCGTGGAGAGGTGGAACTGAATTAACAGCACATTTCTCCCGCATTGGTCATAACACAGGTTAGCTGAATAAATTCAAACATGCAAATAAATAGGTTTTGTCCCAGTACGTTTCAATGTAGACGTATATAGAAGAAAAGTGTGTTTTACGATATTTACATTTCTATACATATATTTCAATTCCTTAAAGGAATGTCGGGTTTCCTGAGCCCTGGGAACCCCAGCCAGAATTTGTTGTTTGATAGCCTTAAGAATGATGTGCCTTTATGATCTCTGTATAATAATGAGCGTGTCTACCCTGAGGCACAGTGTGGCTTCCAAGCAGAGAGATCCACCATTGAAATGCTGTTCTCCCTTTGCCAGCTACAGGAGAAATGCCGCGAACAACAGATACCCTTCTACGTTGCTTTCATAGATCTCACCAAAGCCTTTGACCTTGTCAGCAGATGTGATCTCTTCAGACTACTAGAAAAGATCGGATGTCCACCAAAGCTACTAAGTATCATCACCTCATTCCATGACAATATGAAAGGCACAATTCAGCATAGCAGTGCCTCATCAGACCCCTTTCCTATCCTGAGTGGCATGAAACAGGGCTGTGTTCTCGCACCTACACTGTTTGGACTCTTCTTCTCCCTACTGCTCTCACATGCATTCAAGTCTTCAGAAGAAGGAATTTCCTCCACACAAGATCAGATGGCAGGTTGTTCAACCTTGCCCGTCTTAGAGCAAAGACCAAAGTACGGAAAGTCCTCATCAGGGAACTCCTCTTTGCTGATGATGCTGCATTAACATCCCACACAGAAGAGTGTCTGCAGAGACTCATCGACAGGATTGCGGATGGCTGCAATGAATTTGTCCTAGCCATCAGCCTCAAGAAAACGAACATCATGGGACAGGAGGTCAGAAATGCTCCATCCATCAATATTGGCGACCACACTCTGGAAGTGGTTCAAGAGTTCACCTACCTAGGCTCAACTACCACCAGTAACCTGTCTCTAGATGCTGAAATCAACGAGCGCATGGGAAAGACTTCCACTGCCATGTTCCGATTGGCCAAGAGGGTATGGGAAAATGGCGCACTGACACGGAACACAAAAATCTAAGTGTTTCAAGCCTATGTCCTCAGTACTTTGCTCTATGGCAACGCGGCCTGGACAACATATGTCAGCCAAGAGCGACGTCTCAATTCATTCCATCTTCGCTGCCTCCAGAGAATCCTTGACATCGGGTGGCAGGACTGTATCTCCAATGCAGAAGTCCTCGAGGCGGCCAACATCCCCAGCATATACACCCTACTGAGCCAGCGGCGCTTGAGATGGCTTGGCCATGTGAGCCGCATGGAAGATGGCAGGATCCCCAAGGACACATTGTACAGCGAGCTCGTCACTGGTATCCGACCCACTGGCCGTCATGTCTCCGCTTTAAAGACATCTGCAAACGTGACATGAAGTCCTGTGACATTGACCACAAGTCGTGGAGTCAGTTGTCAGTGATCGCCAGAGCTGGTGGATAGCCATAAAGGCAAGGCTAAAGAGTGGCGAGTCGAAGAGACTTAGCAGTTGGCAGGAAAAAAGACAGAAGCGCAAGGAGAGAGCCAACTGTGTAACAGCCCCGACAACCAATTTTATCTGCAGTGCCTGTGGAAGAGTCTGTCACTCTAACATTGGTCTTTATAGCCACTCCAGGTCCTGCTTCACAAACCACTGACCACCTCCAGGCGCTTACCCATTGTCTCTCGAGACAAGGAGGCCAAAGAGAAGAGAAAAGAGAAGAGAACTACTAATGAGCTAAGTACCAGGATGCAGTCATGTGACCACAAGTCAGAGTCACTCTGCAACTGTAACACCCAGGCAAAGATTCTGTATATAGTTTGCTCTGTACTGTATATACTTAGCTGTTAATAAACCTGTTAGAGATCTTTAACGAATTGGACTCCACACATTGTATTTATGTTGCATAAGACAACATAATAAACTCATTACAGAATTAAATCCAGAAGGCTTCTAAAATTAAAAAAATAAGAATAGAAGAAAAAAGATCATAGGTAGGCCAGATGGCCCCTTGAAACTGTTCGCCAACCAGGAAGAACATGGCTGAAGCTATGGCTGTACACGTTAGAGAACAGAAGGTTAAGAGGAGACTTGATAGAGGTGTTCAAAATGCATGAGGTGGCTGGACAGAGTAGATAAGGGAGAAGTCATCCTTTATTGGCAAAAGTGTCGAGAACCAAAGGACATTGATTTAAGGTGATTGGCAAGAGAAGCAACGGCGACATGAGGAAAAGCCTTTTTATGCAGCGAGTGGTTCGGATCTGGAATGCATCACCTGAGAGTGTGGTCGAGGCAGATTCAATCGTGGCCTTCAAAAGAGAATTGGATAATTATCTGAAGAGAAAAAATTTGCAGGGTTACAGGGAAAAAGCAGGGGAGTGGAACTAACTGATTAGCTCTTACAGAGAGCTGGCAAGGACACAATGGGCCAAATGGCCACTACTATTCTATGATTCTATCTTTTATCTCAACTCCACTTTCCTGTCATATCTCCATATCCTTTGATTCCTTTGGTTTATTCCTATGTTCTGCTCTCTGTCTGTTAACCAATCCTCAATCCAAGCTCATATATTACTCTAATCTCTATGATCCCTAATTTAGTGTAACACCTCTTATGCAGCACTTACAAAATGCCTTTTGAAAATCTAAAGATACTACATCCACTGGTTCTCTCTTGTCTAATCTGCAAGTTCCACCCACTAAAAACTAAGATTTGTCAAACAGGATTTCCCTTTTGACTCTGCCTAATTAAATTATGATTTTCTGAGTGTCTTGTTATCATGTTCCTGATAATAGATTCTAGCAATTTCCCTACTATTAATGCTAGGCTAACCAGCCTATAGTTCCCTCTTTTTATCTCCTTCCTTTCTTGAATAGCAGTGTTACATTTTCTACTTTCCAATCAATGGCGACAGTTCTAAAATCTGAGGAACTTTGGAAAATCAAAGCCAATGTATCCATTATCTCTGTAGCCACCTCTTTCAAAACCCTCAGATGCTGGCCTTCAGGCCCAGGGGATTTGCTGACTTTTTATCCTATTACTTTCTCCAGTAATTTTTCTTTACTAATATTAATTACTTAAAGTTTCTCACTCTCATTAGGCCCATAGTTCCCCAATATTTCTGATGTTTTTTGTGTCTTTACTGTGAAGACAGATACAAAACATTTGTTTAACATCTCTACCATTTTCTTATTCTCCATTATAACTTTTCCTGTCTTTGCCTCTAAGTGACCCACATTTATTTTCACTCATCTCTTCATTTTTACATACTTGTAGAAGCTCTTGCAATGTTTTATATTTCTTGCTAAATTACTGTTATTCTATTTTCTGCTTCTTTATCAATTTCATGATTATCTTTTGTTGATTTGTAAAACCTTAACCAATCCTTAAGTTTACTATTTTTTGCAACTTTGAAACCCTTACACTACATCTCCCCCCATATTTTATCCAAATATATATATTTACATACATTCACTTGTCTTTAATTTTACATACTACCCCATCTCCCCTCAAATCTCTGACATTATAGATCCAAGCTGTCAGGAGGCTTCACAACTTTCTCTGATCTTGCTGTTGTCAGATGTAGAAGATTGGTAGTCTTTCTCTGAACTCTTGTTTCTTGACTTGGATGGCTTTCATTGAGGTTTGCAATATCCAGTGTTTTCTGAATTTCAGGTTCAACATCTGACTCCCTGAGTCTGCGTGGGTTTTCTCCGGGTGCTCCGGTTTCCCCCCACAAGCCAAAAGACTTGCAGGTTGGTAGGTAAATTGGCCATTATAAATTGCCCCTAGTATAGGTAGGTGGTAGGGAAATATAGGGACAGGTGGGGATGTGGTAGGAATATGGGATTAGTGTAGGATTAGTGTAAATGGGTGGTTGATGGTCGGCACAGACTCGGTGGGCTGAAGGGCCTGTTTCAGTGCTGTATCTCTAAAACTAAAAACTAAAAAATGTATGACTGAGTGACCTCTTTGATGAACAGGAATAAGATTCCTTCTGTTTTCTTCTTGTAGTACCTTCTGAAGTTTGTGCTAAATAAGATGGCTGTTGATTCTCATCTTTCTGGACGATTACTCCTTCTCTGCTTTGGTCTCGTACCCATACCTTTTTTCTTTCTGTCAACTTCGATAGTTTCCTGCTACAGTATGTCCTGTCATTATTATAGTCTTGTCGTCTTCTATGAGACATTTCTTTATCTTTAACTCCCTGACAATCCTGGATTTGTAGCCCTGGAAGTAACTTTTGGGTAGGATTGGAAGTTGCATTCTAAGCTTTCATCCCATCAACAGTTTGGAAGGTGCTAATCCGCATAGCAATGGAGTAGTTCTGTAGTTCAGAAGTGCTGTTTGAAAATCTTGATTTTTCTTTAACAGTGCTTTATTAGTTCTGACTCCTTGTTCAGCTTCTCCGTGAGATTGTGGATAACTAGGGGACCTTGTTAGATGTACAAATCCACAGTTTTCTGAAAAGTGCTTGAAGTAATCATTTGCAAATTGTGATCCATTATCGGACACTATCTGATCAGGTCTGCCATGTGTTGCAAAGATTTCTTTTAACCCTCGAATGACTGCTTCAATTGTTGTTGTGTATATATGTTTAACCTCGATCCACCTTGAAAAGTAATCGACTACAATCAGATAGAATTTTCCAGTAAAGATGAATAGATGTATCAACAGACATTCCCACGGTCTGGTTGGGAATTGGGTCAAGATAAGAGGTTCCCTTTGATCCTGTCTGTGCACTGCACATACCTGACAATTTGAAATCATTTTTTCTATAGCTTTTGATATTCCCAGCCATCACAAAGACGTCTGAGTCCATGCTCTACATTTAGTTTTGCCTGTATGACCTGGTATATTTTCTTCAAGATGTCTACCTGGAGTGACTCTGCAATCACCAGTCTCTCGTCACATATCAGCAAATCATCCACTATGGTAAAGTGTCTTCTGTGCTCGAAGAAGATTTTCATCCTCTTACCACCAGGATTCTGTTGCATCCAGTCTTGCTTGCAGTATTGGCGGATATAGATGCATTCTTCATCTTGCGTCTGCGCATGATGAATTCCTTTGACAGAAGTCGGAAGTGGGAAGTTGCTAATAGCTCTCGTCTTTTGTGGGTCTGCCATTATGCTGCTACTTCTGACAATGGGCTGGATTTTAACAGCACCCCGACGTTGGGGGCTGTGGCGGAGGGCCTGGAAAATGGCTCCAGGAGAGGCCCACCACAGGCCTTGACACAGGAAGGTCTGGTCACATATTGCTGGTGGCAGTGAGACATCGTGGTGGCACCACCCCCCCAACCGCCGACCTGGCGGCAGGATCACAATTTGAATATGTTAATGTGTTTAAACTAATGAATTAAGTACTTACCCACTCCCACCGTTGGTCCTGGTGCCATATTGGAGGTGGCAGCTGGCACTCCAGTGCCTTCGGATCTCCATTCGGAGATCCGAGGCAGAACACTGGTTGGGAGGTGGGTGTGGGTAAGATTTGAGAGCGGGAGCGGGGTTAAATGTTTTCGATTGGTCTAGGGGCTGGTGGGAAGGGGTAAAGTTCATAGTTTATTAACTTTGGCGGGGGGGGGGAAGGTCAGGAGAATAAGGTGAGTTTTTTTGGGGGGGAGAGGGCAAGTAATCAATTTGATTGTAATTGTGGGGGAGTGGGAGAGGATCGGGATAACTTTATTTAATTTTATATTGTCTGCCCACGTTCTTCCTACCAAAATGAATCACTTCACAATTCCCTGCATTAAATTTCATCTGCCACTTGTCTGCCCATTCCACCAACTTGTCTATGTCCTTTTGAAGCTCTGCACTGTCCTCCTCACATTTTACAATGTTTCCAAGTATTGTGTCATCGCAATTTTGAAATTGTGCCCTGTACACCAAGGTCTAGATCAGGAACAGCAAGGATCCTAACAAAAACCCTTGAGAAATTCCACTACAAACCTTCCTGTAGTCCAAGAAACATCCATTAACCACTATTCTCTGTTTCCTGTCACTAAGCCATTAATGTATCCACGTTGCTACTGTCCCTTTTATTCCATGAGCTATGACTTTGCTCACAAGTCTGTTGTGCGGCACTTTATCAAATGGTTTTTGGAAGTCCATGTACACCACATCAACAGCATTGCCCTGATCAACCTTCTCTGTTACCTCATCAAAAAAATTCCAGCAAGTTACTTAAACACGATTTGCCTTTCACAAATCCATGCTGGCTTTCCCTAATTAATTCACATTTGCCCAAGTGACTATTAATTTTTCCCTGAATTATCATTTCTAGAAGCTTCCCCACCACCGAGGTTTAACTGACTGGCCTGTAGTTGATGGCCTTATCTTTACACAATGGTGTACCATTTGCAATTCTCCAGTCCTCTGGCACCACCCCTGAATCTAAGGAAGACTAGAAAATTATGACCAGTGCCTCCGCAATTTCAACTCTCACCTCCCTCAGTAACCTTGGATGTATCTCTTCCAGTCCTGGTGCCTTATCGACTTTAAGTACAGCCAACCTATCCAATACCTCCTCCTTATCAATTTTAAATCCTTCAAGAGTTTGAATTACCTCCTCTCTCAATCTTCTTCCTTGGTAAAGACAGATGCAAAGCATTCATTTAATACCTCAACCATGCCCCCTGCCTCCAGCCCCTTCTTGGTCCTAATCGGCCCCACTCCTCCTTTTACCCCCCTTTTACTATTAATATGCCTACAGAAGATTTTTGGATTCCCTTTTATATTAGCTGCCAGTCTCTTTTCGTACTCTCACTTTGTTTCTCTTATTTGGTTTTTCACTTTCCCTCTGAACCTTATATATTAAGCCTGGTTCTCGGTTGTATTATCCATCTGACATTTGTCATAAGCATACTTTATCTTCTTCATTTTAATCTCTATCTCTTTTGTCATCCAAAGAGCACTGGATTTGTTTGCCCTACCTTTCCCCTTCAAGTGAACATACCTTGACTGTGCCCAAACTATCTCTTCTTTAAAGACAGCCCAATTGTCGGTTACCATTTTGCCGGCCAACCTTTGATTCCATTTTATCTGGGCCAGATCCATTCTTACCCCATTGAAGTTGGCTTTCTCCCAGTTAATTATTCTTACTCTGAATTGGTCCTCGTCCTTTTCTATAGCCAACATAAACATCTCCACTTGCCTGGATGAGTGCAGCACCAATGACACTCAAGCAACTCAACACCATCCACCATTGGGCGACACAGTGGCACAGTGGTTAGCACTGCAGCCTCACAGCTCCAGCGACCCGGGTTCAATTCTGGGTACTGCCTGTGTGGAGTTTGCAAGTTCTCCCTGTGTTTGCGTGGGTTTCCTCCGGGTGCTCCGGTTTCCTCCCACATGCCAAAGACTTGCAGGTTGATAGGTAAATTGGCCATTAGCAATTGCCCCTAGTGTAGGTAGGTGGTAGGGAAATATAGGGACAGGTGGGGATGTGGTAGGAATATGGGATTAGTGTAGCATTAGTATAAATGGGTGGTTCATGGTCGGCATAGACTCGGTGGGCCGAAGGGCCTGTTTCAGTGCTGTATCTCTAAACAAAACAGCCTGCTTGACTGGCACCCTATCCACCACCTTCAACATTCACTCCCTCCACCACCGGCACACAGTGGCAGCAGTGTGTACCATCTACAAGATGCACTGCAGCAACACACCAAGGCTCCTTGAACAGCACCTTCCAAACCCACGACCTGTATACTTAGAAGGACAAGGGCAGTAGAGGCATGGGAACACCATCACCTGTAAGTTCCTCTCCATGTCACCCACCACCATAACTTGGAACTATATCGCCATTCCTTCACTGTAATTGGGTCAAAATCCTGGAATCCCTTCCTAACAGCACTGTTGGTGTACCTACAACCCAAGGACTGCAGCGGTTCAGGAAATCTGCTCACCACCAACTTCTCAAGGGTAATTAGAGATTGGCAAGAAATGCTGGCCTTGCCAGCGATGCCCACGTCCCATGAAAGAATAAAAAAAACTGATGGATGCTCTTGCTGTCTTAGGAAAGGCCTCTTTCAGAATGACATCAGCTGGTTTGGGAGCGGGAACAGGGTACTAAGCTTTATCCTGTGATATTCAGGGTGTCAGTACTCTGTTTCTGCCCGGTGGTGCAAGTGAAAATATTATTCGAGGCAGGAATTTTGATGAGGATGGGATTGATCATAGCTCATTCCAATGGCGTAATGATTCCACATATAATGGACTGAATTATTGCTCTCTTACTAGCGATGGACAAAACATTTCTACATGATTTTCCATGTGTTAGAGAACGATTTGAATGGTTGCATGGAAAGAACATGATTGGATATCGATATAGGTGGCAAAGGTGGAAAGTAGAGACTATCATGATTAGGTTAGTGCTAATAACTGGTCTTTTTTGTAACTCTGTGAGTCATTATATTAATTATAATTCCCTATTCCCTGAACATAATGTTGTTCATTATCCACTTAAGCTGAAACGCAGAACACAATTAGGCCCATTACAAATTCAAATTCAGAATTGCAATGCGAATTAGCAACAAATGTGTTCACACCTTCAAATGACATTCCAACGTCCCATGTTGTGATGAAAGCAATCGCCTATTTTAAAAAGATGTTAACGCTTTACAGACAAAGGAATCTCATAGGAATGTAGCAATGCATTTTTTACTAACCCTCAATGGGTTTCTCCACTTCAGCTAATTTATATTATTGCATGGCAAGAATGGATCAAAGCCTTTCACAATTTAAAAATAAGTTATTTGGTGCCCGATCTAAAAGCATAAACTGTTAGAAATGTTCACCAGGTCAATTAGCATGCAGAATAGAAGGACAGGCCATTGGTTTAGATATAACCCTTCAGTAGAACAGGACTCACATGTCATAAAAATGTTCCCATAAATAGTTACAGCCAAAATCTAAGTTTCCCTTTATATATTGACAGATACTTTTGTATGTGCCCAGCATTTTCTATTCTTATTTCAGTTTTCTTGTATTCATAGTTTTTATTTTTATCTCTAAAATATTTAAGAAGACATGTTCTATCAATGAGAACTTAAGGGAGTGTGGCTCTCCTTCCTTCACAAATTCCCTTTTCTTTCATCCATTGCAACACAACTTGCAGTTATGTCTGGATGTCTTTGATCAACAGTTGTTTGCTATACTTAAAAACAACCTTTCAATATTTGTATATGAGATATAGTCACAATTCATATAAATATCACTATGGCCCTAATCATTTATTTTCAACCTGCTCTTTCTGTGCAGATCTGCACAGGCGGACAGTTCCTCAACCCAATTGTTTCTCATACTTTCACTCGATTGTGCAAACACTGTCAGTGTAATCTCTCTGTTATTGTAGGCAGTGGATGAGGTGGCTGGCATTCCTGAGAAAGGATATTCCACGTCATTCTCGACTATTGCCTGACAAAGCTGGGCAGTGCATCGCAACCACTGTTTAGTCTACTTTTCTGTTATTTAGGACTGTCTCCAAATTCATAAAGTATTGGGAAGGATAACTGTTACTATAGATCACTCTCTTCAGGAACGTTAGATAGTAACACACAGTTAGAACATCAATTTTCAGTTACAATACAACTCTATTACTGCATCAAAACTGTACTCTATCGTCTAGTGTTAACCTTTTCCAGGATTATCTATCATGATAAGGCTGCGCACAGCAACCGATTAATCGACAAGAGAAAAAAGTATTGTTTTTATATCAAAGAGACACAGTCATCTCAATAAATAAGATTGTAATGACCCCAAGGCAGAAACTTCCTGGACCATAGTGACTTTTGACAGTTGCAGGCAAGGATGCAGGTGACCTTGTTCTGGAAGCAACTGATGTTTTAGCAGGTGGCAGAGCTGCTCCTTTGGTGACCAGGCAAGAGGTTCTAGGCCTGTCACTGGTGTAGGGTAAGGTCTCCTGTAAGCTGCCCTCCTTCTGTCTCTTCTTTAATTTTCCTCCTTCTCTTTCAGCCACAATGGCAATCCAAGGACCAAATTCATCGCAGCCAATCAGAAGTTTGCTGGAAGGCCCTGGATATAAACCCCCTCTCAGGGTAACTCCATTTGAGGAATATTTTGATAAATAGATAGGGAGAAACTCGTTCCACAGACTGAAGGTACAGGGAGGAGGGGAGGTAACTAGAGGGCACCAATTTAAAATAATTGGAAAAAAAAGTCAGGGAGAGATGAAGAGAATTTATTTTTTACTTTGTGATCTGGAATGTGGCCTCTGTTTGTGCTGTATGATTCTATGATTCACCAAATTAATTTCTCAAATGATTACCAATGTAGCTAGTACTTACAAAAAAGCTCAAAAGCTGCGTACTGGCAGTCCAAATCACCTAAGCTGTATTTACCAGTGACCTGAGAGCATGGGGATATGGAAAAAGAAATAACCTATTCAGCACCCTCGAGCCAGTCCACCATTGAATTAGATCATGGTTGATCTGCGTCTCAACTCCATTTCCCCGCCTTTGAACCATATCGCTTGATATCCTTACCTAATAAAAGTTGGTCGAGTTTAGTCTTGAAAATTTCAATTGACCCAGCATTCACAGCGTTTTTGAGGGGAGGGTGCAGTTGATGATCCTTCTAAATGTGGCTGGAAATATGGCCCTCCAGACCAGGATTTCTGTGAATGGTTTGGAATTGGTGAATAGGTGCCAGAGATATCAAAAAGAGCATTTTGCTCCAAAACCAAGTGCAGAGCCCCGATTAGCATTCTTGAGTAGGCATCTTCTGATTTCAGCTGAGCACACTGGATGCCTGAAAGAAGCCCCAATTCCGAGTTGCGACGGACAGTGTCACACTCATGCAAGGAGTAATTATGAACTATTAAAATGAAGTGAGGAATTAAACTCCAAAATGAACACTTTTGCTGCAAGACAAAATATAGTAAGAGGTTAGGTGACCTCTCCTGTACTGCAAAAATGCATGTTAACTGCTGGAACTCTGAACCAGAAGTCATGTCGGGTCAAGTGTTGAAAAAAGCATTAGAAATGCTAATGGCCAATTCAATGTTAATGGCTACCTTTTTCAACTAGTTGGACTAACAATGACTTTCAGGCATAGAGTCTCCAGACTCAAACTCCAGATAATAGGTGTGAAAGAGCACCACTATATCAAGATAGCACAGAGAATAGCAATATCCAAATCCATTGTCTAACAATGGCGACAACATCAAACCATTTATGAAAACACAATGAGAGAGAAAACTTGGTCACTTGACAGAAATCCATGACTCTGAGAAGGAGGTTTTAATAAGACACATTGCTGAGCCAAAAAGACAGGAAAGTCAGAAGCCAGGAGGCTGAAAGTGATTTGTTTCAGCAAAGAAGAGGACTCTGTCCAAATACCATTTTTAAAACTACCTCAAGACAGAGACAGAAGGTGACCTTGAAAACTCCCTACCTGAGAGATTGTAACAGGACTTTTCATCATTGGACTGTGACTGAGGTTTAACCAAAGAAGTCGGCAGCAAAGCATCCGACTGTCTGAAACTTTCAAAGTTTGACTTCAATGAAACACAAAAAGAAAAACCAGGCCTGCACCATTCAAATCTTCCTCCCAGAAAACAAACAAGGTTTCACAATGAACTCTTTTTTAAGCCATCAAACCTAAATGCATGCTATCTTTTAATATCTATCTTTTCTTGTGTGTGTGCATGTATTTGTGTATGAGTGGGTGAGGTTGCGAATAATTTTTGGGTATTGTTGAATAAACATTTATCTTTCTTTAAACCTATGAGAAAATCTGTCCTTTGTCTGTTTATTGACCATTAAAATGCTCGAGGGCTTAAACACAATTCTAATAAAACACACTGTCTTTGGTCAGTTGACAGGTGAAAAAGGAAACCACCCCTATCATTTCCCACCTCTCTGTAACACAGATTTTGTGCTCAAAATGGGTGTGTAAAATGAAAAGTCCTGTTACAATCTCTCAGATAGGGAGTTTTCAAGATCGCCTTCTGTCTCTGCCTCAAGGTAGTTTTAAAAATGATATTTGGGCAGGGTCCTCTTCTTTGCTGGAATAGATCATGCTCAGCCTCCTGGCTTCTGGCTTTCCTGTCGTTGTAGCTTATTAAAATCTCCTTATTGGAGTCTTAGTTTCTGTCAGGTGACCAAGATTTCTCTCTCATTGTGTTTTCATAAATAGTCATTTTTTGGAAGTAAAATGGGTGTTCCCAAGTGAATAATCACCCCCTCCAATACTTGAGAATAAGCTATCCCTTCACTGCAACTTATCCTTACTCCTAGGTTTTGTTTAAAGCTAAACTGGCCGTTTTCATCTCAGCGCTGCCTTGGCCTGTAAATCATAACAGTTGACAGCATATTATTTATTTCTTGCATAATTCACTCATTCATTTAACAAGATGGTATTTTTCCTTGAAACAAGGTCGAGTATTTAAGCAATCAAGTCTGTTACACCCAACTGCACACGGCATAACAGATTTATGCCTTAGTCTTAGCTTCCTTTCTTCACAGGCAGTCTTTTGTTGCCTGCGAATGACATTCAGTTGTTGTTGTATGTATATACTGGACTTTAATATTCCCTATCATCATATTAGTTGAAAATTTTAACATGTAAAATGTAATAATGGCAAAGTGTATAATGCATGCGTTTATGAGACAATAAAAGTGTTCTATGCTACCTATAGGCAGAGGCCATCTGCTTATGCATTCATACAGTTAAGATGAGGGACTATACTAAATAACATAAAAGTGTCACTGCTGTATCATATGCATGAGTATTCAAGGATCCGCTGCTATGTAGGATTTTGATCCGTGCAGTGAGTTAGCTTTGCTCAGAGACTGAATGGATTTTCCATATTTTAAAACGTTGATCCAATTTCATGAAGTCCTATTTCCAAACTGCATTAAATATCTTAATCAATAGCGTCTGAGGGATTCCAGTTTTAATAGATCTGCCCTTAACTAAAATTCCATGCAATTAACGCACTTCTTTTGTTGTTTTTTCGCTTTTGCTGGCTAATATATGTCACAAACGTACAATATACTTCAATGACAGATTTTTCTTAATAAGAGCAAAAGGTGTAAAGCCATTAACTAATTAAAGCCTGTAGCAGGGGTCTTAACTGTTCCCTAGGTCTATGACTAAGATTTTTCCTCTGTCTCAATGAACCGTTTCACAGTTGTTGACCTTTCAGTGGCCTACGGTATCACCTCACAATAGCAGTATGGGAACAAACCTGCCTCCCCCTATTAAAAACTCAGGGCTCATGCACTATGTGCCATTCCATTCTTCCTTTGTTCCCAGACATGCCAATGCAATGTCAAGGGACACAAGGGAATCGAAGCAATGGTTCACTAGTTCAGGTTATGGTTCAAATTATGCTGTTAATAAAGAAACATTTGAGTGCTCTCTGTCCCGGACATATTTTGTTTTTTAACTTTTGCAAAACAAAACACCGCAGATGCTGGAAATCTGAACTAAAACGGAAAGTGCTGAAAACACTTAACAGGGAAGGAAGCATCTGTAGAGTGTGGAAGGTGAGATTAACGTTTCAGGTTTAATAACCCAATGATCATAAGACCTGAAACATTAATGATGCCCTTTTTCTTCCTTTACACTGTTTAATGCACATGAAAAAAGATTATTGGGTTCCAAGTAATTGGGACTTTTTAAATGTCCGAAAAGTGAACAAGGATCAACATTAAATTTGAACATTTGTCCAGAGAGATGAACCTCCTCATTTCAATTATAGATTTTCCAAGCTGCTCATTTGCACTTTTCTTCTTCATGATCTAATTTTTTTTTTGGTGGAATTTTCTTTCTTTCAAGTAGATTTCATATTAGCAAGCAAACCATTTCTACGACCAATCTATCTTGTCAGAACTGTCTGCAAAATGAAAGCTCCAGTGAGTCTCGCACCATAAGAGGATGTAAGGAAGATATATTATGAGACACCTGTCCCCAGCACATTCCGTTTAAAACAGTAGGGTTCCAAATCAATCATTTGGATCGCAAATTACCAGTTTTGCCTTCATACAGACAAACTCACATACAACTCCTTTGATCAGGATACCATAAAAGTCTTGCATATGCTCACTTTAACAGGTGAATGCATTAATATAGGGGAAAACAATGAAATACAGCTCACAAAAGCTAAGGCACAGTGCAATAGGTTTTACAACTCATTTCTTCTTGGTCCTCAAGGGTTCAACATCAGTTAGAAATCCCCCTACAGTGCTATAACCTGTAGTGCAACCCAAAAGGAAAAGTTCTTACATATAGGCCTTTGACCTTGCAATGTGTATGTTCTTTGAACCATTAATCACTGTGTTCTGTGGCTTGAATTCCAGGCGTTCTTCCTGCTCTGCAGGAGAAATTATATTACTTAATTTGTTTTTTTATTGCATGCCATTGTTTCTCCATTTGAGACACACAAATACTAATGCCATGTTATGCAATGCACTTAAACCATGTAAAAAATCTATAATCCTAAAATGTCCAATATTCAAGGTACAATTCTTTATTTAACTTCAATGAAGTGGCTACAGAAATAGAGGTATGAGCTGTTTAAAAACATACCCAAGGACATATCAGAAATAAAATCTTGATGTGATATCAAGTTATTGAAATACTTTACACAAAATTCATTAACAAAATCAAGTTGATTGCAACTTCAAATATAGTAGATTAACTTCAAATATACAGTATGTTAACTGAATAATATGTAGTCTATAGTGGTTAACTTTACATTAGTCATGTACAGCTCCATCTGGGTTAGGCACAGTGTTCTGCTTTCCTCCTATGTGTTATACTATACATTAAACTGCACTACAATACTGCAAATTAATCATTTACTGACAAAAAATAATCAGTGAAAGCCATATTTCATCTAGTTCCATGGCAGTGGTTTATGTAGTCCAGGGGTTATCTCAGCAAACAAAGTGACCTCATGAATAAAATTAATTATTAACTACTGAGTAGTCAGATGGAATAGGCAATAACCATAGTTTGTGGGTATACCCTTCCTGTTGGCCAAGCCATGAAGTGACATTATTGCCATTATGATTGGTCAGGCTGAGGCTGAATACTGATATCTACTCTAACAATAGTAATAATAGCTGCAACGATTCAAGAGAAAGCCCCAACATTTTCTCAAGAGCATCTAGGAATGGACAATAAACGATGGACTTGCAGTAATGTCTACATCCCCCGAGAATGAAAAAGAATCTATTTTTCCAAAGACAACTATATACCTGGGGAGTGGATACGGCTATATTAAAGTACTCCACACTATCTAATTACCTGTAGTTCCTGAGATCACTTTCACTTCAAACAAACTATACAAGAATCTCTTCTGTCTCATGATTGACTTTTAGAGTTTGTCAGCTTAACATAGTTACATGGCCAAAAGCTCCTAGTTTTGTTGTTACTTGTTAAGTATTCATGCTCAACATAGCACCAACAATCTTCATTTATGCAGTATCTTTAATGTAAAGATACATTTGAAAGATATTTCATTTGTGGAAGTAGCCAAGGAGAAAATGATTAGGAGAGTGAGCAGAAGCCTGTTTTAAAAGATAAGGGTTGTGGGAAGGCTTTCAAAGGTGGGTTAAGTGGAAGGGTGGAAGTATGTAGGGAGGATGTTCATCAGAGTGGGACCAAAGAAGCTGAAGGCTTGCTAAAAATGGTGGGATGAAGGGAATGAGGTACAGACAAGGAGAACAGAGAACCGAAGAATGTGGGTGGATGTCAGGGTAGAGAAGGCTGAACATGTAGGATGGGGCAAAATCATGGAGGGATTTGAAGCTGAAGGGGAAGAATTTAAATCGAATATGTTGGGGGACAGGGAGCCAATGTAGATCAGTGATAACGAGCATGATGGACAAACAATACTTAGTGCAGGACAGAATACGCACATCTGCATTTTAGACATGTTGAAGTTTGTGGAGGGGAAGACTGGACAGACAAAAATGAGGTAATTGGAATAATCACAGAATCATAATAGATTTAAATGAAGAAGATCCTTCAGTCCATTTGTTCCCATCTTTTCAGAATATCAACACTTTCATATTCTCAGATTCGCATCTAATGCGTCCAATGCGCTTGTTTCAACTCGATTCTTGGTAACATTCACCACAGGTTCAAATCCATGACACAGTACTAAAAACTAAAAAGAAATTATTAGCACATAATTTTTGCTTCCTGTCACAATATTATTCTTTATATAGGATTTATTCTAAACATTGTAACTGGCTAGAAATGCACTTTGCTATTACCAGACCCGGTCGTGTGACAGTCCAAAGCTCATGGGTTTAAAAGCTGAGTACTTAGAATCACACCTCTGATCCTGAGGAAGTCTTGAGTATCTCTTGGGATATTGGTCTCCGTAACATGTCCAGTTCTCACCTGGGCTTCCTTGAAACTACTTGTGCTTCACAAAAGTAAGTTTCCCGAATTACTGGTGGGCTGAAACAATGAGGGCCACTAGCAGCTATTGCTCAGCCTTCAGTATGTAATAATTTATGGCGTCGCATCAGATAGAGGAACTTTTTCAGTTGGTCAATGGCAGAAAAAGTGCAAACAGTGAGGCATGTGACACACAAGGTGCTCAGTCCTGGCATTAAAAAGGTTGTAATGGCCACAATGGAAGGTTTTTAAGGGAATTTACTGTGTAGTTTTTTTTTTGTCAGTGATTATATTCATGATGTAGTGCATTGGTTGCCAATCCATAGTTTGGAAAAAGACACGAAAAGAAAGAGAAAGAGAACTGGCCTGAGTTAATTAGCTATACAAAGGTAGAGTTAAAGGCAGAATTTCATAAAATTACATGTTCACACTTTTATATGTCATATTTCTCACCAGAAGATGCTTCACCAGGTCTCAATACAATATATTCATTGTTCAACAGATCAATAGCATGTCTGTTACTGAAAAATCTATATGCTAAAAGCTGAAAGTGGCATACATACAATTTACCTGAAACTTCCACTCTTGCATTTCTGTAGGCTTAGAAAGAAAAAAAAAGAAAGATTTACATTTATAGAGCACTTTTCATGATTTCAGGAGGTCCCAAAGTGTATTATAGCCAATACTTCTAAAGTGTAGCTACTGTTGTAATGTAGGAAATTAACTGGCAGTTGGATTTATATGTCTTGTATTCAAGTTGCCACTGTCTGAAATAATTTAATTGAGGACAAGTCATTAGTGGTTCTTGGGACACATGACTTCAGCTAGATAGTTCCTGAGAATTGTTCCTTCTCCGATAATATGACAAAACTTCGTTTATGCATGTAAACTGTTGGTAATGCCGGTCGAATGGGAGCAGCTCCAAGGAATTTCCATGCCCCTATTCTTTAAGTCTCAGGGGAGTTGGATTTTGACTTCTAAAGCAGGTAGCTGCATTGAGACCTATCAGGGGATTTACCTTCATAAATAATAGTCACTGCGATAAAGGTTTAATGTTGATGAGGTTCTGCTGTGGTGCTGCCCATCCTTCACAAGAATCAATGAAATGGCTGCTCTGAAAATTGCCAGTAAAGATTTCATGGATTTTAGTTACAATGAGAAAGAGGGCAACCTCTGAAGCATACACAGGACAAGAAAAAATCAACTCCACTAGGCTGATCCTGCAGCAACTATTTGAACAACTTTGCAGTCTCACTGAGTTCTTTCTGATAACTTGCTTGAACATAAATAAACTTAGTTTTGGAGAAGAAACATTTTATATTTATGTGCTTCTCTACATGAAGGATTTGCCTTTAAATGAGTTGCTAGCATGTCTTGGAATTCAGCAACAAAAATAACCTATTTAACGCCCTTATCAAACATACTATCAAACCTTGAGAACAAGATGGGACCAAATTATAAAAGGACCTAAAGAGCAAATTCTATTCCTTACTCTTTCTTATAGATCTTGAAAAAATCATTCAGATAACTTTGAAAGCTTCCTTCTTCAGAAAATAGTGTAACCAACATGTGTGAGTTTGGACAGTGAATAAACATAATGTTCATATCTGCCATAATCTGTGAATGTTGCATGATATTCCAATAGAAACTTATAAAAAGAAACCTGCGTTATAGAAGAACATTAAACCAAAATTTAGCAAATAGGAATTGAACTTTGAGAAAAATAGGCTATACCTATTATCTTAATGATCACTGGTCTTCATGCAAAACAAAACTAGGAGGCTGTGTGTGGGTCTCTGATGTAAATCATGCTCTAGTATTTTGTTTCTGATCTTATGAACATAATTGTTCATATGAAGTGCATCAATTTCTTTCTACATTACCCTGACAGCAAGCTATAGAACACCTAAATGAGCTATGGCAATCAAATTTGTTTAAATTGCATCAGTTGAAAGGACAATATATTTTTATTAGCTTCTTTCCTTGTTGTTCTACTACGACAAAGGAAAAGGAAGTCTGGAACTGCAATAGAATAACTTTGCGTTGGTAAGGAATTTAGTGAACAAGACAGTCAGGCCATTAACCTTCCCATGCAATCACAGGAGGTGTAATACCTGCCCTTTTACTTCCTCCCTCCTCACTATCCAAGGCCCCAAACACGCCTTTCAGCTGAAGCAGCGATTTACTTGCACTTCTTTCAATTTAGTATACTGTATTCGCTGCTCACAATGTTGTCTCCTCTACACTGGAGAGATCAAATGCAGATTGGGTGACAGCTTTGCGGAACACCTCCGCTCAGTCTGAAAGCATGACCCCGAGCTTCCAGTTGCTTGCCATTTCAACACGGCCCCCTGCTGTCATGCCCACATATCTGTCCTGGGCTTGTTGAAGTGTTCCAGTGAACATCAACGCAAGCTCGAGGAACACCATCTCATTTACCAATTAGGCACGCTATAGCCTGCCGGACTGAACATTGAGTTCAATAATTTCAGAGCATGACAGGCCCCCTTTTTATTTTTAGTTATTTTTCTTTTTTCTTTTTTATTTGTTTATTTTATTTTAGTTTGTTTCATCACTTATTTTTTTTTTACCATGTGCCTGCCCACTGTTTTTTTCATGTTTGTGCTTTGGGCCAGGGTTGTTCATTTTTCTGTCAATTAACACCCTCTCTGCACTAACGCTTTGTCTTTCAGCACCATTAACATACCTTTGTTCCATGACCTTCTGGTCAGTTATTCTATGTGACCCTGTCCTATCAACACCTTCCCTTTTGTTATCTCTTGCCCCACCCCTGCCTTATTTGCTTAAAACCTGTTACATTTCTACCCTTTGCCAGTTCTGATGAAAGGCCACTGACCTGAAACGTTAACTCTGCTTCTCTCTCCACAGATGCTGCCAGACCTGCTGAGTACTTCCAGCATTTCTTGTTTTAATTTCAGGTTTCCAGCATCCGCAGTATTTTGCTTTTATTATATTAAAATATTGAAGCTGACTTGATGACTATTTTCATTTAAAAAATGAAACTGCCTACAGAAAATTCACAAAACATCATTTGCAGTAATAAAAAAAATCACTAAAAACAATTACATAACAAGCCACTGTGGAGAGGGGAATAGAATTTGTGCTCCCAATGTAAGGGATCTCACACTTTTCAAAATCAACTACACGTAAGCATGGCTACATGGTAGGTAAAGGTTCTTTTGTGTTACCCCAGAAACGTACCTGATTCATGGTCTTAGAAAGCACACCCTACTGCACCAAAGCAGTTTTTCCATTTCCTACACTGCTGAAACCATCAGAAAGACTGTCAATTTTGAGAAGCAATTTTATGTCTTGGACTTACAGCCACAGGGATCTGGGTTAGCATCACCCAGGATTGTTTCTCATAGCTCCCTTAAAACAGAGAAGAAAATTTTGTCCCATTAGTAAATTATTTAAAACTTTAAGCCCCAGACGGGAAAGACAGTTCTCTGACCTATACACTACTCAGTCCTTCACAGCACTTCATTTCCTTGAAAGAAGATGCAGAATCTTGCAAATGACCACATGACCATACTTTCAAAACTTTTTTTATGCCAAAGGTAATGAAAATTTACTCCATCTTCCCCAGCCTGGTATGTTTGATCTAAAGATTGTTTTGATAGTGATCCAGTGGTATGAGTGCTCTTATGTCACTGAGCTGCTTGTGAATTTTGGCAGAGAAAAACACATGTTATGATTTTTTTCCCAATGATGCAAATCACCAGGATATTGGACCAGCACAAATATTGTTGCTATGTGTATCATCTTACCATTGATAATTTTATTGTGCTGGGGAGTGGGTGGGGGGGGTGGGGTGCGGGGGGAGTTGCTGGTGGTAGGAGTAGATGGCCTGACTGTCTTGCTCACTATATTCCTTACCAATGCAAAGTTAATCTATTGCAGTTCCAGACTTCCTGTTCCTTTGTTGTAGGAAAACAACAAAGAAACAAGCTAATAAAAGTATCTTGTCCCTTCAACTAATGCAAGTTAAACAAATTTGATTGCAGTAGCTCATTTACTGGCTAATTCATTCGTGTTCCTATAGGATATGGGGCAAAGGCAGGTGGAGTTAGGTCACAGATCAGCCATGGTCTCATTGAATGGCAGAACTGGTTCGAGGGCTAAATGGCCGACTCCTGTTATGTTCCTATGGATCGGGCCTCGTGGTTTGGTTGATTACGTCACTGTACAATTCCTATGAAAGTATCAGGGAGATCATTTGAAAAGTGATCATTTATTTTAAATGATGTGTAACTGGGCAGATATCTTGGATTAAAAACTTACAATATCACACTTGAGAGGATCCAGGATTTCACGAGTGAAGAAGGGATGGGTTCT
This sequence comes from Heterodontus francisci, assembly GCF_036365525.1. Classification (NCBI taxonomy): domain Eukaryota; kingdom Metazoa; phylum Chordata; class Chondrichthyes; order Heterodontiformes; family Heterodontidae; genus Heterodontus; species Heterodontus francisci. The sequence goes on along the minus strand of NC_090396.1, from coordinate 57,416,628 downwards.
GAAACAAATGCTGGAAGTATTAAACAAGCATTTAAAATACATGCCCTTTCTACATATATAATTATGCTGATACATCAATTATAAATGTGTAAGAGGGCAAAGGAATATCAAGGGCTTTCATATTTTAAGAATTAGCTTTTCTGCATCAGAGAAGCAGGAAGGCAGCAAGTCCCAGATAGTGCTGAGATTTACTGAACTCACACACAGGGTCAGCAGTGTCTGCTTTCTTGGATACCTATCATTTCTGCTGAGCTCTGGTGAACGAACAGTAAACAGATAAAACCCCTGGCTGGTGCTGCCCAGCTGAACACACACATTTCAGTTCCCACCTGGCAGTTGTTGAGTCTCTCCTACCATCTGTGCAGAAAATACTGCCATGAAAAACACCACAACCATCTGGTGGGCACGTCACGTGGTGACCCCACCTCATGCGACCCCTCCCCCACCCTGTCCTTTGCTGCATTTTCTTTACTCGGAATTGTATCAGTTGCAGAAATGCACATTTTTATTAGTCTGGCCAGTTTGAGTTTTGCTTCCTTCATGGTTTTGAACCATTAGCATTCACAGTGTTCAACCGTGTACAGTAATTTCATTCTGAATCTTTGTAAAACATGGGACAGGTTGTGCGAGACTGGGTTCACAGTAGACGAAGGGGATAATTTTCCTATCTTTGTGCCTGGGAGTAATGGATGGAAAATTGGAAGGCCCCCGTTTGGGTGTGCTCTCTTCCCCACCCACATTTCCTGTCTACGCTGTCCTCAGATGATTCAATCCATTCAGGCCCAGGAATGGAAACTGACGGATTATTATGATAGGCAGCACAGGGCAGCATCAAACCAAACATTGGGGCAAATGTCCTCTAGAAATTCCGTCAATAGCATTATAGACACTGTAGGAAGATTTCCTATATTCAGCATTTCAAATGAAATTATGAAAATGCTTTTAAAAATGAATACAAATCTACCACTTTGATAGACGTTGTGATCAGAGAAAATCTTTCCATTTTACATTAAAAATACCTTGCTAAATTGCCCACCTGTGAGCTGGACAGTGAGTGTCAGAAGGCTAACTTACTAAGACAGAGAAGCCTGCTATCTCCATCTAATATCCACACACACACATGCACACATGCGGTTGCTAAATAACAACCAGCACTGACCACCATCGATCTGTCAAATGCTGCCATATTCCTATTGATCAATAGCCTGTAATTACTAAAAGCCCAAGCTCACATATGGCCACTTGGGCAACTTAAGAAGGATGCCAATGGAACTTTACACCAACAGGCTATGGGTGTCTTCAAAACTGGAGGTGGAGAAGTTGGGAAACTGACTGAAAAGGGAAGAAGGATCAGCCATTGCATTTGATGTGGATTGACTGGAAAATGTAGAGAAGGCTGCTGTTTCTAGACGTTGTTTAATCCGATCTGTTGTCTTCATCCTCCCTATTATTTGACATTCCCCCTCCATACTTTGTCCTAACATCCTGCGAGGAAGGTAATATGGTAGCTGTCTGAGGCATCATGATACTGCTCATCAGGCAAGTTTGGTACACGAAAGGACATTCTTCTACATGATACTTTGGCAACTTTACAGACAGTAGCACACATTGGGTTGAATTTTATTAGCGCGCCACATATCGCGGCGACGCACTTTGAATTCAGCAGCCTTCCAATATGGAAGGGCCGTCTCTGAGCCTCTGCGATATTTCGCGCAGGGGCTCATTAACATTGCAGCAATGTGCAGGCCCCCATATAACGTGGGGGACGGGGCATCCGGCGCTGTGCTGGACGCTGACACAGCTGATGGTCATGTGTTGGGTCCCTATTTAAACGGAAGCCAGCACATCAGCTATGCCTACACCTACAGAAGACACAGAAGAAGTTCCACTGCAGAGATCACTCCATTACTTCCAAGATTACTTTACCTGCATGGGGACAGAGAGGCGTGGCAGGGTGGCACCACGGTTCAGTGTTGCCTCCCTGACCGCTCTCCTCCAGGTTGTGTGGGCAAGGAGGAAGGTCCTCGTCCGCCATGCTGGCAGGAAGAGACCCTCCCTCCTGACCAAGGCAGCCTGGCTGGAGGTGGCAGAGGAGGTCAGTAGTTGTGGGGCCATCCGCCGCGACTGGGTGCAATGCCGTAAAAGGATGAATGACCTGCTAAGAACTGCAAGAGTAAGTGTCAATTCATGTCAGGGCTCCACTCAAACCGGGTTTACCCACACAGAGTGGCACATGTGTGACACTGCCATGCTGAGGAAAGGGAGGTTGGACATGGAATAAAGAAGTGACATGAATGTTGCAATGTACGACAGAACTTAACCTTGTGTGGTGCTCAGAGAATGGCACCCACATGAGTGGCTCACTCAGTAGTGCACACTGAGCATCCCCCACCTTTGTGGCCAGCACCCCTCTTTTGACATATGTCGTGCTGTTGAAATGCCATCTGTAGTATCTGCCTCCTTGTTCCTCCAGGCGAAGAGGGCTCACAATTCAAGGGAGACTACCCACACCGGTCGAGGCACTCATCCATACAAAGGCTCACAGATACTGAGGAGGAGGCCCTGGAGATAGCACCAAGCAGTCGCCACACTCATTTGGTCAATTAGATATCGAGGCCCATGATGAACAAACTTCCAATTGATATGAACGATGATCAATGTGGAATTTCAGTTCTGTGATGCAATGCTGTTCGAATTGTGAGATGTTCGACATCAAGACTGACAATGTCCTCTTCACATTGTGTCTTCCAGGTCCAAGCTCACAGCCAAACCTGGCTGCACGGGCGGTCTCCCACACCTCGGAGGAAGAGCCACCCTCCGAGGAAGCAGCATCCCATGACACTAACGCACCTTCCACCAGCGCAGATACAGCCACCTCGATGGGTATCCATTCGGCTTTAGAGTGTGGGCCACAATCTGGTGAGAGCACTGCACACGCACCCGAGCAGCTGACTGAGGCTGAGACAGCCGAGGCCCTGACAGTCAGAGGGCTGTGAGTGGGCCGGCCCATGCTGAGACCCAAGCTAATGATGACCCTCTGATGTCGGCAGCACAGGGCTGATGAATAAGTACTGGCAACAGCAGGCGGAGATGCCACAGGCCATGCGCAGCTTTGAGTGGACGAAGGGGGAGTACATCCAGGCCATGACAGCTGCCATGTCCCAGACAATTGAGTGCATGGCTTCATCCATTGAGGTGGCGGCAGCCCTCGTGGTGAGTCAGATCAATTAATACACACTGACCTGCAATTCCTCGCCACTGCCGTGACATCCATCAGCAATGGTTAGGCGAGAGACGGACCAGGGGCACAGAGACTGTCCCTGCCCCGAGTCCTTCCCGGGAGAGCAGAGGGGTTCAAATGAACCCTGAGATGGAGGAGGCGAGCCAGTACACCATATCTGGGGTTCCCTCCTCAAGGTGATTCCAATGTGGTAGCCGGCCCCTCCACTCAACCTCCCACAGCCGTGACAGCAGAGGAGAGTTCTGCATTGATGCAGGATTCCCCCAGCCAGCCGGGCCCCTCCAGGCCTCGTGCGCACAGAGGACGACCGCCGAAGTCATCCACAGCCAAAGGGCAATCAGATCAGCAGCCTTCCTCCAGCCAGGCAGCTAGCGCAGAGGTTACGCCAAAAAGGGGCACTCGCAAGGGTTTAAAGAAAACACAGTAACACAAAAGGGAATGCACTGGTGTCATAGCATTGTAACTACATTTGTCACTAAATGTTCTTTACCAACATGTGTGTCCTTTTTTCTGTGTGAATGATGTGTGCCAGCATTTACTGCTAATGTCTCATCCCTTTTCACCATTGGCCTTTCAGGAATGCCAATGTATGCAATACCATCATTGCCATGCCACCATTACTCATGAGCGTCTCCACAGATGCAGTGACATGGACAATGGCTCAGTCTGCTGCTGCCTCCAATGGTTTACACAGGCATGCTGCAGATGTGGACTGGTGCACAGCAGGTGAGCGAGGGTGATGTGTGGCTTGCAGAGCTCATGTCGGTTCCAATGGAGCAGAGAGCCTTTGTCTGATAAGCCACTGCCGTGCATCCCTAGCTTGCTGCCCGCCTTGCAAGCAGAGCCTGGGTGCCCTCTGCCCTCCCATGCACCTTTCTGTTCTAAGTTCTCAGTGTCCTCATAGTCCGAGGAGGGATCCTATTGATGTCTCTCCTCATTGTGACAGGCCTGACCCCTATTGGGTGCATTGCTGTACAGAGGACAGTGAGCAGCAAATAAAGGAGCTGGCCTTTGTGCCTTGTAGTACAGGGCACCACCCGATCTATCTGGGCGGTGGGGGTGCTTTTTCAGCCAATCGTCTGCACAGTGGCGGCTCTTGTAGCTCCGTGGCTGCCGTTGTATCTATCCTCTGCAGCAGTGTTTTGGTCTCTCTCATGTCTGCAAGGGGTGTCCCTTGTCTCCAAGAAGGCACACCTCCATCTGGGGCAGTTCAGTGAACAGCAACAGCAGCTGGGACTGGCGGAGGATCGAGGTGTCATGGCATCTGCCTGAGCAACATGTAAGGATTTGCATGAAGTGTCTCCACTGATCACATATCAGCTGTACCTAGATTGAGATGAATCCCGTAAAGGTAAAGTCTGCAGCTGGTAGCCTGACAGGAGGCCTGATGGCCACATGGGTGCAGTCTATGACCTCTTGCACCTTTGGTTATCCGGCAATGGTGCCATACTGATGGCCCACTGGCCTGCCTGTTCGGGTTCTTCCTGAAGCGTACATACTCATTGGGCATCCAACACAGGGCATCGGTGACCTCCCTGATGCTGTGGTGGACTGCTGACTGTGTGACCTCACAGAGGTCTCCAGTGGGCCACTTAAATGCTGCATAGTCAAGGTTAAGAGATACTGCTACGATAAGGACCACAGGCATAGGATGTCCGCCGAAGCCCATGGTCTACAGGTCATCGTTGAACAGGTCACAGAGATGTGTCACCACCTCTCTGTACATGCGCAATCGCCTCTGACACTAGTGCTCTGATATCCGCTGGTATGTTATATAGGACCTGTAGATGCTCGTCGCCCTATAGTGGCAAGCTCCTCTTGGGGGCTGCTGCTCACGACGAGGGTCTTTATGTGGGCTGCACCTGCCTGTTGGTTTTTCCTGTGCCGTTTATAGATCCTCAGGAGAAGCGGATCACACAATCTAGGATGAGCCCAGACCCATTTCCATGTGATAAATAAAGTTGTAGCCTTCATTTATTCAAAGGTTCCTAACAGGACAGGGATTGGTGTTGACGGATACATCAGGTGCTTTCATGGATCAACTATATGGCGTGGCATGGCATTGCCAATCTTGGCTCACACTCAGAGTGGCACAGCATGACCACATAAAGATCCTACCAGCTGGATTGATTGCCCCACCATCTATAGAACCTTAACGCTCCTACCCTTTCTGTCACCCACACACAGGGTGACTAGAATGCCATTGCTCCTTCACACACACAAACAAGCAATGGTGCAGAGTGTGCACCGTTTACACAGGGAGGGTATGCAGTACCTCCCTTCATGCCTGCAGAGCTTTCCCTCCAGTAATCCTATCCCTCTTCCCACCTCCCTTTCAGAATGCAGAGCTGAGACCCTGATCATCCCAGAACCCTTCCCACCTCCCTTTCAGAGTGCAGAGCTAAGACTTCGATCATCCCAGACTTACCTGCACTGTTGTCCCGTCTGGGTTTCATATTCAGGAATGGGACAGCACGTGAGAGCTGCCTGTTCAGCAAAAATTGTGACAGTGTGGAGCAAGAGGTGGCGGGATGCATAATCAGGAAAGGGAAGTAGCACTTTACACATGGTCATTGGGGTGCCGCCATCGAGCGGCGGTGGGTGGGGGGCTGCACAGAGGTCCCATCACCGCCAGAAAAATGCGGCGAGGCCTTCTCGGCGTCAGGGGTCGAGGTGGGCCTCTCCTGGCAGAATTTTACGGGCCCCCCCCCACCATGACCCCTGACAACAAGGAGCTGGTACAATTCAGCCCATTATGTTTTATAACAAATAACACATGAAAAGTAAAATCTGTTGAAGGGGCATAAACCATTGCCAGTTAAGCTACTGATAAACCTAAGGTCTGCTTTCATTATTTGCCCCATATCAAACCCACAGTTCAACATATTGTATTACCTTGCTGCCATTCTTTGTATTTGTGTTTCAACCACATCAGTTTCCAGTACCACCATCTTTAGCTTTCATAGTCCTCTATAACTTCACTTCTGCTTCTCTTAACACACTCCAGCACTGTTCCTTGTTGCAGCCATTGTGTGCGCAGTTCACTGTCCTATGATGTACCTGATTGTCTAAGTCGCTATCATCTTCAGGGCAATAATTGAAACAATATGAAGGAATGGAGCTAATTAACTATGGTTGAACGTAATGGAGAATAACTGCACAGAACTGGTGGCATTGCAATGGAAGAGTGTGGAGTCACTGCTCATTCTGTGCTATTTTGTGGTTTCTTCTGATGAATGGCTGCTATAAAAAGATAGACAGCACTAGAGGTTCTATTATAAAAACACTGTTTCATTTTTTTGCATTCACTCAGATATGTTTAATTTTGTATAGTTGTTAATATAGATTCAGGACATGCTCTCCCAGACATTTTTAGTTTATGGTATTTTAATATTTATAGTTTAAAAGGTGTTGAATTTATATTTGTTTTTTTAAGACATGTCTTTAAGAAGATAAATTTTACCTCAGTATGATTTTATACCAATGTGATTTATGAAACATGTTTAAAAACATGGAACTCCCTTCCAAAATCCCTCCACCTCACCGTCTCCCTTCCTGCTTTCAAAAGGCTCCTTTAAACCATTCTCTCTGACCGTGCTTTCACCCCTCCCCTTGTTTCCTATATTTTTCCTTGCTACTCACTGTAACATACTGTGATGCATTGTTTTCTATGTGAGGACTGTTATATAAATGGATGTTGGTGCTTTTAAAACTAGAGGTGGAACTTATAGTCCAATGTGATTTATACACCACCTTATACAGTATATAATCCAACTTGAACAGCTGGCCATTTTAGTAGATTCTGTATGAGCACTCCCAGACGTTTTCCAAACTTGCCTGATGAGTACTATAGTAGCCTTAACGAACAAAAATAGGAACCTTAAAACAGCAAATTAAGATAATTGTTTAATCAGTGGCATTCTGTCAAGAAAGCTGCAAAATTACTCTCCATGTCTAATTAATCAGTGTTACGTAAAATACTGCAAAATATTCTGAAGAAGGACCAGGTGCACACATGGAAATAATTAAGTTTAATTACAAAACAAAAACAAATACTACCTTAAAAACACTGGTTAGCTTCTCATTTGAAGGCGTCTAGCTGGCTGTTTTTGTAGTGTTTTCTTACTAGTTACATAAACTCTGTTTTACTGTTTTCTTATGACACCAAAACCAGATACTGTGTCAGGATTGCATTTAGTAAAGACATAAGTCATTTACACCCTGGATTGCATGGCCTGCAGGTAGGCATGAATTAACATTAACAGTTGAGCACAGCAGGGACAGAAAGCTAAAAGTGAGCATGGGGCAGTACACACCAATAGAAACAATAATTGCACTTCATGAAAGGGGGGGCACCGAATAAAAGTTTGGAGAAGAGTTGGGACAGGTGACCGAAGGCTATGGGTGACCAGGTAGGACTCAAAGAGGATTTTTAAAGATGACGGAGAGCTGTAGCAAGTCAGAAGAGTTTCAGAAGAGAATTGCAGAGTGAGGATCAATATGGCTGTTTCATTAATGGTGGAGTAAAGGGAGAGAGGAAACAAGGCAGATAAGAATTGGCAGAATGATGGAAGCAGACTAAGATATATAATTACAGACACTGGAGAAGGTTTGAGAAGTAAGGTAAAGTGAGACCATGGCAGGATTTGTAAACAAAGACATGGATTTTTGGGGAACAAGGAACTAATGGAGGTCCATGAAGACAGGGGTGAAAGGTGCAAACTGGATTTAAAATGGGATAGGATGTGGGCACCTGGACCTGAAGAGGGTTTCTCTCATTCCAAACATTTGGTTCCTCATTTCTTGCATCTGCAGTATTTTGCTTTTGTAAAAATCGTACAATATTTGTGAATGTAATTCCCTTGCTGGGTTTCCTTGACTTTCCCTTCCCCTTGTCATTGCTAGTTAATATGGATTGTCAGACCTATTGTTTCAATAATTCAGATGGATCCAAAGTGAAGGAAATTCACTCAGCACTTGAAGGAAGACCAGGTCAGAAAGAATGAGGATCTGGCAAAAACCAATAGAAACAAATAGCGACTTGGGTTTTCAAACTGGCATACCTGGATTTCAAGTTATCCAGAAGGAGATGCCAGGGGTCTTTGATCAGATTTTTGTATCTGTTGACTTACCTACATGTTACTCCTGTTGCTAATTGGAAAAGAATTCTGTAATGTAATGATAGAACTGTTTTGCGGTGGGGTGGCTGACTCAGTCTTTCACAAGTTAATACACACTCCATGAAAACCTGTTAATATTTACTTCCACTTTCTGCCCTGAATACATAGAAAATCACTTGTCCATGCTGTCTCCTAGTCCAGTGCATTTTACTATTGCTAGGCCATACAGTTTACCGTACTGCTGCTAAACCGGCAGTAACATTAAAAAAAAACTGAAAAGCAGAAAGATTTATTGTAATTATGAAATGATACATTTTACTTGAACAACAATTTTATTTTACCTGGTATTTCTGACTAACCCAGTGAACTGAACTGTTGGGAATCCAAGACCAAAACAATACAGTTCTTGTTAAAAATTCATTCTCGGGATGTGGGTGTCTCTGGTAAGGCTGACCTTTATTGACCATTCCTCGAGGTTCTTTACAACTCAGAAACTTGCTTCAGAGCGCAATTAAAAGTCAACCACATTGGTGTGAGACTGGAGTCATATGTAGGCCAGACTGGGTAAGGAAAACAGGTTTCTTTCCCTAATGGACATTAGTGAACCTCCTGGGTTTGTGCAACAAACCAACAGCTTCATGGTGACTTTTACTGGTATCAGCTTTTTATTTAGGGATTCATTTAAACTGAATTAAAATTCTCAAGCTGCCTTATTATCTCGCATTTTATGAGGTTATGTGTGTGTATAAGAATCTTCTATCAGACACTATGGATTGGTCTTCTTAAATGGATCATTATAGAAATTTCCATAATCTGGTTAATAAGTAATCTGGCACAAAGACAGGCAGGTTTTCCATTCCATTGAACTCTCCATTCTAGCATTCAACAGGAACGCACACAAAATGCCTTTCATTCATTTTCAACAGTATTTCTAACTTGACTTCAACAGAAAATATAGACAATTCAGGAGAAAATTCTTGTCTAACAAAAGGTAAGAAACAAGTCCTGCCGCACTCTGGCTCCCATGATGTAAAGCCCCACTAAATTAGCTCTTCTGGCCCATTGAAGTCCCATGCTCCTAGCTTTCAATCCCAATATGAGAGAGACCTCTTTCACTGTTGTCCGGCAGGTGACTTCCCTGCCCTCAACTGCTCTTGATTCAGTACAGATCCATGCTCCAGCCTCAGACTTCACCACACCATTGCCTTCCTCTCTGCTTTTGAAAAAAAAAGTACTGTGGCCATTTTAATTGTTTCAATATATACCTGGAAATGACCAATGGCAATATTACTGGATGAACACTAAATATAATCATACAACATGACTGCTACTTTAACGCAGGTATTAAACTATTTATTTTAAGTGCAAATTCTTCCCAGTTTAAATATCTCAGCTATAATCAGAATTTATGTTGTTATGAAGTCAACACATCATATCTGCATAGATTGGTGAATATAAAGATTAGTGCTGTCTATACATACGCTAACATTGTAAAGCACACAAAGGAATCGGGAGGAAGGATCATTTTAGAACGTAGGAAATTTAACCCAACAGTAGAGAATGAAGAAGACCTTTGGAGATAAATGATAGAGAGAACAAACAAAAATTGGTAGATCACATCTGTTAAAATCCTAACTTTATTAATTTATATGTGACGGTTTTCAATACTATGAGAGATGAAGTCATATATATTCAACAAAAACAAGAAATGCTGGATTCACTCAGCAGGTCTGGCAGCATCACCTGCTGAGTGAATCCAGCATTTCTTGTTTTTGTTTCAGATTTCCAGCATCCGCAGTATTTTGCTTTTATCATATATATTCAAACTGGTTACATTGTAAAAAAGAGAAAAGTTAAGAGGAAGCTCTCAAAACCACTCATAGGGCTGGATTTTATGAGCCCGCGACTGATCTCAATCGCGGCAGCTCATTCAAATAGCCTGGGGTGGCCGCAGCTCCCCCCGCAATCATGTGGAGGGGGCCACTGTCTGTCCCTGTGCACAGGCGCTGACGCCATTTTTAAAGGGCAGCCAGCCCTGACGAGATATTTAAATTTTTAAAGTGAACCCTCCAAAATTAAATAAATCAAGTTCCAAAGCCCCTTTCCTATCTTTCCTCTAATTACAATTACATTAACTATTTGTCCTTCCCCCCCACAACACTTACCTTTAACATCTGACCTTCCCCCCCCCACTAAACTGGACAAAGTTTAAAGTTCAATTCTTCCCACCATCCCCTACACCCATTATGTGTACTTAACCCCGCTCCCCCACCCCCCGCACAGAAAATCCTACCTCCCACCCCCTCCCTACCAGTGTGGCACCTCGTTTCCCTGGACGGAGATCTGAAGGCATGGGTGTGCCAGCTGCTGCGCCGATGATTGCAGCAGGTACTCAAGGTCGCGGGTGAGTATGTTTAAATTAACTAATTTTATAGATTTAGAGATTTAAAGTGAGGTCCCATCTCCCAGTGGCGGGGGGCTGCCACGGAGCCTCACCGCCGCCGGGAGGATCGGGCTGGGCTCTCCGGCGTCGAGGTCTGTGGCAGGCCTCATCCGGAGCCATCTTCAGGCCCCCCCCCACCGCAGATCACGAGGTCAAGGTCTTGTTAAAATCCAGCCCATATTCTCTGCTGCAGTTTCCCAGGCATTCCCTGATTCTACATATACATAAATGATTTGGAGGAAAGTATAGGTGGTCTGATTAGCAAGTTTGCAGACGACACTAAGATTGGTGGAGTAGCAGATAGTGAAGGGGACTGTCAGAGAATACAGCAGAATATAGATAGGTTGGAGAGTTGGGCAGAGAAATGGCAGATGGAGTTCAATCCGGGCAAATGCGAGGTGATGCATTTTGGAAGATCCAATTCAAGAGTGAACTATACAGTAAATGGAAAAGTCCTGGGGAAAATTGATGTACAGAGAGATTTGGGTGTTCAGGTCCATTGTTCCCTGAAGGTGGCAACGCAGGTCAATAGAGTGGTCAAGAAGGCATACGGCATGCTTTCCTTCATCGGACGGGGTATTGAGTACAAGGGTTGGCAGGTCATGTTACAGTTGTATAAGACTTTGGTTCGGCCACATTTGGAATACTGCGTGCAGTTCTGGTCGCCACATTACCAAAAGGATGTAGATGCTTTGGAGAGGGTGCAGAGGAGGTTCACCAGGATGTTGCCTGGTATGGAGGGCGCTAGCTATGAAGAGAGGTTGAGAAGATTAGGATTATTTTCATTAGAAAGACGGAGGTTGAGGGGGGACCTGATTGAGGTGTACAAAATCATGAGAGGTATAGACAGGGTGGATAGCAAGAAGCTTTTTCCCAGAGTGGGGGATTCAATTACTAGGGGTCACGAGTTCAAAGTGAGAGGGGAAAAGTTTAGGGGGGATATGCGTGGAAAGTTCTTTACGCAGAGGGTGGTGGGTGCCTGGAACGCGTTGCCAGCGGAGGTGGTAGACCCGGGCACGATAGCGTCTTTTAAGATGTATCTAGACAGATACATGAATGGGCAGGAACAAAAAGATACAGACCCTTAGAAAATAGGCGACATGTTTAGATAGAGGATCTGGATCGGCGCAGGCTTGGAGGGCCGAAGGGCCTGTTCCTGTGCTGTAATTTTCTTTGTTCTTTGTTCTACAGATAGCCCCAATCCATTTTAACTTGTGCCCAGCAAAAACTGAATTCTACTCAAGCAAGTTTTGAAAAAATGGGGGAATTTTTTTTTCCTCTTTATATGTCTTTATGTGCAGAGAAAAACTTCTAATGAAATTACAATAACCACTTCTATTTCATACTAAAAGTGATTTTTTTTGCGATAAAAACTAAATGACAATAACTTGCAAAGAATAGGAAGTGATTAAAAGATGTAGTTATACTGTTATGAAAGTGCTTCTAATTTTTAAATTTTTTTTTGAGGACTCGTGGTTGAAGATTGCGAAGATGGATTTATTTGGGACTGAAGTGATTCCAAATGCTGGACTTCCCTTTTTTAAAATATCAAAGGTCACTGGAAGGACTTGAGCATTCTCTTTAAAAACAACATTTACTGGATTTTGATTTTTTTGATTTAGAGATACAGCACTGAAACAGGCCCTTCGGCCCACCGAGTCTGTGCCGACTATTAACCACCCATTTATACTAATCCTACACTAATCCCATATTCCTACCACATCCTCACCTGTCCCCATATTCCCCTACCACCTACCTATACTAGGGGCAATTTATAATGGCCAATTTACCTATCAACCTGCAAGTCTTTTTGGCTGTGGGAGGAAACCGGAGCACTCGGAGGAAACCCACGCAGACACAGGGAGAACTTGCAAACTCCACACAGACAGTACCCAGAATTGAACCCGGGTCGCTGGAGCTGTGAGGCTGCGGTGCTAACCACTGTGCCACTGTGCCGCCCATGGATGTCACATGTCTTATGCTAAATAAACAACAGAAGCCTTGGTGACTATGGGGAGGTGTTTATGGAGAAGTGACATGCCAAGATTTATGGTTGTCAAGAGTTGGTTTCATTTTGGAATATTGTTTTGAGTCAGTTGGGTTGATAGCCTGCTGAAAGAAACAACCAGCTCATCTTTTCTCCACCTCTCTGAGAACCCTTGAAAAATCCAATGTGTGATAGCTGAAACCCCTGATGCCACATTTGTCCTGGAAAGCATGCCAGACTAATCCTCAATGTCGCCTGAAGAGAATTGCTCCAAAAAGATCCCAGTGACAGCCATCCATGCGTGTCTGGGATGCCAGAATAAAGGGACAACTGATATCATTCCATAGCTTCTCTTTTTCCTTCAAGAATGAACAAATATTTGGCCAAAGTTTTTTTTGTCTTTTTTGTAAGTGCCGCATGATAGCACTGTCAATAACACCTTCCATCACTTTGCTGATAATTGAGAGTAGACTGATGTGGCAGTAATTGACAGGATTGGTTTTGTCCTGCTTTTTGTGGACAGGACATACCTGGGCAATTTTCCACATTGTCGGGTAGATGCCAGTGTAGTAGCTGCACTGGAACAGCTTGGCTAGGGCTGCGGCTAGTTCTGGAGCACAAGCCTTCAGTACTACAGCCAGGATGTTGTCAGGGACCCTAACCTTTGCTGTATCCAGTGCCTTCAGCTGTTTCCTGCTAGCATGTGGATTGAATTGAATTGGCTTAAGATCGACATGTGAGATGGTGAGGGCCTCAGAAGGAGGCCGAGATGGATCATCCACTTGGCACTTCTGGTTGAAGATGGTTGTGAATGCTTCATCCTTGTCTTTTGCACTGTTGTCTTGGGCACCCCCATCGTTGAGAATGGGGATGTTTGTGGAGCCTCCTCCTCTGGTTATTTTTTTAGTTGTTTACAACAATTCATGACTGGATGTGGTAGGACTGCAGAACTTTGATCTGATCCATTGTTTGTGGGATTGTTTAGCTCTGTTTTTAGAATGCAGCTTCCACTGTTTAGCATGTGTGTATTCCTGTGTTGTAGCTTCACCAGGTCAGCACCTCATTTTTAGATATGCCTGTTGCTGCTCCTGGCATGCTGTCCTGCACTCCTCATTGAACCAGGGTTGATCCCCTGGCTTGGTGGTGATGGTAGAGTGGGGGATATGCCAGACAATGAGGTTACAGATTATTGACCTTCACCATCTGGGCTCTAATCTGGTTCAGCATATCACTCAATTGTAGTAGAACCTACCTGGTGATCATTTCATTGAAATCAATGGGTAGGAGATCTTGTTGAATACAATTCAATATCTTTTTATGTGGCTTGTTGTCAAATTCTATCTGATTATGCTCCTGTCATGCACTGGGACATTTTTGCTGTGCTAAATCTGCTATATAAATGCAAGGTTGTTTATATCACTCTCATACAAGTAGTGAACCATTATCAAGAATTATTGTGGCTTTTACTCTAATTATAGAAACACGGGCGATAGATTTCACATTCACCACCTGGATGAAAAGATCTCCTACCCATTGATTTCAATGAAATGATCACCAGGTAAGTTCCACTACAATTGAGTGATCTGCTGAACCAGATTAGAGCCCAGATGGTGAAGGTAAACATTTTCTCCAAGGTTTTTAATTTTGTTAACTTTGTATGGCAATATAATATGTATAATAAATAGCCATAGTATAAATCAGACTATTTTTTGGCAGAAAGAACGAGCATCCACATAAAATTAACAAGCCTCAAGCAAGATGAGGAAACGGCCTTCCTGGGTGTTAATTTGTGGGTACTCTTCTCCCTGGTATTCAGCATGTTGGGTAGCATCCATGTCAGGGCAACTATGGAAAGAAATTGACTTAATTGGACTGAATTACTTTGTCTTTTTCTCACATCCCTTTAGCATTGCTTAAAAATTTGAGTATTGCATTTTGTGACCTTACCTTGGCTCAAATCAAACTGAACCATCAAAGGAAATATCAACTAGTCTGTGAACCCCTAACATATATGCATTCTTACACATCCAATACTACTGGCACAGTTGACAAACCATATACAAAGATAAAATAAGGATTTAGAAGTAGACACAAAGTCTAAAAATTAACTAGGCAAAAATTCTTATCTGGCACTCCTTTAACCTTCTAATCTTTGTTGTCTGTTCAGATGACATACTAAAAATTGCAGGAAAAGTGTTTCAGGCTACCTCGATTCCTGCCAGTGCTCCAAACTGATAAAAGTGGCCAGATAGCCAATCATGGAATGATATGCTCAGTTGCACAGCTTTGTAACCCGAAAGCAATTGTCCTCCCACGCGTGTGGTAAATTATGTTGTGAATTTGTTAAAGAATGCTTGAAATTCCTCTTAACTCCTTTTGACTATTACTGTAGCAATGTAAATATTTTAGGACTGAGGGGCTGCATATTGTCAGAAAGCATGATTTTGATGTATCACCCCATTGATAACAATTGTCTTGCAAACATTTCCACACAGCTCAAAGCGGTCAGACAGGGAAGTGAATTTCATTCAGATGCAAAAATTCTGTCTCCTTTATCTTTAATAAATGCACCTAAGCAGAAGGTATAGGTTATTTGCTTCTCAACATATTCATCCCTTCCACCATCTATCTTTTACCAGCCATGACAGGGTTGACCACACCACCCTCCTCCAATACCTCTCTTCCATCATCCGTCTTGATGGAACTTCTTTCACTCCTGAATGGCTTCACTTCCCACCTCACACTGTTATATCCAGTGTCCCTCAAAGTATCTACTTATGACATCCTCCTCTTCCTCATTAACATGCCACCCCTTAGCAACATCATTGAGGCCATGGGATCAAACTCTACATGATGAAACTAATCTTATGTCTCTCAAACCCTCCACTCCGTGTTTGACATCCAGTCTTGGTTAAACACTGGAAAGACCGAAGCCTTGATCTTTGGTCTTCACCACAAATTTCACATTGCCTCCAATTCTATTCCTCTTGGCCACTTCTCATGTTAATCCAGATTGTACGCCGTCAGCTATCTTGTTTGACCCCCAGCTGAGCTTCTGACCCCATATACACTTCATAATAAAGACTGTCAACTTTCAACTCCATAAATCACCTGCCTCCTTTATGCGCTCATCCATGCCTTTGTCACTGCATGATTCCAATATTCTCCTGGATGGCCTCCTATCCTCTACCCTCTGTAGATTTCAGTCCATCCAAAACTCTGCTGCTTGTGTCCTATCCTACACCAGGTCCTGCCCATCTATCACCCATCCCGGTCTCACCCCTGCTTTTCTTTGTAACATCCTCTTACAAGCTCCCCTCCCAGCATGGCTCTGATTTAGCCTCTTGGGCATTCCCCCTCACTTTGTTTCACCAATGGCAGTCATCCCTTCAACAGCCAAGGCCCAATGTTCTGGAATTCCCTCCCAAAATCTCTCTACCTCTCCAACTCTGTCTCCTCCTTTTAAACCTTCCTTAAAGCATGCTCTTTCACTAAGATGTTGGTCACACCTCCTTCTCGGCGTTCATTTGCTTTTGCCTTTGTGAAACACATTGGGACATTTTTCTGAATTAAAGGTGCTATATAAATACAAGCTGTTGTTTTGGAAACATTGCAAATACTTGATTTAGAGCTGATAATTCACACAAAGAATGATCAACACATGGAATGAACTTCTGGGTAGGTTAGTGAAGGTAAAAACCTGGAATTATTTAAGAAGTAGTTGGATGCTTTGGTTGGGTCTTTATGATGAGCTGAATGGCCTTCCATGAACTGTATGCATCCTATGATTAAATTCAGTACAGTAAACACCCCCATTCAATTAATCTATTTACCTGAAAGGGGGTTTCTTGAATGAATTGTCCTCAGAAAAACCTAGGTTTGAGTTATGGGCCTGGTAATTCAATTGCACCAATTTAGGGCTCATTCACTGCATGGTAAACACTGCACACACCAAATGAGGCCACTGGCAAGACCACGGCAAATTGCTCCACCGGCCTGTTTAGGATAGTACTGGCAAACGACGGATGTTAGTTGCAACCTGAGCGACAACTCGCTGGTCACAAGGTGGGGATATTCAGTCAGCTGGGATGCCAGCCACAGCCCTCAGGTGAGTCCTGCGGGGGTGTGGGGGGAGGGCGCCGGGGGGGGGGGGGGCGTGGTGGTGGTTGTGGGTAGTGCTCGGAGGCAAATAGGAGGGTGTCCCCTAATTTGCATAAGCAGGATGCCTTAACCAATGTGACATGTGGTGCACTTCCGGTGCCAACTGACCATGCACACCACACATTACATTGGGCCCTGCAATTCCCAGGCATTGCGCAGTCGAATTTCTCGGCCAACAAAAGAACAGGCTTTTAAGGTCTGTTGGACAGGGTTCAGTCTGTCACTATAACAAGCTGTGGAGTGCTGATCTGAGTTCGCTTTTACTCGCGGATCCTGACCTGAATCACTGTTGGAAAGTGTGTCAACAAGGGAAATGACTGCATTACATCCTGGTATGCCTGTGTAAATACAGCTCTCCATTGATCTAAGACTTCCATTGTCAGTTATTAATTTCTGTTTGAACTCAGACGTGACCATTGCTGGGCTCTTCAAGGGATTTGCATTCTCCATCTAGATCAGATTCAAAGTCAATCAGACCTCAGGATTAACGTATTCATAGTATTTGGAGTATATTGTATGTTGCTGAATGCACAAAGCTGAGGAGAAATATACTGCAGCCGACATACCAATCATTAGGCTGAGTTTGTAAAAGTCAGGAAGAATTTACAGGAAGAAATTCAAGTCGCCTCCCCACACCCTCCCCATTTTCTCAGCGTAAAATCAGCTTAATACTTCCAAATTTTGCATCATGATCTTCCGCACCCAAACTATGTTGAACACTGTAGTGGCTCGGGTGACTTTTAGTTGTTTGGGCACCCACCTGGAATAGGCATTAGACTCCTTAAGTAAGAAAATTGGATTCCCAACTCCTGTTTAGGGCTTCAAGAGTGAAATTCAAGTACAATTAGATCGAGTTTTTGCATCTCGTTTTCTCTGTTTGGTAGTACCAGGGACGGCTGGAGCGACTCAGAAAACCACCAAGGAAATTATCAATCATTATTTTTGTTGGGACCATGTGAAGCAAGACTGCTCCTCCTGGGCCCACAAAAGATTTCTGTTTCACCAACGGTTGTTCAAGGTCTATTGTCACCTCCCCTCCACCCCCATCCTGATCTAACCTGCTGGCCAGCTCAGCAGAACAGCCAATACACCACCCTCCCAAACTAACCAACCGCAGTGAGATACCCATTTCGTCCCCATACCTCGCATATTGTTCAGGCCTCAGTCCAGCACAGGCTGCCCCATAAAGCTATTGGTCGACCAGTTTTACATCTGTTTTGGGCACAAGTCAAATTTTTTGGCATATAACTTTAAAAAGTTACAGAACACTTTCATAACCACTGGACATCTCAGAGCACTTTACAGCCAATGAAGTACTGTCACTGTGGTAATGTAGGAAACACATCAGCCAATTTGCACACAGCAAGCTCCTCCAAATAGTAATGTGATAATGAGCAGATAATCTGTTTTTGTGATGTCAATTAAGAAGTAAATATTGGCCATAACACCATGGGATCTTTTATACCTGAGATTACAGATGGGGCCCCCAGTTTAATATTTCATCTGAAAGACAGTACCTCCAACAGTGCAGCTACTGTACTGGAGCGTGCTCAAGTCCTTGAGTGGACTTGAACCCCTAACTTTCTGGCTCAAAAATAAGTGTACTACCAACTGAGCCATGGCTGACCCGTCAGATTTTGCATGTCACACACATAAAATGTTACATTTTTGGTCTCCTTACCATTTATATATAGCATAGACATCTGTTAGCACATAAAGAACTAAATCCTCTTCTAATTGTATCTTGTTTCATGTTCTAGATCAGGGTTGCCCAACATATGCCCCACCGTCCAGCATCCTGCCCACCAAAGGTTTTCATCTGGCCCGCGGATGTATTCCAGAGATGAGAAATTTCCCATTGGCTTCTTCTTCCAGACCAGCTTTTTAAAAAAATCACGCTGTCACTTTCACAGTTGACAGCAGGAACAGTACCTTCCCAACTTTGGATAGATTTGGGGCTTTACAGCAGGCTTTTAAAAAAGTCAGAACTCACCAGAAAATGCCAAATCTGTCCGAAGTTGGGAAAGCATTGTTCCTGCTGTCAATTATGAAAGTGACAGCATGATGTTTTTAAAAAGAACTGACCAACCACAAACCCAGATGATACCAGTTGTACTCTTAAGCTGCTTCCGCTCCCTGCAACTGTCAAAGGGAGATAGAGAGAGATGGGGGAAGGTTCGGGGGCGATGGGGTGGGGCGGCGCCGACAGAGAGGGGGAGAGACAGGGGAAGAGAGGAGAGAGAGAGGGTCAACAGAGAGAAGGGGTAGAGAGAGAGAGAGAGAGTGGGAACCGAGAGAGGGAGGAACAGAGAGAGAGGAGGCACGGAGAGAGATGGGAATAGAGAGAGAAAGAGGGCGGACAGAGAGAGGGGGTACACAGAGAGCAAGGACAATACGGGGGCAGGGGGGGAAACATAGGGAGGGGAACACAAGGAGACAAAGAGATAGAGAGAGGGAGAGAGAGATCAAGACCACTCCTGACAGATGGACGTCTATCTGGAATACTCCGCATTGCAACATCAAGTGTGTGGGCAAACATTGACTACTTGTGTAAGCAAAAAAATGCCAGGTATCTTACTAAATTAGTGTCCAATATAATGACAAGAAAGAAAGTCAATAAATTAGTCTTCTCATTTAAAGCTTCTTCACAAAAGTGCACATTTGTTGTTGTTTTGAGAAATAGTAAGATAAATTTTGAATGCCTTTATCTTTCTGAAATTGTCTCACCGGCCTCTAATGTAAGACAAAAATTGTAATGTAGCCCCCCCCCACCAAGTAAAAAGGTTGGTCAACCCCGGTCTAGATGTATTCTGCAGGAATATCCAGTTTGAGAGGCACTGCCTCCCCCATCTTCCCACTGCCTTAATGTGCCACCCACCTGCTGGCAAAATCAACTAGATCTGTGCAAAAGTGGTCCATTCACTGAAATTATTGTGCTGCTATTGACAGCACATTTAATCAAATGGAATTGCTTTAAAACAACATTAAAAATATACTGGCCTCAAAGGGTCAAATAGCTAATAAGTATTTTTTGTTCTGCTTATCAATTTTCTTTCTCTACCATTTTCATTTCCCCATTTGCCCCCACCAGTCTGTGGAACATATTTCCACAGGCACCGAACAATCCTCCAGTGCCTCTCCCAAAAGAGTATCGTTCTTCTGTGAGCCTCACCGGTACGTGCCAACAAACTGTTGAACAATCCTGAAACTATGTCACTGTTTCAGGTCAATGACCTTCCATCAGAACATTTTGCTGAAAGGTCACAGACCTGAAATGTTAACTCTGTTTCTCTCTCCACAGATGCTGCCAGACCTGCTGAGTATTCCCAGCATTTTCTGTTTTTATTTCAGATTTCCAGCATGCACGGTATACAAGCTCCAATCTGTTCTCACCCAACATCCTCACATTACAACAGTAACTACACTTCAGCAGTAATCCATTGGGCTGTATTGTGCTTTGTGATTTCCTGCATCATGATTTGATAAGTCATAGAATCTTGCAGCACAGAAGGAGGCCATTCAGCCCATTGTGTCTGTGCTGGCCCTTTGAAAGGTCTATTCAATTAGTTGCACTCCCCTGTTCTTTCCCCACAGTCCAGAAATGTTTCCCCCTTCAACTATTTATCCATACCTCTTTTGAAAGTTTCCATTGATTCCATTTTTAACCACTCTTTCAGGCAATGCATTCCAGACCATAACAACACACAACGTTTAAAAAAAAACTCCTCATCTCTCCTCTGGTTCTTTTGCCAATTACCTTAAATCCGTTTCCTCTGGTTTCTGACCTTCCTGCCAGTGGAAACAGTTTCTCCCTATCTACTCTATCAAAAGCCCTCATAATTTTGAACACCTCTTTCAAATCTCCCCTTCATTCTCTCTGCTCGAAGGAGCACAATCCCAGATTCTGTAGTCTCTCCACAAGTTCTTGCTCTCTTTACCCACACATATGCAATTTCTAGCAAAAGGATAATAATCACAATTTGGCAAGTCGGATCCAAAATTGCCTTAGAGGCAGGAGGCAGAGGGTGATGGTCGAGGGCTGCTTTTGCGAGTGGAAGCCTGTGACTAGTGGTGTACTGCAGGGATCGGTGCTGGGACCCTTGCTGTTTGTATGTACATTAATGATTTAGACATGAATATAGGAGGTATGATCAGTAAGTTCGCAGATGACATGAAAATTGGTGGTGTCATAAATAGTGAGGAGGAAAGCTTTAGATTACAGGACGATATAGATGGGCTGGTAAGATGGGCGGAGCAGTGGCAAATGGAATTTAATCCTGAGAAGTGCGTGGTGATGCATTTTGGGAGGACTAACAAGGCAAGGGAATATACAATGGATGGTAGGACCCTAGGAAGTACGGAGGGTCAGAGGGACCTTGTTGTACTTGTCCATAGATCACTGAAGGCAGCAGCGCAGGCAGATAAGGTGGTTATGAAGGCATAAGAGATACTTGCCTTTATTAGCCGAGGCGTAGACTATAAGAGTAGGGAGGTTATGATGGAGCTGTATAAAATGCTAGTTAGGCCACAGCTGGAGTACTGTGTACAGTTCTGGGCACCACAATATAGGAAGGATATGATTGCACTGGAGAGGGTGTGGAGGAGATTCACCAGGATGTTGCCTGGGCTGGAGCATTTCAGCTATGAAGAGAGACTGGATAGGCTAGGTTGTTTTCCTTAGAGCAGAGAAGGCTGAAGGGGACCCTGATTGAGGTATACAAAATTATGAGTGGCATAAATAGCGTAGATAGGAAGAAACTTTTTCCCTTAGCGGAGGGGCCAATAACCAGGGGGCATAGATTTAAGGTAAGGGGCAGGAGGTTCAGAGGGGATTTGAGGAAAGGATTTTTTAATCAGAGGGTGATTGGAATCTGGAACACACCTCCTGAAGGGGTGGTAGAGGCAGGAACCCTCACAACATTTAAGAAGTATTTAGATGAGCACTTGAAATGCCATAGTATACAAGGCTACAGGCCAAGTGCTGGAAAATGGGATTAGAATAGATTGGTGCTTGATGGCTGGCACAGACACGGTGGGCCGAAGGGCCTGTTTCTGTGCTGAGTAACTCTTTGACTCGATGACTCTAATCACGAGCCTTGGCTTATTTTGACATTGCTTACCCTGGGTTTCAGCAACTGTCATACCCCTAATGCCATTGTGGCTGTGATCAGGACAAACCTGGGATCAAACCTCGTGCCTTATAGGCCCTGTATGGCCCAACCATTAATGGATAAACTCTTCAGGCCATCTGGGAGCAATATTTAAAGTGTACAATTTGATTATGGCGATATTTTTCGTTTTCTTTAGCCCTAGGAGGAAATGGCTACATTATCTATGCTATGTCACTCGAGGCCATTTCCTGACATGCCTCTGGAGTTCCGATTCAGCACACAAAAGCATGCTTGAAGTGCATTCGAATTAGCTCATGAATATTTTATTAAGCAGCACAAAGCGTTAGTTCACACTCCTAACAGAATGGCTGAAACAGTGCCTCAGGGCACAGAGACAATGATACATCATTAGAGTCATGCCTTAAAAAGAATTGAATCCAACGATTAGCTATCCTTTTTTCTTGTAATTGAAGCATAATCTGGAACCCAACAAATACCATCCATTTTGATTTTGACTTTACACTGATCATTGATGGAATATTTGAAAATGCACCATTTTTCCAAGGGAAATATATGTTGAAACGTTACAGTTAAAAGGAACTGTGATATTTAATTGTCTTTTAACTAGCTGGGGATTTAGTCTACTCCTAGCAAATTCGCTTGTGTGCTCCTTTAATGAATTCACCAAGCAGCTTGTTTTAAATAGGCTAACACCCGGGTTAACATTAATGCACAAAGGAATCTCGTACAAATGTACGTTACCAGGGAGAAATTAAACTCCAAGATGGTTAATAATCTCTGAAATGGAATACGACAGTTTTAATGGACACCATTATGTATTGCCAGTGAACAATGTAATGGCTTGTCAACATTACTAACATCCATAATATAGCTATGCTGTGTAGTGTACAATTTATTAACAGATTTTTGGTTCGCATTGATAAGGAATCACTTAATGACCTTTCCAATTGCAAACAGTAGTAGGGATTCTAAAATCTCCAATAAAAGAGATTTCTGATAATAAGCAACATTTTAGTTCTATGATTTTTAGTGATGATGTATTGTGTAAACTAAGTTTAAAATGCAATTTGTAAAATACATTTTAAACAGGACAATCGTAGCATAAGAAATCATAGCATAAGGGCGGCACAGTGGCGCAGTGGTTAGCACTGCAGCCTCACAGCTCCAGCGACCCGGGTCCAATTCTGGGTACTGCCTGTGTGGAGTTTGCAAGTTCTCCCTGTGTCTGCGTGGGTTTCCTCCGGGTGCTCCGGTTTCCTCCCACATGCCAAAGACTTGCTGGTTGATAGGTTAATTGGACATTATAAATTGCCCCTAGTATAGGTAGGTGGTAGGGAAATATAGGGACAGGTGGGGATGTGGTAGGAATATGGAATTAGTGTAGGATTAGTATAAATGGGTGGTTTATGGTCGGCACAGACTCGGTGGGCCGAAGGGCCTGTTTCAGTGCTGTATCTCTAAACTAAAACTAAAACAATTTATAATGCAAAACAGGTAGGTCACATGATTTACAGTCACTGGGGGCTGTTTTTTCAGGTGCGACATGACCAACTAATGATCAATGGGATAAATAAAAGCAAAATACTGCAGATGCTGGAAATCTGAAATAAAAACAAAAAGTGCTGGAAAATACTCAGCAGGTCTGGCAGCATCTGTGGAGAGAGAAGCAAAGTTATCGTTTCAGGTCAGTGACCTTTCATCAGAACTGACAAAGGTTAGACATGTAATGGGTTTTAAGCAAATAAAGTGGGGGTGGGGCAAAAGAGAACAAATGGGAAGGTGTTGATAGGACAGAGGGTCACAGAGAATAACTGACAAGGAGGTCATGGGGCAAAGGCAAAGATAAAGAGTGTGTTAATAGTGTGGTGAAAGACAAAGCGTTAGTGCAGGGAGGGTGTTAAATAACAGAATAATG
The DNA here is from genome assembly GCF_036365525.1 of Heterodontus francisci. Lineage (NCBI taxonomy): Eukaryota > Metazoa > Chordata > Chondrichthyes > Heterodontiformes > Heterodontidae > Heterodontus > Heterodontus francisci. The sequence continues at coordinate 57,392,629 of NC_090396.1, read as the reverse complement.
AAAGCCCTAGCCAAAAGCACAAACATGAAAAAGGTGGGCAGGCACATTTTAAAAATTTGAATGGTGAAACAAACTAAAATAAAATGAAATAAAAATAAAAAGTAAATCTAATGTCATGCAGGCCCCCACCTGCCAAGACTGAGGCACACATTATTTCCCAACATGAACATTAAAACTTAAAATTGCGGCTGAGAAGAAAAGAGGGCCTATCACAAGGAATTGCAAGCCCCTGACTGGAAAGACATTTGCATGTTAGCAGACAGTGTTGCAACAAGAGACCCAGTCCTTGCTTCCCCAAACCACAGAAGAAGTGGTCAGACCAGTTTAGTCACATGACTAACTGACTGTTGGAGTTTTCAAATTTGAACTTGCTGAGAGAAAGAAACTCAGAAAGCTTTTGGCTCCTGGGCTGAAAAGACCTCTCTCCTGTCTGCTCTCATCTTGCTCTCACCAGCTTCAGAAACCATTGAAGGTATATGAACCTCAAGAGAGAAAAGTCTCTTACAGTGAACCAGGTTTAAGAAGAATACTGGGCCCCAATGAAAAACAAGACCACCTACAATCAAGGACTACAGTGAGTTTGAAGCACAGTAAAAACCCCTCTTCAGAGATTGCCTCAAACCTCTCCATTTTAATTTTTTTCTGCTCTTTTCTGTCCCTATTTGCATGTGCGTATCACGTATGCATATGCCTGCTGGCGTGGGGCGCGGTGTGTATCTGTAAGCGTTAACCGAATTAGAGTTTAAGTTTTAATAAAATTTCACTTTTCTTCTTTAAACCTAAGAAAGCCTGTTAATGTTCATTTCTTTGCCTTGTAATTGGAAAGTGGTGAACAGGGATTCACCAAGGGGAAGCTAAAAACAGTGTGCTTAAAAATTAAACCTTGTTACAATAAGACCAGGTAAAGACAGTAAAAGACCCCTAGACACCTTTCACACCTGGTCATGACACTAAAAATAAAAAGGGGAGGGGGTCAGTCATGCTCTGAAATTATTGAACTCAATGTTCAGTCCGGTAGGCTGTAGCGTGCCTAATCGGTAAATGAGGTGCTGTTCCCCGAGCTTGCATTGATGTTCACTGGAACACTGCAGCAAGCCCAGGACAGAGATGTGGGCATGAGAGCAGGGGATTGTGTTGAAATGGCAAGTGACAGGAAGCTCGGGATCATATTTTTGGACTGAGCGGAGGTATTCTGCAAAGCGGCCACCCAGTCTGCATTTGGTCTCTCAATGTAGAGGAGACTGCATTGTGAGCAGCGAATACAGAATACTAAATTGAAAGATGTATAAGTAAATTATTACTTCACCTGAAAGGAGTGTTTGGGGTCTTAGATAGGGAGGAGAGAGGAAGTAAAAGTGCAGGTATTACACCTCCTGCAATTGCATGGGAAGGTGTCTCGGATGGAACGATCCCTTCGGAATACTGAAAGTGGAGGGGAGGGAAAGATGCGTTTGGTAGTGGCATCACGCTGGATGTGGCGGAAATGGCGGAGGATGATCCTTTCGATGTGGAGGCTGGTGGAGTGGAAAGTGAGGACAAGGGGAATCCTGTCACAGTTCTGGGAGGGAGGGAAAGGGGTGAAGGCAGAGATGCGGGAAATGGGCCGGACACGGTTGAGGGCCACAGTGGTGGAGTGGGGGGGGGGGGATCCTTGGTTGAGGAAAAAGGAAGACATATCAGAAGCGCTGTCATAGAAGATTGCATCATCAAAGCAGATGTGCCAGAGACAGAGAAACTGGGAGAATGGAATGGAGTCCTTACAGGAGGCAAGGTGTGAAGAAGTGTAGTCAAGGTAGCCATGGGAGTCAGTGGGCTTATAATGAAGACAGCCTCGCCACAGAGATGGAGACAGAGAAGTCGAGGAAGGGAAGGGAAGTGTCAGAAATAGATCATGTAAAGGTGAGAGATGGGTGGAAATTGGAAGCAAAGTTGATAAAGTTTTCCAGCTCGGGACGGAAGCAGGAAACGGCACCGATACAGTCATCAATGTACCAGCAAAAGAGTCGGGGGAGGGGCATGAGAAAGACTGGAACAAGGAATGTTCGACATATCCCACAAAAAGACAGGCACAATTAGGACCCATGCGGGTACCCACAGTAACACCTTTTATTTGAAGGAATGATCAATGGGAATTGTGTCAGACACCATCTTGGTAAAGGGGTTTGCACACACACATCTAATGAGCGTCGGCAGCATACAGAGTAGGCAGATTATGAAATCAATATGTGTGCAACACTGTTTTGATGTGAGCACTGCCATTTTCAAACTTCACAGTCCAGCTAATGCCCTGCTGTAACCTCGCACAGTGACAAAATGTTAAATGGAAAGAAGGACCCCCACCACATTATATAAAGGAACCATGAGCTGCTTACAGGTTAGTTGTTGGATTATTTCTTTTTGGAACTTTTCTATACTTGGCTAAAGTTTGAATAGTCCAGAGGGAGTGATCAGGCTGGTGCTGAAATATTTTTCTGTTCATTTAAAAGTTTGAAGCAAGTTTGCTTCCACATGTGGGTAGCCTGGAAAGACCTTCCTCTTGGAACAAAGCATGACTGGGTGAATGAAAAGAGGTCTCACAAAGCAGGAAAAGCTGCTAGAAGAGGAAGGAGGATGAGGGGAAGAAGGGGTCTCAGCAGGAGACTATATTAGCCAGAGTCCTTAGGCAACAATTCTCTTTCTCCAACATTAGCAAGTACCAGCGGTTGAGGCATTTTTACTTCGCAAAAGAGATCATGACTGAAATCTGCCAATTGCTACAGCCACAGCTGCAACCTCAAAGCAGAACAAGGACGGTATTGCCTGTGCCTGTCAAAGAGACGGTAGCTTTTAACTTTAACGCCTCTGGCTCCTTCTAGGCTATTGCTGGAGATCTCAGCAACATCTTGCAGTTTGCAGGACACTGCTGCATAAGGGAGGTCACTGAGGCTCTCTATACATGGAGACACAGTTCAATCTTATTCCCTCTTGCCAGAGACAAACAGGCACAATGAGCCAAAGGATTTGCACAGATTGGAGCCTTCCCCATGGTACAGGGTGCCATTAATTGCATGCACATTACCTTGCCTGTCCCTCCTGTAGCCTAGCCTCTAAGGCATGAGTACTTTCAGTCTCAGCTGGTGACTACGAGTATAAGCTCAAATGACATTGTCGCTTCATCTTCACTGTCTTCTTCCTCTTTCTCCTCTACGTTCTTGGAATTCTAAAATGACAAAGGGTCAGTGGTTGGATTGTCGTGAGTAAGAAGTGCGTGTTTACACCATCTGTAGCTTGTGAGTCAGATGAGATTGTGAGATGAGGGAGAAGTGGGAAGAGTGAAGGAGAAGTAGGTATGCTGATATCGGCGATTGTTTAAGCCCTGCCAATGGCCGCAGTCTTAGTGTTGTTCGTGATGCCCAAATATGCAGGCAGACTTGTCCTCCTCCAGTTCTTCCCTGCTGCCTCCACCTTATCCACCACCTTATCCTGCAAGAAAGAGGGAACTGTGTCACTGAGATGTGGCCATTATGGATGAATAACTGTTAGTGTGTGCAGGCTGTGTTTTATGGGTGCAAGGCTTGCAACAGTGTTACGTGTGTGAATTGAAGGATTGAGTACTGATTGATAGAGATTGTTCATAGGTGGAGGATGATGGTGTAGAGAATTGAGCAGTGACTGAGACTAGCTGTGTACTTGAAAATGAACTCACTCACTTTGACAACTCATGTCCGGTTGTTAACTTCTTGCTGCACTGTATCCATGTTCTTAAAGCAACACTCCTGGCATTGACCACTGCCTCTAATTCTTCGCACTGTTTCCTGAGCATGTGTCTGGAGGGCCTCCTGCGGATACATGACATCTCTCCTTCATTCCACCTCTTGCACCAAGATCTCCAGTGAATTGTGTGAAAAGCTTGGTGCACGCTCTCTCACATGTTCAGCCATTCCTGAAAATATCACAGCCCAGATTCACTTTTGAAAAAAAATCTCACCACTTCTTGGAGCCACAATGCACCTCCCATGTAAGAGGTGCAGGCTGCCTTTAAGTAGCACTAGGGTCTCACGATATTGGGCTCCTTGCTGATGTATGCAGCCAATGAACAGAGCAAGTAGTGCTGGCTGCAGGCAGCAATCATTTAAAACAGCAGACAACATAATGCTGCTGCCTGCAACACAATGAACACATGCAAGTTAATCACGTACTGGGATCCTGATACCCGTTTTCAGGAATTAGCCAATTTAGCCCCCACTGTGTTTATTGAACTTTGAGACTACAAATGTATGAATCTTTGATTTGAAACTCAAGTCACCAAAACAAAAGGGAGAATGTACTAAGAGCCATTCTTATCTAGTAACATTCTGGTTTTGATGCTATTACAGCTCTTACTTGCATAACTGTCAGTTTGCAGCTTGCTTACTTGGGCTGGAGTGTTTTAAAGGCTGTATTTCCTAACTTGTCGTAAATCATCCCCATAGCTGGCTCTAAATAGTGGTGGAGAACTGCAATCCATTCAAAGGGTCTGGTTCAAAAATTGTATCTTTAACAATCATTTGAGTAGCCTTCAATGCCAGTCCCCAAAGTTACTTTTTGCCAAATCAACAAACTATCCTTAGAAATTCCGGATGTACAGTTCAATCTTCAGTTTTTTGCTACTTTAAAAGTAAAATTGACAATCTACTATGTTTACTCCAACTTGAAGAAAGTACTTTTTGCCCCACACTCTATAATTAGAAATACGTTTGAGTTCCGGTTTTCCCCTTTTTTAATTACTTTATTAACTCATCCATAAATGCTGTTTGCACTGTGGTGATTTAATTGCAAGTCTTGATTGGTAGTTAACATAAAGGCACAAATAAGGCAAGAAAACAGGAGCATTTGGTCTTAAAATAGGTGCATGTCTTCTTAACGCCCATTCTTATCCAATTCATGCCTGGTTGCTGTCTTGTATTTCCCAAATTGAGAAGATTTCATTTTGTTTGGACAAAAATTACCAAGATGACTTATCTTGATGATTTCACACTGGTCATAACAAAACATTTGTCATGTCCCACACTGCCTCACCCTCTGAATTGCAAAAGAGACCTTAAAAATAGACAAAAGAGGGTAGAATGCCAGTTTTACTGACAGCACAGTATGTCATAGAGTCATATATGGCACAGAACTAGGCCATTCGACCGATCGAGTCCATGCAGCTTTTCACAGAGCTATGCAGTCAGTCCCACTCTCTGGCTCGATCCCCGTAGCCCGGCAAGTCTACTTTTCCCATGTGTTAATTACCTCCCTGAACTTCCTCTTTAAGTCATTGATCGTCTCCGCTTCCACCCCCTTGTGGGCAGCAGGTTCCAGGTCATTACCCCCCACTGCATAAAAAAGTGCTTCCTCATATTCCCCCTGCATCTTTTGCCTCAAACTTTCAATCTGTGTCTTCTTTACATACTCTACCTGATTCAATATCACATTAGATAGTACAGTTACTACTCCAAGTCATAATGAGCTCATGTTGCACATTCAGTAACATAAGATTTAAAATTTATGTCTGCATTTCTAATGGATCTACTGATGATCTGAATTTAATAGAGAATTAATCCTTGTATCAAAGCTTGGTGCCTTTAAGATAGTAGCAACTGTTTAAAACATGAAAAAAAGATTTTAAAAATTGTCAGAAACTCAACAAGAGAATCAGAAGTGCCCCCACCATTGTTAATGCTCAGGCTTGATAATGTTGGGGCACAATTGCAAGTTGCTGCTGATATATCAACCATTGTGTCAAAATGAGAAATTCCAGTCTTGGGTTATGAAGGGAATGTCTGAGGTGAGGAGGCAGTCAGATTTGAAATGAAGGTAATCCCACCATTGTAGGGAGAGAAATTAGAGGTGGGTTTGGAAGCCTCGCAGTAAGTGAGGCAATACAAAAAGTGCTATCCCATTTGAAGATTCTAAGACTGAAACAAGAAGCTGTTCAAAATTCACAGGATCACGAGATATGATGTAGGTTAACAGCCCATCTAGCTCTTCCAGCCAGTATAATTATACACTGCCCCCATCACAGCATTCAGCTATATTTGTTAAATGTTTTCCGGACTTTTGACTCCACTACTCTTTGAACACTCTTTGAATGGATTAGAACTCCCTGACATCAGTAGTGAATTTTCCTTTTGCGAGTTTAATCCTAAACTAGTTTCATAGTTTAACTTGAAGCAGTGTTGCAGATGTAATTTTTCCATATCCTTTAGTCTTATATACTGCTACAGGGTCCTTTCTTAATTGCCTCCTTTCATGTCTGAAAAGCCCCAAGTTTCTGCAGTCATTCCTCATAACTGAAGTCCTCTGATATAAAGGATCAGCCTCATAGCTCTTCTCAAATTCCAGAGGCGTGGAGTTTTGCACAATCAGCATAAAACTTTCTGGGAATTGGAGCTGCCAAACTAGCATGAACTGGGAACATTCTGCTTAATTCAACCCTGATTGGCATTGATTGGAATGCCAGAATCAGTGAGACCACCAGAATGGTTGGTCCAATACTCTTAGGTTTGAGTTAAGTACAATATTATACCAGCAGAAAATGTATTGTATCTTTGCTATAGTTGAGACTGTGGCTGATGTGGGAGTTGACAATATGCACAGATGTGAAAGATGTTTCAATTTCCACTGCTATCAGTCACAAATTTCAGTTCAAAAAATTAAATTTTGGAAAGGCTGCCTTGAGAAATCATCATTTCAGGGGATTAATTAAATAGACTTTCTTGTTGAGATTAGAGCCACACTGACATAGAAAAGAATACGTTAGAAATGTGATTAAAATAAAAGATTAAATATTTTAGCAATGATCATTGTAAATTTGCATTTTATTCTTTGATAACAATCATATTTGATTGTAATAGCTGTACATGGGGCCAGATTTTCTCAAATGGTGTGGAATGGTGAATTTCATTACACTCACAGATAAATGTTACAGAAGCGGTATCAAGTTAATTTTAAAGGTAATAGATGATGGAAAAAGGGCAGAGACGGTTAGCAGAAATAACTGCCGCAAAGGAGAAAAGGAAAAATTTGCACAATCATCTAGATGGCGCTGCAACATTAGGATTTAAAGAACATGCAGGGACGAAATGATCTTATTGAAGCTCTGTTTCGGAATATTGTGGTGGAATGTGCTTGCGCTGAAATGGGATGTGGGTGGGATGGGGTTGGCGTGGGAGGTGGTATTACGTGCATTCTCCTGCGAACTTGTTTCATGACGTCACTTGTAAGATCAGGAAGCAGGCTGCTCCTGCCCTGTTGGAGCTGAATTTTATGGATCCGGTGGGTAGCCTGACGCTGGGCCTGAAAGGCGAGGGGAACCCCCCTTTGGGGGCAGTTCTATTTAATGGCGTTTAGGCGATTAACTGCCCCGCTCCGTGGTCCCTGGCCCTTTCAGGAGTGGGATCCTGCCTTCCAGAGTTACCAGCCAATTAGAGGGCCAGTAGCTCAGTAGTATCAGCAGCGTCACCAGGAGTGGTGGCCACTGCCGGTACTACAAGAGGCCTGGGACCAGGGCCAACGCTGAAGCCCCAGACCCCAGATATGTGTGATTGGGTTGCCAGGGCCAGTTCTGCAAGCTGCACTGAGGGGTGGGGCAGGGCTCGAGGGTGGTCATTGAGGGCAGGGACTAGTTTTCGCAGAGGGGTGGGCTTTGCCGATCGGCCCTCCGTCAGCCACAGATCGCCCACAGAGGAGAACATACCCCCACACCCCTCCACTACCCCCACCCCCCCCCCCACCCCAGGCTGCTGCGTGACCTCCCCACGTGGCGGTGGCAAGAAAAGACCCTTAAGTGGCTATTAATTGGCCACTTAAGGGCCTCAATTGGCCTCTGGGCAGGAAGGCTGCCTTCAACCTTTCCCGCCCCCAACAAAATTGCAATGTGATGGGAAGGTAACGGACACGCCATCCATCGCCTTCTGTTGCTATTTTATGGGCTCCGCTGCCTCCCAGCACATCTCCCGGGGCCCATAGAATTCTGGCCTTGGTCAGTAACTGCTACATGAATACAATCGTACAATGGTTACAGCACAGAAGGAGGCCATTTAGCCTGTCATGTCTGTGTCTGTGCAAGAGCAACTCACCTAGTCTAACTCCCCCACCTTTACTCCGTAATCCCGCAAATGTTTTGCCTTAAGTTAATTATCCAATTCTCCTTTTAATGCCTCGATTGAATCTGCCTCCACCACACTCTCAGGCAGTGCATTCCAGATCCTAACCACTCACTAGGGCACCATTGCTTCTTTTGCCAATCACCTTAAATTGATGCCCTCTGGTTCTGGATCCTTCTGGCAATGGGAACAGTTTCTCTCCATCTATTCTGTCCAGACCCCTCATGATTTTCAACACCTCTATTAAATCTCCTCTTCATCTTCTCTTCTCCAAGGAGGACAACCCGAGCTTCTCCAACCTATCCATATAACTGAACTTCCTCATCCCTGGAACCATTCTCATGAAGCCTTTATCACCCTCGATAATGCCCTCCTTCCTTAGGCAGAACCAGAACTGGACACAATACTCCAGTTGAGGCCGGACTAGTGCTTCATAGAAATTACAGAAATGTTTTAAATGCATGATGCATTAAGTGGCTGTTGATACATTTTTGCATTATAAGGAGGCAAAGTGAATTCTTGCAGCTCTAAATCAAGCACAATGAGTGGTGTTACATTCTGTGTCAGACAGCCGGAACCAGCTGAACACGTGCATACATGGGAAGACTAGACTCGCCCCTTCCTGTCTCCTTTAGGAGTTCCTGGCCACCACTTGAATATTAGTATGGATTTGAAAGTTGGGAGTCTTCCGGAGATATTTAATAATATGATGAGAGGCAAACAATAGCATTCTGGAGGAGGATCCTATCTTGATGAGTGAGAAAGGATAAATTTGTTTGGAATGTAATGGAAAGCATGTCAATGAATCTTCTGCCTTGTCAATGGGGTTGGGGGGGGTGGAGAGTAACGCGAGATTGAGCATGGTTATTAAAAAAACTAGATAGTTCATGGATAATCTGAGGACAATTCTTCATACTGTAGAGCATTTGTGGAGTGAGGAAACTTCAACTCTTATCATTTTGCTGAATGCTAACAAAACTTTTAACAGAATGGAATAAAGGTACATATTTAATCCATTTGGTGAAACAGTTCACAAGATAGAAACTAATTAAATCTGTTGTTCTCTCCAATGGCATCTGTCTTAATGGATCACTTACTATCAGTCCCATTCTTTTTGGTCAGAGGATGAGACCAGGGTGATTGTTATTTACATTCCTTTTTGGCTCTTGACCAGAGAATATTTAGGTCAAGCAATCTAGAATCCTGACTAATCAAAGACGAGCAATATATTGAGTGTGTCTGTGTGAAGATGGTGCTTTATACGATGGTGGAAGACCCTTACACAGAAGAAAGGTTATACTTTTGGCTGTTCAAATAATTTCTACTGATAGTTTGTTACAAATCAGACACACCTAGTATAAAATTCTCATCACGTAAATGGGAAATCTGCACCATTCTTGGATCTTCATTTTTATTGAGACTGATTAACGTACTCAGGTTTAATTCTAAGCTTTTTGTAAAGAAAATAAACCCAAATCTAGAATTGTAAGGGTTAAAATTCAACTTCAGCATGGGCACAGACAGGTGGTAGTGGATCAGCCGCTTGCTGGACACCTGCTCGATTTTCCATTTCTTCAATTTCATTGAAAAGTAAAATTGGGAAAAGTGTATAATAAACAGCCCATTGGATACCACCAGTTTTCCACTCCACTCCAATATCTGGTAACTTGTTACAGTACAGTTTACAACTCCTTCTCATCATGCCCATCAATGCAACATATGATGAAAGCAGAGTACCACATTATTGGTAGAATAATGAAGAATCATAGAATCTTGCAGTACAGAGGAGGCCATTTGGCCCATCATTCCTGTGCTGGCTGTTTGAAAGAGCTATCCAATTAGTCCTTGCTCTTTCCCCATAGGCCTGCAATTTTCTCCCCTTTACGTATTTCTTCAAATTCCTAATTTAGCTAATGTTAGAAGGTTTTATAAGATTATAAGGAGATGTATAACAGTTCTCATTTTCCATCATAAATAAGGAAAACAAACTTGTTATCTATAATTTCAATTTAACATTATATAAAGGAGCAGCACAAAAATTCACTTGCTGTTAAGCAGTACTTATTATGATCAGGGCTGTTCTTAACCTGCTGATACTTTGGTTTAATTCGTTTTTGGGTTACGGGTGTCACGAGCAAATCCGGTATTTATTGCATTTTAGAAGGTGGTGGTGAGGTGCCTTCTTGAACCGCCGCAGTCCATGTGCTGAAGGTCCTCCCACAGTGCTGTTAGGTAGGGAGTTCCAGGATTTTAACACAGTGACAACGAAAGAATGGAATATGCCCAGGTCAGGATGGTGTGTGACTTGCAGGGGATCTTGGAGATGGTGGTGTTCCCAAGCGCCTGCTGCCTTTGTCCTTCTAGGTAGAAGAAATTGCAAATTTGGGAAGTGCTATCGAAAAAGCCTTGGCAAGTTACTGCAGTCTATGCTGTAGATAGTGCCATTACAGTCATGTGCACCAGTAGTGGAGGGAATGGATATTTCAGCTGGTGATTAGGTTGCCAGCAATACTGAATCCACAGGTATGAATTGAATTTGCCTTGAATTTGTGGTAGTGTTCCAAACTTTAACAGAAACCAGTCTCTGTGTTGTAATAGAGATCCTCTGCCTGCCATATTGTATTCAGAATGCCATAATCGTGAGGTGATATACATGAATTAGGAGAATTTTTTTTGTCCCTTCATATTAAACTGAGAACTGATGTAATGTTACCATCAGGTGGGGACATTGGGTAGATCTCAGTGGAGGCAACACACTCAAGAGTAGTCTTTCTTCAGCAACTCATTGCTTGAAATTTTTATCAAGCCAGATTTTGCTGTAGATATACCAGTGAGGCTCTCAGCGCTCACCATTATTAAAGAGTAAATCGGACAGCAACTTTCAGCGACTACACATGAACAGGTAAATGTCGAAACCAGGAAGTTGCTGTCCGAGTTGCCTTGCTCCTACAGAAGCTACACAATAACAGTATCTGACCAAGAGGCTCGCTATTTAAAACATTGAATGGTGTGAAGTTATGATATTTACCTCATTGATACAGACTAAACTCACAAGAAAAAGTTAAGGCTTGTCTGTTCCAGTGTAAGTGAATTTTTAATAGTCTTAATTGCTGCCAATATCTCTCTGGCACTGAAAATTCACTTTTACAAGTGTGGAGTCTCATTCTTTCAGATTTTAATAACTGATGGAAATTATAAAAAAGATTCAAAAGTAATTTTTTTTACCTTTTCTCTGTCTGTTTTATTTCTCTCTCTCTCAATCCTATCTTGCTTTCACTCTTTTTATTTTACTTTCTGTACCTGACTTGTCATTGAATTAATTATTCTTATTGAAACTTTCAGGTACAGACGCTCCATTACCAATTTTTCAACATGATTGGTTAAGGAGCTGCATAGTTATTTGTCCTGTTCACACAGATCCCAGATCTTTTGTAGAAGGTGCTGTGACAAAATGGCTCTCTATTTTCTGCAAGTTCCAATGCAAAATCTCATAGAAAATCTGTGCAAGCATAATGAATGGCAGGCACTGTTTGTTTGCTGCTGAGAGAAAAATCTAACCCAACATCTTAGTTCTGTGGATATTGGGCGGACCACTTGGTACAAAGAAGTATGTATCTGCTCTCTACTGTACCCCAACAATGAAGGTGTTTCAGCAGGTTGTTGTAAGATTAAAGAAGGAGCAGGCCAGGTAAATGCAAAATAAATGATTATAATAATGAGATTGCCACAAAGCAGTTGGTAGGCACAGAAAAACAAAATATTAAACATTACTTAGTATTATTTCAAGATAAAACATGTTGTTTAATACATGAAGAAGGTTCTCCCATTAATGTTGTGCCTTATTGACCTATAGTTTACTGACATAATAATGGTGAAGCAAATAGTGATCACTGTTATTTCTGCACAAATGCTACAGCAAATTCAGAGGTGGGGTAGTTGCACGATTAAATGCAGAAATCCAAAAGTTGCCATCCAATGTTAGCGTCATGAAAGCAGCATCTTGCTGTCTGGCTCACCAGTTGAATGCATTAAGCAGTGTGATGTTGCTATACTTGCACTATGTATATGATGGAACGTTAGAGCCTGTTTTGGAGTCATTTAGTTACTGCACATATATAATAAAGTCTGGATTAACTGTCAGAGATTCTTGTAATGATGGGATAATTATTAATAACTGCTAATGAACCTCTCCAGCACAAAAAAATAAATATTATATGTGTGGAGTCTCATTCATTCAGGTTTTTTTAAATTCATGGGATGTGAGTATTGCTGGCAAGGCCAGCATTTTTAGTCCATCCCTAATTGCCCTTAAGAAGGTGGTGGTGAGCTGCCTTCTTTACCCGCTGCAGTCCATATGAGGTAGGTACGCCAACAGTGCTGTTAGGAAGGGAGTTCCAGGTTTTTGACCCAGCGACAGTGAAGGAACAGCGATATAGTTCCAAGTCAGGATGGTGTGTGACTTGGAGGGGAACTTGCAGGTGGTGGTGTTCCCATGCATCTGCTGCCCTTGTCCTTCTAGGTGTTAGAGGTTGCGGATTTGGAAGGTGCTGTCGAAGGAGCCTTGGTGAGTTGCTGCAGTGCATCTTGTATATGGTACACTCTGCTGCCACTGTGCATCGACGGTGGAAGGTGTGAATGTCGAAGATGGTGGATTTTGCGCCGATTTGGGCTGCTTTGACCTGGATGGTGCCGAGCTTCTTGAGTGTTGCTAGAATTGCACTCAACCAGGCTCCTGACTTGTGCCTTGTAGATTGTGGACAGGCTTTGGGGAGGCAGGAGTTGAGTTACTCACCGCAGAATCCCCAGCCTTTGACCTGCTCTTGTAGCTACAATATTTATATGGCTGGTCCAGTTCAGTTTCTGGTCAATGGTAGCCCCCAGGATTTTGATGGTGGGGCATTCAGCAATGGTAATGCCATTGAATGTCAAGGGGAGATGGTTAGGTTCTCTCTTGTTGGAGAAGGTCATTGTCTGGCACTTGTGTGGCATGAATGTTACTTGCCACTTATCAGTCTAAGCTTGAATGTTGCCCAGGTCTTGCTGCATGTGGTCACAGACTGCTTCAGTATCTGAGGAGTTGCGAATTGTTCTGAACATTGTGCAATCATCAGCGAACACTCCAATTCTGACATTATGATGGAGATAGGGTCATTGATGAAGCAACTGAAGATGATTGGGCCTAGGACATTACCCTGAGGAATTCCTGCAGTGATGTCCTGGGGTTGAGATATTTGGCCTTCAACAACCACAACCATCTTCCTCTGTACTAGGTATCACTCCAACCACTGAAATGTTTTCCCCCTGATTCCCATTGACTTCAATTTTGCTAGGTCTCCTTGATGCAACACTTGGTCGAATACTGTCTTGATGTCAAGAAAAGTGACTTTCATCTCACCTCTTGAATTTAGCTCTTTCGTCCATGCTTGCCCCAAGGCTATAATGAGGTCGGGAGCGGAATGGCCCTGGTGGAACTGCTGTTGGATATTTAAAAAGTGTGAAATTAAAAACAAATCATTTCCTTTCTGCTTTGTTCCTGTCTTAATCCAGTCTTTCTTTCCCTTTCTTTATTTCTCTTTCTGTACCTGACTTGACATTGTATTCGCCCACTCTAATTTACACTTGCTTCTCAGTCCTTGCACTGTTAATTTCACAATCCTTCAATTTGATTGGTTAAGGAGATACACAGTTGCTTGTCCTGTTCACACAAATCCCAGATGCCCGGTTTCCCTCACTGCGACGTTTTCACTTTGCGTTTTCATTCAGTTCACTCCTACAGCAAATTATAGTTCATTATGTTTCTCAGAAACATCTCAAGCATTTCACACACAATAAATAACTTTGAAATGCAGTAACTGTCACTTTTTAGGTCAGTACAGTAGTCATTTTATCCCCATCAAAATCCCACAAATGTCCAGATAATCTCTTTGTTGAGGCACATATCAATCGATGGAAATGAAAATCGGGAAAGATGTATAATGGGAGGCTGAATTGATATATCAGCCATGGTCAAAATTACCCTCTCTGCTACTATGAAAGAAATTAATCAGAAGTGTGTTGTTATTAATGATTGTGGATCAAATTCGGTGTAAAGTTGATGTTTCCTATGCACATTAACCTGAACAAGGTAACTTTTATCTTATTGAGGGAACAGCCGTTATAATAATGTTCTGGTGTTATGTATAATTGTCACTTCAAAATGCTGAGCAACGCGTTTCAGAGCATCTCTGCATGTTCTGTAAGGGAACAATTTAATGGAGAAAGGGAAGCATATTGTGTTTTTGATGAGTTATGAATTAGGAAAGCAGTAAGAAATCTGCAGCTCAAAATCCCATGCATTTTAAATGTATTGCAGTGAAACAGAAAAGAGCGAGGATTGTAAGTTTATCAGGGAAAGCAAGATAGTGGCAAGTTATGACAGAAAGGGAGTATGATGGTCCTGGTGAGGACTGTGCAGTTGCAGATACCTCCCGAAATTCCATCACTGCACTTTCTTTTCTCAGATGGACAGAAGATCTTAGGTCTGAAGGTCCTGCATAAACATTCAAGATAATCTTTAGCCTGTAAAAATTCATCAGGCATTCTCTGTTGCTTTAAAATGCAGTGGCGACAGGCATCAACTCATCACATGATCAATCATAGCTGTCACCAGCTCACAGTTATGATGCACAGTACTCCCTGTCTCCTAACTAATGTCTCCATGTGTTTTTGCTGTTATTTCCTAAAAGTGAATTACAACCACTTCTTAGACAGCAGAACTGTTACATGTTTCCTACAGCGCAGCAACTGCTGACAACACAATGTAAATCTTACTTCATTAATCTGTAGTTCAATTAACCAATCTATAAAATATTCCAACAAATACAGAGCTGTTTAGCATTTCCTAGAATATCCCACTAATTAAAGCAGCCTTTACACTGGGCTGCAAAACATGACACCTGTACTCCTTCAGTGATCTCCTCTAGCAGTATGGTTCTACTCACATGCTACACTCCTCCACCATTGGCATACTTCCCATCCCTCACTTTCTCTGCTTCATCATGAGTGACCATTTCAGCCACTGTGCCTTGTCCCCCGGCATTCATTTACTCAGTACTTCCAACTTCTCACTTCCCTCACTGCATCCAAAAACCTCCTAAACACTATTGTCTTCGATTAGCTTTATCACCATATCCATTCTTCCCTATCCTTTCTCCATCCTGCTCAGCATTGACTCATTGTTCCCTGTAAAGTGCTCAGAAACATGAGGAGCAGTGCAGGAATGTTTGCTTTTGTCATTTTTGTGCAACCCATTCAATCTCGGGGGTGGGTGGGGGGGGGGTGAAATTCAACTGGGTTGAAGACGAACTGCATTCGCAACTCATTATATGCCTTGTCTGATATTCAGTGCCATTGACTTCGGTGGAACTGAATATTGGACTTTTCTTGTGCAATGGCAAGATTACAGTTTCCAAAAGCAGGCCAAGTGCCGAATGAACCAAAACTTATGCTTGTTTTTGACATCTGACAGAAATTGGAAGACAGAATTTCATCTGCCAAATGTATTAACATTTCAAATACCCAGTTACATTTTTGAGGTTTCTGCTCCAGATATTTTCAGCTTCTCAGGCCATTCCTGCACTTGGCCATCACTCTCTGTACACTTCATGAATACTTCATTGGCTGTAAAGCACTTTGGGGTATCCTGAGGTTATGAAAAGCATTATATTAATGCAAGTCTTCCTTCCTTCCTTTCTTCCTTTCTTTCTTTCTTTCTTTCTTTCTTTCTTTCTTTCTTTCTTTCTTTCTTTCTTTCTTTCATAAAGATAACATCAACATTGATAGGTGAGCTTTTATTAGCTCTGACTTCGATATTGGCAAACACTAAAACCTAATTGTGAGCAAATGACCTGGTTTCCCAGGCAGACTGACTGGGAGAAGGGACAGCACATGCATGAGCTTTCTGTAAATATGAGTCAGTAACCATATTGCAATTAAACAAATATCACTTTCAGAAACAAAACACAAGAACAAGTATAATGCATCAGATAACATGCAGCAAAAAAGGCAATATAAATTGAATATTGTTACATGAGGTTTTACAGTTTTGCCATCTGTTTAGTCAGACTGAACATTCACTTACCCTTTAGACAGCTTTTAAATTAACTCCAGAACACTGAGAATAGCTACTAATCATGATGTGATAACTCACGTATGTGTATTGTCGATTTATCTTCTCACTGGTGTGAATTATCACCTTACTGGACATTGAAAATCTCATTCCCTCCCATTGAATAAAGGCTTAATCATCTTGAACTGGCTAATCGCAGAGAATTCCCAGTCTAGGGGTTTTGTGAATAATTATGACAATACCGTGGATCTCTCCATCTGGCTCATAAAAATGTATTTCGATCATGGCAGATACATTTTTCAAAGTGAAATGTGGATTTTGTCAAAGCTTAAGTGAAAAAGAGGGATAAAAAAATCAAGTATAACCAGGCCAAAAAAATTTCTTTGAGTGAGTTCCAAGTCTTTTGGCCTCGTTCTGAACAGTTTGATGGCACTGACAAAAAAAACATGAATAATGACTTTTAATTTGCACCAAATAAAGAAAACATCTGTTAGATAGACGTTGTAGCAGCAGGAAGGTGATGTCACTGAACCACTGCAAATCGCACCCAAAGTTCTGCCATGTAATGATGTCATTGGTTGGCAAACAGTGATGTCACTGACTCATATCAAAAGCAGTGCAAGCGGGAGTGCAGATAGCAGATGAAGTGTGATGTCACTGATCCATAGGGATGCTCGAGTATCATATTCTGATGCATAACAGGAAAT
Source organism: Heterodontus francisci (assembly GCF_036365525.1). Lineage (NCBI taxonomy): Eukaryota > Metazoa > Chordata > Chondrichthyes > Heterodontiformes > Heterodontidae > Heterodontus > Heterodontus francisci. The sequence continues at coordinate 57,375,707 of NC_090396.1, read as the reverse complement.
TGATTGATAAGCCATTTAATCCAAACACAAGAACTTAGTGCCAACAAGAGGTATGGTCCTTGCAGTAATTGGCATTCATTTATATATAAGTTTTCAGCTAGCTGCAGGAAGGAGAAGTTGGATTAAGTCTGTCCTGGCCCATCTCAACTTCAAATAACCTGATTAGAAAGCTCAAACAATTAATAGCAATGCCTGAGGGTGGAGAGCCCACATTATACTACCCAGAAATCTGTGGGGGATGATTTCCTCCGGTTATTATGAGTCTGGGCATTAGAATCAAATGCTGACAGATCTGCTCTGGTGAATAAAACGATGAATATAACTGAGAAAACATGCCTATGATTTATTGTAAATACCAAGAAGAGGCAATCTAATCTCATTTGTTTATGATATTGATGTGCATAACAACTAAATGGGATCAGTCGCACTGATACTACTGATCACAATAATATGTACAGACAAAATGTGTGGGTGTTATATATCTGTTTGTATGTCTGAATGGGAAGGTGTACACTTTCATATTTATGAATGTGCATATGTGTGCATATACATGTGTGTAAATGTATGGATATGCATATGTGTATGCATCTGCATGCATATGTGCATTTCATAGCATTGAACACAGGGAGTTGGGAACAAGTGTGTTCGTCAGGTGAAGTGAGGTGAGAGGGCAGGGGCTAACTGGACCAGGGCAGGAAAATGAAATTCAGTACTCCATTTTAAAGTCATACATTCTGTCCTTATTGTTATGTAATACTTTGAATGTATATTATTATTTATAGTTATATCGCAAACCCGATGGATCTTTAGGAAGAAAAGAAGCTTGTTGAAGTATCGGAGTTTCTCTGCCATCGGCTGGAGAAGCTGATGGATGCAAAACTGAGGTGCTAGTGCACCATTACGAGTGGAACAGTATAATTACAGCATAACAAGTTTACAACAACAAGAATAACTGGCATAAAATTATTGCACTTGACATAGAAAAATGTCCCAATGCATGTCACAGAAATATAATCAAAAAACAAGCAGTTTCCATTATAAATCTGGACACAGGAATTTATAGTACAAAAACTGGCAGGAAATGTTTATCTATTTATGTGTGTGTACCTGTGCAGGTACGTGAATGTCTGTGTATATGTTTATGTGTGTGGGTATATCTATTTGTGTGCATGCAGAGGGAGATGTGATTTAAGAGAAAAAGTAACAATGCAGACCATCAAAAACAATCTCTGTCCCATAATTGATTTGGGTGAGTAGGTGCCTTAAGCTTCTCAATATTTAACTATCGAAAACATCGGTAGTAACTCAACTGATAATACTTTAGATGAAACAATTGACCTACTGTCTAGAAATTTACTTGGAGAACCCAGACAAGTTTTGTCCCGTTTCCCTGTCTGCTAACAAATTCCCTCTTCCATATATGGGCAAATCAAACTCTTCTTCTCCAAAGCAACCAGGTAAAACTGTCAACAAGCAGGGTAATCATACACACTTAGCTGAAGGCAGAGCAAAGTGACCTGCTTCCAGTTCTCAACGTCACTCTGTGCCATGCTTCTAGTAGATTTGCCATTGAGTCATGCAAGGAGATATTATGACAGGTGACTGACAGCTTGATAAAAGAGTTTGGTTTCTGGAGAAACTTAAAGGAGGAGAGAGATGGAAGGGTTCAGGGAGGACTTCCAGCGCTTAGAGCCAAGGTGGCTGAAGGCACGGCCACCAGTGGAGAACAATTAAAAGTGAAGGCCAGAATTGAAAGACAGCAAATATTATGGAGGATTGTAAAGCTGGGTGAGGTTACAGAGATTGAGTCATTCATACTTTCCCATGTTATCCCAATCAGGACTATGGCTTTTTGAATAAGGACTTGCAGATACACTATCAAACCCACACACTCTCATTCTAAGACACAGTGCTGGTACATTACAGCAACTTGCATTTGTGTTGAACCTTTAATGTGAAAAACATCCTAAAGTCTTATTTAAAATCTATTCCATTTGAGTTTCAGTGGATGTCCTTGAAACTGACAAGTATAATATTTAGTAATATAGGGAAAGAACGGTACTGGGAAATTTGATGACAGAATGGTGGTCAAATAAATATGTTTTCAGAGATTTTTATAGGTGAGGAGGTTGATGCTAAAGTGGAAGGATGAAAGGAGAGTTGGAGAGCTGAAGCCTCTGCCATTGATGGTGGAATGGCAAGAAGAAGAATGCACACAAGGTCAGAGGACCAAGGGGCATGGGATGAAAAATAAGAGAATGGAGAATGTTGCAGAATTAAGGTAGGATAAGGCCATGAGATGATTTAAAGATACGGACAAGCATTTTGAATTTGATGTGTTGGGGGATCAGATGTCAATGGAAGTCAACAAGTAACAGTGGCATGTGCCTCTAGAATAACAGGCTGGGGCTTCACTTGATATTACTTTAGCTGCTTGGTATTTTTTTCCTCTCTACACTCACAGTCACACTATAAATAGCTCTGGATTTTGATCAATATTTCATTCTGATCTTACTTCTTTGAAATATCATTGCTGTTATGTGTTTTCCATCAGTCCTTTTGAAAATCCATACTGTGTTGAGTTTGCATAACTGTTCTTGAAGCTGACAAGTGCAATGTTTAATAACATGATGACCAGTTTCTATCCTGAATGCACTCTTTCCAATTGTTATATCAGTCAAAGATTTGCTAATTATTCCAGGAGTTCATTCTTGCAGCATAAGTCTCTGTTATGACAATAAACACATTTTGAAAACCTGAGAATTCATTAACAAAAGAGGATTTCCTCACACTGAGTCTCTATATGACTCAGTACAGAAAACAGCCATGCTTAACCACTATGCATGCACAGCATCCAGTCAAACAAAAGAAAGAAAGAAAGACTCGCATTTACATAGCATTTTCGTGACCACGGGACATCTCAAAGCACTTTACAACCAATGAAATACTTTGAAGTGTGGTTACTGTTGTAATGTTGGGTACAAGGCAACCAATTTGCACACAGCAAACCCCGACAAACAGCAGTGTGATAATGACCAGATAATCTGTTTTTGTGATGTTGATTGCAGGTTAAATATTGACTAGGACACTGGGGAATACTCCCCTCCTTTTTTTTTATTTGTTCATGGGATGTGGCATCACTGGCTAGGCTAGCATTTATTGTCCATCCCTAATTGCCCTTGAGAAGGTGGTGGTGAGCTGCCTTCTTGAACCGCTACAGTTCTTGAGGTCTAGGTACACCAACAGTGCTGTTAGGAAAGGAGTTCCAGGATTTTTACCCAGCGACAGTGAAGGAATGGCGATTATAGTTGCAAGTCAGCATGGTGTGTGGCTTGGAGGGGTACGTGCAGGTAGTGGTGTTCCCATGCACCTGCTACCCTTGTCTTTCTAGGTGTTAGAGGTCGTGGGTTTGTAAGGTGCTGTCGAAGGAGCCTTGGTGAGTTGCTGCAGTGCATCTTGTAGATGGTACGCACTGCTGCCACTGTGCACCGGTGGTGAAGAGAGTGAATGTTGAAGGTAGTGGATGGGGTGCCAATCAAGTGGGCTGCTTTGTCCTGGATGGTGTCGAGCTTCTTGAGTGTTGTTGGAGCTGCACCCATCCAGGCAAGTGAAGAGTCTTCCATTACACTCCTGACTTGTGCCTTGTTGATGGTGGACAGACATTTGGGGAGTCAGGAGGTGAGTTACTCACCACAGAATTCCCAGCCTCTGACCTGCTCTTGTAGCCATGGTATTTATATGACTGGCCCAGTTCAGTTTCTGGTAAGTAGTAACACCCAGGATTTTGATAGTGGGGGATTCAGAGATGGTAATGCCATTGAATATCAAGGGAAGATGGTTAGATTCTCTCTTGTTTGAGATGGTCATTGCCTGGCACTTGTGTGGCACGAATGTTACTTGCCACTTATCAGCCCAAGCCTGAATGTTGTCCAGATCTTGTTGCATTTCTACATGGCCTGCTTCAGTATCTGAGGAGTCACGAATGGTACTGAACATTATGCATCATCAGCAAAAATGCTCACTTCTGACCTTATGATGAAGGGAATGTCATTAATGAAGCATCTGAAGATGGTTGGGCCTCTTTGAAATGATGAAATTGCATCTTTCATGTCCACCTGAGAGGTGAGAGAAGGCCTCAGTTTGGCATTTCAGTACTAGAATGGAGTGTCAGCCTGCATTATGCACCAATCTCTCTGGAGTGGGACTTAAACACGCAACCTTCTGACCCAGAGCTGAAAGTGCTACCCATTCATCCATGGCTGACACCTAAATAGTGACAACATCACAATGAAGTCTGAACCATTGGAACCTATCGCATGGGTGCAAAATCTTTGCCAGCTTTCCCTTCTAAAATGATTTCATTTAAAAACTGAAAACTCAGGAACAATTAGGTGACAACTTAATAAAATACAATTTACATCACAGCAGGAAGTCAAATAAATACAAGCAATGAGTGACTACTGCAGTCACTGGAAATACTACCCCAGGCCAGACAGAACCTGTGCCAACAGAAAACTGTAAATAAAGTGGTGGAGGGGAATTTTTAATGTGACTGCTAGATTAATAAGAGAAGAATCAACAAATTGTAAATGAAAAGTACAGCTGACAAGTCATGATAGACAAGCCCAAATAACAGACTCGTACTGGCTGATGTAAATAACTGCATTGGGTCAGGTTTCGTTCACGGAATAATTAAGTGTTGCACAGGGTGCAGTCTGGTAGTGTAGCATTTAAGACACTCACTTAACACTCCTGTAATCATGGGTTCAAGTCCCAGTGCTGCTTCACAACTGAACATAAGATGTGTTTTGTCAGTTCTCAGCTGGGCTGTTACATCTCTTAGTATTTTGCCTGCAGGACAGGGTTCTGACTTTGCCTGTCTCTAACTGTATACAACTAGTAGAGGTGCCAATGACAATAATTAAAAACCTTAACTACCAAGAAGGCATTATAAAAAAAACAGGCCACTTGCAGTTGTGTAGTTGTAGCCAAATTAAATTGCGATTCGGACAATTTCTCCAAAAAAAATCACACACTCTGTGGTTAGGTTAACAAATTTTTTGACACCTACGGCTCTTTTGCTGCTTGATAAGGTTAAAGGATCATTTGTGTTTGTGTGTTTTCATTAAATACTCTCTTTTCTATTACACCTAATTGTACATTTGATGGTTGTGCATTTCTGCAATTATGATCATGATTTATGCTGTTCATGGAATTCTGTGGGTCATCAGCATCAACAGGATTGTACTTCACCACAATCTGTAACTTTATGGCCTCACTCACTCACTCTATCACTCACTCTACCATCGCCATCAAATCAGAGGCAAAGTCCTTCTTTAATGAGGAGTGTAAGAGAGCATGCCAGGAGCAGCACCAGGTGTGCAAACATACTAAACAGCGGAAACAGCATGCTGTAGACAGAGCTAAATGATTCCACAACCAATGGATTAGATCAAAGCTCTGCAGTCCTTACACATCTGGTCAAGAATGTTGGACAATTAAACAACTAACAGGAAAAGTAGACTCCATGAATATCCCTATCCTGAATGCTGGTGGAGCCTAGCATGTGAGTGTAAGAGACAAGTCTGAGGCATTTGCAATCACCTTCATCCAGAAGTCCTGAGTGGATGATTCATCTCAGCATCTTCCTGAGATCCCCACCATCACAGAAGCCATTCATTTAGTTTGATTGACTCCATATGATATCAAAAAATGGCTAATTGCACAGCAAAAACTTTAGGTCCCACAACATCCTGGCTGTAGTAGTGAAGACATGTGCACCAGAAGTAGCCGTACACCTAGCCAAGCTATTCCAGTACAACTACAGCACTGGCATCTACTTGACAAAGTGAAACATTGCCCAGGTATGTCCTGTTCACAAAAAGCTGGACAAAACCAATCCCGCCAATTACTAGCCCATCAGCGTACTCTCAACCATTGGCAAGGTGTCGTTGACAGGACTATCAAGCGGCACTTGCTCACCAATAATCTGTTCACTGATGCTGTTTGGATTCCGCCAGGGCCGATCAGCTCCAGACCTCATTAAAACCTTGGTCCAAATATGGACAAAGGAGCTGAATTCAAGAGGTGAGATGAGAGTGACATTAAGGCAGCATTTGACTGAGTGTGGAGTCAAGGAACATTTGTAAAATTGAAGTCAATGGGAATCAGGGGGAAAAATCTCCACAGACTGGAGTCATATGCAGCATAAAGGGAGATGGTTGTGGTTGTTGGAGGCTAAACATCTAAGCCCCAGGACATCACTGCAGGAGCTCCTCAGGGTAATCTGCTAGGCCCAACCATCTTCAGCTGCTTCATCAATGGCCTTCCCTCCATCATAAGATCAGAGGTGGGGATGTTCACTGATGATTGCACAATGTTCAGTACCATTTTCAACTCCTCAGATACTGAAGCAATCTGTACCTGCATGCAGAAAGACCTGGACAACATACAGGCTTGGACTGATAAGTGGCAAGTAACATTGACACTGCTCAAGTGCCAGGCAATGACCATCTCCAACAGGAGAGAGTCTCACTATCACCCTATGATATTCAATGTATTCAATAGCACTACCATCACTGAATTCCCCACCATCAACATCCTGGTGGTCACCAGTGACCTGGGGACATGAGTTCGAATCCCACCATCACAGCTGGTGAAAATGAAATTCAATTAATAATTTTTAAAAAAATCTGGAATTGAAAGCTTGTCTTCATAATGGTGCCATGAAGCTATCATCGATTGTCATCATAACCCATCTGGTTCACCAATGTCCTTTAGGGAAAGGCATCTGCTGTCCTTACCTAGTCTGGCCTACATGTGACTCCAGACCCACGGCAACGTTGTTGATTCTTAATTGCCCTCTGAAATGGCCTGGTAAGCCACTCAGTTGTCAAGGGCAATTAGGGATGGACAACAAATACTGCCCTTGCCAGTGATGCCCACATCCCATGAAAGAATTAAAAAAAAAATAAACTTAACTGGACCAGCGACATAAATACTATGGCTACAACAGCAGGTCAGAGGCTGGGTATTCTGTGGCGAGTAACTCTCCTCCTAAATTCCCGAAGCCTGTCCATAATCTACAAGGCGTAAATTAGGAGTGTGGTGGAATACTTTCCACTTACCTAGATAAATGCAGATCCACCAACACTCAAGAAGCTCAACACCATCCAGGAAAAGCAACCTGTTTGATTGGCACAAAATCCACCACCTTAAACATTCACTCCCACCACCACCCAATGCATACTGACAGCAGTGTGTACCATCTACAAGATGCACTGCAGCAACTCACCAAGTCTCCTTTGCCCACACTTTCCAAAACTGCAACCTCTACCACCTAGAAGGACAAGAACTTTTGGTGCATGGGAACACCACAACCTGCAAGTTCCCCTCCAAGCCACACACCATCCTGACTTGCAATTATATCACCGTTCCTTCACTGCCGCTGGGTCAAAATCCTGGAACTCCTTCTCTGACAGCACTGTGGGTGTACCTACCCAACATGGACTGCAGCGGTTCAAGAAGGCAGCTCACCACCACCTTCTCAAGGGCAATTAGGGATGGGTAATAAATGCGGGCCTAGCCAGCAACACTCTCATCCCATGAATGAATTTTTAAAAACACTTGTTTTTGTCCCAATGTAATTAAGGAGAGGAATGTTGAGATTATATGAAGTTCGAATTATTGGTTCCAAAGATTTTACTTTGTATTGTCTATATTGCTGGTCCATCTTTGAGCAGTAGATAATTAATCATTCAACTCACAGAACTATTGCTTCATAATGTGATTTAAAATGAAAAACTGAGGTAAATTACAAGGTCACCCCGAAATGTCAAACTCGTCATTTTAGTAAGGAAGAGAAAAGAAAGAACTTGCATTTGTATAGAGCCTTTCACAACCTCAAGACATTTCAAAGAGTTTTACAGCCAGTGAAGAATTTTTTGAAGTGAAATATTGGAATGTTGGAACCTCTGCAGCCAATCAGCTCACAGCAAGATCCCACAAAGCGTAATGAGCTAATGACTAGATAATCGGTATTTTCCATATGAATACTCATTAATTGCTATCTTCAGCTGAGTTAAGTTCGTTATTGGGGAGGTTTATTGCTGTCGAGTTGGATGATGCACATCAGTTTTACATTTCAATAAATTATTAAACTGTCAAGTCAGTCAGAATCTGCTAATGTTTCAGTTTAAAAATGTTTTTTTTCTCCTCCCGTGTTCTACATTTCCCATAAATGATTATGGCCGTAATATTTTTCTTCTTGTTCAAGCAATGATGGTGTAATTCAAGTTTAATGTAGCACAGTGACACCCACTGTGACTCCATGAGAATCAACAGAAAGTGAGATTTCAGTACCTGATGCTTGACTCCCCACTTCTGTCAATAATTTAAAGTTTTGTTTCAATTAGAAAGTCTGTTTAATAATTTCACAATGATGTCACTTTTAATTTTGAATTGAAGAAGTCAATTCAGCAGGAAAAGCAAACTCAAGGTCTTTGAATAAGAAATGATGTAAAGGTTACTCTCCTATTGAAATGCCCTTTGTTCCCATCTGCATTGAGGGAGCATGTTAATATCACTCAGTGATTGTGGAAGATTATAGCCGCCATAATTTGGTTGTGTATTTTCTCTCCTCATCCTGTCAGAGTCAATTTTATATCCAAAGGCACTCCAGTGAATCAGGCTTTGTTGGCTCTGCTGATCCCAATCTATGTGCACAGCATCATTGGCTACTTGATCTCTATGGTGACCAAACTGTTGACGCCTTGTCTCTATTTTCATTGGCACACAATCAAAGTGAGCTTGGATGTGTCAGATTTGGAGCAGGCTAGGTGATATGTGGCGTCTTGAGATAACAGGAGCTCTGCTTTCCTCATAAACAGGGAAAAAAGTCAGTTCTGCTGCTCAGAACAGTGAGGGGTTTCACTGCCTACTTGTCATCATCGGACTCGGTTTACCTAATTCCCTAAATTGCATCATAATCATTTTAGCCTGAGCAGGACACAGCCATTTTCTTCATTAACCCTTTCATTATTATGAATCTGTATGTTCACATACAGTTTTAAGTAATAAAAGGCAGACTCATGGTTCTGTGTCCTCTGGAATGATAATGGTGAGATATAGAATGTTAAACTAACAAAGATGGGGTGGGGGGGTGGTAGGTGGACCTAAATTCAAATTACGCAGCGGTTGTTTACATTTTTTAAAAAACGTCTCCTGAATGGCAAATTTCTAAATACATTGGAGTATATTTTCATAGTAGTGAAAATGTGTAGCTCACATGGAGTGGTTGAGGTCAACAGCACAGATGCATTTAAGGGGCAGCTAGATAACTATATGAGGCAGAAAGGAGTAGAAGGATATGTTGATAGGGAGAGATGAAGTAAGGCAGAAGGAGGTTTCTGCCCCTGCCACAATACTGAAACGGCTCTTATCAAAGTCACAAATGACATCCTACGTGACTGTGGCAATGGTAAACTAGCCCTCCTGATCCTCCTCAACCTGTCTGCAGCCTTTGGCACCATTGACCACACTATCCTTGCTCAACACCTCGCCACCGTCATCAGTTCCATGTTCATCTATCCAGTCATATCCAGACAATCAGTGGCTTCTTTTCTGTTTGCTACCATTACCTCTGGTGTTCCCCAAGTATCTATTCTTGACGCCCTCCTATTTCTCATCTACTTGCTGCCCTTTGGTGACCTCATCTGAAAACATAGCTCCAGTTTCCACATGTGTGCTGATGACATCCAGCTCTACCTCACCACCACCTCTCTCGACCCCTCCACTGAATCTAAATTGTCAGACTGCTTGTCATATTTGATCCTGAGATGAGATACTGACCACATATCCATGTCATCATTAAGACCACTTATTTCCACCTCTGCAACATCTCTCAACTTCGCCTCTGTCTCTGTTCATCTGCTGTTGAACCCTCATTTGTGCCTTTGTTACCTCCAGACTTGACTATTGCAATGCACACCTGTAGGGTCTCCCACATTCTACCCTCCATAAATATGAGGTCATCCAAAACTGTGCTGCATGTGTCCTAACCCATACCAAGCCCCATTTACATATCACCCCTGTGTTCACTGATCTACATTGGCTCCTGGTTAAGCAACACCTCAATTTTAAAATTCTCATCCTTGTTTTCAAATCCCTTCATGGCCTCATCTCACCTTATCTTTGTAATCTCATCCAGCCCTACAACCCTCTGAAATACCCATGCTCTTCCAATTGGGGTCTCTCCAATTTTAATCATTCCAACATTAGCAGCCGTGCCTTTTGCTGCCTAGGTCCTAATCTCTGGAATTCCTTCCCTAAACCTCAGCACCTCTCTACCTCACTTTCCTCCTTTAAGATTCTCCATAAAACCTACGTTTTGCCAAGCATCTACCCTAATAATACCCTTATGTGGCTTGGTGTCAAACTTTGTTTGGTAACACTCCGGTGAAGAGGTTTTACTATGTTAAAGGAGTTATGTAAATATGAGTGGTTGTTGTTGTGTGGAGCATAAACACTGGCGTTGGGCTGAATGGCATTACTGTGCTGTAAAACTGTGCATATTTACTGCCTGCAGGTTAAGCAGCATTTGGGCACAGCACAGAAAGGGAAATCTGGTGGCTTTTTAAGGGGCATGTGATCCTCCCCACTAGATTTTCCTCCCTGTACTCCACTCAGGTATTCATGCCCAAACAGTAAAGACAAAAATCTACCACAATTTTTTTGGTCCATTTAAATGAATAATCTAACTGTTCTCTGAATGACTGGGCTGTTTGTTGTTACTTGTACATTGGATTAGAAACCAGGCCTATAAAATGGCACTAAATGTAAGGAAGGAAAATCATCATTTCTTCTTGTCTTGTAATGTTTTATTTCCTGTTATTCCCATGGCCAGTTGACAGACCTGCTTAAGCTGCCTGAGTTACCAGCTCATTTATTTTCAGCCAAGATTTCTGGGCAAAATCAAAGTACTGCAGAATGATGCTTCCTGTGTCAAACTTAGCTCACTGAAATCATTCCAATTCACTAGTTAAGCTTTCGTGGCATTGCGCATGCTAAGATGGAGAATATGGTCACTCTCTTATCAAATCTGCTCTTTCTCAGTCTCTCCCCATCTCATTTCTTAGCCCCTTTTCCTCACCCATTATCTCATTTTACTTATCTCTCTTCCCCCTCCTCGGTCTCGCCTACATTATAACAATGACTACACTTCAAAAGCTCTTCATTGGCTGTAAAGCACTTTGCGACCTCCTGAAGTCATGAAATATGCTATATTAATGCTCCTTCCTTTCTCCCTATTTTTCCCCTTTTTTTGGTAAAGCTTGCGGTCAAGAAATAAGTACATTGAGGTCAAAGTTGCAGGTAAAATGTGGGGCTCAGTAGCTTCCTTTATAACTCTTTCCCCAATCATTCATTTTTCTCCAGATACTCTTGTTCCCAATGTAACCTTTTACTTTCCCACTACATCCTTCCCATCCTACCACATCCTACCTCCCATCAGTACCACTACTTTGAACTACCTACTCAATCCTTATATCCTCTCCTCTCCCGTGCTCCCTTGTAACCCATCTTACCCTTCATTCATTCATCTCTACTCCAAACTGCTTCCTCGGGGGCAGGTGAAAAGAGTCAGATGACACTTCAGCCTCAACATGTTTCCTTCATCACTAAAATAAAAGCAAAATACTGCGGATGCTGGAAATCTGAAATAAAAACAAGAAATGCTGGAAATACTCAGCAGGTCTGGCAGCACCTGTGGAAAGAGAAGCAGAGTGAATGTTTCGGGTCAGTTCCGTAGAAGGGTCACTGACCCGAAACGTTAAATCTGCTTCTCTTTCCACAGATGCTGCCAGACCTGCTGAGTGGTTCCAGCATTTCTTGTTTTTATTTCATGTTTCCTTCATCTCCTCCCTCGATTGCTCCTTCCGCTGTCCCTCTCTTCCTGCTATCTGCCTCCCTCAAAGAAGTTCTGATTCAACTTTTAAATAAATCAAATTACATTGAGGAAAGTCACAGTTTGCCTGCCCTTTCTCTTTGTGTATCCATTTCTCTCTGTCTCATTCAATTAGATTATGGCTGAGTTCCAGATTTCCACTATTGTTTGTGTGAAGAACTGATTCCTGATGTCACTCCTCAAAGGTCTAGCTCTGATTTTAATGTTATGTCCCCTTGTTCTGGTCTCTCTCACCAGAGGAAATTATTTCTCTCTATCTACCCTATTAACTCCTTTAGTCATCTTAAACACCTCGTTTTAATCACCCTGAATCTTCAATACTCTAGGGAATACAAGCCTAGTCGATGCAACCTGTTGTCCACACACAACTTAATTTGTACATTCTTTTTGCATCATAGCATCCCATTGGAGAAGGAATACAGCACCAATGGACTTTGTCCTATATCCACATCTCATACCACAGGTAACAGCAGGCTGACATCATGCATTGATAGTTCCTTGGGACCAAGGCTGTTGTAAATTAATTGGGCTCAAAGTAAATTAAAACACAGTGCAGTCCAATGACTCCATACCTCCTTGTGTCCTACAGAATCAATGTCTATAAGACATAAATGCAGGCTGTACTACATTACAAACAGGCCTCCTTTTGATTACTGTCGAACATAGTTTATGCTTAAGTGACCTTAAGAGACCGATAAAAATGAGACATGTCATAAATCTGTCATGCAAAGATGTGCTTGTTTTAAAATACTCAGGACAGTTCATTGATATTAGTTCAATGCTTGGTCCAGCACCTCATAGGAAACCCTCTTCATAGTAATTGCTAAAGTAGCTGCCCAATTTGTTGCATTTGTGGGTGGGAGCGATTCCACCATTATCTCAAATAACAAACGTGCAACTGCGAAATAGTACTCAGCAGGCAGCCCATTAATCAAAGCCCTGACGTTTCCACAGGCGAACCTGATTAATATGTAATGTCAAATTGTTACACGTGTAATCACACTGTTTTGACATTTTGTCCGCATGTGCTGACAGCAGCGTGTGGAAATTGCCCTGGTTTTCTCAAAACACTGAGATAATTCAGGTACTAAAAAAATGAAATCAAATCTGCATGTACTCCCAAGAAAAATAACCCAAAGGGTTTTCGGCAGTGATGTACAGAAACCATTACTGAAAACCACCTCTCTAGAAAATACAAACAATCCCGAAATGTTTGCTGCACAGACAGAAACATTTGAAAAGGCTTCTGGCAATTTTTGGACACATTACCTTATCTTTCCATGTGAGAGTCTAGCATCACCCAATAGTGTTAAAACAGACACAAGCACACAGAACATATTTAAGCTATAATAAAACTGAACCATCAGTCCAAAAATGTAGGTGACACTATTTTTCCCTAATTCATAAAGATGAAGAATTGCTTTTTAATATTCAGTGCTGGCTATTCTGTATGGAACTTTAGTATGGAGTGAGGACAGCTGGCAGGCTGGAGGGCTGAATACAGCAAGGTTCTGCTGCGAGCTATTCAAAGTCCCGAAGGCAGTCCCAAATGGCTCAGTGGGTGAATGCTTCATTTGATGTCTATGATCCAGGAAGATCTTGGATTCAATCCCTGATTTGTGCTAAATTGGTTAATCTCAGCAGTGGGACTGCTGCAATTGTGCTGAGCATTACGAGCTAGAGAAAGAACAAAGAAATCAGCCAGGGGTTACCACCCCTTGTTACATCTGTAGGTGTTGAACGAGGAGAACATTTGGCTGGCCAGAGACACCCCCGCAGTTGAATTGCCTACTGGTGCTGACTGATGGTGCACACATATAACATACAAAGAGCAGCCACGTGGACCGCCTGGAACTGTTGCAATTGTACTTCAACGTCAAGCACAATCTTTAGGAGAGGAACAAGAAAAGAGACAGATTTTAATAAGTTTTTAAAACAGAAGCTAAGTTGGTAAGCTTTTATAATGCTGTGCAGGACTTTCAACTTGTGAAGGTGGTAAAATGGGCAGTCGAGGATTGACTGCCTGTTCCACACCCGCCCAAATTTCCCTGTCCACAATAGAAAGGGCAAAATGTGAAATGGGCAGCTGTTCCATTGCTGCTCATTTTACACCAACACTCAAGTCAAAAGCTTAATTTGCCATGACTGTTTCTTTACTATTTAGTAAATTTTTATTTTTTAACAAGATCTGTTCAATTTTGCACTCGCCCGCCCCTGCGACCCTCATCTCAACTGAACCACTGTGAGTGGAGGTTGAGGGGAGCTACAGCTGTACATTAAACTGACTAGGACAAAGCCCTGGTAGCAGATTGCCTACTCAGCCTCTCAGCTACTGGAGATGCCCAGCTGACTGTTTACAGGTTGAAAAGGGAAGAAGAATGGGGTGACTTCATACCCTCAGTAAAACATGTCACCAGCACACATACCAAAGGGACTTCACTCTCAGAACAAGTTCACTAATGTAAAGCTAAAGCTGAGAGTATGCTTAGAATTTCAAGACACATGTAAGGTTTGGATGACATTAATCAACAGCCCAAACTTTCCTAAGTGGTTCACAACATCATCCAAACCTCCCAAATGTCTTCCAGAAAGGGTAGATTATGGGGAACAGTGCAATGAGTGCAGAAAGTCTCATAGCTGGAGCTATATCAAATTCACAGCTGTGAAAAATGCACCATCAACCGTGAATGTTATTTATTTATTTAGAGATACAGCACTGAAACAGGCCCTTCAGCCCACCAAGTCTGTGCTGACCAACAACCACCCATTTATACTAATCCTACATTAATCCCATATTCCCTACCACATCCCCACCATTCTCCTACCACCTACCTACACTAGGGGCAATTTACAATGGCCAATTTACCTAACAACCTGCAAGTCTTTGGGAGGAAACCGGAGCACCCAGCAGAAACCCACGCGGTCACAGGGAGAACTTGCAAACTCTGCACAGGCAGTACCCAGAACTGAACCTGGGTCGCTGGAGCTGTGAGGCTGCAGTGCTAACCACTGCGCCACTGTGCCGCCCAAATTTGGTAGGGCCCTAGCTATGAGACCTTCCTCACTCATGGTCCACCGTGAAATCATTTTGTGAACTTTGCATGTTTTATTTATTGACACAAGACTCACCTCACCGATTGCTGGGCATGTTGCGAACATTGCGCGTTTCAGTGATTGACGCAAGGCTCATTTCACCGATTGGTAGATGAGGGAGGGCTTCCGGTGCAATTTTGAGAGAAGCAGTCTCAAGTATTAGCAGACAAGTGAGAATGCCAGAATAAGCAAATCAAAGATGGCCACAAGCAATATTGCAGCACATCAAAAAAAAGAATTTGGAAGTCAAATTCTGAATGCTGATGATGGAAAACTGTTCTGTTGGATCACAAATGGCAGGCAATGGTTCAGCGCCACTTCGAGTCCAAAAGCCATTGCAGCAAAACAAGAGCATCCGACACCACACTGCTAGAAAACAAACACGCAAAAAAAAAGCAACTATTACATCTCTTTTAAGAAGTCGACAGAGAGCTCAGAAAATCATCAGTTGGTTACAATGGAACTTGTGGATGTTTTTGCAAACGCCAACATACCATTGGAAAAACTTGATCACTCAAAGCTGCGGGTATTCATTCAACATAATGTGCAAAATGGTGGTTGCTTGCCAAGTGTAAATAAATTACGACAGGACTACCTACCAAAAATTTTTGTTACACATTGTGAGGAGATGAAGTCTCAGGTTAACGCATGTGAGTCTTTTGCAACTATTTGTGATGAGCCCACCGATGAGAAAGACAAGTAGGTGCTGCATGTTTTGTTTGATTTTATGTCTGGCAAGGTGGAAGATGTACATTCAGGAAAGCTAAAAACAGTGCTTGCAGGCTGTATCCACTTAGAAGCTGCTAATTACACCACAGTTTCCCAAGTGATGATCAAAACAGTTTCAAAATACAGTGCAGATTTCAACAAAGTGCTTTCATTGTGACAATGCAACTTACATGACAAAATCCTCCAATTCTGTGCTCCAAGGTGCAATGCCTAATGTTGTCCATATTACATGTAATGCATATATATAATGGGCTGGATTTTAAGCAGCCCTCGATGTCGGGATCCGTGTCGGGGGTGGGGGGGTGCTGAAGATGGCCTTGAATGCGGCCTGCCACAGACCTTGACGTCAGCAGGGCCTGGCCCGATATTACTGATGGCGGCAAGGCCTCGTGGCAGCCCCCTCGCCGCTCAGCGACGGGACAGTAATTTAAATAAATTAAAATAAGTGAATTAATTAATCTCACATCTCCTCCTGATGTCCCACCGCGATCTTCAGCCAGGCGGTCGGCACTGCCACGCCTTCGGATCTCCGTCCAGGGAAATGAGGTGGAACACTTGAGGGGAAGGGGGGAGGTAGATTTATCAGTGCAGGAGTGGGGGAGCGGGGTCAAATTAGCGTCATGGGTTTATGGGATGTTGGGAAGGGTTGTAGTTTAAAGTTTGTGCAGTTTTGGGGGGCGGGGGGGACGGTCAGATGGTAAATGGAAGTGTTCTGGGGGGAAGGGAAAATAATTATTTTAATTGTTATTGGGGGTGTGGGAGAGGGGCAAAAGAGACATATTTATTTATTTTAATTCCATTTCCCTTTAAATATTTAAATTTCCTGGTAGGACTGACAGCCCTTTAAAAAGGGCATCAGTGTCTGCACACACGCAGCTGACGCCATTGCCAGGGCCGGACAGCCCGTCCCCTCCACATGATCGGCGGACAGCCCGCCCCGGCTACTTAAATGAGTTGCCGCGCTTGGAATCGCGGCGGCTTTTTGGTGTGCGGCCTGTATGGGTGGGCCGCCATGTTTTTCGAAATCAGCCGCGGGCTTACAAACGTCAGCCCAATTCCTCAAATCAGTGAGCTGTGGAAAAGGACTGTCAAACAAACAACACTCTGCTGAATTAAATGCCTCTGCTCTACAGGAGTTCTCTTGCATGGCAAAGAAGCTCAAACAATATTACTGCGACGGGGAAGGGTCAAGCAGTGAAGAAAAAGTGGCTCACAGGTTTCAAAAACCTTTTGCAGCATTCCTGAAAACTGTGCATGTCTTTGACCCTGCACAAACACACCTGTTGATGGTGGATTTAAACTCATTTGCTGTGATTCCTGGCTCTGTCAAGAACTGTAGGCTGGAGATTTCTGCTTATAAAAGCATTGCAAAAGAAGCAGATTGTACTTTGCCTGTGCTGCAGTTTTGGAACTCTGTGGAATGCAGGATCCCCCATCTTGCAAGGCTAGCACGGCACTGTCTGACAATTCCAACAAACTCTGTGGACGTGGAGAGAGCTGTGTCTAAACATGGACAGGTTTTCACAGTGCAGAGACAGGGAAGAAAGAGACAGTTGCAGGTTTTTCCATGCTCACATTCAACTACTGACTTCAGTGAGTAAAGAATATGACCTGTTTTTGAGTATACAATAAATGCCATTTGAAACCAAAAACCTTCCTTATCTTTTTTCTGTTTTAAATAGATTATTTTCATGGTTTGTTGCGACACTGAAATTTATGATTTAAATACATGAAATCATGAAATTCACCATTCTTAAAATACTGTGACCATTGTTATGAAAGTGCTTCTGTTTTTTTTGTTAAAAATATTTTTTGAGGAATTCAAAGTCAAACTGAAGAAATTTTGGACCAGTTTCTTTTTCAAGAGTCATCAAGAGGACAAGGAAAGAATTGGTTTGGCATAACATTTACTGGTGGTCACATGACCCAAGTTAAAAATAGAACAGAAACCCCGGTAACTGATGACGATGTGGGTAAAGAAGTCAGTCGCACGCCCCTTGATAGGACAAACCCGGGAGAAGCAGCACGCACCTGAGAGAGCAGCATACTCACAAGCTTTTGGTAGTAGTGTCTGTGTTTACTTTCTGCAAGGAGATAAAGTTAGGTCCTGCTGCTGAAAAGTGTCATGGAGGAAAAGACCAGATTCTTGTTGAATGTTTAAAGAGTCAAGCCTGCAGAAGGAGAGAATTCCCAAGGAAGGAGAGAAGACCACAACCCAGCACAGCTTTCCAGCACATCTCCAAAAGACCCTGAGTAGTCCACTGTGGTAACTCATCTCGGCTCCAATCTTTGAAGAAAAGCCTGCGAAATTAATTGCCAACGTCGTCTGAAAAGAACTGTTCTAAAAGATCCCAGTAACCCGTCTATGTATATTTGGAGGTCCAACAGATTTGGAACACAACATATCTCATCTGCTGCTTTCTTCAGGAATGAGTGAGTATTCAGCCGAAGTGCTTTTTTGTCTATAACAGAGCTCTGAACAAAAATCCCTTATATTTTTCTGTTTAACCGGTGTATGTGTATGAATGTGAGGGGCTAAGGTAAAAAGGGAACTTTAAAATTTCAATCTGTGTGCTTATGCTTTACTTCATTACTGTTTAAGATTTGTTTTATAATAAACTGATAATTTTGTTGTTCATTAAAGAAACATGGTTTTATTCTGGGAAAAATAGAGTATATGAGTAACCGTATCAGTAAGTGGGAAGCATTGAAATATATGTTGTGACCTGTGGAGAAGTGGGACTAAATAAAACAGTGCACTCCTCCTGCCTCGGTTGTAACACCATGAATTTGTAAAATTTGACTGTGAATTTGGTTGGGCCCAACTCAGCCATGTGTAAAATTAAACAAATAAAAAAATGTTAGATTTACATTTCACTCATTTTGCACATCACCACCATCCAGGGTTAGATGCAGCTGGGTTGGCACAAGAGTATGCTGTGTGATTTTCCCTCAGTTATTTGCTGCCCCCTCCCATTGGGGAGCAACCTGAGCTCAATGGTGTGTATGGCTGAGATCACTAGTGGCCATTAAACCATTTTCTGTCCATTTTGGGGCAGAGTGTTTTAGCTATGTCATGTTAAAAATGTACCTTGGTGACAAAATTTTCTTCCACAGTTTAATTATTCACACTTCTCGGTTATATGGTTTAGATTCAAATTCCTGTGGCTAAGGGTTTGAGGTTCTAGAACTGGCAGACGCTTAACCTCATTAACCAGCAGACTGTGCTTGGTTTTGTTAGGAAGCTATGGATCAAATCCATCAGTCTTGTTTCGCTGCAGTGTGTGAGACTTCCGTGATTCAGTGGCCCACACTGGAAGCTAGGACATAATTCATTCCTGACTGTGAAATGACACAGCCGTCAGCAGTCAGAAAGAAGATGGGGACCCAACTACTTGAATCGCAGAGTGGCAATGGCAACAGTGGTCACAGAGCTTGGCACCACAGTGCTGCTGCATGCCTCCTGGTGACCAGTTACACAATGGCACTGGTTAGAGAGCTGGGAACAAAATATTAGGATCCCTTGTTGGGGTGTGTTGGGGTGTGATTCGTTGCACACAGAGTGGTTGGGCGGGGGATGGGGGGAATGGAGATATTTGGACAAGAGAGGGAGAGAATAAATAAGATAGAAATTGGTTCCAACCTATTGTTGGGCCTAAAATAGAAGACGTCTTGCAAGCATTCCAGAAGCCTGAGGCCCAAGCTGATCTACTGTAGGCACGTGGAGTCCTGACTCATGTTTTAGTGTCGGAGCCTTCGCCATTTAGACTCGGCAGTGACGTCCAGCGCCAGTGCCACTAGGTAATGCTGGCATCAAGCAGGAACGAGGCCAGAAGAGTTTAAATTTAACATATTATTTTTAGGTATGTCATGGGCCAGGAGGAGTGGGAGTGTTTAGAACATGGAATGAGGGACTGGGAGTTAAAGTTTTCAGGCCTCACGCTGTGGGAGACTGGGGATTTGCTGCTTGCCACTGCCCCTATACACTGGACTTAGCCTGGAGCAAAAACCCAGGCTAAAGAGGTCTGCTAAACCTGATACTTACTGACTCTAGTTATTTTGCATTAGTGTCAGAAGTCAGATTCTGATCAAGTCCATTTCTTATACAACAGAAAGATGCCTGGTGTTTACTTAAGGCTTCTAATTATTCAAAAATCTGCACTCACTGGACATACAAAATAAACAAGACCTGAAAAGTTTCAAGCAATTTCTTCAAGTCTTTAAAGTGCATTATCAGAATCTTATATCGGAAATAACAACCACACATGGCAGTGGTTTTTCCTGACTGCAGGTCTCCCTTCAAACGATTCCTCCATCTTGTGCCCCAGATAGGTTAAAGTTCAGAAGCCTTAGCATTCCAGTAGAACTAACACTGCAGAACAAAGCCTGAACGGAAGCCCTCAAGCAAAACGCAAGGAAATGTTTAAAGGAAGTTTGTCATTCCAATAATATCTTGGTTGTGTTTGTTTACAAAGTTCTATATTTGGTGAGAGCAGACCTGCACTTGATTAGTGTAGGGCAAAGAGGGTATCTGTTAACCCCTGGAGTCTTTTGAGGTTTCCTGTATCAGGCAGGTCCGTGCATTCGGTTACGAGTTACTAATTGTAATTTGGAAAGTTCACAAACAAAATCATTTGTCATCAAGAGTTCAGAGTTTACAAGTTGACTTAGAATAAAGCACAACAATATAAATCAATCACTTTTGATTTAGGAACCTGAGCAGGTTTATCTGCTGCAAAACCCGAGAGAGATTTGCCACAGGGGCAAAGAAAATGGAAATGGTTTCAATGTCAGTTTGCTTCATGTAGGTACCTGCATCAGGACCTTATGATTGATCTACATTAAGCAAGTAAGCTGGTGCTCCCATCCTATATCCAGATTTTAGCAGCCATGAGTTAAGGAGCTCCCTGCGAAGTGTATTATGGGTTCTATGCATAATTATTTAGAATTTACAGTAGGTAACTAAAGCTCGCTATCTAATCACTGCCAGTCATTTAATAAAACAAAGAGCATAGGGCACTGTGCAGGAGATTCACGACCACCTGCTTTACACCATGGCACAAAATCTAAATCTACCCCTGTGTGTGTTGGTGCACAGTGAAAACATCAAAAGAATAAAGACTTGCTTTGATATAGAGCCTTTGACAACCACAGGATGCCCCAAAGGTTTTTACAGTCTATACTTAACAAACAAACAAATTTCTCTGCAGCACCTGTGGAAGAGCCTGTCACTCTAGAATTGGCCTTTACAGCCACTCCAGGCACTGCTTCACAAACCACTGACCACCTCCAGGCGTGTATCCATTGTCTCTCGAGATAAGGAGGCCCAAAAGAACTTTAGAAGTGTAGTCACTGTTGTAATGTAGGCGACAGGGCAGCCAATTTGCACAGAGCAAGCTCTGACAAGCAATGTGATAATGACCAGCGAATCTGTTGCGGTGATGTGGATTGAGGGATAAATATTGGCCAGAGCACTGGGATATCTCCCCTGCTCTTCTTCAAAATAGTGCCTTGGGATCTTGTGCAGGCAGAAGGAACCATCCAAATAGGACACACCTCTGACAGTGCAGCACTGGAGTATTAGCCTGGATTAAGCCTTAAACCCACAACCACCTGACTGAAAGCTGAGAGTGCTACCAACTGAGCCACAGCTGACACACCATGGACATTTACATGTAATTCTAGAGTCCTTTAATCTGGAATGATATTTCAAATATTTAGATTTAGAAACAGTAATCTTTGTAGTTTTAGGCCTGCACATAATGGAAATGATGTTTAGAACCTGACTTGTACAGAACTGATTTGGGTCTCATTTATACCAACACTTTAAAGCTAAACAGAGTGCCAGATCCATGTATCGGAAACATATATGTGAATCCTATACAATTTTTAATTTGCTTATCTGGCAAAGAATAATTATAGGTTTAAGTAAATAGAGAGAGACCTTCTCAAGAAGAGTCACTTAACTTCAAACAAAAATTGCGTAAAAGCCTTCTTGCCTACAACTTCTTAAATCCCTGACCGCAGTGTGACTTACCACCAAAGTATGTGACCTCGTGATGACCTTCCATCAACTGAAGTGGTGATTATTAGGTCTGATTTTGAAAATTAAGCTCTTTGTGTGGTAAAATACACAATTGTGAGGTTATTCCACTGCAGCAAAGGTAATGCACTGTTTCAACTCATGCCTGTCAGATTGTTTTGTTACGACAGGGAAGCTGAACACAAGTTCTGCAGGATCGCCCATAGTTTGAATCGTTTTATCTTTCCATTGCAGGGCAGAGCAGCCTGACCTGTGCCACAATCTCATGTCCAGAACCACCCTCAGTGAGTGACAGGCATCCCAGCCAGATCTAAAGCCACAACTTTCTGATTGCGAGTTAGTCATTTAAGATGTTGGGCCACTTGTGAATTTTTCCTTCTTAATTTATCTTCCACCTTGCCAGATTTTTTTGTTTTAGTCATTCCTCCAAATTTTCCCACCTCCCATTATCACTGTTCTTTGCAGGGAATGGCATCACTTCCAATCCTGCCAATAACACTTGATAACAGGCTCATTTGAATAACGCACAAAAATCAGTTCTGCCCAAACAATACAGATGAAAATGATAATTCAAAATTTGTTTTGACTGAAACTTCAACCTCCAATTTTAGCAACAGGTGCTTTGATACCAGACTTGTTTTCTTAGCTTAAATCTCTCATTTTGGATCTCTCAGTTTTATATATGTTATTACTGGACTTTCCACATTGACCTATATTTAAAACAATTTTTTCTCAATTAATACTAATTTTTGATTCTTTGTTCTTCATTCTTCACTTATTTCCTGAATTACAATGGTGATTACACTTCAAAAAGTACTTCATTGGCTGTAAAGCACTTTAGATGTCCAGTGGTCATGAAAGGTGCTACATAAATGCAAGTCTGTCTTTCTTTTTAATATGAATTATTTTCAATTTTCAAAATATGTATTTTCACCATCAGTTGATATCAGCCAACAATGACTTAAATTAATTCACATTAGGCTGGATTTTCAGTCCGGGTTCTAGAACTGGAAGTCAGGACCCGTATGGCATGTTCCAGCCACACTTGACCGGAATTTTAAAGCACCAGGCCAATTATTGGCAGGGAGTGGGCTCTCCCAAGGTCAGAGGGCCAAAGGGAGGCCCTCCAGCAATGACACACTGACAGCCCCACCAGCTGAGGTGGGATCTGGCCATTCGTGATGGGGAGAGAGAGCGCCACAACATGGAGGCGTCCTCTGTCGAAGAGATCAGTCTTTAAAAAAATTTAAAATGGCCACAGCTGCCTGGCCATGATCATAGAGGGGCAGTCACTCCACAGGTTGGTCAGTGGCTGCAGCTGCGGCCTTGACGGGTGCGGGTGGGGATGTCCCTCATGGGATGAAGCGCGCCCACCCCACCACCATTCCCAAAGTGAGATCACCATGGTTGCCTGGCCATGGTTCACGCCGATGTCCCTTGCCTGCAGTGACTCCTGGAAATCCCAGTTGGTGTGGGAATAGGGCCTTAACAGGCCCTAATTGCCCTCAGTGGCTACCCATCACTTGTGGGCGCATAGCTCTTCCAACCCCCAACCCAGCCTCTCTAAAAATGGCTCGGGGTCAGGATTGTGGCACCAAACCATCAAGACAACCAGCGGCATGAAATTCCGAGCTCGCCCATCCCCGATTCCAACCCTGAGCTGCTTTTAAAATCCAGCCCTTGTAATAGGATGGGGGAGATTCCCTTTGGTCACCATGATAGTGACACGGTAAATGCATTATAAAAGAACAGGTTAATGATTTCATGGAAAATAGCAATTGGAAGTATCTTCCTGCTATTTTAAGATGTAGCTAACACTTAGGCCTCGATATTAATCCCCCCTCCCCCCACTCCATGATGGACAGGAGAAAGCAAGCATTGGAGGGGCCAGGCGGGTTAAAAATTTGAAAATGGAGGCACAGCCTCAATCTGCCTCATGCACACCTGCCACAATTTTCACGGCGATGTGTTTTGTGGCAGGCAAATGTCCCACCATGGAGATACGGGGCTCTTCATTAACAAATTAAAACTGGCCCCCAGTGTTGCATTGGGAGCCCGATTTAAATTTAACAGTTGCTGTGCACATTTCCCAGGGATTGGGAAACTCAACTGCAAAAGGGGGCAGGTGGGAGCAATGACTTCAAGAAGGTAATTGCATTTACAGCACTCCTTGTGGGCAGAAGGAGCAGGAGTGCTACCTCAGCCTCTCAAGGAAGTCTTCAGCCCCCATTGCTGATTGCATCCTGCCTCTGTCCTCGCCCAATCACAAACATCCCCCCCATCTCCAACCAAATACCAATCTCCACCTTTCTCCCTTCCCCAATCCCATGACCGCCTCTCTTCCTGCCACCCACAGCACTTGTCTCCAGTTGTTCTTCATCCACCCGTGATAGCCTCTCTCTTCCCCTCCCAAGCACTGATCTCTGGCACAATCCCCACCCCACCCAAAGATAGCCTCTCCCCCCCTCCTCCAAGCACCAACCTCCAGCCTCCTGCAGTGGCCTCTTTCTCTCCCCTTCCACTTCCACCGATATCTGGTCTTCCCCCATTCCTGATTGCTGGGGCCTGTTCCCCAGCTGCAGCCTCCTGCCACTTGTTTTCCCATCCACCAGCCAGCTAGCCGGTCAATTTGGCTGGGTGCCAGGCTGGAAAGAAAAAAATAATAACAAGGTCGTGCTGTTAAAAAGCTCATGTATTTCCTGGCTGTTTCCACTCTTCCCCCTCTTCCTTTCCCCCTTTCTACCTCCCCATAAATATGAGGGCCATGGTGCGCAGAGGAGATCTTCCCCATAACAAAATTGCACAGAATGATAGAATACACAGAAACATTTGCACTGGCAGAATTTAAGCCTTAAATCCCCCTATGTGGTATTTTGGCATGAACGTTAGTTAACATTTGCTATTTCAACAGAAGTGTTGAATTGCTTAAAATAAATGGGTTAAAGTAGCAGACAGAAAGAAAAGGTGCTGGAGGATTCATTCATTGAGATTACATGGCATAATTTCCACAATATAATCTTGCCTCCTTGTTTTAAAATGGCACTGTCACATTGTACTAAAGCTAATTCTGTCAATTAAGCAGCATTAATACTCCCAGTGCGTCATCATATTACACTACTCTCCTCCATTGTCAAAGTAAATGCTGGAAGTAAATATAAAGCACAATGGGTGATTGATAGTGTGTTTTCTCTGTTAACTATAGTTGACGAATGATCTGTAGCTGTAAATGGTTTTGTACCTCACAGATCATTTTCAGCTGTATTATTGACAATCCCTTTCTGGCCAGAACTCCTTGTTCCCATGTTTTCTGTCCATTATGTGGAATTTGGGACAGGATTGAGCTTTTAAGCCAAAGATGTCTTTTTGTCCTAGTTCCGAAACTAGTTTGTTGTTTAATTAAGTCTTCACTTCAGCCATGAGATCATGCCTATTCAGCATCTGTAGATGCTGTTTCAATAGCTGATTTCCCCATTTTTATGTCAAAATCGCGTGACAGTAGAAGATTGCACATTTTTCTACCCCAGATAGTCAATGAAACATTATTGTGTAATGTATTACTTACCCAGACATTGCAATGGTACAATGAATGAATATCACTTTCCTGTGTGGCACTGTGTCATTTTTTTTCTCCCTGGTAGGATCGATGTATATTGCAGCACAAACATTTTACCACAGCAGCTCACCGAAGTCAGCAAGTATTTTCTCCCCGAAATTCAATGAACAGGAATATTTTACTCAAACTGATGAAAGGTTGTTTGCAATTAATCTTATGCCTGTACACAGGACTGGCAGGGAGGTTGGTAGCAGCAAAACTGCCGTATCTCTTTCAGAAAGTGATACAGACCACTCTTTAGGGATTACTGGATGCAAGTATTACATGAATGTAGATGCCTGCATGAGGATGGTAAGGATTGTTGACAATAAATATGCACTCACTGTTTCACATTTATCACTGAGATTGTCCATCCCCCTGTGTAGTAGCTTATTGGCAGTATTAGATCAAGTGCTCCAAAAGGAATTAAGAGTAGAGTTGATCACAAATGCCGCAGGAAGATAAAGACGGAATTCTCCTCTGCAATCTTGCCCAAGGTTGTGGGAATGTGCTACCTCACTGCCCAAACAGGGTTTCCCTTCCTTCTCCCTATCCCCACTTGGACTTCCAAAGCCTTCTTCTTCCCTGCCCACCTCTTACAAATGTTGGGTAGAGCTGAGATCCCTGGAGAATGTTCCTTCTTTCCTTCCCAGTTACCCCTCTTTCCCAAGCCTGCCATTTGGAGGTTGGCAGTAAGCACAGGAAGTAGCCCTGAAAGCTCCATCCCCCCGTCCTTTCTCTTCAGTTGGCTTCAGAGACTTATCTACTGAAGGTGCTAGTCTCAGTCAAGGCCTTCAGTGAGAGCCTTCAACATGCTCCCTGCTCCTTTTATCTGGTGCTGGAGAGGCCACTGGAGTTTCAGCTCTCACAATGACAGGCTCCACCTTGATGGTGAAAATCCTGCTGGGAGTCCAGCATATGGAATGAACCCTGACCAAGGGAAATGGGTCAGAACTGGAGTAGATATGGAGGGGCAGGGGGTGGGAGGTTCCACCTGCCAGAACTCTGCCCTGAAGGTCTGAAGACAGCAGATTGTCATCTCTATCAAGTTCAGCTACATTACACGTGTTTTATGTTATCAATTATGAATTACGTCTCAATTCATTCCATCTTTGCTGCCTCCGGAGAATCCTTGGCATCAGGTGGCAGGACCATATCTCCAACACAGAAGTCCTCGAGGCGGCCAACATCCCCAGCATTTTCACCCTACTAAGCCAGCGGCGCCTGAGTTGGCTTGGCCATGTGAGCCGCATGAAAGATGGCAGGATCCCCAAGGACACATTGTACAGCGAGCTTGTCACTGGTACCAGACCCACCAGTCCATGGCTCCGCTTTAAAGACGTCTGCAAACGCGACATGAAGTCCTGTGACATTGATCACAAGTCGTGGGAGTCAGTTGCCAGCAATCGCCAGAGCTGGCGGGCAACCATAAAGGCGGGGCTAAAGCGTGGCGAGTCGAAGAGACTTAGCAATTGGCAGGTAAAAAGACAGAAGCGCAAGGAGAGAGCCAACTGTGTAACAGCCCCGCCAACCAATTTTATCTGCAGCGCCTGTGGAAGAGTCTGTCACTCTAGAATTGGCCTTTATAGCCACTCCAGGCACTGCTGCACAAACCACTGACCACCTCCAGGTGCTTACCCATTGTCTCTCGAGACAAGGAGGCCAAAGAAGATTATGAATTACATGATATATTGCAAATGAACATTAGGGATTTCATTAGGGAGTTAGTGAAATTATGGAGTTAGTTGGCTGGGTCTGTTCCTCCCTCAAATTGTGACAAATATGTTCACTTTCTGTTCAAGTAGTGCCAGTGGAAGAGAAGGTGGAAGAGAGCATCCAAGAAAGAAGAGATAGAACCATAGCACAGATGAGAAGCCAGGAAGGAAGCTTCCTGAAGCAAGCCTATAAAAGCTGCATGACATCCATTGAGTGAGTTAAAAAAACGAGGATAGGGACACATCAATGTTGTTGAAGGGTTCAGCTTTGAAATAAGGCTCTTCAACCTTCAATTGACTTCCTCTCCCCAATGAGAGACCATTGAAGTAATGGGTTGCTGCAAACTCACAGGATGCATATTAATGACTTTGTAGCCTGCTCTGCAACAGCTCACAATGACCTTATTTGTTTTAATTTTCATATGCAACAATGCTGGGTGTAATTAACCCAAACAGAACATTAACTCAAATGAGAGCATTGAAATACAAATGAATGCTAAGCCACAAAGTCGTAGAAACTAGGTCATCAATACAAGTGTAGCACAGCCTTAACCACCATCCAATGCTCTGTATGTACCAGAAGACATGTTTAGTTTACTGTTCGAAAAAATAATTGGACTTTATATTTAATCAGCCTGTGTTTTCAGATATTAAGATCGATGAGCCAAGTGGAATTATTGACTTTGACAATGCATTATCATTCATTACGTTGGACAATTGTGTTAACAAATACAATGTGATTGAGGTGAAACCCACATTTATAGTATAACGCACAATGGCTTTGTTTTAGTCATTGAGAATTCCCCATTGTTGTATGTTAAAGTGCTTGTTTCCCCCTCTTTCAGTTATCACTTTATACACTTTCCTTCTGGGATAATGAACAGATGATTCACTCCAAGACTGTTACCAATGTTGATTTCGAAAAGAGTATTGAAGTAATTCAGAATTTGTCACAGTCTAGTTTCCCCTTTCTCTTATATAAGCACACAGCCACCTCCCAAGATCATGTACCTGCCTGCCAGGACATAATTAACAACTGCTCTCCTTTAAACAGAATGATTTGCATTTGTATCATCCTCATCATACCTCCCAGCAGCATCTCGAACTGCTTCAATTAAAAATTGCTTGCATTTATATAACAGGTCGAATGCAGAAAAAATACCTAAGGTGCTTCACTGAGTTAACAAAGAGTGGACACTGAGGTTAAGAGAAGTGGTCAAAGATCTGGTGACAGGATGA
The DNA here is from genome assembly GCF_036365525.1 of Heterodontus francisci. Taxonomy (NCBI): domain Eukaryota; kingdom Metazoa; phylum Chordata; class Chondrichthyes; order Heterodontiformes; family Heterodontidae; genus Heterodontus; species Heterodontus francisci. Next base: position 57,347,334 of record NC_090396.1, on the reverse strand, counting down.
GATGGAGAGCAGCAGTTCTAGAAAGTTGGATCAAACAATTGAAGGCTTTGCCAGCAGAATGGCAGAGTGGAGAAAAGGCACAGTGAAAGAGGACCAGAGAGCATGGGGCGGGTGGGGGATGTAGTTTGGGGGGTGGTGTGGAGATGTATGGCAAAGGTGTGATGAAGTGAGGCTGCAGAGGGACAGTCGATGAGGTTGAAAATATTTTTAAATAGTACTATCATCATATGACAGTTGTCTTAATGTGGGTGAGCTGCCTTCTTCTTCTTCTTTCTTCTTTGGTTTCCTTATCTCGAGAGACAATGGGTAAATGCCTGGAGGTGGTCAGTGGTGTGTGGAGCAACGCCTGGAGTGGCTATAAAGGCCAATTCTAGAGTGACAGACTCTTCCACAGGTGCTGCAGAAAAAATTGGTTGTCGGGACTGTTACACAGTTGGCTCTCCCCTTGCGCTTCTGTCTTTTTTCCTGCCAACTACTAAGTCTCTTCGACTCGCCACACTTTAGCCCCGCCTCCTTTATGGCTGCCCGCCAGTTCTGGCGAACGCTGACAACTGACTCCCACGACTTGTGATCAATGTCACAGGACTTCATGTCGCGTTTGCAGACGTCTTTAAAGCGGAGACATGGACGGCCGGTGGGTCTGGTACCAGTGGCGAGCTTGCTGTACAATGTGTCTTTGGGGATCCTGCCATCTTCCATGTGGCTCACATGGCCAAGCCATCTCAAGCACTGCTGACTCAGTAGTGTGTATATGCTGGGGATGTTGGCCGCCTCGAGGACTTCTGTATTGGAGATGCGGTCCTGCCACCTGATGCCAAGGATTCTCCGGAGGCAGCGAAGATGGAATGAATTGAGACGTCGCTCTTGGCTGATATACGTTGTCCAGGCCTCGCTGTCGTAGAGCAAGGTACTGAGGACACAGGCTTGATACACTCAGACTTTTGTGTTCAGTGTCAGTGCACCATTTTCCCACACTCTCTTGGCCAGTCTGGACATAGCAGTGTACAGGCACAGTTATTCTGCTTTAATTCTGTGCTAAACCCTATGTCACAGCTTCATCGTGCAGCCCTTCCAGGGCTGCAGATAGTTTGTCTTGTTCCAAATTTTTTCAGAGGATTGATTTACCTGTGGCTGCATGATCTGAAGGACTCAGACTGTTGACTGAGATTCAGTACACAGTAAGAGCTTCAGTGCATGTGGTTTCCATGCCCCTTGGACTGTCAAATTAACTCATAGAGATTTATTAATTCTACCACTTTCCATGAATATAAATCTCTCAGTTTTTTTTTTAAAGCGAAACATAAACCGCATTAAAGATGAAAAATCCCTGGGCACTCTAGAAAGTTGTCAGTAGAATTGATGGATTTCAGATGCTCCCACTGTTAAGATGGAAATGCATCATTTTAGTTTGCATACAATGTGGAAGGCACATTCAGACAAGCCACATATTCAACCATTGACCCTTCTGTTCTTGCAAAGTACCACCTCATCTCCAAGCTCGCTTTCTTTTCCAAAGTCCTTTAATGTGTTGTTGCCTCCCAGATTTTGAACTTTCCAGGAACTTCATGTTTGAATCCCTCCAAACAGGTTTCTGCCCCTGCCGTAGTACTGAAACGCTCTTATAAAAGTTACAAATGACATCCTATGTGACTGTGACAAAAGCAAATTATCCCTCCTCATCCTTCTTAACCTATCTGCAGTCTTTGACACAGTTGATCATATCATCCTCCTCCAACACCCATCCACCGTCATCCAGCTGGGTCTGACTACTTACGTCTGTTTCTATTCTTGTCTATCTAATCATAGCCTGAGAATCACCATCAATGGCTTCTCTTCCCTCTACTGCACTGTTACCTCTGGTGTCCCCCAAGGATCAATCCTTGGCCCCTTCCTATTTCTCATGTACATGCTGTCCCTCAATGGCATCATCTGAAAACATGTCAGTTTCCACAAGTACACTGATGACACCCAGCTCTACTTCACCACCACTTCTTTCAATCCCTCTACCTTCTCTAAATTGTCAGACTGCTTATCTGACATTCAGTACTGGATGAGCAGAAATTTCCTCCAGTTAAATATTGGGAAGACTGAAACCATTGTCTTCAGTCCCTACTATAAAGTCTGCTCCCTCAACACAAATTCCATCCCTCTCCCTGGCAAATGTCTGAGGCTAAGCCAGACTGTTCCCAACCTCGGTATCATACCTGACCCCAAGATGAGCTTTCAACTACGTATCTGCACCATTGCTAAGGCTGCCTATTTCTACATCTGTAACGTCACCCATCTCTGCCCCTGCCTCAGCTCTTTCACTGCTGAAACCTTCATTCACGCCTTTGTTACCTTTGGACTGACTATTCTAATGCACTCCTGACTGGTCTCCAAATTCTATCCTCCTTAAACTTGAGGTCATCCAAAACTCTGCTGCCCATGTCTAAATTCGCACCAAATGCTCTTCACCCATCATCCCATGCTCGCTGACCTACACTGGCTCCCAGTTAAAATTCTCATCCTTGTTTGCAAATCCCTCCGTAGCCTACCCCTCCCTACCTCTATAATCTCCTCCAGCCCTACAAGCCTCTGAGATATCTGCGCTCCTCTAATTCTGCCGTCTTGAGCATCCCCAATTTCAATTGCTCCACCATTGATGGATGTGCTTTTGTTGCCTAGGATCTAAGCTCTGGAATACCCTGCCTAAACCTCTCTGCCTCTCCACCTCGCTTTCCTCATTTAAAACATTTTTAAAATCTACCCGACCAAGCTTTGATCATCTGCCCTTTTCTCCTTATGTGTCTCTGTGTCATATTTTGTTTTATAATGCCTCTGTGAAGTGCTTTAGGATGTTTTATTACGTTAAAGGTGCTATATGATACAAATTGTTGTTGTTGTTTCTGTACTAGGGAATTAAATCATTCGGCGCTGGGGCAGGTGAATTCCCAGGTAAATGCACCTCAAAAAGAGCTGTCTATTTAAATGTGGAAAAATGATCCAGGATGTGACCAAGCCGCCTTGAGACAGGGATCCAAAACACAGTGATCCAATAATTTATTTCTGACCAGGAGTTTTGTGCCAGTCATTTTCTCTTTACAACTAGAAAAACAGTTTCTCTGTTCTCCAATGCAATGTTGTGTACTAGATAACACCGCCTGAGCACAGTGATCCCTTACACTGTAAAAATCAATTAAATAACTCTTTGTTATCACAGAGATTGGTTCAAGTTCTTAACGCTGAGCCAACACAGGAGGCAGCGGTGTGGTAAGATAAGACAAGACTGTATTGTCATCCTGCCAGCCTGATGCATTTGAACTCCGACTCTTCAAAGGCTCTGTGTGGGTTATGTCCAGACATCCGTACTGATAACTCCTGTCCACACTTGAGTGGCACTGCCAAAAGGACCGGAAATGGGAGACCGCACCTGAGTCTTAGGCTGGCTCCAAAGACCACTGGAATATAGACAGAGAAGAATAACGTTTGCCAAGTCACAGACTATTCCTCTTGGAATTACTGCCTAAGGCTACCAGTACTTTTTCCAGAATACTGGAACACTGTTTTTACTGTAAGCTGCTAAATTCACACACACAGTCTGAAAATAAAATGAAACCACAATCCAAGGTCGTTTTAATTTTTTTTCTCATCATAAGTCATTTTTTTTGGACAGAATGCCTCAGTCCTGTATAGGTTACCCATAATTTACTACTTACCTGCATTAACAGTACAGTTTTATAATTTAACTGGGAATCTGTTCAGTCGAAATAAGTAAAACCCAAATCAAATTAACATAAAATGAATAGGCCCCTATGGACTCGAGCAATTTCAAGACAATAAACAATGTGGACTTTATTGTATAGAGGTTAACGCTGTTGGCACAGTCTCTGTGCTAAAATTATACATATATTTTCCTCTACAGCGGAAATCGTCATTTTATAGTTATGTGCACTACAGTTTAGCCAGGTAAATTAGACCAAGGTAGCCCTTCTGCTGATAATGCAGGAAAGAACAGTCACAAAATGGATTAATTAGTTACATGAGTTATGCTTTAATTTAACTTAAAATAACTTCATACAAGCTTAAGAAACCTAGGCATTCTCAATTTTGTTTTGGGACAACAGAAAGCCTTTTGTAAAAATAATGCAAACCCATTCAGTAGCCTAGTGATTGGAAAGACTGACAAAATATGGTGCAACTAATGTCACTGTAAATTAAGTTTTGAAAGAATTCTGTCACATGCCTCTATTCCAGTTCTGGTTTGTAACACAGTGAAGATGATTACTTGCATCGGGGGTTGGGCAAAAATGCTGGTCAGCGATGGTACAAAGTCAGCTCTGTTTTTGAACTGAAATCAAAATTGACTTATCAAAAGCTGGCCCCCAGTTAAAATCAGGCCATACTATTGTGTTAAGCAATTTGATAAAATCAACAGGGTAGAAATTGGAACTTATTGCACCCACTTTATAGGAATAAAATGGGTTTAATAACAACCAATTTTGGGGACCAGTTTTCTGATTTCCAAGGACTTCTGAACGATGTCTGATCCATTATTGGATTGGGCCATTTTTCAGGCATTTGAGGCAGCTGCCTAAAACAGGTATTAGGCCTTTTGGATGTGCTAGTGAGGGGCCTAATGCCTGTTTTGGGCCAGCAGCTTCCACAAATGATAAGGTCCAAAGCCCAAATTCTGGCCAACTCTGGGCCTCTCAAACAGTTCAAGTTCAAAGAACATCCCTAATTCGATGCAGTATCATTTTTAGAAATTATCTCTTCTGTGGAACCTTATTCAATGCCTTCTGATAGTCCATATAGAAAAATCCGTAGATGCTCCTTTATTTACCTTATGTGGTACCTCCTCAAAAAATGTTACTATATTAGACTGACTTTCCCTTAACAAATATGGCTCTCTCTGATTGCTCATATTTGTTCAAGTGCTCAGTCACTCTGGGCTGGATTCTATGTTGCTGCCACCGAGTATGGCAGTGGCAGTAAAAGATGGCAGCCTGCATGTATGGCTTTCACTCCGCAGAGCCGCTACAATCTTAAACGCGGTGCCTCATTAACATGGCCAGGAAGTACCACACCCTTGATGACATGGAAGGGGCGGGTGAGCCGTCCCTGGCAAGGGCATCTGGTGCCACTGCGCAGGTTCAGGCGCCAGTGCCATTTTTAAAGGGCTTCCAGCACTTCAGTTACAGCTAAAGTTTTATAGTGATAGGATTTCCAATAAATAAAGTTTTATTCACACTTCCAATTCCCTCTCCCACCCCACCCCCATGAATAATCCATTTATTATTTGTCCTCTGCCCCCCAAAAAAGTAAATTTTATATCACAACCTTTCCCCCTGTACTTTCTTTCCTTTAACCTTAAACCCCTTCCCACCATCCCCTCAACCAATCGTGTATGTTTTTGCCGCTCCCCCCCCACTCCCCCGCACTGAGAAACTTACCTCCTTCCCCCCTCCCCACAGGTGTTGTGCCTCGTTTCCCCAGATGGGGATTCGAAGGTGCGGCACTGCCAGCCACCGGGATGAAGATCGCACTTCAGGAGGTGACGGGAATGTCATTAATGCAGGTAAGTAAATTAATTTGAATATTTAAATGACGGTCCTGTTACTGAGTGGCGGGGGGGAGGGGATGGGGGGTGGGGGGTACCACCACGAGGCCTCACTGCTGCCGTCAAGATCAGGACGAACCCTACCAACGTCGAGGTCAGTTGCAGGCCTCATCGGGGACGATCTTTATGCCCCCCCCACCCCCCCCAGCATAGATCCCGAGGCCAGTATAAAATACAGCCCGCTGTCTCTAATGTCAAATTCTAGTAGCTTCCCTGGAACTGGCATCCAATTGGCAGGCTTATAGCTACCTGAGCTGCAATATTTATGGGTAAGTGGAGAGGGAGGGAGCGAGTGAGGGTGCCTGGTTACTGGCAGTGATCCAGAAATCCCGCAAGATAACAGCAGGACCTCATTATCATATTTTGTTCCATTTCCTGCCTGGCAGCTGGCCAGATTGACAGGCTGTCTGGCTGCCTGGTGAGAAAGACTGCAGTAGACTTCAATGGAAATAAAAATTGGGAGAGATGTAAAATGAATCTCTGATTCGTTATCTCCCCTTTCACACTATCACACAAAGTCAAAATTACCCCCAGTAGATCCAATACAAGACAATTGAAAGGAAGGAAGAACTTGCATTTATGCAGCGCCCTTCACTTCCTAAGGATGTTCCAAAGTGCCTCAGAGTGAATTAATTAGTTTTAAATTGTAGTTACTGTTGTAACATAGGCAAACATGGCAGCTAATTTAAACACAGCAAGGCCCGACAAAGAACAAGAAGATGATTGGCGAGTAATTCTGTTCTGGTGGTGTTGGTTGAAGGATAATTATTGGTCAGGACCCTAGGGGAGCTTCCTTCCTTCTTCAAAAAAGTGCCAATAGATCACTTGCAGGCAGATAGGGTTGAAATATAATGTTCATCCAGAAGACAGCACCTCTGATAGTTCAACACTCCCTCACTACACTGAAGTGTCAACTGAGATTATACAATCCAATCTTAAAATGTGGCTTGAAGCCTTAGCCTACTGAATCAAAGATGAAAGTGCTACCACAGAACCAAGCTGGCACTGAATTACATCCATACCCTATATTCTGTTTAAACTGGAACCATTGGAAATGATTTTATTTTATATTCAGTGTGACCTTTTCACTAAAATTGCTTCTCTGCAGTGAACCCAGACAATGGCAATTGAGGGTTAATTCCCTAATCTTGAGCCTACATTGGGAAGCACAGTCAACAGAAGCATGTGCTGGAGGTACAGCTGCAGCATTGGAATGCTTATTCTCTCACCTGCACTCTTTTTGAGGACCCTGGGATGGCAGGATGAGTGAATTTATCTGGACACTTAAGCTTCAGTGCAGCATAATAGCAATGCCTTAACACTAAATCTCATTGTTCCATATAGGACATCAATTAGAGATGGCAAATCATAACGAGAACTTAAAAATAAAGGAAATGATACAATACTTTAAGGGCAAAACTTGAATAGAAAACAAAGTGCGATTTCATTTTCCTGCATTTCTACTATATGAGTAGTAATTGATTTTTCATTCATGAAACATGAAAGCTAGACAAAATATATCCTATGCTGCTCAAAAGTTGCAGACTCCAGGATGTCCCAAAGCACTTTAGAGCCAATGATGTACTTTTTGAAGTGCAGTCACTGTTGTAATGTAGGAAATGCAGCAGCCAATTTGTGAACAGCAAGCTCCCACAAACAGCAATGTGATAATAACCAGATGATCTGTTTTAATGATGATGATTGAGTGATAAAGATTTGTCATGGCACCAGCTCAGCTGCACTTCTTCAAAATAATATAATGGGATCTTTAATGTCTACCTGAGAGAGCAGACTGGGCCTCAGTTTAACGTCTCATCCAAAAGATGGTACCTCCTACAGTGCTGCCCTCCCTCTTGTACTGGAGTGTTAGCATAAATCTTTGTGCTCAATTCTCTGAAGTGGGACTTAAATGCATAACTTTCTGAAAGACAAGAACACTACCACTGAACCAGAGCTGATAAGGTTTATAGCACACAAATGGTCATAAGGAGAATCTATCAAGGTTTAAGACTTTAGCAAATAATTTTTGTTTTAATGTGTAACTGTGTCATAATATTCTGTAGCTAACATCGTTAAACAAAATATACATGAAAGTTTCATTTTGCAGTTTTATTTCAATGCAAAATTAATTGTGGGGTTTAAAAATAAAACATCCAAAATTAAAGAGTCTACAAAAATAGTTTTATGAGGTTGCTGTAGGTTGACCAGGTGCAATTTTCTCAAACAGGAAATGCACTGTTCAATAAATACATCACTGACTCACATCAAGGCAAATCGGGTCTTTGATGAGAACCTCATTCCAAGGCTTCACAAGTGGAAAAGAAAGATAGAGGAAGAGACACTGAAAGTTGGAGGGAGCAATTCAGAATGGTAATCAAAAACTTGGTCAAAAAGATGGGTTTGAAGAAGCTTGTTGAAGGACATGTGGTGGGATCTAGGACAAGATTAACATAAAGAGGAGATGAGGCAGATGAAGGTTCAGCTGCTATTGTTGCTTTGGAGAGGCTAAACAAAAGATCAGACCGTGACATTTATTATTTGCCAGTTTATTGCATCATTAAAAAATAAATTATGCAGATAAATTCAGAAAGGATAGAACAGGACTGAAAGTGGCAAGCTCACTTTTAAGTCCAGGACCTTCTGCTTTTCTTGGCAACTTGTATCTATATTTTTTTCTGTATATCAAAGCATTAAAACTGTCTATCTATAGCATTGCATAGTTAATTCTAATACTGGTTTGCACCTGACTTAAATCACATGCACAGTTGGTAAGTACATATTTGGTTCAATACAATTAAGAAAATACAGAGAATAATGCAAAAGTACAATCTGAATTGAGCCCTAGATTGTACATTGTACATTCAGCCCAAGGTGTAAGGAGACAACATTAAACAATCCTAGGTAAGAATTATTTTCTTAAATGGCAGTTGATATTTACCATACTCATTAAAATAAACAATCCGTGCAAAGTTTAGGGAGAACATTTTTTCCCCTCCCCCTCCTGATGGACCATCACTGAAAGAAACCATTACTGTGAGTGGCAGCTGGCGAGTGAGTACAAGCAGGCATGGATTACTATTGGGACTGTAACTACGATATGGATCCAGAGGGAAAAAGATGGAAGGGGCCAAGAACAAGCTGGAAGAGATTGTGAAAAGCTGGGAAGTTTGGTCATTGTCACCCAGGTAAAATGTAGGTGTCTGGAGCCACACACCTGTATTCAGCATTCTGCTGTGAAATATCTCTTGTATATTATAGGGCAGGCGCGGAGTGTTTCCACCTGAGGGGGATGCCAGACGAGGGGCCATAAATATAAGATAGTCCCAAATAAATCCAATAGGGAGTTCAGGAGAAATTTCTTCATTCAGAGAGGGTTAGAACGTGGAACTTGCTACCACAAGGAGCAATTGAAGTAAATAGCGTAGATGCATTTAAAGGGACGCCGGATAAACACATGAGGAAGAAAGGACTAGAAAGTTATGCTGGTAGAGTTATATGAAGAGGAGGTTCATGTGGAAAATAAACACCGGCATGGACCAGTTGGGTTGACTGGCCTGTTTCTGTTCTGTACTTCCTATGTAATTCAATGTAATATTTTAGAGTGCAGCTCCCAGTTGCAGTGACTTTAATCAATGTCTCACAGATTGGCTGTTACTTAACAGAGGAGGTTGCCTGAAAACTGGAATTTGGAAGCCAGTTCCTGCCAGTCTGCAGACAATAGGGCTCGCTTTGTCAAAATCCTGCAACCAGTATCTCAACTTCCCAGGCTAAAGCACAGCAAGGGTCTTGCCTGCAAGGAAATGAAAAAAAAATGTCAGCCTCTGTGTATGTTTCGAAGAAATAATTTAGCACATCCGAGTTAAAATATCTATTCAGTTTCCTGACTTAAAGCATGGCTTCTAGCATATGGCATTGCATTCCTTTATATCAGTAGAGATGTCAGCCTCCAGAATCTCCATGCAGTCTGCACACCCAGCCGCATCACACCTATTTCCTGTATGAACTTGCTGAGTGGCGGCTGCTCTGGGTCACTGGAGTCAAAGGTTACTTAGGTTTTGTCAGTAAGGTTAATTACTCAGCCCTGATCATTTTTCATTTACAAGTGATTTTAATTTCATTTCAGTAATCTAGAATGATACCATCTTGAGTAGGCAGAGTTCAACTGATCAGTCACTTTTAGTCAAATATAAGTGACCTAAAGCAACCCAGACATACTGTGTGTACTTACACGTCTTGTATAATTATGGCTGTATTGCTTGAGTCTCATTTAAGACCAACACTCCAAGCCATACAGCAATATCTATAGCAAGTTTTAGTAAATCTTACTGATGTAAGTGAACAGCAATGGAGAATTGTCAGCCTTGTTAACCTCAACCTTCTGTATCTTCAATGGGTTGTGGACTAAGAACAATATGTTAATCCATTTCACTTAATAAATGATTAACATTCACAATTAGTAATCATAAAAAGCCCACTACTGCACATGTCATCACCACCTTCCATCCTCCATAAAACCCAAATCAACTGGAACTTAATCACTCATATCCTGTATTATGAAGAGTAATACACGTTTTGTTTTGAGAAGACTTATAAAGGTGGCCAAGCAGGTATTACAGTAGAAGGATTTGAAGAGTGAAATGCAAAGAGTAAAGCTGAGGTGGATGAAGGCGTGACGCCAAAGATGGAGTGAACCTGAGTGGGGTTGGTGGGGAGTGGGAGAGTGCAGAGTCAGAGGACATAGGGTGAGATGAAAAGCTGCAGAAAGTAGCAGGGTATGGTGTAGTGAGTTGTGGAATGATATGTAGAAGAGATTGAGGCTTTTCAATTCGATCTACGGGAGATGGGGAGCCTACAGAGGTCAGAATGGATGAGATTGATGGGTGAATGGGGCATACAGCTGGGCACCTATGAACATACGAATTAGGAGCAGGAGTAGGCCACTCGGCCCCTCGAGCCTGCTCCACCATTCAATAAATTCATGGCCGAACTGATTTCTCCAAATTACCACCTAACCCCGATAACCTTTCACCGTCTTGCTTCTCACGCCCCCTCCCATCCTCCGATGTCCATCCCCCTCCCCATCCTCTGATGTCCATCCCCTTCCCCAACCTCCAGTGTCTGTACCGCCCGCACCCCCCCAACCCCACCACCACCCATCATTCTCCGGTGTTCATCCCACCCCAACCCCCACCCCCCACCACCCCAACACCGCTGAGCTCGCATGACTTGGGTCGTGAATTTTGGATGATTTTTAAGTCCATGGGGACAGAAAGAAAGAAACTAAAGAATTGAAATCTAGGGATGATGAAGACATAATAAAGTTTTTGGAGTAGTATGGGTAGGGTAACAACACAGGAGAAAGTAAACAATGTTGATAAGTAGGATACTGGAATTCAAAGTTCAGTTCTGAATCAAACATAAGAACATACGAATTAGGAGAAGTAGGCCATTCAGCCCCTCGAGCCTGCTCCACCACTCAATAAAATCGTGGCTGATCTGATTGTGTTTCGAATTCCACACTCCCATTTACCCCCGATAACCTTTGATTCCCTTGCCCAACAAGAATCAATCTATCTCCGCCTTAAAAATATTCAATAACCCCGCCTCCACCACCTTCTGAGACAGAGAGTTCCAAAGTTGCACAACCCTCTGAGAGAAAAAAATTCTCCTCATCTCCTTCCTTAAAGGGTGATCCCTAATATTAAAACAGCACCCCTTAGTTCTGGGCTCACCCAGAAGAGGAAACATCCTCACCACATCCACCTTGTCAAGACCATTCAAGATCTCATAAACTTCAATCAAATCTCCCCTCACCTTCTAAACTCCAGTGAAAACAAGCCCAGTCTGTCCAACCTTTCCTCATAAGACAACATGCTCATTCCAGGTATCAATCTAATAAACGTCCTCTGAACTCCCTCCAATGCATTTACATCCTTCCCTAAATAAGGAGACCAAAACTGCACACAGTATTCGAGATGTGGTCTCACCAATGCCCTGTATAACTGAAGCATAACATCCTTACTTTTATTTTCAATTCCTCTCATAATAAAGGATAGCATTCCGTTAGCCTTCTTTATTAATTGCTATACCTGCATACTAAATTTTTGTGACTCATGCACTAGAACACCTAGATCCCTCTGCACCTCAGAATTCTGCAGTCGTTCTCTGTTTAAGTAATACTCTGCTTTTTTATTCTTCCTACCAAAGAAGCAACTTCACATATTCCCACATTATACTCCCTCTGCCAGATTTTTGCCCACTCACTCAACCTATCTATGTCGGTCTGCAACCTCCTTATGTCCTCTTCACAACATACTTTCCTATCTATCTTTCTGTCATCTGCAAATTTAGCTACCATGCCATCGCTCCCCTTATCTAAGTAATTGATATAAATTGTAAAAAGTTGAGGCCCCAGCACTGATCCCTGCAGGACTCCACTCATCACATCCTGCCAATCAGAAAAGGACGCATTTATGCATAGTGTCTGTTTTCTGCCAGCCAGCCAATCTTCTATCCATGCGAATATGTTACCCCCTACATCATGAGCTCCTAGTTTGCGCAATAACCTCTTATGTGGCACCTTGTCAAATGCCTTCTGCAAATCCAAGTACAGTACGGAAACGGGCTCCCCTTTATCCACAGCACATGTCACTACTTCAAAGAATTCAACAAATTGGTTAAACATGATTTCCCTTTCCCAAAACCAGGCTGACTATTCCCAATTACCTCGAGTTTTTCTAAGTGCCCAGTATAACCTCCTTAATGATCAATTCTAACACCTTCCCCACAACAGACGTCAAGCTAACTGGCCTATAGTTACCTCTTTTCTGCCTCCCCCTCACCCCCCCACCCCACTTTTTGAATAGAGGGGTAATATTTGCTACTTTCCAGTCTGATGCTACCTTTAGCAAATTTTGAAAATTAACACCAACACATCTACTACTTCATTAACCTCCTCTTTTAAGACCCGAGGATGAAGCCCATCAGGACCCGAGGACTTGTCAGCCCGCAGATCCATCAGTTTGCTCAGTACTGCTTCCCTGGTGATTGTAATTTCATCAAGTTCTTCTCTTCCTTCTACCTCCTGATTTATAGCTATTACTGGAATGTTTTTGTACCCTCTATTGTGAAGACAGAAGTAAAATATTTGTTCATTGCATCCACCATTTTCTTATTATCTATTATTAGCTCCCATTCTCACTCTCTAGAAGACCAACACTCACTTTACTTACCCCTTTCCTTTTTAAATACCTATAGAAACTCTTGCTATCTGTTTTTACTTTTTGAGCTAGCTTTCTCTCATATTCTAATTTCTTTCTCCTGATTAACCTTTTAATCATTCTCTGCAGTTCTTTATATTCTGACCAATCATCTGAACTGCCAATCATCTTTGTGCAATTATATACCTTTTCCTTAAGTTTGATGCTTTCCCTAACTTCTTTTGTTAACCGTGGATGGTGGGTCCTCCCCTTAGAATTTTTCTTTATAGTAGGAATATACTTATTCTGAGTATTCTGAAACATTCCCTTAAATGTCTACCACTGCTTCTCTATTGATCTATCTCTTAGCCTAGTAACCCAGTTCACTTCAGCTAGCTCAGCTTTCATGTCCACATAATTGCCCTTATTGAAGTTTAAAATACTAAGCTCGGACCTGTTCTTCTCTCCCTCAAACTGAATGTAAAATTCAATCATATTATGATCGCTGCTACCTAGGGGCGCCTTCACTATGAGGTCATCAATTAATCTTATCTCATTGCACAATACCAGGTCTAGTATAGCCTGCTTTCTGGTTGGCTCCAGAATGTACTGTTCTAAAAAACTATCCTGAAAACATTCTATGAACACTTCGTCTAGGCTACCTTTGCCCATCTGATTTTCCCAGTCTATATGTAGATTAAATTCTCCCTTGATTATTGCCATACTGTTCTGACAAGCTCCCATTATTTCTTCCTTTATACTCTGTCCCACTGTGTGGTTACTGTTAAGGGACCTGTACACCACTCCCACAAGTGAATTCTTTCCCCTACTATTCCTCATTTCCACCCAAACCGATTCTACATCCTGATCCCCTGAACCAAGGTCATCTCTAACAATTACACCAATGCCATCCTTGATTAAGAGTGCAACCCCTCCACCTTTACCTAGCTTCCTATTCTTCTTGAATATCACATACCTCTCAATATTCAGGACCCAATCCTTGTCATTCTGCAGCCATGTCTCTGTAGTGGGTATCAGATCATATTTATTTACTTCAATGTGCGTTATCAGTTCATCTTCTTTGTTGTGAATGCTACGTGCATTCAGATACAGAGCCTTTAGTTTTGTTATCTTTGTAACATCTAGTCTTGACTGTTGGTAAGTTTGCCTGCAGTCTGGTTCAAACTGAATGAGCAACGGGGAAGGGCTGACATTGATGGCAAAGGCATAGAATATCTGGAGGAGGCAGAAACAATGGCTCCAGTTTTTCTGGTGTTCAGTTATAAGATGGGCTTATTGCAGTGGGCAGAAATCACAATGTGGCATTTGAACAGGGATTTGTAGGAAAGGTAATTGACAGAGCTTGGAGAAGAAGGGGAGGTTAGACATGAACAGTATTTGAAAGAAACAGATCAGTCAATTTTTGACTTTTTGCAGCAGGTTTTTAGTATTTTTAAAGGAAGAGGAGCAGTGCCTGAATAGAGGGAGCCATTAACAATATCAGTGAACACTGGAGCCAGGAAAGGTAGTTGAGTGGTAAAGAGCTATGTGATGAATGAATCAAGGGAGCAGGAGGTAAGACTCATGCAAGGCATAGCTTGTTGAAGACAGGGAAATATGGGAGAGGAGCTCCCACTGATTTTAACCATATCCATTGGGAATGGGGCTGAGCGGATGATTCGAACGGCAGTTGCATGCTTTCCTCACCATTCCCACCACATTCTGACTCATTGCCATTTTAACTGCTGAGTTTTTGGGATCCAAATTAGTCCGACGTGATTTTAACTGCCAATTATGGCAGTTGCACACAGTGTGGAACCTCAGGTGTGAGGCTGGAAGAGGCCTAGAAAATTATTGACATTGGCTCTCCATTGCTTTCCTTGAGGGCTAGCTCCTCCAGGCAACATCAGGGAAACGTTGAGCCTCCCCTGTTTTTGGGCTTCCTTCTCCCTCCTTTGAGTGTGATTGCATCCAGGCCTACCCCTCATCAATTCCCGTATGCCAGTTGCCTCCTGCCATCCAAATTCCCACTTCTATCGGCCAGCCAGGTAATTATTCCTTCCACATTCTGGCAGGAGATCAATTTCCATAATGGTCATGAGGCCTGGGTGTTAAAAATGGCCCAGGCCTCACACAGAGGGGTGAAGCAGACAGTTTTCCATCTGCCTTGGCCCTCACCCATGAAACTCTCTCCCAGAGGTAAATCCAAGCTTAGGAATTTCAAAATGTGATGTATTTTAAATTTAAAATTAGCACACTGTGGTCTTTAAGAATTGGTGAATGATGATATACTGGACTAACGGATGGCCTTCTTTGCTTTGGGAATTGGATTTAATTAGGGCTTTTAGAATTAGTTGAGACTGGATAGACTGATCAAAGCTTCCTCTCTGTGTTAGAGACGTCAAGCAAAAGGCTGTCTGAAATTCTTAAGCTTTTTCTTGATGTATGTTTGGACTTTCTCTTCTTATGTAAATGGATGGATAACTGTTTTGGTAAGCAAACTGTGGACTTTTATGTTTTGAAACCAGTATCTTTAATCTTTGCTGTATATTTGGTTAGTGTAGCCCAAGTCTACGATTAATCCAGATTTGGGCAAATTGCTTGGTAGCGAATATATTGGATGTCTTTGTCACTCTGAATAAAAGTGTCAGTATCTGATTCTTCCTGAATTTATGCCTGTTTCCTGGTTTTCCATAGGGAGAAGCATGCAGCCACATGGTAATGGCATGCCTGTGTGCTGACTGGAAGTCTACTGGGATGGGGATTGCATGGTTTTGGATTGATGGCTTGTCCATTTGATACCTGTCAGTTTCTATGAGAGAAAGGGCGGTCAGGCAGTGCGGTAAGTTATGTTTGGATAAGAGTTTTGATTGCTGGTTCAAGAAGATGGCTTGTTGTCCCTTGTAACAGGAAATCTTACATAATGACATCTTTGCTGATAATTTATGTCATCAAGCCTGGCTTTGTGCATATCTCAAACCCTGGAGTGAGGTACCAAGAGCTTCTCGTGACCTCCAAAGGATTCACTTGCTACTGGCAAAAGTCTGCTTTGTACATCATGCAAACACTCCAGATGATTGACAGGACGGCACAGGGGCTTTACTTATTTATTGTTTCAAAAAATACACCATTTGACTTTCAACGTTGCATCTATCATCTGAAATGTCAGAATATTTAAATACTGAATTTTAAAAATGTATGTTTTGGAAACGAGTCAGTGTGTATAAAACACATCAGCATATTGCTCTGAAAGATAGCAAACAGAACAGCTCCCTTTTAACACTTTCAATATTGAATGCTTTTTGAAACAAGCAAACATGGGTACTGTAGAGTAATAAAGAGCTATACACTTTATGTACATGGCAGTTTCTTTATCCAGTTTTTCCTAAAGTTCCAACTTCTCTACATGACAGTGCATGGTGTAAGCGCTGCACTCAACTTACCCTTACCGCTGGGCATGTTATCAGATATTTAAAAGAATGCTACAGAAAGTGTAATCAAGCCCAGCCGCTTAGCCTGAATCAGACCTCCTTCCTGCTGTTCCGGTATTCTATCTGCTTATAATACACGGTGCATGCAGCAGGCAGTAATTTGTTAAGTCTGATGCACATCCTGCCAAAGGGACAAGATGCCACTTCAACAGGATACAGGATCAAATTCACTGCTGGTAGATCTAAACAGATTTGATCTGCCAATTGAAAAGGGCAAAAGCTTCTTTCGTTATTTACTTGAGGGAAAGGAATCAGGTTGTGATTGTGAACTGAACAAGCAATGTAAAACAAAAGAATACCAGCTTCATTGCAGGAGTCAGGAGCAGCCAATAAATTGGGAGTGACTTATTCATAAATAAACTAGAATACTCCTCAGCAAAAATGCAGAAAACTCAGCATTCTACTGTTCACAACTTAATGTTCTAATTACATTGCAGCATATGATACATAATTCAGAATTCAGAATGGAGGTTGAAAGATTAACAGTTATGCAAAGTGCTTCATGTCTTAAAGAGCCTGCTGTGGCATTAATGCAATTCTTGTAATAAAGAATGGATGCAATTTTCACGAAAGACAGTGTAATGCAGATCAACTAAGTTTTAATTGTTCAGTGGATGAATCATCAAATTAGTGTTACACATTGAGCAACTACTGCTGTTTAACAAGTTGTACACAGCTCACACATGTATGCACTCAGATCTCAAGCACGAATCCGACTCTTCTCATCAAACTTGTTCATGTTATGTCCAAAGTCAAAAGGAACATTTCATGGAACATTGCTTTCATTGATCTCACCAAAGCCTTTGACCTCGTCAGCAGACGTGGTCTCTTCAGACTACTAGAAAAGATTGGATGTCCACCAAAGCTACTAAGTATCATCACCTCATTCCATGACAATATGAAAGGCACAATTCAACATGGCGGCACCTCATCAGACCCCTTTCCTATCCTGAGTGGCGTGAAACAGGGCTGTGTTCTCGCACCCACACTTTTTGGGATTTTCTTCTCCCTGCTGCTTTCACATGCATTCAAGTCTTCTGAAGAAGGAATTTTCCTCCACACAAGATCAGGGGGCAGGTTGTTCAACCTTGCCCGTCTAAGAACGAAGTCCAAAGTACGGAAAGTCCTCATCAGGGAACTCCTCTTTGCTGACGATGCTGCTTTAACATCTCACACTGAAGAGTGTCTGCAGAGTCTCATCGACAGGTTTGCGGCTGCCTGCAATGAATTTGGCCTAACCATCAGCCTCAAGGAAACGAACATCATGGGGCAGGACGTTAGAAATGCTCCATCCATCAATATTGGCGACCACGCTCTGGAAGTGGTTCAAGAGTTCACCTACCTAGGCTCAACTATTACCAGTCACCTGTCTCTAGATGCAGAAATCAACAAGCGCATGGGAAAGGCTTCCACTGCTATGTCCAGACTGGCCAAAAGAGTGTGGGAAAATGGCGCACTGACACGGAACATGGCTTGGCCATGTGAGCCGCATGGAAGATGGCAGGATCCCCAAAGACACATTGTACAGCGAGCTCGCCACTGGTATCAGACCCACCGGCCGTCCATGTCACCGCTTTAAAGACGTCTGCAAACGCGACATGAAGTCCTGTGATATTGATCACAAGTCATGGGAGTCAGTTGCCAGCATTCGCCAGAGCTGGCGGGCAGCCATAAAGGCGGGGCTAAAGTGTGGCGAGTCAAAGAGACTTAGCAGTTGGCAGGAAAAAAGACAAAAGCGCAAGGGGAGAGCCAACTGTGTAACAGCTCCGACAAACAAATTTTTCTGCAGCACCTGTGGAAGGGCCTGTCACTCTAGAATTGGCCTTTATAGCCACTCCAGGCGCTACTCCACATACCACTGACCACCTCCAGGCGCTTACCCATTGTCTCTCGAGATAAGGAGGCCAAAGAAGAAGAAGATAGAGTACAAAATTAATTGCTACTTTACATGAAAGGAATCTCAGTTGGCATTACAACTTCCTGTTGGTATGGTCGCAATAATTTGGCTCAGCTTTTTGCTTGCTGGCTACAATGGTGTCAGTGCCTGTTTCAAGCCTTACCTTGGGATCAATAAATCACTATTTTCAGTCTGGATGACCTCTTTACAAAGATTTAAATGAAATTGAACCAGGATTCAATGCAGACTGTGTAGAATGAATAAAGGGTCCTGTTTCAAATCAGATAAAATCCAAATAAGCTTGTTCTGTTTACTTTCCTGTGCTGGCTTGATGTATGAAGGATGAAAAGAATGGGTCAAACAGGAGCAAATCTGAATCAAAGTCCTTGCAAATTACTAACTTTTGCTTATAAAATAACTTGATTTAAAATATGGATCATATATTTTTTCAATTGATTTGCAAACTGTAAGAAGGATGTTAGGGGTGAATAAAATTGCCAATTCAAAGTGGCGCTGTCCCTTTAAATGAACAAAACTTTGGTGTCGATGCTCAAACAACATATTAGCTTGTGCTACATTTCTCTCAGTTTTAACCAATCCATGTCCCTCCATTTTGAGCCTTTTGGCCTTTGTATGTGTTTCCGATATTCTGTTTCCTTAATGCAGATGCCGAACATCTGTTACCTATTTGTGAGAATAACGAAACCCCAAGCTAGGCGAGTGAAAGGTAAATGGCAGGGTCTTGTTTAATTTGGAAAAAAATTGAGAAAAAAAATCCTTCTGTCCTCTGGGATTGTGGGCTACCTTCGCTTCAAATCCTAACAGTTTCTATCTCTTTGTTTATACACATACTGGTAAAGAATAACAAACTGAAGAAATTTATGCACCCTGTTAATGGAAGTTCAACTGTTTCATGTGTTATGGCAGTCTGTCTGTTAACCTGACCAGTGCTGTTACAGATGCACAGAATATGGTGAGGACACCGCATTTTGTTATTGCGTTTCGCAAATTCATTTTTGGACCTCTGTAGATCAATTTGAATTTATCAGAACAAATAACATTTTCTGTGTTTTAAAATTAGCAGAGAGTGATGAAGGCAATCAGTTTATTTTTGAACACATTGATAATATTACCTAATATCAGAAAGTATAGGTATATTATAATGTCCTCACTCCTCCTCCATCATATCCCTGAAGTACAATCTCAGATCATATGGGAACATAGGACCAGGAGTGGGCCGTTTGGCCTATCGAGCTTGCAATACTGCAGACGAGCATAGTTGCAAAATGGTGGGGTTCGCCGACCTAAATACTGAGGTGCACATCAATTCTAGAAAGAAGAAAAGAACTTGCATTTATATAGCACCTTTGTTAACCTCAATCCATCCCAAAGCACTTTACAGCCAATGTAGTACTTTTGACATGTGGTCACTGTAGGAAGCATGGTAGCCAAATTGTACACAGCAAGGTCTCCTATACAACGATGTGATAATGACCAGATAACCTGCTGTTGTGATGTTGGTTGAGAGATAAATGTTGGCCAGGACTCCAGGGAGAACCTCTCTGCTCTTCTTCATGATAGTGTCTTGAGATCTTTTACATCTGCCTGAGAGGGAAAGACAGGGCCTTGGTTTAATCTCTTATCTGAAAGATTCTGCGTCCTGGGAGTTTCACAGCAGCATCTATCAGTGTGTTTGATTTTAAACACAGTGATTCAATAATGAAAGCACATTTTATCGGAATAATGTATGATGCTTCAGATCATTTCAAATAAATGTATAAATAAACAAAGTATGTGAATTAAATATTTGTTGATATCAAGTTATGGATCGGCATTGAAACCCCAAAGAGTGGTGGTGGCGGTTCAGATTTAGAGCCAGCTGCTCGATCTTTGCTCGCTGCTATAGTACAGGAGTAAATGTTCCACTAGTTTCACTCCAGGACTTGAACACAAAAATCCAGGCTGACACTCCAGTGCAGTACTGAGGGAGCGCTGTACTGTTGGAGGTGCTGTCTCTCAGATGAGACGTTAAACCGAGGCCCCCTCAGGTGGACAAGAAAGATCCTATGCCACTATTTCAAAGAAGACCAGGGGAGCTATCTTGGTGTCCTGGCCAATATTTAACCCTCAATCAACATCACAAAAGAGGTTATCTGATCATTATCACATTGCTGTTTGTGCGAGATTGCTGTGTGCAAGTTGGCTTCCACATTTCCTACATTAGACTCAGACTACACTTTAAAAGTACTTCATTGACTGTAAAGTGCTTTGGGTCATCTGGTGGTCATGAAAGGTGCTATATAAATGCAAGTCTTTCTTTCGAGTTCCAGAGTGCTGGAGACCACTTGACAATACACTTGCTTGTCTTATTGGGTGAGTTTCTCTCAATTACACCCATTGCAAAAGAAAGACCCAAAAAGGTAATATATTGAAGTCACCCACACCATATTTCTGTCACCATCACTTGTCGACATATATTAACATCTCACCTTCTAAGATTTCATTGGGGGGATATAAATCAGGTGAAAATCTCACGGGAATGGTCATTTATTTACCTTCTACTCAGTGCTGGGCCCTCTGGCAAATGCACAATTACATATAGAAGTTTCAAAAAGAGAGAAACACATTCTTTTTCTAAAATTTTCACTTCAGAAGGATGAAGCATTGGGTGAACTGTTTCTTCCGGAATGTTTTAGACGTCTTATTAACTAAAGAGCAGCTCTTAAAGAGGTCAGTGGCCGGAAAGCACTACCTACTGGGATTCGTAAGCCTTTTCTGGATTTATTTACCATTGTTTGGGAAAACAATTGTTAGGAGAAAGGCTGAAATCCAAATATAATGGACTTTTCAACTTAAGTTTTTAAATGATGCTTGGTGTCCAATTCAATCCTGGACTGGCTAAACATGTCATTTCCAAACCCCAACCAACTTTAAACAAAAGGCAGATCAGTAGTGTTGAGAACAAACATACATTGAATGAGACCAGCAGAGAGCACTCTCTGATAAGCCTGTAACTTCCTGGCTTCCAGTGGTCACATTTCCTGTAGATCCCAAAAGGTTTTAATCACCTCAAGTTGTATTGCGATTAGAACAAGGTTAAGGGAACTATCAAATGTATTAGACCAATTTACAAGGCACTTTTTGTTCAGGATTGTCTGTGGATTTGCTTCAGTTCTGGAATAAAACGTTAATTTGAAATATTACTGATGTTGGAACTCAGATTACTTACTCCTGGTTCAAAACACAGGTTAGCTGAGAGTGAGCTCAGCCCCAGGTTGTTGATGCCAATGATAATATTGCAGACATCTCCTATCTCTCATGGTGGAGCTGAACATTGATATAGTCAAAAGCTGAGAGTATTACATCATCTGCACAAGATGGAATTGTTTTCTGAAGTATGTACTCTCCCATTATTGTATATTTGGAACCTAAGACTAATGTTATGAAAATATACGATAATAATGACTTTATTGAAAGAGTGATTTTGTCAGACAACAGAACGGTATAAGTTTAAATTCTGATGTGACTGTTCTTGTCTTTGTACATAAAAATTAACATTCCTGCTATAAATATGGGCACATAAAAGATAATAGTGAGGCTTTGTGATTGAAATTGGTCTGTTTTATAAAAATGTTAAATATTTCATTTTTAATCATTTGAATATGGATTGTTCAGTGGGTAAAGAAGTGAGAGTGATATAGTTAGCCTCAGCAAGCCGGGATTAGGGAAGGAATAGATTAGCCAGAGCTCTTGCTCCTGATTACTATCCAGTGATTCTTTACAGGCTCGTCAATGGTGCCGAAATCAGGATCAGGCCTAACGATTATCACAGCTGAAGAAGAGTGGCCTCCTGGGTAAGATACTGGAAGAATGCCAGCACTTGTGGAATTTATCCCAGCATGTGCCATCACCTTGAGGAGAAGGGAGGTGAAGGAAGTAAATCACAGGCAGGAGAAAACTATGTGTGCCTCTGATATGAATGCCACCCTATCAGGAGGACTGCAGCTAACACCATACCAGATTTAGAAAACCATCTCAATGTTACAACTACTCTTTTTTTGAATGGACATTTATTGCAAAATTCCAAGATGACAGATGTCTTTATAAAAACTAATTCTACCTATTAGGTGTTAGCATGTGGGAACAGGCACAGGATAGAAATGCAATACTGCACCAATGTGCCTCCTGGCTTGCTGTAGTCATGTGACCTCGACCATGAGGTACTTTGACTGGGGACAGCCACTAGGAGCAGTTTCATTAAAGACTCAATATACACCAGACTGGTGTCCTGTGAGCTCGTAACAGGCACTGTTTTTAGGCCTAATATCAGATCTCGGCATAAGACCTTGAACAAGGCAAAGCCAAGCAATCAAATGACGCATTAAACTGAGGCTCCATCTGCCTACTGAGGTGGATGTAAAAGATCCCATGGGACTATTCAAAGAAAGACAGGGAAGTTCTCCTGGCCTATATTTATTCTTCAACCAACACAACAGAAAAACAAATTAACAGGTCATTTTTCTCATTGCAGTTGGTGGGACCTAACTGCATGCCAACAAAAGAACAATGACTTCAGAAGTAACTAATTGGTGATGAGACACTTTGGGACATTCTGAGGATGGGAAAGGCACTATATAAGTACAAGTTCTTTCTTTAATCCATGTAAATGTGACCCACCTCTATTTCAGCCCCCACTGGCTCTAATTGGACAGGAAACTTGCCTCCCCATCAATTGAAGAGAAAGAATTTGCAGGGCTTTGAGGAAAAGGCAGGGGAGTGGGACTGGGTGAGCTGCTCTAGCAGAGAGCAAGCACGGACATAACAGGCCAAATGGCCATCTTCTGTGCTGATCCTATGATTCAATTAAGTGCTCCATCCACATGAAAATCTTTACTGTAATCAGCTTCCCACCGGAGGCAGGCTTGGGACACGAATTTAAGCCCAGCTCCTGCTTCCCCCCTCCGGAGGGAAAATACAGCCCATAGTGTCAAATGGACCAGCACATAGGAAGGGTTGGCAAAGACAGCTGGGCAGTGATGGTGTGGCTTAAAAAAGAAAATGTGGTATTAAGTCAAATTATTTCAACTATTGTTTGGCTCCAACTTCCAACCGGTATGGAGCAAAATGGCAAAGGGGTATTTATTTTAATGAGGTCTCTTTCTCTCTCACTGTAGACTTTCCTCATTCCAACCTCTTTACTAGCTCTTCGATTGGATGTAGCAGGCTAAGATACAATGCTGTTAACTTCTGGAATTGGCTGTTCCTCCCTTTCTGGGTGATGGGGCTGGACATAGTTTCAAGGCCATGGTGGTTCTGTAGCCATGGAAATGGTCTGAATCGATATAGTTTTGTAATTTTACTGTACACCATGAAAAACATCAACCAAAATCCATATGATAACCAGTCGAAAATCTAGAAACAATTTTGCTGTCCAGTTCGGGTAGCCTAGTTCTAAAGGGATAGGAGAGAGCAAGTCAGAATTCAGACTCGAAAATGAAGTAAAGCCAAATGAAGTCATCTGGAGTAAGTCCACTTTCTACTGTAAACAGTACTGGAGAAGCAATTTGAATAACCATCTGTATTAATGATGCAAATTCCCTCAGTGTTCTTTAAATCTTCCCACAGTTCATTTAGCAATCAATAAATAAGGAACATCTCATTTTTAATTTTAAATAATATTTTTAAACAGCTTTGCCTGAAATAAGTGGAAACAAAATACTATGGATTCTGGAAATCTGAAATAAAAACAGAAAGTGCTGGAAATACTCAGCAGGTCTGGCAGCATCTGTGGAGAGAGAAACAGAGTTAACGTTTCAGGTCTGTTCTGATGAAAGGTCACTGACCTGAAACATTAACTCTGTTTCTCTCTCCACAGACGCTGCCAGACCTGCTGCATATTTCCAGCACTTTCTGTTCTTATTCCTGAAATATGTGGTTCTGACTTTTCTATCTGTTGGCATTACCCCATTAATTGAGAAGGAGACTTAATTTCACCTTTTGTTAATCTGTAATTTTCACTCCTGGTTTTATGCTTGCATTGGATTGTCTGAAAGATCGCTATATAACATCACTTTACCAATATTGTAACATATACAACATGAAGGCAATGACATAATTTTGACACCAATTGTCATGGACTTTCCAGTTCAGTGCTCCTGCTGCACACTAGCAGCTGCATTTTATGGGGCCCCCGAAGACAGGGTAGGAGGCGGGAGGGCCCATAGTATTGCAACAGGCAGCGGGGGGAGGAGGGCCCGTTGCCTTCCCGGTCATGCCGTAATTTTGTCGGGGGCGGGATAGGCCGAAGATGGCCTTCCCGCCCAGAGGCCACTTGAGGCCTTTAAGAGGCCTATTGTTAGCCACTTAAGGGCCTCTTGCCCCTGCCATTAGCATTAAGGCAGTGATGGAAGGGGTCCTCCACCACACAGGGAGGTCACCCAGTAAAATGAGGCAACCTCCCTGCTGGCTTGGGGTGGTCCCTCCTCCATGGGCAATCTGTGGCCCATGGAGAGCACCAGCCAGCAAGCAAACCAACTCCCTGGACCTCCCTCCCCCTATACTAAACACCCATCCTCCTCCGTTCGCCAGGGCCTGCCGGACTTGTCCCAGCAACCCAGCCTCACTTACCTGAGGTCTGGGCTCCAGCACTGGGCCTGGGTTCAAGGCCACTTGTAGTACCAGCAATGGCCACCGCTCCCAGTGGCGCTGCTGATACTACTGAGTCACTAGCCCTGTGATTGGCCAGCAGCTCTTGGAGGTGGGATCCCCATCTTTAAAGGGATGGAGATCCTGACAGCAGGCTGTTAATTGGCCTGGCGCCATAGATTCGTGCCGGGGACTCCAAATGGCTGAGGTGGGGTTTCCCCTCGTCTTTTTGCCCTGGCACTGGGAGCACCACCGTCGACACAAAATTCAGCCCTAGAAGTGCACATAGGATGTTTTGCACTCCCAACCCATAATCTTCTGACTGATTTTAGGAATGGGGTAGGCCTTTTAGTCCCTCAAGTCTGTTCCACTATTACATCAGATCATGGCTGATCTGCACCTCAACTCCATTTATCCACCTTTGCTCCAGATCCCTTGACACCCTTACCTAATAAAGATCTATTGTTCTCAATTTTGAAAATTTCAATTAATGCAGCATTGTTTGGGGGAGAAAGTTTCAGATTTCCACTAACCTTTCTGTAAAAATGTCCTTCCTGATTTCACTCTTAAGTGGCCTAGCTCTAATTTTAAGTATGTTCCCCTTTGTTCTGGATTCTCCCACCAAAAGAAATAGTCCCTCTATATCTGCCCCATCAAATTCTTTTGAAACAATTCTATTAGATCACCCCACTCAACGTTCTAAATTCAAGAGAACACAAGTCCAGTTCATGCAATCTACCTTTATAATTTAACCCTTTATTCTCCTTTCCTGAAACTGTACTGTACCCTCTCCAAGGCCAATATAATCCTTTCTGATGTGTAGTATCCAAAATTGAGACTCTGTACAATTGAAACATAGCTTCCTCTCCTTTGCATTCCAACTCTCTTGTGATAAAGGTCAACATTCCATTAGCCTTTTTGATCACTTTTTCTACCTTGGCTTTCAGTGATTTGTGTGCATTTTTGCTCCTCCACAGCTCCTAATCTCTTGCTATTAAGAAAATATTCTGATTTGCTTTCTTGGATCAAGTAGGATCACTTCTACTTGAACACCATCTGTCAAAGTTTAGTCCACTCACTTAATCTGTCTGTGGCCCTTCGTAGCTTCCTGCTCACATCTATACAACATACTGTGGCTCCTAAATTAGTGTAGGCCTTGGCTGGCATCTGAGCTGGACAAAGTTGGTCAGGTTTCAACCTATAAAGTGTATCGGGGTTCCCAATTGGCATCCATAGCACAAAAAACAGTTTAAAATGCTTCTTGGACCTCTCTGCACTATGTTCTGCAAGATTCATGCCCTTTAAGCCTTATTGTGTTCACACTTCGAAATATTTGTTACAAAAGTGCCTCTGTTTTGTTTAATATATTTTTTGAGGATTCGTTTTTGAAAGATTGAAGAAATGTTAAACTTTGGGGTTTCCAAAGGGGAGCACTTTAAAAAAAAAGTCCCTGGAAATGTTTTTGAAAAGGGGCACTGAGAGGTCTTGTGAGGAAAACAAGCCTTTCTGGGAAACCACCTGACTTCCAGCTCAATAAACAACAGATAACTTTGGACACCTGGAGGAGTTGTTTACAAACAAGTGACAGGTCAAGATTGGTAGAGGTCAAAAGGTTGACCTCCAGTTGTCAGTTTCACTTTCGAATTGTTTTGAGTTAGGGTTGAACTGTATAAAAAGGGAGAGAACTTCGAAGGAGAGAAGAGAACTTCCAAGGAAAGAAGAGAATTCCCAAGGAAGGAGAAGATCACAACCTAGCTCAGCTTTCCAGCACCTCTCTAAAAGACCCTGAGAAGTCCACTGTGTCAACTCATCTTGTCTCCAGTCTTTGAAGAAAATCCTGCTAAATTTATTCTCAACGCTGCCTGAAAAGAACTCTAAAAGATCCCAGTGACCCATCTACGTGTACTTGGAGGCCAAACTGTATGCCAGTTTTGGAACACAACATATCTCATCTGCTGTTTCTTCAATAATGAGCAAGTATTCAGCCCTTTTTTGTCTGTTATAGAGCCCTAAAAACAAAAATCCCTTTATTTTTCCAGTTAACCAGTGTATGTGTGCATGTGTGAGTATGAGGGGCTAAGGTAAAAAGGGAACTTTAATATTTCAATCTGTGTGTTTGTGCTTTACTTCATTACTGGTTAAACCTTGTTTTATAATAAACTGATAATTTTGTTGTTTATTAAAGAAACCTGGTTGGTGTGTTTTATTCTGGGATTAAAATAGTCAATGATTGACCGTATCGGTAAGTGGGATATAATGCTAGGCCCCCACCTGCCAAGAATGAGGCACATTAATTTTGTCATGAACATTGATTTTAAACTGTTACTGGAGTGAAGAAGAACTGTTAAACAGATCAGCCATGGCTGGAATAGACATTTGAATATTAACAGACAGTATTTGGAAGGACAAAGCAGCCATTCCCTGACATTCAACCCACAATGGACTTTTGATCACCAGGCGTTGAAGGTGGGGGAGCTCGCATTCCAGGTTGACTGCTAAGATGGCCGAATATACAAACGGACATGGTCAAACCAGCTAATCATATGACTAACCTGCTGGGCAACCTGAGTTTTTTGAATTTGTACAAACAGTTTGGGCAGAAAGTCTGTTTGCTCCTGGACTGAGGAGATCTCTCTCCTGTCTGCTCCCATCTCTTTCTCACAAGCCTCTGAATCCACTGAAGACACATGAACCCCAAGAGAGAAAAGTCTCCTACAACGAACAAGGTTTAAGAAGAATACTGGGCCCCCAACGAAAAGCAAGAACTACCTACAATCAAGGACTCTACAGTGAGCTTGAAGAACTGTAACAACAACTCTTCAGATACTGCCTCAAACCTTTCCACTTTATTTTTCTCCTGCTCTTTTCTGTCTCTATTTGCATGTGTGTATCGCGTATGCATGCTAGCGTGGGGCGCGGCGTGTATCTGTCGGTGTTAACCGAATTAAAGTTTAAGTTTAATAACTTTCAACTTTTCTTCTTTAAACCCAAGAAAGCCTGTTTGTGCTGGTTTCTTAGCCTTATAATTGGAAAGTGGTGAACAAGGATTCACCAAGGGGGAGCTAAAAATACAGTGTATTTAAAATTAAAGCCTGTTACGGTAAAACCAGGTGAAGGCTGAAAGGGAACCGTAGGTATCTTTCTCATGTGGTCGTAACAGGGAAAAAATTAAATATATGTTGTGACCCCTGGAGAAGTGGAACTAGAATAAACAGTGCACTCCTCCCGTCTCAGTCGAAACATGTTCTAAATTTAATGTCAAAGTTTTTAAAGATGTTTAACACTGGAGCAGATTTAATCTCTGTCATGGGATGAACTTGGCTCAGTGGCAATGTTTTAATGAAGTTTTCATCAAAAAATGTGCCTTTGTGTTCCAGAAATGTAGCATAGAAATTGTCTACACAAGATCCTAAGATCACAGGATCGAAATGGCTAAGGAAGCCCATTCAGTTCATCTTGGCTCATTCATCCCGATCTCGCAGTTTCTCATCACAGCTTATGACTGTTTCTTAAATGGTTCCAGGGCATTTACCTCCACTCATGTGTCCATTTCATATGTTGATCATTCTTTGTATAAAGAACTCCTTGATACCAGTCTTGAATTTGGCTATTGCCATTTGAACCTGCTCCCATTTGTTCTGAAGGAGCATGCCAGATTCAATTTTTCTGTGTTGTTTACTTTAATGAGGTCTCCTCTTGCCTGGTTCTTATTCGAGACTGAAAATCCTATGTTTCTCCTCACAACTCAGTCTTCTGACGTCTGGGATCTTGGAAAGTTTCCCTTTGTCTCAGCAACCAGGACTTCGTAATTCCCTTTATTTATTAAAGATTAAAAATTACTGTTCGCAATATTGGCTATTGATGGAATGCAAATATTTAAATAACACCCTTGATCCACTATTTTAAGAGGTGTTAGCACATTAAAAATAAGAAAACAGGCATATATTCATGTCATATAAACGTGTTAACCACTTTCACCAACACTTATTTCTAGCTTCAGTCCTTCCACACAATCCCTCCACCTCCCCCCACTGCTGCTGCGATCCTCAAAAAAAGCTAATCCAGAAGCAAGTTTGATTTAACAAAATTAAAAAGCTGTTTAGTGGAAGTAACAAGGACGATAGAATCCACTGTATTTATTTTACATTTCAGTGAGAGGGAACTGCTTTAGGCTAAATAAAATAAATGAATAGTTAATTAATTATTTTCTTTCCAAAACCTTGTCTGAGTTATTTTTTCATTTTGTATATTTTTATGAAAATGTGTAAATTTTCTTCCATTTAAAGCTTGTACATTTTGGTTCCAGAGGTGAGGATCAGGGCATTAGAGAGAAATTAGTGGCAAAGACCATGAGAAAGAAATGGAAGCAGAGTTTTTAAAATAAAAACTGTGAATGGATACGATTGTTCATCCATCCAATGTGACCTTTCTGTATTTTGCTACCAGTGACAGGGGTGATGGCTTATTTAAACTGAAGTATAGAGTAATGCACTTGAGTGATTGAAACTACCAAAGTAGGGGTCATCTTAACCACCTGAAAAAATCAAGAGAATGTAGTCAAACCTCTCTGAAAAACTTTGGCAGTTTAATATTTACATCTGTGAATTAGTAACAGTGTCACTCTTGGTAGTATCTGCAAACAATTTGCTAACTAACCCAGTGACCATAATTTACAGTTCCTCAGTTTTCTGCTCCATAGCTCAGCCCTCCCCCACCATCCACATCCCCACAAACCTTCATGAACAGGCAGTGGATTGGTCAGGTCTACAGATCTTTCCT
Organism: Heterodontus francisci; assembly: GCF_036365525.1. Lineage (NCBI taxonomy): Eukaryota > Metazoa > Chordata > Chondrichthyes > Heterodontiformes > Heterodontidae > Heterodontus > Heterodontus francisci. The sequence continues at coordinate 57,317,721 of NC_090396.1, read as the reverse complement.
GAGATGCCATTGATAAAATTCCTTGGTCGTTCTGCCAGGAAGTGTAATTGAGCAGTTGAGAAATGGATATAAGACTCATCCAACCTTCTCCCCACCCCTCCACCCCACCCACCCACATCCTTCATTCGCTTACCTGCCCTTGCACAGGTTTCTGCTCTTCCCACTGGTGTGTAAGGGAGGGATGGGAATGCTCACTCTCAAGACCATAAGGAAATCCAAATATAAATTTCAGTTAAGACAGCCCAACTATTACGATCTATTCAGAAGATGTGTGCAGGCATGTTAACAGTTAATGTATGTTTAATATGTCTTCACCAGAACAGATTCACCTGGATGCTAATAACCCTCTTCCTTTGTTAAAGTATATTGGCTTGAATGGATACTATTTCCCAAGAAGTAAATTCCAAATGCTAATCTCCTTGTATTAAATGACTGTGTTACTTTGGTTAATTATTTCATAGCATTTAAAAATATATGTTTTATACTAACCATCCAGTGAGTGGATTAGTGTTTTAATGCAGCAAAGTGAATATTTATACCATTGCGTCAGCTAAGGAGTTGGAGGTGGAGCAGAACTCATGGTTTTAATTTAGAGTCCCTGAACTCATGACTGGAGCTACAATGCAGAGCCTCCCACGTATAGCAGGATTATTTCTCCAGCAAAATACAATGAGTGGAGGATAGTTACATAAGACAAATTATGTGCATAAAATTAATTCCAGTTACTTATGGCAGTGCAGGTATGAGGGATGAGGGAATTAGCCAGTCATATCCATTCTGGTCAGCACTTGTGGTGTCACTCACTATATGCGGCTGTAATAAAGTAAACTGTTGTGGATAGGAGATTGAGGTAGGGTTTGAAGAGTGTAGCATGCCTACTTGTGTCAAGGTACAAATTACCATGTGGCTTTCAACCAGTTGTTGAATGACTTGCGATGTGAATACTCATTCAGCTTTTTGTATTTTACTGTGACAACTGCAAACATAGTCATTTCTAGTACTTAAGAAAACTGAAGTGCGTGTAGTCTTGACATCTCTATATAATATATATTGACAAAATATGTTTTGCCAAAACCTGAATTACTAGAACAATCAATCCAAACAATCATTACTAAATGATTGGTTTACAAGGTAATCTTAAACTTTATTGTATTTTTAAAATAATCGGTGGAGGAATTTGACGTTAATTTGGTATGTTGAAAAATTAATTCCACATGATTTTTCAAAGAAAAAACGTTACATGAAGTATGGTGTCGTCTGACACTTGCTGGAGGAGGAATCGTGCCACTGTCAGGATTTTTATGATATCTCGTATTGAAGTTCATATTTGCATAGAAAGGGGAAAAAAGCCACTTGGAGTCCAACATGCTTATTGAAACCACCCTTGGATCTTCGGCAGGCCGGCCTACCTTATATTTGGCCATATGAGAAAATGAGAGAAGATAGAAGGGGGAAAAAAACACAATGGATAAAATGAGCCTTAAATCACCTGATTGACAAAGTGAAATATGTTTGAGTGCCAGGAAACCCAAAAAATCAACAATTCTCCAGAAATTGCTTTTCCCCCCAAAATATGAAGCGTATTTTTACTGTCAATAAAGGACATTCCAGGGGCTGGAGTGCTATTTTAGCTGCAACAGACAAATTAAAATGGAAAAAAGACGAAAACTTAGCCAAACTCCTGAACTCAGATTGTTTTGGTAATTCAGGCTTGGCAAAATATATTTTGCCAGTATACATTGTATTGAGATATCAAAATCATAATAAGGGAATCAAGGAATAGGTGGATATGGAAGGAAAGTAAAGCTAAGGTAGAAGATCACCTGTGATCTTACTGAATGGCAGAGGAGGCTCGAGAGGCCACATGGCCTATTTCGGCTCCTATTTTTCATGTTCTAATGTCCTACGCGCAAGATTCAACAGATCCTCTACAAATAAGGAGGGTCTCACACTGTGCTTTTAGAGCAAACATTCGACATACACCCCTGCTTTGGTGAGTTGTTCAATTTAATTTCTGATTTAGAGTAAAAATTTTAACCAAAATACATTGCTTTCCATTTGTTACTTGCAGAATTCTTGAAAATGTCAAAATCCTCAATGGTATTTTGTAGCTGCCTTTTTATATAAAAATAGTTGCTGTTGGATTGAAAGGAATCTAATCAGAGCCCCTCACAGCCAATCCAGCTGTTTTTATATATCATTGCCTGATATTCACAGGGGTTGTAATTCCTAACCATTTATATCAGGCCAGTTAGCTTACTTCCTTCATTTCCTTTAATACTATTAAAGTACTTTAAAGCTGTGCTGCTTATAGAGTTTCTGCTTTATTTCAGCTTCAGTTATCATATTTGTGAAAGAAACCCTTTGGCTATCAAGGTGGATAGTGTTGATGATGTGGAATTGAACACATCTACTTTTCTATCCAGTGTTAACATCAGGAATATGGAAGAGCATGCACAGGGTAAAAGGGCCTTTGTTCTGCCTTAACCTTAGCTTTAGAAGAATGGTCCCTTCTGGCATCAGTGTGGATCATCCAATTCTCAAACTGTCCTTCTCTGCAGTATCTCCAAGTAGCATTTCAGTCTCAAGTGTTGCACAGCTTTGTGCTTTCAGCCAGTAACGTTCGAAGTGTGCGTGGTTAACAGGGAATCCTACACACCGGGAGTAGGTAACGGAAAGCTATAGGTGTTATGCTCCTGAGCTTCTATCCATTAAAATCAGTGAATGGAACATTGTATTAAGTGTTCCTGCACTTTTCCCAATCCACACTCCCAGGCACATAGATTGTTTGCCAGTGATGTGCAGTCAGATGCAACCCCCAGCTCAACTCAAGCTCACACAGAGTAGAATTATATGGCTACCTAAATGTATCACTTAAAAGACATTCACATCCATTTAGAAAATCCATCAATTCAAAGTTCCTAAGGTAAAAAGACAATGGGCCTGATTTTATTCTGACGACAGGGGTCCCGGTGGTGGGCTGGAAAGTGGGGGGCGACCCTGCATCGGCCCTCCGTCAGATCCCTGTTGCTATCACATGACAAGCAGCAAATTAACTGCCCGCCATCAGGAATACCATCCCTTTAAGGGATGAGCACATGCCTACCAAGTTGCTGGCCAATCAGAAGGCCAGCAGCTTTGCCGTACCGGTTAAGCCACCTGCTGTCCTGAAGAATGGAGGAGACCCCAGGAGAGATGAGTGGGATTGGGGTGGCCAGGACCATTCAAACAAGCCCCGGCAATGGGGTGGGGGAGGGGGATGTTTGGTGAGGATGAGGAGGGGGTCTTCCTGGGGGATTGCCCCCAAAGCAGCGACCCCCCCTGTCACCACTAGGAGGCCACACGCGTTACTTGGCGATGTCTTTCTGTGGCAGAAGGCTCCTCTGCCTTCACTAATATTGAAGTGGAGGTGGGAAGAGGCCCTTACGTGGTTCTCAATTGGACACTTAGGGGCCTCAATTGGCTTGGGGCTGGAAGGCCGTCCTTGCCTTCCCCGCCTCAGACAAAATGGTGACATCGGGAACAGTGCCCCTGCCATTTGGTTTGCACCTCCCCCGCCTCTGTGCCTGTCTCCAAGGGCAGAATATTCTGCCCAACGTTTAATTTTGATTAGCTAAAATTTTATTCAGCTTAACACCAAGAAAACTGAAGACATTCTTTACCATTCCACCAGCGCTTAGAGTCATAGAGTCATTATGGCACAGAACGGGGCCATTTAGCCTATCGAGCCTATGTCAGCTCCCTGTAGAGAAATCCAATAAAACCCATTCCCCCACTCTATCCCTTTGGCCCTGCAAGTTTATTTTCCTTAAGTGCCTATCCAATTTCCTTTTGCAATCATTGATTGTCCCCGCTTCCACCACCCTCGTAGGCAGTGAGTTCAAGGTCATTAACATTTGCTGCACAATAAAGTTCTTCCTCACATTCCCCCCTGCATCTCTTGCCCCAAACCTTACATCTGTGTCCCCTAGTCCTTCTGCCCAGCTAATAGGGCAGCTTTTCTTTGTCTACCTTATCTAATCCCTGCCATAATCTTGTACACCGCTATCAAATCACCCCTCAATCTCCTTTACTCCAAGAAGAATAACCCCACCTTCTCCAACATAACCGTTTAGCAAATATCACCCATCCCTGGAACCATTCTGTTAAATCTCCTCTCAGGAACCCTCACATCCTTCTTAAAGAGTGGTAATCAGAACTGGACACAAAACTCTAGCTATGACCTAACTAGAGCTTTTCAAAGGTTCAGCATAATCTTGTTGATTTAGTGTTCAATGCCTCTATTTATTAAGCCCAAGATCTCATATGCTTTACTAACTACTCGATCAATATATCCTGCCACCTTCAAAGATCAATGTACATGAACTCCCAGGTCCCTCTGTTCCTACGCAGCCTTTAGAACATAGTTTATATTGCCTCTCACTAGCCCTTCTGCCAAAATGCATCACCTCACACTTCTCTGCCACTAGTCTGCCTATTCTGCTAGCCTATTTATGTCACGTTACAGTCAATTGGTATTGTCCTCACTTCCAGTGAGGAAGCCCCATGGAGCTGAAGCAGCCCAGAGGAATTTCCCAGCCACAAATAGTAAAATGAATAATATCACTTTGTAATTGTTTTTTTATTATAAGCATAAGCATTTTACAATATGTCTTATCAGTATGCAATCTGTGCTGTAAAGCTTGAATTAAGTAGATTGTTCAGACCTCCAGGGGTGAAGGGAAACATATAGATTTCAAGAGAACTGCAATGATTTTTTTCAGATACTGCGTCAGTCGGCCGATGAAAATAGAATGATTTTCTTTTTAAGACACTCTGGATTGAACAACTCCATTCTACTGATTGGTTTGTGGACTGAAACTGCACATTAAACAGCCCAGCCACATTCATTAACCACTTGTGAATCCCAATTGTGTTGCTCTTTGGCATCCTTTTCTGCGAAGTGTGTATAGAAACTACTGTAACCTGCAAAGGAACGTGATTTTTCCCTCTAGGTACCGAGACTGTTTGGCAGCCAAGGAGCCAGAACATTGCTTTTGCAAGGCATGCAATTGCTGTAGAGTGCGTAGTGTGAGCCAGTCTACAAATGCTTATTTTTAATGGATTAGACTGCTCAGTGAGTACCCACTTGTGTTTTTTAGACCATATGGCTCAGAAATATTATGTTAGTGTCAAGACACAAAAGCATAACAAGTGAAACCTTTCAACCTTTTCTGGCTTGTGTGCCAAGTGCTGTTTCTCCAAACTCCATTTTAAGGGATTTTTTTTAATGATATATAATAATTCTTCACATGGTCACCAGCAGATTTTGGAAGCATTTTCAGGCCCTGTTCACCCTGAGCTTTTCAATTTCCATTCAGTTCGGGAATGCCTTAACTGATTCTTAAAAAAGGATCCAACCCTCAGTGGTGAAATGAAAGGCAGTTCAGCATTACAGTCAGTTTTTTTTAAGTGTCCAGCTGTGTAATGCTACTGATGTCTTAAATGGTACACAGACCACCCATTTACTGAAGACTAGATGATATCCACATTGTCTGCTTCTTCAGATAACATTATGTCAGTGCAAGCAGGAACTTACTGCACAGAGATAGCAAACAGAAACTGGACGTGGTGCAATTTGCAAGTATTACTGTTCATAATTACCCACACTCCTGTCCCACCCAATGTCAAGGAGGACCCCGGCGCAGAGTTTGCTGTTGCTGGCAATTTTTAAGCAAGCTTTATCCATTAGGAACAGCCAGGTAAAACAACTTTCCTACTGGCGTTGATGGTAGTCAGAAATGGGTTGGCAGATTTACCATCTGGCTCCTGACTAAATCCCTTTATTTCCTACACCCTACCCTAGACATTGTTTTGAAGGCATTTGTACCAAATGCATTTGTAAATCACAGCAACTTATATTGAAACAGTACTCACCCTCCTGGCTGGAAAAAAATCCCAAATAAGGTGTGGTGAGGCAGTGGAGGGAGTTTCAAATGAAGAGGACCTTGAAGTTCATTCACCAGAGTACAGTCAGTCAATGGAGCTAGATTAGGATAAAAGTAATAAATGTACTTGCCGGAAATAAGTCAGGACAAAGAAATCTAGAGTTACTAAATTTGTTAAGTGGGCAGGAGGAAGAAGAGGACAATCATTGAAAGTTATTTTAATTAAATTGTGGATGAAGGTTTCAATGGCAGAGGGAATTAGGTAGAGCATAAGCAGGTAATATCCCAGAGGTATAAGAAAGCTGTTTAAACGATGGACCAGATGTGAGATAGATATTTTATTTCAATGTCAAAAAGAGCTGCTAAGGTTGACCACCACTGTGCTCAGACTGAGTAACCTGCCAGGGAATCTGATGGTATTACTGCCAGAGGTATGCAGGTACTGGCAGCAACCAAAAAAGACAGCATTACTTTTGCTGATACTGAGCTGTAGGAAGTTAAGATACATAAAGGACTTAAATTCAGACAGGCAGTTGGAATATATAGAAAACCCTTGGTAATTGCAAAGAGGTAGAGTTGGATAGCATCAGCATATATGTGGAAGCTAACTCATGCTTAATGATGATGTTACTGAGGAGCCACATTGCAGATAACCGATAGGAGGGGAGTAAGAATAAAACGCTGGGTGCACACTTGCGGTTACGATGTGGACATAGCTGGAAAAACTGAGGAAATGTCGTGACTATACCAGGACAGAATGATAGGCATATGAATTTTGTATCATAATAGACAAAGGCTGCAGTCATTTGCCTGAATGCCAAGACTGAATTCAACATGCAGCCAAACACTTACAAGTGTATTAAAGGTTAAATGAACTGGAATATACACACAGCCAACATCGAGATTACAAAAGATGCGGTCATGGAAGACGCACACTTTACAATTGGTTGAGCTCAAACCTACAGATGCCTCCTTTCTCCCTCGCCCAATCTATGGCTATGATTTGACCCCACTTATACCATCGTTACCTGCACTATTCCATAGGCATCTGCGTTCCATAACCTTTCATACCAGTCCCCATCAAGATGTCCCTAGGCCTGCAGAATAATATGATTCCAAAGTTGCAAAGAAAGCATTGTTGTTTGAGTTGGCAAGGCATAATAAGAGAATTGAGTCTCCAGTTTGGGTGATAAATGTAAACAATATCCATGTGACTGCATGGATAAGAGCAAATGCAGACCGCCACCTCTGATGCAAACAAACCTGCCTTCATCCTTCCTTTGATCCTCATCCTCCAACTCCAAAATCAAAACTCAGAGCCGGAAGAATACTTAGAGAAATGTCATATTCAGAATTCTGATTCAGCAATCAGCAGCAACAACTTGCATTTATATTGCACCTTTAACAGAGAAAATTATTCCAAGGCATTTCACAAAGGTGTAATCAGGCACTGAACCTAAGGAAGAGATATTAGGGGCAGTGACCAAGAACATGCTTAAAGAGATTGGTTTGAAGGAGGATCTTAAAGGAAGAGAGGGAGGTGGAGAGGCAGAGGGGTTTCTGGAAGGTGTTCCAGGTCATGGGGCCTGGATGGCTGAAGGTACAGCCATTAATGGTGGGAAAGCTCTGGACAAGGGGTTTCTGGGGCTAGAGGAGGTTATAGAGATAGGCAGAGGCAAAGCCATGAAGAAGTTTACACATGAGGATAGGAATTTGGAGGCGTTGGGTCACCAGGGGCCAACGTATGTTGGAAAGGTCAGGGGTGGTGAGTCAACAGTTGTTTGGTGTGGGATAGAATACAGGCAGGAGATGTTTGGAAGAGTCACAGTTCACTAAGTCAGAAGGATGGGAAGCCAGCCATGGGAACATTGAAATAGTCAAGTCTGGAGGTGACAAATGCATGAATGGGATTTTCAATGCAGATGAACTGAGGCAGAGGAGGAGAGGGTGATGTTATGGAAGTGGATAGTATTTCGATGGAGAGGATGCTAATAATCAAGTTCAAGATAAGAATGTGGCCAGAGAAGATGATGGAATTACTAGCAAGGGTCCCGATTTGGTGGCAACTGTATATGGTTTTGGTCTACCCACCTGGCCCTGGAAAGGTGGCTCATCCAAGATTGGATGTTGGGCAATCAGTCGAACAACATACACTTAGTGGAGGGTTTGAGAGTCGTAATAGAGAAGTAGAAGTAGGTGTTGTCAGTGTATATGCGAAGCTGGACTCATTTCAGATAATGTCGCCAAAGCGCCGCACGTAGATGAGAAAAAGAAGGCCGAGGATAAATCCTTTGGGGTCTGTAGAGGGTGAGAAGAGAAGCCATTTCTGGAGATGCATGGCTATGATTAAATGGGTACAATCAAGAGAGAGAAGTCCCACAAATCCAGACAACGGAGGAGAGGCTTTGACATGTAACTATGTCAAAGTCTACAGACAGGTAAGGAGGATGAAGAAGCATAATACACCACGCTCACGGTCACAGGGATGTAATTCCCAACTTTGTTTAAGACCTTTTCAATACTGTTACAAGGGTGAAGACCTGATTGGAGAGATTCAAACATGGAATTCCATAAGCAGAGACTAGAGCCCAAAATTCCACTCTTTTCTGTGGCAGAATTTAGGGTTAGTGACAATAATGGGATAAGAAAGTGGAGAAGAGCCTATTTCCACCACATCGAAGCAAACATACTTAGCATCGTACTAAGGGTACAGTAGTAAAGTTATTGTGGTACTAGGCTGGTAATCCAGAGGTTATGGGCTGGATTTTTTGTGACAGCCATCGAGTGCGGCGGTGGCCGTAAAAGATGGTGGCCCGCAGCTGCGGCATTCACTCCGCGGAGCCACCTCGATCTTAAACGCGGTGGTTCATTAACATGCCCAGGGCGGACCACCACCCCGATGACGTGGAGGGGGGTAGGTGAGCCGTCCCTGTAAACGGCATCCGGCACCACTGCGCAGGCGCCAGCGCCATTTGTAAAGGGCTTAGAGCCCAAAATTACACTTTAAATTTTTAAAGACACAGTGAATTTAAAGTTTAAAAATAATTTTAACATCTTTCCAGCCCCTCTCCCACCTCCCCAATAGCATTACATGTCATTCCTGCCTTTCTCCTCCGAAATACTTACCCTGAATATCTGAACTTTCCCCCCTGCAAAGTTCAGAACCTTTTACTTTTACTCATTCCCATCATCCCCAGACCAATCAAGTAATTTTGATCCAGTTTTCCCCCTCCCACACTGATAAACCTCCCTCCTCCCCACAGGTGTCACACCTTGTTTCCCTGGACATGGATTCCAAGGCGCAGCAGTGCCAGCCACTGGAATGAAGATTGCGGTGGCACTTCAGGAGGCGACGGGAACTTCATAAACTGAGGTATGTAAATTAATTTGAATATTTAAATGACGGGCCCGTTGCCAAGCGGCAGAGGAGGGGCCGCTACAAGGCCTCGCCGCTGCCATCATGATCGGATTGGCCCGCTGACGTCGAGGTCAGTGGCAGGCCTCATCCGGTGCAATCTTCAAGCCCCCCGCCCCTGCCACGGATCCTGAAGCTCCTGTAAAATGCAGCCCTATGTGTTCAACTCCTACCTTAAAATTGAGCTGGTAATTTGCAGGTTAGCAGTGGGAAAAATACCATGAAATCTGCTTGATTGTTGTAAAAAAGTGAAATGATTCCTTCAGGGGGCCAAGCACTTCAATACTGTTCTGGTCCATATTATCTGAGTCTTAATGCTTTCTGAAATGGCCTAATGAGTCACTAGAGATGTGCTATAAATTCCATTGCCTACATCTTGAGAAAAATCCAGTATGCCTATTAAAGGTGATTGATCATCATTACTGCAGATTTTCCTTAGTTGTGATGTATCTCCATGTGCTGAGACTCGTGGTGTGTTATGTAGGTGCATAAAAATTAACACATGATCAGTAAAAATTAAACCCCTTTGGGTTTCACTCAGTCAATCTGTAAATAAATTACAGTATATATGAGACAGGTAATCCACTGCAAGGAATAAATGCCAGCTCAACTTTCAATGCTTGTCTTATGCACACATACTCAAAGAGGTCATAAAGGTCAATGGGTGTGGGAATTGGGGGGGAAAAGCTTAGATCTGAGACTGTAGTTAACATATACTTTGGGGTTGCTCTCACTTATAACATGTCCTGTGTTTTTTTTAGAATTAGAATTATAACATTACAGCGCAGTACAGGCCCTTCGGCCCTCGATGTTGCGCCGACCTGTGAAACCATCTGACCTACACTATTCCATTTTCATCCATATGTCTATCCAATGACCACTTAAATGCCCTTAAAGTTGGCGAGTCTACTACTGTTGCAGGCAGGGCGTTCCACGCCCCTACTACTCTCTGAGTAAAGAAACTACCTCTGACATCTGTCCTATATCCATCACCCCTCAACTTAAAGCTATGTCCCCTCGTGTTTGCCATCACCATCCGAGGAAAAAGACTCTCACTATCCACCCTATCTAACCCTCTGATTATCTTATATGTCTCTATTAAGTCACCTCTCCTCCTCCTTCTCTCCAACGAAAACAACCTCAAGTCCCTCAGCCTTTCCTCGTAAGACCTTCCCTCCATACCAGGCAACATCCTAGTAAATCTCCTCTGCACCCTTTCCATAGCTTCCACATCCTTCCTATAATGCGGTGACCAGAACTGCACGCAATACTCCAGGTGCGGTCTCACCAGAGTTTTGTACAGCTGCAGCATGATCTCGTGGCTCCGAAACTTGATCCCCCTACTAATAAAAGCTAACACACCATATGCCTTCTTAACAGCCCTATTAACCTGGGTAGCAACCTTCAGGGATTTATGCACCTGGACACCAAGATCTCTCTGTTCATCTACACTACCAAGAATCTTCCCATTAGCCCAGTACTCTGCATTCCTGTTACTCCTTCCAAAGTGAATCACCTCGCACTTTTCCGCATTAAATTCCATTTGCCATCTCTCAGCCCAGCTCTGCAGCCTATCTATGTCCCTCTGTACCCTACAACATCCTTCGGCACTATCCACAACTCCACCGACCTTAGTGTCATCCGCAAATTTACTAACCCACCCTTCTACACCCTCTTCCAGGTCATTTATAAAAATGACAAACAGCAGTGGCCCCAAAACAGATCCTTGCGGTACACCACTAATAACTAAACTCCAGGATGAACATTTGCCATCAACCACCACCCTCTGTCTTCTTTCAGCTAGCCAATTTCTGATCCAAAGCTCTAAATCACCTTCAACCCCTTACTTCCGTATTTTCTGCAATAGCCTACCATGGGGAACCTTATCAAACGCCTTACTGAAATCCATGTACACCACATCCACTGCTTTACCCTCATCCACCTGTTTTTTTGTGTCTTGGTCTTGTTCCCAGTAGAAACTGCGATTGTTCAGATCCAATTAAATAGGACTTTTACAGTGGACTTCATCCCATTCACCTGATCTAAATTTGAACTCTGGTCCCAAAGGTGAAAGGTTCTGCTGCACTCCACCTCTGAATCCTCCCTGGCTCATATTTCCATAGCAACCATGAGGATGGATAAAATGTCAATCACAGAACAACCACCATCTTCTGCCAGAGTAAATGGGGGCAGAATTTCCTTACCAACTGTTACATTTATTGTTACTGTAATAACTTGGGACAACCAAGAGTTAGAAAAAAAAATCCAACTGGGATTATCTACCATCCAATATAGTGCATTAGAACAACCTAAAATATGACCTATTTTCATGTCACAATGTATTTAATATTTTTCACATGAATTCACAAATGCCTGAACCTGTCATCAGTTTTATATCACTGTGATGTTATGGTAGCATTTTGATCATTAGGTTGTTGTGATGGGCCTGAAATCAGAAAAAGTAAGGTCTTGTATTTGTATCGTGCCTCAGGATATTCCAGAGTGATTTACAGCCAGTGAAGTACTTTTGCAATGTTGTACTGTAGGAAAACAATGTGATGTAGCACACTGGGCTGAATCTTCACGATGGAGGCAGGAAACAGAAGTCAGGACTGTTTCTGGGTCCCGGGCCCACCTCCAGGGAGATTAAGTCACGATTTTTGTGGGGGCAATCCCTTAATAGGATTGGAGTTTGGTTTGGCAGCCATGGGGGTGGCAGTGGAGGCGGGTCAGATGAAGTGTGGGCCTGATTTAAACTCCCCACAGCAGCCATTACTGTGTTTAAATCTGAAAGGAGAAAGCAGGAGACTTACTGTGACAATTGGATCATGCTGAAGTGTGGAAAAATGACATTGGAACGTCGAAGGCTTGGCACCCGGGGCAGGGCAGCACCCTAGTTTTCTGATAGCAACATGGAGGTGATGCTTGAGGCCATAAGGGTGAGGAGGGAGGTCATCTTCCCAGAAGGTGGCAGGAGGAGGCCACCCACCCAAACTGAACAGGCCTGGGTGGAAGTAGTTTCTACCCTCAGTGGCAGAAGTGTTACTTGAAGCATGTGGATCTACTGCTCTAAGAGGTTCAACAGCCTTATACACTCTGGTGAGGTGAATGCTACCCCCAACCCTTAGTACAGTTCTCAGGATTTGCACCCTCCAGTAGACACACCACCTGAGGACCTTCAGGATGGCTACTGCTCCTGAACATGGCAGGGGTGTGTGCCCAGACCATTTGCTAACCCTTCAGAATGGCTCAGAGCCATTATGCTGCTGAGGACCTGCTCACCACTGAGACATGCAGTTTCTAATGGATAGGGCCAGATGCCATTGGCCATAGAGGACAAGCCTTATCTCACTCTCTTTTGTCCTTGAAGGAGAAACGGGCACATAGCGGCTGAGAAAGGGTGATGACGGGAGTGGGGGGGGTTCCATATTATCAAAACATAATGCCAATGGAGGAAACAGCAATGGAGATAGTCTGGATTCTAGACGCAGAGGAAGTCGGGCCTGACGAGATGGGAACCTGTGGTGCAGATGGTGATTACAGAGGGTGAAGTGCTCAGTTGTGGGGTGCAGCGAAAGCCACCCTGTCCAGTAAATTGCCCTATTTCAGCATCAAGCTTGCATGGTGAGCAAATGGCTCAGGCTCTATTTACGAGGTTACCAATAAGACCAGTCTTATAATACCAAAGGCATCCTGTGTGACAATGGCTACTCTGATCAGATCATTTCTCGCTTTATATCGTACAAACTTATGAACGGGCCTAAGGCTGTCATTTTCGACCCTGAAAAGTGCCCAGTCTACCTCAGATTATCCTGGAAGGGTAATGTATCCCAAAAATTTGAGCAACAGGTGAAGCTAGCTGTTTCACACTGCTACTATGCAGTTGAAACACGTGTGGTGTTCGCCATTAACAGGATGCTGCCGTCAAGCCTAAAAGACTTTCAGCTTATCACACTAATGAGTAATGTGATATATGAATTTCAATGCCAGTGTGATGCTAGGTATATAGGCTGTACGTCTCAAAGACTGGCAGATCATATCAAACATGTTCCTTCCACTGTTTGCAACGGGCAAGGTACAGGCCGTACCCAGCCAGCCTGTGCTTGAAAAACACAAAACATAGTGTCCAACATTAGATGTGATTCCACAATTGGACAACATTTGCTAAATAATCTGCTGTGTGCTAAGAACTACGCTGACAACCAATTTAAGATTGTCAGTAGGGCTCACATGTGGTGCATTTGTGCGTACTGGAAGCTGAAGTATTAATACACAGGGCGCTGTTCTTTGCAGACAGAAAGAATATGTACACACATTGTGCCTGTTTCAGCTAAACAAAGTAAGTGACAGCCATTCGCTGGTTCATTCCTCAGGGCAATGCCTTGACCAGAGTCAAGCTGCCTGGTTTAAATTGCAAACAAAGATTGGGAGTTAACTGTCAGCCACCATAAACTGGTACATTCTCCAAGGCAACACCTCTACCAATCAGAGTCCACTTGCCAACCAATCAGCACTCTCTTTTAATACATTATAAATTTGTTCCTTCCTTTACATTGGTATTCTTGCGACTTGTCCTGATGAGTGCAAGATGAAAAGCTTGGACAAAATGTCTCAGTTTTCAGCAATACTTTTATTGGCAGTGTGACAGAAAAAGTGGTATGAGGTAGTGAAGGAGATCAAGGGTGGGATCAAGAAGAGGGCAAAGGCTCTGGGCAGATGTGCATCCTTCATTGGCAGTAAGAATTCAGATGTTCCAGGCTGTGCCTTCAATGAAAGTGTTAGCACTGGCATCTCAGAGTGACTGGCATCCCATGCCTTTCATCCTGGGTCAGAGGGACTCAGTTGAAACATTCCTGAATCAAATAATCCCTGACATTCATGGCATCTTGAAGAGACCTTCTTGTCCCGTGCCATGCCTGACCACTCCTTGTGCAGCTGGGGCACCTCATCCTCTGCAACTTCCCCCTCTGCTTTCACTTCATCTTCCTCTCACACCTCCTGCTCCCCCTGTTCCTCTGATAAACTATCGTGTTCCAGGGTCTCATGGTCCTAAAGGCCCACTCCTCTCTGGAGTACTATGTAATGGACAGCACAGCATAGCCAACCACCACAATAAGCAAGACCCCAGCAGGTGTGTATTGTAGAGCACCGCCCAGCCGGTTCAGGCACTGGAACCCAGTGGTCTGCTCAATACTGGTCCTTGTGAGCAGATGGCTGCAGTTGTATAGCCTCTGTGCCTCTGTCTCAGCTTTTGTAGAGGGATCAGTAGTCATTTCTTCAAGGGATATCCCTTCTCCCCAAGAATTCATCCAAGCACTTTGGGGGTTTGAGTGAAGATTTGTGCAGCCTGGACTGCTGGAGGATGAAGGAGTCATGGCAGCTGCCAGGAAGCGAGTGCACACATAGAGGAAGCTCTTCTTGTGGTCACAGACCAGTTGGACATTGAGGTATTGGAAGCCCTGCCTTAATGAAACTGACTGGCCAGTCACTGAGCACCTTGATGACCACATGGGTGCGATCAATGATGCCCTGCAACTGGGGGAATCAGCGATGATGGAAAAACCCACTCATCTGTCATGAAATGAATGTGCCGTCCAGCTGTTGCAAATGGGGTGTCAGTGGCCAGAGAGATGCAATGGTGTGCAGCCGTTTGCGAAATGCCACCAAGGTCCGCAGCTGATCCTTGGAAGGAGCCAGAGGCGAAGAGGTTCAAGGCCACAGTGGCTGTGACGGCCACTGACAGGGCATGGCGACCAGTGCTGCGAGGTTTAAGATCCACAGTGACAAGACACAGAGGTCTGTGACTATCTGTCTGGAGACTCACAGTGTCCTGCGGCACTGGGTCTTGGTCAGCTGCAGGTAGCTCCATCTTCACCAGTAGATTCTATGCTGAGGGTATGGCCTCCATTGCCTTCCTGCCCATCTTTCCTCTCCCATACCTCCTGATACTTGGGACTCTGCTCTTCCTGCAGAGGGTGTTGCTCCTCATTGCCACTGGGCGCAAAATCCAAAATCCTCATTGCCAGCTGCTGCCTTCCCTGAGCTTCGCTGGTTACCCAGTTGTCCTTGGCTGTCTTGCCCCCTGCTTTTCTACTGCTGCAATGCCAGGAGGGTGAAGACCCCCTACAGTGCCCAAGTGCTTACTGCACACTCTCCCTGCTGCCTGTGCTGCACTAAGGTCACCTCCCTCCCAATGGCCATTGAAATTTTTATGGCTCCAGGGTAATTCACTGGGGCAGCCATGATTGGCTTCCCATACTGTGCCCATCTCCTTTCACCTGGCCTGCCCCAGACAGCGCATGTAGCCCATGCGCCCCCATGAAATTCCCTACTCTCCCTGTTACCGAGCTCTTAATGAACTCTCCAAGTACCTTAATTAGTCTTAAAGGGGGAATGTGGCAGGATCGCTGTACCAGACTCCCCCCACCCTGGCGAACATGGCCGGTTTAGTTTAGTTTAGTTTAGAGATACAGCACTGAAACAGGCCCTTCGGCCCACCGAGTCCGTGCCGACCATCAACCACCCATTTATACTAATCCTACACTAATTCCATATTCCTACCACATCTCCACCTGTCCCTATATTTCCCTACCACCTACCTATACTAGGGGCAATTTTATAATGGCCAATTTACCTATCAACCTGCAAGTCTTTGGCATGTGGGAGGAAACCGGAGCACCCGGAGGAAACCCACGCAGACACAGGGAGAACTTGCAAACTCCACACAGGCAGTACCCAGAATTGAACCCGGGTTGCTGGAGCTGTGAGGCTGCGGTGCTAACCACTGCTGTGCTGTGAAAGGTTCCACAAAACCAGCACATCAGCCAGCACCAGTATTTTCGGGCCCCATCTGCCTCCCCGCTCCTGGTGGGGTCCGGAAATTCAGCTCAATTTGTGTATTAACAGATGATTGTCAAATATCTTGAAACACTTCCTATAATATAGTGGCAGGCTAAGGATAATCAATGGACAATAACAGGGATTTTTATGCCAATAAGAAAATAAATACAATTTTCAGAATTTCCTCAACTCCAGGGTTGCCCTGTCGCCAGGACTGAAAGCGGGTTGCAGGCCCGCATGGATGGGCAGTGGGTCCCTGGGTGGCATTTTATCGCAGGCAGCCTGTTAACTGGCTGTCACTGTCCAAATGAGGATGGTGGCCTGCCTCCCAGAGCTGCCAGCCCAATCAAAGGGCTGACAGCTGAGCAGCACCACTGATAGATGTGACTGCTGAAGAGGCTGCAAGAAGAAGAGGGCGTCTTCATGTTAAAGCACCCTCGAAGGCCGGGTAATTTTTGTTAATTTAATGTACCGGGGCCAAGCAGGCAGGCCCAGGTGGTTGGAGGGGTGAATCCTCCAGTGGCGGTGTCTGAGCCGTGGGGCGGCCATTGCAGCCGGGGGAAGCCCCTCTGTGGGCCATGGTGCAGCCATTAAGGAAGGCCCCCCTTCCCCAGCAACCTGCTGGGAGGCTGTCATGGTTTATCTGGTAGAAACTCCACATGGCGGAGACCCGCCCCGACACGGGTGAAATGTTAGCAGGCGCTGGAAGTGGCCCTTAATTGGCCTCAAATTGGTTTAATTGGCCGCCCGCCTCCGTCGGCGGGTGGTCACACCCCTGCCATTCCTGCCATTCAGAATATCCTGTGGCAGAGGGAAAATGTCGGGCTCTCCTCTCAACACCTTCTGCCGCCATTTAACGGGGCTTCCCGCCTTCCAGCTCGTCTTCAAAGGCCTGGTAAAATCCAGCCCATTGTTCAGTTTCCTGCACTGGGAAGCTCTATCCAGTCTCCGCACACTCTTAGCACACCATTATTCTTTTTCAGTTTCAGTCATTAACCTTATATGAAGATGCAAAGTGACGCCTCTCTGAGGAGTTCAAAAGTCCTGTCCCTGTCTGAAAGGGGAATGTGGAATCACAGGTGACCTTCTTTTCTGCTGCTCAATTAATTCTTTTTCCTTGGATTGGTGTTTATAGTCTCTGTTATTTTAACCTGAATAAATTCTAGACAAAGCAGCCAGATGCTACAATGTGTAAAATAACATCTAATTCAAACGGAGCCCTGCGGTCAGTGTAAGTGATAAAGAAGGTTGGTAAGGTGACACCATTCATAGCTGTTTCAAACAAATCAGGAAGGTGTTGTACTCAAAATATTCTAACGTGTATCTTTACACAGCCCCATATGACAGCCTGTCAGCTCCCCATATCTGTTTGTGACTTATTTCATCACTTCATCGCTTATTCATTTATAACGGCATTTCATTCATTTATTAATTCGGTTCATTCCTTCATTGATTCATGTCACCAAACTGGTGTAGCCATTTGCATATGGCCATATTGACAGCTGTCAGGTCTTCTGCTGCTCGCTAAACGATACTTCAAAGCCTTTTCTTCATTTACTCCTTGAATATGTGAATTAAGGGCCTAACATCTGTTGAAGAATCCCTTTGACAAATTGGTTCCCTGGTGATCAGGGCAGTCATCGTCGGCCTGCTTGCTCAGGCTTCTTCACCCCCTTGGCCAGTAAACAAAGATTAGTTTCTGAATTTAGAAAGGACACCTTCCTTTGGAGCTGGATGGAGTAGGTAGACTCCTGTGACTCCACTGTCTTGGTGACTGGACCTCTCCCATTGCCTTCTCTAATACCCCTCACTCCCCATAGGGACTTACCTGAGTTCAGCTGCTGCCGAGGCAGGCCACCAGAACCTAACATTTCCCTTCAGAAGAGCTGCCAGTAAACGTGCAACCAGCTCCTGGCAAATACCCAGAGAAGGCCCGGGGCCAATTTCTATCAATCCTCAGGCTTCTTGCTGCAGACACTCGCTGTCTCTGTAGGTTTGAGTCTAGGCCTGAACTCAGGCCCTGACGAAGTTTTACCCATTACTCTCTGTGAATGATGAAGCTATCCCTCTCAGCATTCAATTAAAAAGGATGAAAACTATTGTTAAGATTTTGTGCTGCTGACGATGACAAATCTATCAGTAATTGCCAACATTACTCCACCAGCACTGACAGCAACTTCGGAGTCTGCACATGCACGGAATAATACGGAAGTCCAGAAATTGCTGTCAGTGATTCTGGAGGGTGTGCTGTTGAGGCACCCCTATATTGCAATTAATGGGAAACCTCATGAATTGACAATAATATCCACACTTACGCTGTTAAATCTTGCTGTAAAAATCCTTGCGAAAGGTATACCTTGTTGAATGAGGTGTGATGGAATTTTTAACAGCGTAATAACTTCATCATTACTGCTAAACACCCTCACTGGTCCTGAAAAGTTAAGTTTATCATTGTGGAATACCAAATTTCTCCAAGATGAAAAAAAAATACCAATTAAAAAAAAAATTCTTTTTATTATATAAGTTTGCTTATCTTTATTTTAGCTCCTATCTTAATCAAATCATAATCATGCATTTCACTATCCAGAAAGTTAAATTAAAAGTGAAGGATTTTCATGCTTTTAAGTTCCTGGTTTGCTGTGTATGAAACAATCTTCAGCCAGACGTGCCAAGTGGATGATCCATTTCGGCGTCTTCCTGAGGTCTCCAGCATCACAGATGCCAGTCTTCAGCCAATTTGATTTACTTCATGTGACATTAAGAAATGACTGAAGGCACTGGATACAGAAAAGACTATGGGCCCTGACAATATTCCGGCAATAGTACTGAAGACCTGTGCTCCAGAACTTGCTGCGCCCCTAGCCAAGCTGTTCCAGTACAGCTACAACACTGGCATCTACCCAGCAATGTGGAAAATTGCCCAGGTATGTCCTGTACACAAAAAGCAGGACAAATCCAATCCAGCCAATTACTGCCCCATCAGTCTACTCTCGATCATCAGTAAAGTGAGGGAAGGTGTCGACAAGAGTGCGATCAAGCGGCACTTGCTTAGCAATAACCTGCTCAATGATGTTCAGTTTGGGTTCCAGTCAGCTCCTGAACTCAGTACAGCCTTGGTTCAAACATGGACAAAAGAGCTGAACTCAAGAGGTGAGGTGAGAGTGATTGCCCTTGACGTCAAGGCAGCATTTGACCGAGTATGGCATCAAGGAGCCCTAGCTAAACTGGAGTCAATGGGAATCAGGGGGAAAACACTCCGTTGGTCGGAGTCATATCTAGTGCAAAGGAAGATGGTTGTGGTTGTTGGAGGTCAATTATCTCAGCTCCAGGACATCACTGCAGGAGTTCCTCAGGGTAATGTCCTAGGCCCAACCATCTTCAGCTGCTTCATCAATGATCTTCTGTCCATCCTAAGGACAGAAGTGGGGATGTTTGCTGCTGATTGCACAATGTCCAGCACCATTTGCGACTCCTCAAATTCTCAGTCTGTGTCGAAATGCAGCAAGATCTGGACAATATCTAGGCTTGGGCTGATAAGTGGCAAATAATATTCGCGCGACACAAGTGTCAGGCAATGAATATCTCAAACAAGAGAGAATCTAACCATCTCCCCTTGACATTCAATGGCATTACCATCACTGAATTCCCCACTATCAACATCCTGGGGGTTACTATAGACCAGAAACTGAACTGGAGTAGCCATATAAATACAGTGGCTCCAAGAGCAGGTCAGAGGCTCAAAGTCCTGTGGCGAGTAACTCACCTCCTGTCTCCCCAATGCCTGTCCAACATCTACAGGGCATAAGTCAGGAGTGTGATGGTATACTCTCCACTTGCCTGGATGGGTTCAGCTCCAACAACACTCAAGAAGCTCAACACCATCCAGAAAAAAACAGCCTGCTTGATTGGCACACTATCCATGAACATTCACTCCCTCCACCACTGATGCACAGTGGCACTGCAGCAAAGCACCAAGGCTCCTTAGACAGCACCTTCCAAACCCGCGACCTCTACCACCTAGAAGGACAAAGGCGGCAGTTGCATGGGAACACCACCACCTGCAAGTTCCCCTCCAAGCCACACACCATCCTGACTTGGAACTATATCACCAGGTCAAAATCCTGGAACTCCCTAACTGTGGGTATACCTGCCCCACATGGACTGCAGCGGTTCAAGAAGGTGGCTCACCACCACTTTCTCAATGGCCATTAGGGATGGGCAATAAATGCTGTCCTAGCCAGCGATGCCCCCATCCCATGAATGAATTAAAAAAATACTTCAAAGTTATTGGCTGCTTACCTGCTTGCTGACATCACTGCTGCTGCACGCCAAGAGATCCCCTTGACTCAGTGCCAGATTTAAACTGCTGCCGGGAAAGGGGAAAACCATAACACATGGATCACTAGATCTTTGTGGGCAGCTTTCTTCAAGATCAAAAGCGAGTACCATTGCTTCCCAGCTGACTGCAAAATCCAGGCTTATGTATAAATAACTATACCAAATATAAAAGTGGCTGCTGCCATTTTTTTACATAATATTTCTGAACATATAAATGAATGGATTTATAATACTTACAACATTGTACATTATTTACTGTTTAAATAGGGTCAGCAAAGCAAATATATTTATAGGATTTCTGCAAAACAACAGGGAAAATGATGTGAAATCTTACTGGTTGACTTTGGAAATCAGCAATATTATTTTAAACCAATAAAATCTAATGCTCTAATTTAAGAAGCTCTGGTGATGCGCTGCTTATAATTCTGCTAATGGTTCTGCAGGTTTGTTGTTCCAAGTCAGACAATTCACTTGTGCGGCTTCAGTCGTTTCATCAAAGCGAGCTGCATATGTCAGGCTTCAGACAAATTGTTTCCTCCTTTATCTGTGATGTCTCGCCCAGAAAGAGATAAAAGTGTCTGCCAGGGACCACAGTTATTCTGTCCCACAGGCGTCTTGGGTACAAAAATAAAACATAGGATTTTACAAATAAAGCAAGAGGAAAAATCAAAATCGCCAGTTTATTTACCCACGCTGTATTACATCTTGCTCCTTTAAAAATGCGTAAGTGGTGCAGATAAACTAAGGACAACCAGGATGAGTTAACAAATCCAGAGAAAAAAGCTGAATGATTTGAATAATCCATAGCCGTTTAGAATCAACACTGTCTTGATTTTTATGTATTTTCTTAACTCCACAACCTAACTCAACTTTGTACTCAGTTTACGCTCTCACAGATCTGTCAGCAACAATGGGGAGAATGGAAGAGGCACCACTGCCTAGCATGGGGGTGCTGAGGTGCAGTATTAAGGTCTACTGTCAGGATAACACAGAAAAACCTCACATTCCTTTGATTTGAGCAGGTGACTTGTTTCTGGCAAATATTGAGACACCTTTGTTTCGAAACTAAACTCCTGGGACATGCTCTCCTATTGCTGGTTCCACTTAATAAGGTTCACAGTGGGCATTCTAACAGAGTTGAGGCTGTCACATGACACAAGTTCCCTACCCATAAGGAACCTGATCAATCATTTAAAAAGCCTTGAACAATAATCCAGACTCATTGAAAAGACAGTAACACCAGTCACTTCCTTTTTGCACATAGCACAGTAGTTCTTAACGCAGTACTATGCAGTAGCTGAACTTACTAAGCAATGCACATCTTACACAGATCCTATTCCTATTGGTACTGAGCCAAGTGCAAGGGCAGTTCACAGGCTGAGACAGGGAGTATATTTCGACTCGGTATCTTGGTTTCTTCAACTCTATTTCTACCTACAGAAAAAGCAACAAGGACAGTTTTTTCTCACTCTCTTTTTCCGCCACCTCCCAGGAAGAGGGGGGAAAGCAAATTTCATAAACAGAGATTGAAAATGGAGCCCAGTCACTCATCTCTAAATCTGTTTTGTCATTTGAGTGGCCGCAAGGCCAGGGGTGCACTGTATTTTTTAATCTGTGCCAGACATCTTTGCAGCACTAGATACCAGTGGCAGCTTCCATTCCAAACACCCAGTGATGCTTGTCAAAATAAATCTTAACTTCTGACCGAGCTTTAGGACCAACTACAGAGTAGGAACAGAATTGCACCTGTCAATCATGGCTGAGGGAACTGGAGTTTATGTTATTAAGTCCTATGTTGGTGGTAAAGTCATGGGATAACAATCGCTCAGAGCAGCTCCAGTCCAAAGCACACAAATGATCTGATGGACAGAATATTTTTTGTGCTGTCAAGAATTGCCTACTTTGTTGAAAGGTAGCAGTTTATTGAATTATTCTCTGGGCCCAAGTCTGCCAGCTTCTGTCTGGTTCACCTTTCCATGTTAATAAGAATCCTTCTTTATGAACAGAGAGCTTTAATGGGATTTCTAATTAATTCAGCCTGCTTAAATATTGCTGTGCATTAACACTTGAAATGAAGATGAGCTTTAAAAATTTCAGGCAGGTTTTAGGAGCTTTTATTGCTGAGGTTTCATTTCAATTTATTGCAACAGGAAAGATTCGGAGAGGAAGGGAAGAACTGTGTTAATTGAGAGAGAAAAACATAGGGCAGATTTCTTTTAATCTTTGAGCCCTAATAAAAAGAGGATGTATTTTCTGAATACTAATTAAAGTGGACACTTCCATTTGTTATGGTACAGATAATGAAATTATGTCAGACATTTCAGCTTTCATGCACAAATATAGGAGGCAGTTATGACTGGCTTCTTTACAGTTTATTTTAATTCCAATTGCTGCAAATGACCAGTTAACTAAACATTAAGTCACCTCTCAGGTGACACAGTAAGACTGGTTTTTCATAGTGCACTCCCTGGGAAACATTCTTCCTTAACTTGAATTAAAATAACTTTGACAAAATATAGTTTTTTTTTAATTAAATTGTTTTAGGAACAAGAAAAAGTCAACAGGGCTAGCAAGCCTGTGCCTTTTTTGTATTTGGATCCAACAGCTTCAAGCTAGGATATAATATGGCTCGATATATATATATATATATATATATATATATATATATATTATAAAAGGTCTCAGTGGTGGTATTCTTGACACTGAATCAGAAGGATGTGGGTTCAAGCCCCACTGCAGAGACTTCAGCACATAATTTAGGTTGTCACATCATTGGAGTGCTACAGTGTCACAGTCTTACGTTTCAGATGAGACATTAATCCCATGTGCCCTCTCAGGTGCACATAAGACAAAAGCAGGGGAGTTCTCCTGGTGTCCTGGTTGATATCTAACCCTCAACCAACACCTAAAACAGATCATATGGTCATGTATTTATTTGCAATTTGTGGGACCTTGCTGTGCATAAATTGACTGCTGTGAAAGGCTCTATACCAAAGCAAGCTCTTTTTTCTTTCTTTCATGTATATATACTATTTCCTAGGAGCTTGCACCCAGTGAGTCATGCATGGCCCTGGCTATGCAGATACACCCAGACAAGTTGGATGGTTTCCCTGATTTATCAACACTACAGATAGAGTCATAGAGTCGTACAGCATAGAAACAGGGCCTTCGGCCCCCCGCGTCCATGCCGACCATAATGCCATAATTAGTATAATACCTATACTAATCCCACCTGCCTGCATTAATTCCATATCCCTCTATGCCGTGCTCATTCAAGTACCTGTCTAGATGCCTCTTAAATGTTGCTACTGTTCCTGCCTCCACCACCTCCTCAGGCAGCTCATTCCAGATACCCACTATTCTTTGTGTGAAAAATTTACCCCTTTGATCCCCTTTAAACCTCCTCCCTCTCACCTTAAATCTATGCCCTCTAGTTTTAGTCACCCCTACCATGGGAAACAGACTCTGGCTATCTACCCTATCTATGTCTCTCATAATTTTATATACCTCTATCATGTCCCCTCTCAGCCTCCTTCGCTCCAGGGAAAACACACCCAGCCTATCCAATCTCTCTCAAGCCCTCCAAACCAGGCAACATCCTTGAGAATCTTTTCTGCACCCTCTCTAGCTTAATCACATCTTTCCTGTAGTGCGGCGACCAGAACTGCACACAGTACTCCAAGTGCGGCCTAACCAATATTATGTACAACTGTAACATGACATCCCAACTCTTGTACGCAATGTCTCGGCTAATGAAGGCAAGCATGCTATATGCCTTCTTCACCACCCTGTCTACCTGTGTTGCCACTTTCAGGGAATGATGTACTTGCACCCCAAGGTCTCTCTGCTCAACAACACTCCCCAGGGCCCTGCCATTCACTGTATATGTCCTGCCCTGGTTTAACTTCCCAAAATGCATCACTCCGCACAGATGATTCAACAGAGTTCGTAACTTTGGTAGATGAGTACTAAATTAAACCATATTACAGTCTTCAACAGTGATATCAGCTGTGAAGACAGCATCTCAAAGTCATCCACTTATCCTATTGATTACATTTTTATTCTTCTCACCTATTGAGTTGAATCACTCATTTTCTCCATCTTGCCCTTCATTTCTTATACTTATCAGGAGCCCCCAACTAATTTCTGTAAGTGCACTGTTGATGGATAGAATCAGAAAAATTGAGGCCCATGAAAAGAACAGTGTTAAACTGTTTTTCTGAAGTAGCAAATCTCAGTGAAGTTAAGCTCTGCAGCCACCTACAATGAAGTCCTTGTCTTATCCATGACCTTTTAGTCATTATACACCCAATCTCTCAGCTGAAGAAAGCAAGCGATCTGCCAATGCCAAAGAAAGTCTAGACCTTGGACAGAAACAGGCAAACTTATTGCACACACAGATTCCCAGTTTCCCTATTGTCAGACCAGCCAAGACCAGGCAAAACTCCTGCACCTATAGAATCAGTGGAGCTGAGCAGGTGAACACTTCAGATTTGAAACGGCCCCTTGAAGATGACAATAGTGATTAAAAATATCTTTGTCAAATTCTTGTTTTTCAAACACCCAAAGGGAGTGCTATCATTACAAAGTCGAATAAATGCCTAGAACAATCCTCTAAACAGGTTCATAGAGATAACATCTGTAGGGTTAATGAGTCCATGGAACAGTAGAGTTACTGGGTCTGTGGAACTGTAGAGTTACTGGGTCTGTAGAACTGTAGGGTTACTGGGTCTGTGGAACTCTAGTGTTACTGGATCTGTCGAACTGTAGAGTTACGGGGTCTTTGGAACTGTAGGGTTAATGGGTCTCTGCAACTGTAGAGTTACTTGATCTGTGGAACAGCAGGGTTACTGGGTCTGTGGAACTGTAGGATGAGTGGGTTTGTAGAACTGTAGAGTTACAGGGTCTGCGGAACAGTAGAGTTACTGGGTCTGTGGAACTGTAGAGTTACTGGGTTTCTGGAACTGTAGTGTTACTGGCTCTGTGGAACTATAGGTTTACTGGGATTGTAAAACTGTAGGGTTACTGGATCTGTGGAACTGTAGGGTTACTGGGTTTGTAGAAATGTAGGGTTACTGGATCTGTGGAACTGTCGGGTTATTGGGTCTGTGGAACTGTAGGTTACTAGACCTGTGGAACTCGAGGATTACTGGGTCTGTGGAACTGCAGAGTTACTGGGTCTGTGCAAAAGTAGAGTTACTGGGTCTGTAGAACTGTAGGGTTACTGGGTCTGTGGAACTGTAGGGTTACTGGGTCTGTAGAACTGCACGGTTACTGTGTTTCTGGAACTGTAGGGTTACTGGATCTGTGGAACTGTAGAGTTACTGGGTCTGTGGAACTGTTGAGTTACTGGGCCTGTGGAACTGTAGAGCTACTGGGCCTGTGGAACTGTAGAGTTACTGGGCCTGTGGAACTGTAGAGTTACTGGGTCTGTGGAACTGTAGAGTTACTGGGTCTGTGGAACTGTAGGGTTACTGGGTCTGTGGAACTGTAGGGTTACTGGGTCTGTGGAACTGTAGGGTTACTGGGTCTGTGGAACTGTAGATTTACTGGGTCTATGGAACTGTAGAGTTACTGGGTCTGTGGTACTGTAGAGTTACTGGGTCTGTGGAACTGTAGGGTTACTGGGTCTGTGGAACTGTAGAGTTACTGGGCCTGTGGAACTGTAGAGTTACTGGGTCTGTGAAACTGTAGGGTTACTGGGTTTGTGGAACTGTAGAGTTACTGGGTCTGTGGAACTGTAGGGTTACTGGGTCTGTATAACTGTACGGTTACTGTGTTTGTAGAACTATAGAGTTACTGGATCTGTGGAACTGTAGAGTTACTGGGTCTATGGAACTATAGGTTACTAGATCTGTGGAACTCGAGTATTACTGGGTCTGTAGAACTGTAGGGTTACTGTGTTTGTAGAACTGTAGGGTTACTGGGCCTGTGGAACTCTAGTGTTACTGGACCTGTGGTACTCTAGCGTTACTGGATCTATAGAACTGTAGAGTTACGGGGTCTGTGAAACTGTAGGGTTACTGGGTTTGTGGAACTGTAGAGTTACTGGGTCTGTGGAACTGTAGGGTTACTGGGTCTGTAGAACTGTAGGGTTACTGGGTCTGTAGAACTGTACGGTTACTGTGTTTGTAGAACTGTAGAGTTACTGGATCTGTGGTACTGTAGAGTTACTGGGTCTGTGGAACTGTAGGGTTACTGGGTCTGTGGAACTGTAGGGTTACTGGGTCTGTGGAACTGTAGATTTACTGGGTCTATGGAACTGTAGAGTTACTGGGTCTGTGGTACTGTAGAGTTACTGGGTCTGTGGAACTGTAGGGTTACTGGGTCTGTGGAACTGTAGAGTTACTGGGCCTGTGGAACTGTAGAGTTACTGGGTCTGTGAAACTGTAGGGTTACTGGGTTTGTGGAACTTTAGAGTTACTGGGTCTGTGGAACTGTAGAGTTACTGGGCCTGTGGAACTTTAGAGTTACTGGGTCTGTAGAACTGTAGGGTTACTGGACCTGTGGAACTCTAGTGTTACTGGACCTGTGGTACTCTAGCGTTACTGGATCTATAGAACTGTAGAGTTACGGGGTCTGTGAAACTGTAGGGTTACTGGGTTTGTGGAACTGTAGAGTTACTGGGTCTGTGGAACTGTAGGGTTACTGGGTCTGTAGAACTGTACGGCTACTGTGTTTGTAGAACTATAGAGTTACTGGATCTGTGGAACTGTAGAGTTACTGGGTGTATGGAACTATAGGTTACTAGATCTGTGGAACTCGAGTATTACTGGGTCTGTAGAACTGTAGGGTGACTGGGTCTGTGGAGCTGTATGGTTAATGAGTCCGCGGAACTGTAGAGTTACTGGGTCTGTGGAACTGTAGGCTTCCTGGGTCTGTGGAACTGTCGGGTTACTGGGTTTGTCGAACTGTAAGGTTACTGGATCTGTGGAACTGTAGGGTTACTGGGTTTGTAGAACTGTAGGGTTACTGGATCTGTGGAACTGTAGGTTACTAGACCTGTGGAACTTGAGGATTACTGGGTCTGTGGAACTGTAGGGTTAGTGGCTTTGTAGAACTGTAGGTTTACTGGGTCTTTGGAACAGTAGTGTTACTGGGTCTGTGGAACTGTAGTGTTACTGGGTCAGTGGAAGGGTACAGTTACTGGGTCTGTGGAACTGTAGAGTTACTGGGTCTGCAGAAATGTATGGTTACTGGGTCTGCAGAACTGAATAGATTAGTGAGTCTGTGGAACAGCAGGGATAGTGGGTTTGTGGAACTGTAGAGTTACTGGGTCATTGGAACTGTAGAGTTACTGGGTCTGTGGAACTGTAGTGTTACTGGGTCAGTGGAAGGGTACAGTTACTGGGTCTGTGGAACGGTAGAGTTACTGGGTCTGCAGAAATGTATGGTTACTGGGTCTGCAGAACTGAATAGATTAGTGAGTCTGTGGAACAGCAGGGATAGTGGGTTTGTGGAACTGTAGAGTTACTGGGTCATTGGAACTGTAGAGTTACCCGGGGTTGTGGAACACAAGAACACATCAAATAGGAGCAGAAGTAGACTATATTGCGCATTGAACCTGCTCCGCCATTAAATACGATGATGTCTGATCTTGGGCTTCAATTTCACTTTCCGGCCCGCTCCCCATATCCCTTGATTCCTTGTGAGACCAAAAGTCTATGTTTCCCAGCCTTAATTGTATTAAACAATGGAGCATCCACAGCCCTCTGGGATAGCGAATTCCAATGATTCACACCCTTTGATGTAGTAATTTCACCTCATCTCAGTCCTGAATGATCGGTCCCTTATCCTGAGACTACGCGCCCACGTTGGTTATAGCCTGACCAGCGGAAACAACCTGGTAGCTTCTACTCTATCAAGCCCTTTCAGAATCTTGTATGTCTCAATTAAAACTGTAGGCGTACTGGACCTAAGAAGCTCTGGGGTTACTGGGTCTGTAGAACTGTAGGACTACTGGGTTTGTAGAACACTTGCGTTACTGGGTGTGTGGAACTGTAGGTTACTAGACCTGTGGAACTCTAGGATTACTGGGTCTGTGGAACTGTAGGTTACTGGACCTGAGCAACTCTAGGGTTACTGGACCTGTGGTACTCGAGGGTTACTGGATCTATAGAACTATAGAGTTACTTGGTCTGTAGAACTGTAGGGTTACTGGGTCTGTGGAACTGCAGGGTTAGTGGGTTTGTAGAACTGTAGAGTTACTGCATCTGTAGAACTGTAGAGTTACTGGGTCTGTAGAACTCCAGTGTTACTGGATCTGTGGAACTGTAGGGTTACTGGGATTGTAGAACTGTAGTGTTACTGGATCTGTGGAACTGTAGGGTTACTGGGATTGTAGAACTGTAGTGTTACTGGGTCTGTGGTACTGTAGAGTTACTGGGTCTGCGGAACTGTAGTGTTACTGGGTCTGTAGAAGGGTACAGTTACTGTATCTGTGGAACTGTAGATTTACTCGGATTGTAGAACTGTAGTGTTACTGGGTCTGTTGCACTGTAGGGTTACTGGGTCAGTGGAACTTTAGTATTACTGGGTTTGTAGAACTGTAGGGTTACTGGGTTTGTGGAACTGTAGGGTTACTGGGTCTGTGGAACTGTAGGGTTACTGGGTCTGTGGAACTATAGTATTAGTGGGTTTGTAGAACTGTAGGGTTACTGGGTTTGTGGAATTGTCGATTTACTGGGTCTGTGGAACTGTAGGGTTATTCGGTTTGTGGAACTGTAGTATTAGTGGGTTTGTAGAACTATAGGGTTACTGGGTTTGTGGAACTAAAGATTTACTGGGTCTGTGGAACTGTAGTGTTACTGGGTCTGTAGAAGGGTACAGTTACTGTATCTGTGGAACTGTAGAGTTACTGGGATTGTAGAACTGTAGCGTTACTGGGTCTGTTGCACTGTGGGGTTACTGGGTCAGTGGAACTTTAGTATTACTGGGTTTGTAGAACTGTAGGGTTACTGGGTCTGTGGAACTATAGGGTTACTGGGTCTGTGGAACTATAGTATTAGTGGGTTTGTAGAACTGTAGGGTTACTGGGTTTGTGGAATTGTTGATTTACTTGGTCTGTGGAACTGTCGGGTTACTGGGTTTCTAGTACTCTGGGTTACCGGGTCTGTAGAACTGTGGATTTACTGGGGCTGTAGATATGTAGGATTGCTGGGTTTGTAGAATTCTCGGGTTACTGGGTCTGTGGAACTGTAGAGTTACTGGGTCTGTGGAACTGTAGGGTTATTGGGTCTGTGGAACTTTAGAGTTACTGGGTCTGTGGAACTATAGGGTTACTGGGTCTGTGGATCTGTAGAGTTACTGGGTCTGTGGAACTGTAGGGTTACTGGGTCTGTGGATCTGTAGAGTTACTGGGTCTGTGGAACTGTAGGGTTACTGGGTCTGTGGAACTGTAGGGTTATTGGGTCTGTGGAACTGTAGGGTTACTGGGTCTGTGGAACTGTAGGGTTATTGGGTCTGTGGAACTGTAGGGTTACTGGGTCTGTGGAACTGTAGGGTTATTGGGTCTGTGGAACTGTAGGGTTACTGGGTCTGTGGAACTGTAGGGTTACTGGGTCTGTGGAACTTTAGAGTTACTGGGTCTGTGGAACTGTGGATTTACTGGGGCTGTAGATATGTAGGATTGCTGGGTTTGTAGAATTCTCGGATTACTGGGTCTGTGGAACTGTAGGGTTACTGGGTCTGTGGAACTGTAGGGTTATTGGGTCTGTGGAACTGTAGGGTTACTGGGTCTGTGGAACTTTAGAGTTACTGGGTCTGTGGAACTGTAGGGTTACTGGGTCTGTGGATCTGTAGAGTTACTGGGTCTGTGGAACTGTAGGGTTACTGGGTCTGTGGATCTGTAGAGTTACTGTGTCAGCAGAACTGTAGGGTTAGTGAATCTGTGGAACTGTAGGGATCGTGTGTTTGTGGAACTGTAGAGTTACTGCATCTCTGGAACTGTTAGGGTACTGGATTTGTGGAACTGTAGACTTACTGGGTTTGTAGAACTGTAGGATTACTGGGTCTGTGGAACTGTCGGGTTACTGGGTTTGTAGAACTGTAGAGTTACTGCATCTGTGGAACTGTAGAGTTACTGGGTCTGTGGAACAGTAGGGTGACTGAATTTGTCGAACTATAGGGTTATGGGTGCTGCAGCAACCCTCAATAATTTGATCCAGGAATCAGATTAGGTCAGTGATTGGAGGGTCGCTGGAGGAGCTTTATTTGCGGCTCGTGGTCATGCCTTATTGGTTCAGGAGACGGAGGTGAGGGATTGTAGGCCAGGTTTCAGAAATTTGGAAGAGGGATTATTGTGCTGGAGGTTGGGGGTCCAGGGTGTTCGTGATGGTGGGCAGTGACAGCGATGGGTTCCTTTAATGTGAGGTTGGGCTGAGCACTCTTGCTTGTGTAACTTACTTACCTTCGTTGTTGCAAATGTTCCCTGTTGGAATAAATGTATCAAATGTTTGTCTGACTCTATTGAATAATATTAAAAGTCATTTCTTGTTACTGATATGGGTAGAGTGGATGAAGCATGCCATAAGCAGCAAAACCATATTTTGAGTTATTTGGTTTAATTCCATCTCAACTTACTTTTACTGAGTGTAAAATAACTCCAGAAATATCTGTGATTAAAAATATTTTGGGTTATTCTTTTCGCCATCAGGAAAAATTTTGACATTTACCAGCAGCTCCTGGAGAACCACCATGATCACTCTGTAAGAATCACTTCATTGAGGTAAATGGTGAATGAGTACTTGGCATTCTTGGAGCTGCAGAGTGAGTACCCAGGACCAGGAAGGATGCCAGTCTACATTTCCACAATGAGAGCCATTCTCTGACCGATCCTGAAGTACGTCAGTGGCTATGTTTCAGTGGGGAGATCCAACATTGCACTCTCCAGAAGATTGCTCATGGGTCCCCATGGGAGTAAAAACTAAACCTATTTTTAAACAAATTATAATGTGCAAAAATGACTATCTTACACTGAAAATACATCCTTCACTTTTGAAATCCTTGCACTTTCAGGTTGTCAGTAATTGCAGCACTTGTAAGCATAGAGGAACTTTAATAACGTGCAGTGTACTTTCTAATAACCTTCAACTAAGATAAACTAAAGTAGAAGTTTACAAAGCTCGACTCCTCCAATATTATCCCTTTCGCACCCAGATGTACTGATCCATGGCAGAGATATGGTTCCACATGAACTGATTGCCTTCTAAGACCTCACCATGGTCATAGAGTCATAAAGTTTACTGCACAGAAAAGGACTATTTGATCTATCAGCCTCTCTGAAAGAATTGTTCACCTATTCTCATTCTCCTGACCTTCACAGACATATTTTTCCGTTCCATGTCTTAACAACCATGTGATTAAAACACAATCTCCTAATATCTCCCTTCATTCTTTTGATGATGATCTTAGATTTGTGCCTTCTAGTTACTGGTTTGCTCATCAGTGGAAATAATATTCCCGACTAAATCAGAATGATTTTACACAATTTTGTCAGATCTCCTCATAACCTTCTCTGTTCAACAACAACAATTTGCATTTCTATAGCAGCTTTAACACAGTAAAACATTGCAATGCACTTCACAAAAGTATAATCAGACAAAAATTAACACAGAGCCAATGAGAGAAATATTAGAACCGGTTACCAAAGTCTTGGTCACAGAGGTAGATTTTAAGCAGCGTGTTAAAGGACAAGTTATAGCAAGACAAAGGTTTGGGGAGGGAATTCTAGAGCTTAGGGTCGAGATGACTGAAGATGCAGTTTCCAATCATGGGATAAAGGACATGGGCTGCACAAGGAGACAGAATTGGAGTTCCTGGAGAGTTGTTGGACTGTAGAACGTTACAAAAATAGGGAGGAGCAAGACAACGAGAGATTTGAACTGGGAGCCAATATCGGTCTGTGAGCACAAGGGTGATTGGTGAAGTGGGCTTGGTGCTAGATAGGATGTGGGCAACAGAGTTTTGGATGTCTTAAGATGGAAGATAGGACCCTAGCCAGGAGAACATTGCAATAGTCAAACCAGGAGGTAGCAAATGTTTGGATGAGCGTTTCATATATGTTCATGCAGAGGCGGAGAAGGGTGATATTACAAGGTGGAAGTAGGCTTTCTATGTGATGAAGAGGATATGGGTTCAGAAGCTTAGCTCAGTGTCAAATGCGAGTTTGCAAACAGTCTGATTTAGCCTCAGACAGCGGCCACAGTGCAGGATGAAATCAGTGGCTCGGGTTTATGGCAGGGGCGGAAGACAATATATTCGGGCTTCACAATGTTTAATTGGATGAAATTGTAGCTCATATAAGATTGGATGTTGGACAAGCTGTCTGACAACACAAAGGCAGTAAAGGTACTGAAAGTGGTAGTGATGGGTATCGTCAGCATGCATGTGGAACACGACGTTGATGTCTTCAGCTAATATTGCCGAGGGGCAGCTTACACATGGGAAATAGAAGGGGATAAGGATAGATCTTTGCGGGACTCCAAAGGGACGGGGCAGGAAGAGAAGCCATTTCAGGAGATCCTCTGGTTACGACTGGATAGGTAAAAGTGAAACCAGACGAGGGCAGTTCCACGCAGCTAGACAATGGAGAAGAGGCGTTGGAGGAGGATAATGTGGTCAACCGTGTTAAATGCTGCAGTCCAGTCAAGCATTTGAGGATGGATAGTTTACCATGGTCACTGTCACAGAGAATGTCATTTGTGACTTTGATTGTGGCCATTTCAGTGAAAGAGCCCGAACTTTCAAATCTCTGCTCATAATTAGTCTTTCATTTCTGGTATTATTTAAATAAATTTCCTCTGTTCCCTCTCCATAGCTTTGACATTATTCCAAAAGAAGGGCTCCCAAAACTATTCTTGCTGCAGCCTAACCAATGATTCAGGTTAAGCATTATTTCTGGTAAAAGGTCTTTGAAATATTAAACCTGTATTTCTCTCTCCACAGATGCCACCTCACCTGCTGAAGTGGTTCCAGCATTTCCTGTTTTTACTTCAGATTTCCTGTTCCTGCAGTATTCTGCTTTCAGTATTGCCTTTTGTTTTGATATTCTGGGTCTCTACTTATAAAATTTAGGATCCAGTATGTTACTTTTTATAGTTTTATAAATTTGTCCTCCCAGTTTTGAAGACTTGAGTGTCTGAATCCCTAAATTGCTCTGTTCTTCTCCTCCTTAATAAAATACCATTAAGGGCCTATTTCCTTCCCTTCTTTGCCACATAATGCATTACCACACATTTCTTCACCTTAATTTAATCTGACTTCAATCTGTTGAATTTGTTGGGTTTGTGTTAGTAGTTTTGTAGGGCGTTCTAGAGAAAGTCTTAGACTCTGGTAAAGGTTAACTAACAACTCTATTATTTACAGTTACTATGTACACTCTCTGCAGGCCACCTAAGCTAGCATCATTCGTGCTGCTATACCTTCGTCTTCTCAAGCCTATCTCATGTGACTGTTACATCATCGCTCGTACAGTGGGAGGGGTCTCTTACTGTCTTCGGTATTAACCCTTTACATCCTTATACTAAATCTCCCTCCAAGTCTTAATTCAACATTTTTCCAACAAATATACATGTATGACTTCTCTACTGCTCTCTTTCCCCCCCACCCCCCAAGTCTCTGACTTTACAGGTCCGTCTCATTGGAGGTTTGACACCTCCCCCCGATCTGGTTGTAATCTGTCTGAGATGATCAGTAATCTTTGAAGGAAGTCTAGATTGCTGGCTTGGTTTCTCGTTTCTATGGGTTGTAGTATTTCGTTTGGTTTGGGTTTGTTCATCTTCATCTGGATCTTGAAGATCTGGCTGTTGCATTTGCAAAATAGGAATGATATTCCTCCAATTCCTTCATATGTTCCCGACATTTGTTTTATTTTTATTCATTCATGGGATATGGGCATTGCTGGCTAGGCCAGCATTTATTGCCCATTCCTAATTGCCCTTGAGAAGGTGGTGGTGAGCTGCCTTCTTCAACCGCTGCAGTCCTTGTGAGGTAGGTACACAGTGCTGTTAGGAAGGGAGTTCCAGGATTTTAACCCAGTGACAGTGAGGGAACGATGATATAGTTCCAAGTCAGGATGGTGTATGGCTTGGATGGGAACTTGCAGGTGGTGGTGTTCCCATGCATCTGCTGCCCTTGTCCTTCTAGGTGGTAGAGGTCATGGGTTTGGAAGGTGCTGTCTAAGGAGCCTTGGTGTGTTGCTGCAGTGCATCTTGTAGATGGTACACACTGCTACTACTGTGCGCCGGTGGTGTAGGGAGTGAATGTTTGTGGATGGGGTGCCAATCAAGCGGACTGCTTTGTCCTGGATGGTGTCGAACTTCTTGAGTGTTGTTGAAGCTGCACCCATCTAGGCAAGTGGAGAGTATTCTATCACACTCCTAACTTGTAGACAGGCTTTGGGGAGTCAGGAGGTGAGTTACTCATTGCAGGATTCTTAGCCACTGATGTACCATTGTAGCCACGGTATTTATATGGCTACTTCAGTTCAGTTTCTGGCCAATGGTAGCCCCTAGGATGTTGATCGTGGGGGATTCAGCAATCGTAATATCATTGAATGACAAGGGGAGATGGTTAGATTCTGTGTTGTTGGAGATGGTCATTGCCTGGCACTTGTGTGACACGAATGTTACTTGCCACTTATCAGCCCAAGCCTGGATATTGTCCAGGTCTTGCTGCATTTCTACACGGACTACTTCAGTATCTGAGGAGTCGCGAATGGCACTGAACATTGTGCAATCATCAGCGGACATCCCCACTTCTGACCTTATGATTGAAGGAAGATCATTGATGAAGCAGCTGACGATGGTTGGGCCTAGGACATTATCCTGAGGAAATCCTGCAATGATGTCCTGAAGCTCAGATGATTGACCTCCAACAACCACAACCATCTTCCTTTGCGCTCAGTATGACGCCAACCAGCGGAGAGTTTTCCCCTGATTCCCATTGACTCCAGTTTAGCCAGGGCTCCTTGATGCCATACTCGGTCAAATGCTGCCTTGATGTCAAAGGCAGTCATTCTCACCTCACCTCTTGAGTCCAGCTCTTTTGTCCATGTTTGGACCAGGCTGTAATGAGGTCAGGTGCTGAGTGGCCCTAGCAGAACCCAAACTGAGCATCAGTGAGCAGTTTATTGCTAAGCAGGTGCTGCTTGATAGCATTGTTGATGAAACCTTCCATCACTTTACTGATGATTGAGAGTAGACAGATGGGATGGTAATTGGCAAATGGTATGTTGGTCTTTATAGCGAGAGGATTCGAGTACAGGAGCAAGGATGTCTTGCTGCAATTATACAAGGCCTTGGTGAGACCACATCTGGAGTATTGTGTGCAGTTTTGGTCTCCTTATCTGAGGAAGAATGTTTTTGGAGGGAGTGCAGCAATGGTTCACCAGACTGATTCCTGGGATGGTAGGACTGACATATGAAGAGAGATGGGATTGATTAGGCTTGTATTCTTTAGAATTTAGAAAAATGAGAGGAGATCTCATAGAAACCTACAAAATTCTAACAGGACTGGACAGACTAGATGTTGGAAGGATGTTCCCGATGGCGGGGGAGCCCAGGACCAGGGGTCACAGTCGAAGGATAAGGGGTAAGCCATTTAGGACTGAGATGAGGAGAGATTTCTTTACCCAGAGAGTGGCGAACCTGTGAAATTCTCTACCACGGAAAGCAGCTGAGGCCAAATCATTAAATATATTCAAGAAAGAGCTAGATATAGTTCTTAGGGCTAATGGGATCAAGGGATACAGGGAGAAAGCAGGAACAGGTTACTGAGTTTGGATGATCAGTCAGGATCATATTGAATGGCAGAGCAGGCTCAAAGGGCCGAATGGCCTACTCTGCTCCTATTTTTCTATGTTTCTATTTCAAGTATCCAAACTTTTTGACCATTGTTTAATTTGGGTAAGCTTCTCGCTTGACATCTCCTATTGTAATTCCAGGCTTGTTTCCTTCTGTAGGAATGTTCTCTTTCTTGAAAATTTTCATAGTCTTGAGTCTTCAATCCAGGCATTAATTGTTGAGGCAATACTGGAAGCTGAGTTCTTAACTTTCTTCCCATTATTAATTCTGCTGATGATAATCCACACAGCAGTGGCATTGAATGATAAACTAGGAGTGAGTTAGGAAAATCTTCATTTTTCTTGAGTAAAAATGTTATGGTTCTCAC
This sequence comes from Heterodontus francisci, assembly GCF_036365525.1. Lineage (NCBI taxonomy): Eukaryota > Metazoa > Chordata > Chondrichthyes > Heterodontiformes > Heterodontidae > Heterodontus > Heterodontus francisci. Next base: position 57,281,031 of record NC_090396.1, on the reverse strand, counting down.
ACCTCATTCTGCCTCAACATTGGACTGTGGATACCTTGGTGGGCTTGTAAGATGATGAAAGCCCATCTTCACAGCAAAGAGTGTAAAACATTAGTTCGCAAACTATGGTCCGTTGTCTGATAATATTTCATCCGGAATCCCATGTGTCACAAAGATGTCCATAAGGATTCTGAAAACTACCTCAGTGGTCATAGAATAATCCATGCCTAGCCTTTGCCAAGGTCTAGTTGGAAATTGGGCAGTCAACAGCGGTTCGCGCTGTTCTGGTGATGGATGATCTATGGTTGTCCTCAAACACATCGGCTGATGATTGGAAGGAATTGTTTGCCTTTGTTTTGTTGACTTTGGCTACCTTTTCAACTAACTGCAGTTCCAAGCATGCATTCCAGCTCAGTCAAGAAAACTCTTGATTATGTAAGACAGGTAAGGGCTCTACCAGTTGTCTTCCTTTATGCTGAAGAGTTGCTTGGAGTTTACCTTGTTACGACCAGGTGAGAAAGGGGTCTAGGGTTTCCCTCTCAGCCTTTTCCTGGTTTGACCATAACAGGGTTTAATTTTTAAAACACCGTGTTTTTAGCTTCCACTCAGTGAATCCTTGTTCACTGCTCTCCAATTGTAATGGCAAAGAAATCAACTAAACAAGTTTTCTTAGATTTTAACAAGAAAGGTGTAAGTTCATTATCCTTAAAACTCTAATTTGGTTAAAACTAGTAAAAATACACAACGCGACCATGCTAGGATGCACACGCGATGAACACACATGCAGATAGAGACAGAAAAGAAAAAAGAATCAAGGGGAAAGGTTTGAAACAATAGCTGGAGTTCATTTACTATCTTTTGAGATAGATGCAAAGTATTTGATTGCAGTTCAATCTTGCCATCTCATTGGGGCCCAGTGCACTTTCAAATTTGTTTCGATGGTTTTCTGTCTTGAGGCTTAGCATCCTTCCATGGGTCCCTGTCTTTGCGTGAGAGGGAGACCGAGAGAGATCTTTCTTCTCTGTTGTCTTCAAATTGCAGTCTGACTCAAACTGTTCTGTAAACACAACTAAAGACCAAACCTGGGCCGGCAGGTCAGTCATGTGAACAGTTTTTTTTTTTAACAAACTCTCCTGCGTTTTTGTGGATTCTCCATCTTAGAAGACACCCTCAGTGGAGGGGCGGGGGATGGAATGCTGGCTTTTTACACATTGTGTCTGGTTATCAAAATCCATTTCAGTTAATTGGATCAGGGAGCTGTTACATTGTCTTCTCCAGGCAACTTAGAATGCAAATGTTTCCAGCCACTGTTGTGATCTCTTTAAAAAAAGTCATCTTTTCAGTCCAGCAACAGTTTAAAATTAATGTTTCATATAATGAAATTAGTATGCCTCATTCATGGCAGGTGGGGTTTGCATGACACTTCCACCCCCAGCGGAATGAAATGCGATTTTTAGAAGAGAATTTCATTAAAAAAGACTAGAGAGAAGAGTAAGTACAGGAAAACACATATGTATCTCTCTCATTCATTCTCATTCATTCAGAAATCCTAAAAATTGTTACCGCCTGTCTTTTCTTGGTAGCAGTGCTGCTTTAAACTGCCCTTTTGGCATCCCAATAAACATGTGATTTTTGGGGAAGTTTTTCAGTTTGCACATTTCCATGACTGCCTAGGGTGTCTTTGTTCCTGTTGAGGTCTGCAGGGGGAGGGTTAGATTTAATTAGCCCTAAGTTGGAGTTCTGCTCAGAAGAGTCAGCAGTTGGTGGATCCACTCTGAACTCTCTTTCAGTGCTTTGATGAGTCATGAAAGGGCTTTTCACCTGAGAGAATGGTTGGTTCCTTTTTCTCCTGACTGTGGGGGAGGATTCCTTTCTAATCTTCCCTTTGTCCTCTGGGACACACCTGCTTGCAGGTATTTCTCCAGATTCTACTGCACTCCCCTGCGGCACCTCGACTAGGTGAGGTATCATCCTCATGGTTTCACTGCACTCTTGAGGATTTTTTTTGTCTCTGCCGTTATCTGTAAATGCTGTTTGCAGCTCTGGTGGGGTGCTTCTGGTGTCTGCATTTACATAGGAGGATGTGGGGTCTAATTTTCAAATATTTCGGCATTGGCTGACTGGATAGTAGGGGTTTCCATTTGGGATTCCTCCCGGACTTCCTTTAACCTGTCCCCTTTGTCCCTTTTTCCCCTTTCCTCTCTAATCTTTTGCCAGCCTTGTGTCTGCCTGTCCCCTTTTGTTCCCGGTAGGGGTCCCTTACAATGCACCAGTCCTCTCCTGGAAGATTTCCCAAAAGCCGATACAGGACTTAGGGGTGCAGATTTCACTCTGGCACATATGGCAACTCCGACAGTACTCCACCACATCTATGTGGAGTTTTGGACAGTCAAACTACTGTTTTATGTGGGCTTTGGTTTGGAACAGAGGAAACTTGAATTTGAAGAAAGAGAAAGGCAGGAGAAAGAAAAAGAGAGAGGAGAGAGAGAGAAAAAACCTTCCAGAAGGAACGTGAAGAAAAAGAGAGAGAGGAGAGAGAAAGAGAAAGAACCTTCCAGAAGAAATGAGAGGAGATAGAGCTGAGATGGCTTGAGTTAACTAGGGGGCCACAGAGTAACCCCATGTGAAAGCATGGCCAATATGGAGGATCGTAATTCAGGGCTGGGTACTGAATTGTTAAAATTTACTCAGCTGATCCCAAAATTCAATAATGGAGAGGTGGAAGCATTTTTTGTATCTTTTGAAAAATTTGCAAGGCAGTTAAAATGGGCAGCTGAGGCTTGGACTCTCCTGCTACAAAGCAAGTTAATAGGAAAAGTCCATGAGGTTTATTCCCTGTTGCTAGATGAGAGTTCATCAAATTATGAACTGATAAAAAATACACTTTCAAACTGGTTTTGATGGTTTTCTACATTGAGGTTTAGTTTCCTTCCTTGAGTCCCTGTCTTTGGGTGAGAGGGAGAGACAGAGAGACCTTCCTTCTCTGTTGTCTGCCAATTTCAGTCTGATTCAAACTGTTCTGTGAACACAATTCAAAACCAAACCTGGGCCAGCGGGTTAGTCATGTGAACAGTTTTTTAAAAACAAACTCTCCTGCGTTTTTGTGGATTCTCCATCTTCGCAGACACTCTCAGTGGGGGCTGGGGGGTTGGGGGGAATGGAATGCTGGCTTTTTACACATTCAATGTCTGGTGATCAAAATCCATTTGGGTTAATTGGATCAGGGAGCAGTTCCATTGTCTTCTCCAGGCAACTCAGAATGCAAATGTTCCCAGCCACTGTTGTGATCTCTTTAAAAGAAAGTTTTATTTTCAGTCCAGCAACAGTTTAAAATTAATGTTTCATATGATGAGATTAATTTGCCTGATTCTTGGCAGGTGGGGTTTTCATGATAACCTTTTACTTGCAGTTGTGTCCCCCTGGACCATGTAACTGTATATCTGTTGGTTGCAGGTAATATCTCTTCACCCAAGGGTCTTGGTCAAACAATACCATGATGCTAGTCCCTGTGTCAAGCTTAAAATTCATGAGGTATCTGTTCACATAGATGTCTGCTGTTCAGAAATCTTGGTCTGGATTACTGATTTCTCCCAAAATCTTTCCTAGTTCTTTCTCTTGTGGGTATTGCTGTACTTGATTCACTGCTCTTTGCTTGAAGGCCTTGTGCTTTGTACCTATGAGCTAAGAAATCTTGCTGTGGCACACTTTCTCATAGTGTCCAGTTTTTGAAGACTTAAAACACTCAGCTTTACTTGCTGGCCACTGCTCTCATCTGTGGGTCTTCTTGGTTCCACAACATCGATAAGGTTTTCCCATGTCATTTTCCTTCTCACCTGCATGTTTTTTCTGTTCCTTACAGTGTTTCCCTGACATTGGCTTAACCAGTTGGATGGGCATTGGACTCCTTCTCATCCACGGCTTGTCTTCAGCTCATAGGATGCCCCAATTATGTTTGTGAACTTCAGGCTGTCTTACAATTTGAATGGCCCTTTCCAGGTCTTCCTTGGATTGTAACAGGTCTAACAAGGATTTATCCACTATGTTGACAGCTATCCTGCCTCTGATTAGTTCCGCCTTTAATTTGCCGTATTCGCAACCTCCTGCCAATCTATACAGGTCATTAATATAGGAGTCTACAGATTCACCAACTATCTGCGCCCACTTATTATATTTGACTCTTTCCAAGATTTTATTGTTACAGAGATTAAAATATTTATCAAAGGCTTGGAGTACCTCCTCAAATTTATCAGTAGCTTCGTTGATCCCTTGTCGGACAATTACGTCATCTGCAATTGCCCCTACTGAATATAGAAGGATGCTCATGTGTTTCACTTCAGATTTTGTATGGAGTTGAGAAGTAATTCTAAACCTTAGGAACCTTTTTCTCCATGATAGCCAATTTTGAATCTGATTGGGTCCCTCTTGATTCTGGAAACTCTCAGGCATTCACAATTTTTGATCCATATTGCCTTCTTAACAGACTTTTTAGGATATTCCCCTTTCTTTTTCACTTTTTTTTCAGGCTTGGTTGCCTTAATGAAGGTGTCCCATTTCCCCCTTTCTTGAGAAATGCAGTTCATTTTTTTTTCAGGCTTGTTTCCCTTAATGGGGGTTTGGGGGTTTCCACTTTTCGTCCATGCCTTCAGCCTGAGTGAAGGATTGGGTTTTCCCCCACTTTTGTTTTTACTTTCAGAGCACAATGCCTTTAGAAAAGTACCACAAGCTATCTCTATTTAAAGCAATCTCCAACCATTGGTATTGTGACTCACCCAATCACTGGATTTTACTGCCAATCATTGGATTCTACTTGCAGTCCACCAGGCTTCTGTTCTGTGGTGCAGTCTGTATTTCTGTGCTCTGACTCACCACAACTGGAAGCTCTGCACCGCCTCTTCTACAGTTAAGTAGTTTTCTTACTGTACCGGGCCAGTATTTATCTTTAAATTTCTCTGTTGTTCACCTGGTGTTTCTTCCAAAGGTAAGCAGATCTTCAAATTCTCCTGGTCACTTTCACTGCTCTTTACTGATGTATTATCGTTGCCACCATGTTGAGTGTGTTGGGTTTGTATTAATAGCGTTGTATAGCATTCTAGAGAAAGTCTTATACTCCAGTAAAGGTTAACTATCAACTCTATTATTTACTCACACCATGTCCCATTCACCCATCACCCCTATGCTCGCTGACCTACGCTGGCTCCCAGTCAAGCAACGTCTTAATTTTCAAATTCTCATCCATCTTTTCAAATCCCTCATGGCCTCACTCCTCTGTATCTCTGTAATCTCCTGCAGCCCCAAACCCACCTAGATATCTGCACTCCTCAAATTCTGACCTCTTGTGCATTCCTGGTTTTAATTGCTCCACAATTGGTAGATGTGCCTTCAGTTGCCTAGGCCTCAAGCTCTAGAATCCCCTTCCTACAGCTCTCCACCTCACTTTCCTCCTTTAAGACACTCTTTGACCAAGCTTCTGGTCATCTGATCTAATATCTCCTTTTGTGGCTCGGTGTCATATTTTGCTTCATAATGCTCCTGTAACGTGGCTTGGGATGTTTCATTATGTTAAAGGTACTATATAAATGTAAGTTGTTATTGTTTGACTGTTCATTTTCCTTTTCAGTTTTGGCATTGATCCTAATTATATCATAGTTGCTGATTCCTAGATGTTCCCTTATTCTTACATGGCGAACCCAAATGATCATTCATTCATTAAATGTGAACCTCGACAGCAAGTGTCAGCAGTCAGCTTTACTGTCAGGGAAGAGGAAGGGGGATGGGAGGGGAGAGAGGTAGGAAGGGTGAAAGAGGAAGGGGCAGAGAGGAATCATCACAGCTGAATCCAATCTGTCCCTCACTCAACTTACACACACATGTACTTTCCAGCAGAAGGTTTTGGATAATGGCTCCTTTGACTGATTTTCCCCCTGGTCAACTCAGCAGTGCTGAGACCAATTGTAGTATTCCAAATGCAGGCACAGCTGATATCAACTAACTCAATGGAGAGCAGCAATTGAACCTGGGCCCTTTCTGATTTGTATAGTCAAGAACATTTTTTTTTTGCATCTCTTTAACCATTGATATAATTATAAATTGAAAAGAAACATTTTTACATCAATATGCCCTTGTATGGAACACACACACTGTTGCTCTGTGATCCCTCATTTATATAATTAGTTCAGACTTGGAGGCTGGGACACCCTTCTTATAATTCACATGGCCCCCTAAACTACCTCGCTGAATTTTACAAAAGTAGTCAATATAAATAATGTTAGAGGACTGGTTTAAGTTCCTATGTCTGCTTCTCTTGGCATGGTATATATAAATATCTCTTAAAATTGGCAGTTCAGGGAGTAACTGAAGTGGAGAGAAGGATTCTGCTACTGGCACCTAGCAAATCTGGATGTCAGCACTGATAATATATATGTCTATGATTGATATTCAGAGTGCCAAAATATCATAAAGATAAAAACTGAAATAACTAAAGTTTAATAAGATTTGCAGTTGTTAGGAATGCAGCAGTGCAGTGTGCCTCTGAGCAGATGGCTGTCGATCGCCATTAGTAGACACGAAGCAGCATATTGCCAGGTTGTTCTGTAGGAAGTAGTAAGTGTGTGCTTGGTGACTCTGGTACAGAAGGGCAAAAGGGGGGAATATAATAACACCATTCACTCCCCAAAACATTGTTGAAACTGAGGGTCCATTGAAAATTTCAAAACTGAGATTGATAGGTCTTTGCTCAGCAAGGGTATGAATGGTTCTGGGACCAAGATGGGTAGATGGAGTTGAGATACAAATCAGCCATGATCTAAGTGAATGGCAGAACAGGCTCGATGGGCTGAATGGCCTGTTCCTGTTCCTATGTCCCTAATGTAATTACAAATACATCAGGTTCCTCACTTTACAGCTGCTCACTTTGAACTTTAATCTCTACTGATTGAATTTTTCAAGATGCTAAAGTAAATCCTTCGGAGAGAGGCGAAAGCGATTTCGACATAAAGACATGCAGAGTGTTAGGACATCCTTCACTTTAATAAGAGGATGAACTAATCTGAAAAAAAAATCATTTTATGCAAAGTGCTCAATGACAATGCAGGCTTCATTGGTTAACTAATTTGTGGGAAAGATATATGCAACGTATTCAAGCTCAGAGCGCACAAGTTACGTAGATCCCTTCACCAGGGAATTAACCATATAGCCCATACACGCAAGGTATTTTGATCCTGAGATTGGAGTCTGGATCTGTCATGTGAGCTTTTTATGCATACAGGACAGTTGGTCAAACTGCATGTCAGCTGTGGGTGTAAGATTTTGACTAAGTAATTCATTCAGGCATACAGTAGCAGCAAGCTCATACATAAAGGTCGAAGGCAGACATGCCTCCTTACCCATTCACATTGTGATGGAAACCACACCTGCCAAATGGAAACATATTAATTTTGTCATATGGAACACTATCTGAACTTTTAATGGACATTGAACATAACTTGTTTAAAAAGACCACAGAGCTGAATGGCTGAAAACATGACTGCACATTTGTATTCTGAAAGACAGTTGCATAGAGAGACAATGGGAGTGCTCCCTGCTCCCTGAGGCATTATCTGTGTAAGAGCTAACACTCCCCCCCCCCCCGCCTACCCTCCCCCCCCCCCCACCCCCACTCTCTCATCGAGTGTGTCCAGTAGGCTTTGAAGAATTAACAACCCTCACAGGCGATGCTGTTTCAAACAAAGAGCTGGTCACATGACTAACCTGCTGGACAATTTGGGAATTGATTGAACTGTACCTCACAGAAAAGTTTGGGGAGACTGCAATTGAACTTCAAGAAGAAAGCACCTTTCTCTCTCTCTCTCTATCTCTCTCTCTCTCAAGCAACGTCCTAGGAACCCACAGAAATAAAATTAAGCCTCAAGACAGAGGACCCCTTTTCAGCCTTCTGGTACCAGTGAAATAAGTTCGAAAGTATGCACTGGACCCCAACGAGAACTGCAAGACTTAACTCCAATCAAGGTATTTACATCCAAACCAAAAACAGTAACTGAATTTCATCTACTACTCCAAACCTTCCCCCTTTAATTCTTTCTCCTCCTCTGTATCTATTTGTGTCTGTCTTTATCACTTATGCATGCTAGTGTGGTTACGTCGCATATTTTTTAGTAACTTTAACTGAGTTGTGTTAAGGTTAATAAACTTACACCTTTTTTGTTTAAACATGAGAAAGCCTGTCTGATTGGTTCCTTTACAATTACAATTAGAAAGCAGTGAGCAAGGACTCACTGAGGTGAAGCTGAAGACACTGTTTCTTAAAAAGTTAACCCCTGTTATGGCTAAAAAGGGAAAGGGACGAGAGGGGAGCTGAGACCCCTTCCTCACCCAATCGTAACAACATAAACATCACATGAGGACATTCCCATCTCTAATAATTTACAAAAGATTGGATCCCTGGTTTATTTTCCTTTGTTAAGCAAATTTTTTGCCACCCCTTTTCCTCAGAGGCCCATGGATTTTCCCATGGGATATTGTTTTGGTATCACCAAAGACATCTATGTACACAGTATATACAAAGCTTCAAATGTCATTCTTTCTCAATTAGAGTTAGGGTTCATGGCGGTACAGATAAGTAATAAACTGCAATACTCTGAAAAATCATTTGCACATGCTGTAGTTGACTTTCTTCTCTCTATTTTTCCTACTTTTCACCATCCTGACAATTCTCAAATGATAAAATGTCACCCCAGATTACAGTATGGAAACCAGGCACTGCAAAAGGCTCCCGTGGGGATCCCGGGCCATCGGCGGTACCAGTTGTAGGAGCAGCTGTCTTGAGATAATTGTCTTTGTTTTTTATCTGTGGGGGTTGCTTTCAAGTCCTACATGTCTACAGCCAGAATGAACTGGAAGTGTCACTCCAGATCAGGAATTGCAGAGCAGTGAGATCCAGAAACCTCATACACAAGATATGAAATTCTTTGAGAAAGTTACTGTTTTCTTTTGTTTTTCATTATTTTGCTGTAACACATTCATTAATAATACTGTACCTGGTAATGTGAAAGATTCACTCAGGTGACTTTGGCCTGAGTTGCAGAGCATATCATAAGACATAGTCAGAAACATAAAGTTTAGATCTGTCTAAATCCGGGAATGTTATCAGCCATATACAAGAAAAGTAGCAAGGCTAACCTTAAGTTCCCTATAACTTTCTTCTTCCCTCACTCTCTCTGTAAACTAAAAAAGAACTTGTAGATAAAAATAAATGCTGTTTCTTTCTGTGTGCTCTCTTTTAGCTGCTCTTTCTTAATTGATCACTCTCTTTTCCTCAATAGTAGTAATTCTCTGGCTGTGCACTGCCAAAGGGAAACCTTGCCCAACAATGTTAGGTGTCAGAAATTGAGGCATGTGCTGTGCATGGTTCTCCGCCCATTGAAATAAATTATTGTAAAAATGTGTGCAGTGGACCTGCTTTCTTGGTGTGTGCTTCTGATGGATGAAGCTCACATTGAGCAATGTGAAAAGCATCCCTTAGTTGTCTTCCTTCACTCATTCCCTTTCTTCCATTCTTTATCATCTCCTTTCTGCTTCTTGCTTTCCTGTATTATGTCTCTCTTTTTCCCCTCATTTCTCATTTGCCATTATTTCTCCCTCTTGTTTGATCTCCCTCTCATCCCCCTTTGCCTCTGCCTGTCTTTCTTCTTGTTTGATGGTCCCTGTGATCTCCCAGCTCTATCCGCGTCTGTCTCCAGGGTTTATTTTACCATTAGTGGGCCTGGGCTCAGCTCACCAGCAAATGTCACAGCAATAGCTCCCACTGTTTTAGTCCAATTCTGCATAAGTGCAAAATATTCCCTGTTCTTTCAAACGTGTTAAAAGTGAGACCTGGTAGAATAAAAAGTCTCTAAAAAGGCTCTCTGGAGCATTCCTGCCCCTCCGGGGCCCACAAAAATAATTCAACATTTACTCATGGACTGTAAGTATAAGATAATCACTAATAAATCCAATAGGGAATTCAGGAGAAACTTCTTTACTCAAATGATGGTTAGAATGTAGACTCACTACCACATGGAGTAGTTGAGGCAAATATCATAGATGCATTTAAGGGGAAGCTAGATAAACACATGAGAGAGAAAGGACTAGAAGGACATTTTACAGGGTTAGATGAAGAGGGGTAGAAGGAGGCCCATATGGAACATAGCAGCAGCATGGATGGAACTGTTGGGCTGAATGGCCTCTTTCCGTGCTGGAAATACTTTGTTATACACCGTTGATGGCATGTACAGGTTCCGTCATCCGTGACAAAGGTCGGAATGTGCACGGCACTGACCCCAACCAGTTCCTACATGAAATGGCAAACAGGGTCCTATTTACATCATAGGACCTCGATTTCCATATTAATAAGGGTCTATCACCTGAAACAGATGGGTACTTAGGACACCTGGCAGTAGGCCCCATTCAAAATGGAGCTGGCCATATTACATGTTGACAGAACTTTAATTCTACAACCGCTTTTTCAGTCTGTTACTGCCCCGTTAAAGCCAAGCAAAAGCAGTGAAAATGGACACCCAGGTACTTAGTGCCATTTTATACAGCACTGCAAGAGAGCCCTATGGAAGCCCCAACATGGCACTGTTGTATATCATTGTCACAATATTGTATGTTGTTGGTAGCTTATTTATAGTAATCTTCATAAAGATCTAGGAGACTCTGAATGACTGAACATTAACTCTGTATTGATTGTCATGAAAACGTGCTATGCTGAATGATGATTTTAATTAATTGATTAAACTTTTAAAAAGGAAAGCTGGAATTCTACACTCAACTTTTAAAAAACTGGCAACTAAGATGGCCACCACAATTTGCATTTAAATACCTCACATTACAATGCATTGAAGTGGAGACACATGTCTAAATAGCTCTCATCCAGAACAATGGCTTGAACAGTTGAGTGAGTTATTTGGTATCACCCTCATTAGCAAGTCATTCAAAGCCATATTGGAGCATTCACACTAGTGGAGATGAACCTCTAGGGGATAAACATTAAAACAATAAGACCTGAGAGAGATTAGGATTCTGAAACTTGGATCTCATTAAAGTGAAAAAAAGAATACACTGAGAGAATCATGTGACAGTCTCCCCAGTCTGTGAAAACTTGGAGTTTCTGTTACACACATGAGACAAGCTTTGACAGCTAACAAGTGCATGACCCCAGTAGGGCTATGTCTTTCTCTCTCCAGGGAATACTGCAAGTTAAGTAACCTGTCTGTGATTGTGGAATATCCAAGTCTATCATTGCTACAGCCAAAGACCCCAGGGAGAAAGTCACCTGCATCACTGTCTCCAAGCTAACCCTAAACCAAGGGGTCCACTTCGTCAGCCAGGCACTTCAGGATCACAACTTCATCCGGAAGACAACTGAATTACCAGACCCCAGAGACGGTATATTATTTTTATTTGTTCTGGACTCTAATCCAACAAAACTATTCTTCATCAGTCTGTAACCTACTTGTGTGTGTGTGAAAGTTGGAGCATAGATTATTATTTTTACTTAGATCAGGATTTGATTTTAAGTACAGTAAACTTAACCTCTTTCTTGTTTAAACTCAAGAATACCTGTCTGATTGGTTCTTTTATGATCATAGCACATAAAGTGTTAAACACTCACTGAATTAGTAAGCACAATCACTGTTCAAAAGAAATAAATCCTGTTGCGGTCAAACAAAGAGAGGGACAAGAAGGGGAGTCTTTTGATCCCTCCTCACCTGATCATAACAGAAACATAGGGGCTCACGTCTGAGATCAAAACCCAAAGGCAAACAAGAAATTGGAAGTGGGAAACCAAATTGATCCCTAGCAAAAATTTAAAAACTTCAATACAGATTTTCTTGCGGTTTTCAGTGCTAGAGTGCTAAAATGTTCACATTAGAGGCCAGTATCTTCCTAGAACAGAGTGAAGTAACGTGGCCAGGTTAAAAGCCCTATCTACTGAAGAGTTGAGGAATGTGGCTGAGCAGTTAGAGATTACTATCTGCTCAAAAGCTAGGAAATCTGAAATCCTAGAACTTGTGGCCAACCACTTTGCACTTGAACCTTAAGACTCAGAAACAGGTTCAGAGTCAGAAACAGACATGGTAACGTTAGCTAAGATACAGCTAGAACAGAGGAGACTAGAATTAGAATTCAACAAGGAGAAAGAGGGGTGTATCAGGAAAAGAAAAAAGAAAGAGCTTTCCAGAAGGAGAAGGAGGAAAGGGAGTGAGCAGCTCAAACTAACTAGGGGAAGATCCAATGCAGCCAGTGAAGGCACTGTGAGGGAGCTACCCCTAGCTCAGGGCTGAGTGCTGAGCTCTTAAAGTTCTCCCAGTTGATCCCAAAGTTCAATGGGGGATGTAAAAGCATTTGTCATCTCTTCTGAAAAGCTTGCAAAACATATTCAGGTAATGGTCTTGATGCCTTGCTAATGGGAACAGGATTCACTCAGATTCCCCAGGTCTTGTTTGTGATGGGTCTGTGCAGGCATGCCATCTCCATCTAAATGCATTGGAATGTGGAAAGCACAGTGATGCAAATTGGAGTGGCCATCTTTAGCTGCTAGCATCGAGTCACCTTTTATTTGCTTTAAAAAAAATTCAATTCAGGTTCCCAGCTGGTGGATTAAAAATCATTATTCGACATAGCACGTTTTCATGGCACCTCCACACCATGCAAAATGAAATGTGATAACAATCCAAAATCACCTCCTCTATGCCTAGATTTTCTTGGCTACCAAACAGATGACTGAGCTCGAACTCTGCATTTTGTTGTTCACATGTGGCCTTGATGAATTCTTGCCAAGATCTCTGATCGAAAAGAAATCGGAATGACTAGTTGTGATGTGTGACCTGTTATCATTCAGATCACCTCAGAATTCACTTCCCCAAACAAAATTTTGGAATTATTGCAACAGAATGCCACAAGCATGAAGTGTAGAAATATGTAGATTTAGTTTTGTAATATTACGTTCTATCAAATCATTTCACCTACTGATATCAGTACCATCTCAATGATAGTGTGATGAAAACCACACTTGCCAAGAATGAGGCATATTAATTTCGTTATATGGAACATTAATTTTTGGGGGAACAGATTAAAAGTGAGCTAATCAAACAACTAATAAGCTAACAGACTAACTGTGAAGCTGTGGAGCCAATTTATAAAAAATAACAAGCAGAAGCTAACAGGACAGCTGCAGATAGCTTAATAGTAGCCTATTGTTTAATAATCAGCCTAACAGTTCAAGGAGGGGGGATGTGAAACTAGTGAAATAAAATGCAAGAATAAAATGCTGAGACGAATGAGCCAATCATGCACTGATAATAGAAGTCTGCAAACCACTCAGAAACAAGAGGGAGCGGGCGTTACTAGTTTTGTTTGAATAACTATAAGAAAGGCTTGCTGTAGTGAGCACATATTCTTTTGTTTCTTTCTTTTTGTTTTGCTCTTTTGCATGTTCTTTGTTTTGCTTTTTGTTCTTTTTGTAACCTTGCAATGTAACAACCATATACTGCAATAAAGTTTCTAAACGTTACGGTTGGACTTCGTCTCTCTTTGTAACTGATGGGATCCAACAACTTGGCGTAATCGGCAGGATCGCTGGAGGATTAAAACCAAAGCCCTAGACATCGGACCGATATCGGCGCCCCGGAGGTAAGGACTCCTCTTTACGTTAAAAAGTCCTCGGCCATTGTCAGATTTCAGTTCACCACCACGCAATTCCGAACTTTTCTTAGGCTCGAGGCCCCTTTCATAGACGTCTGACTTGGCAGTGTTTGACTGTGCTCACACCGGATCGGCTGAAAAGCCTCACGGCTCGAGACCCCCTTCCCTCCCTGAACAAATTGATACAATGACCGACGAAGGCAACCGACAGTTACCAACTACCGTCAAAGGCGGGCGGGTCCCGCCGGACGTTTCTGAAGTTGAAATTCTTCGGCAGTTAAAAGGATATATAGAACAACAGTTTAATTTGGCTAAAACCTGTACTAAAATTGAACAGAAATACGGTGCCTCCAAGGGACAGTGGTCCCTGGATGATATAAAGAGGTCTTGGGGAAAAACAACCCGTTTAAAGGATAAAGAACAAACCCAATGGTCCTTAGCCGTAATGGGACAGATCCGACAGCGTAATGAAATTATCCAACAAACTCAACGCGACCGCGATCTGACCAGTCCGAAGGACCAATTGAAGGCAGTTTGCGAACAACTGAGGAAGGAGAAACTTAAATCGAAAAAGTTAGAAATCGAATTAAAAGAACTTAAGAAACAATTACGGGAAGAACAGGCGACCCAACCGAACAAGGACCGGGACCACCCTGCGGACCCCGCGGACCTCCACCACCCCACCTGTATCCGAACCTGGACTCATTACAAAAAAAATTACAGAAAACATAACGACACAAAGCCGGTATAGAGGAATCTGAGTCCTCCAGCGATCAAAGTGATTCGGATGATGAGTTTCCTTTCGTGCGGCTCGCCCTCCCTTAAACAGAAACAGAAAAAGAAGACTACAGACGGTAACAAGGTGATCACCTCTGAGCACCAGACACACTGGGTACACGTCCCGGCGGACCCTGAGAAAATTGACAAATGGTCTGAAAAATTACCTGACCCGAAAAAGGGGGAAACATGGGAAAAGTTGGAACGTCTGAAGGGAATTTACCACCTCCACCCGTGGGACGGGGTACAGATTTTGACCGTCATGGTGCCCGGGCGAGCGGGGCGAAAGCTGAAGAGAAGTCCAAACTGCTTTGGGCGAGGACAAGCAACAACTAGATGCCGGATGGGCTGCGATTAGACAGTGGCTGCGAGCGTACTGTCCCGCAAAGACGGATTGAAATAAAATTATAGCCTGTCACCAACATGGTACCGAAGAGGTGCGGGAGTATGAAGAGAGGTTTAGATCTGTTTGGTTGGAATACTCAGGGATAACGGACCTTGCCCCAGAAGCACTAGACAACTCCCGCTTTCCATCTCTGAAGTCAGCGTTTGTCGCGGGATTAAAACCAGAACTATCAAAGATGTTGAAGGTAACCCTACCGAATTGGGACAGCACAGATATATCCTTCGCAACAGTGGCTGACCGATGCAGTCAGCTGGACAGGGACATGGGAGCAAAGCTCCGAGCCCTGCAGGCGGGTTGGACGCCCAAAGGCCCTGATAAGCGACCCGGGGCATGCCACTACTGTGGAAAGGAAGGCCATTGGGCTAAGACGTGTAGAGTAAAGGGACGGGGCAGAGGATGGCAAGGATACAATCTGGCACCAAGACCAGGTCCATCCCCTGATGGTAATGACCTCCTAGAGAAGTTCAAACAGTTGACGACCCAGCAACAGAAGGAGTTACTTGATGTGACAAAAAACTAGGGAAGCCCCCCCTCGCCCTTTCGGCACCCCTTCTGGCACTAATAGAACAACGAAGAGATGGATTGTATATAACTGCGAGGTGGGCGACCAAGACATAGACTGCCTATTGGATACCGGAGCCGAATTGACGTGCCTACCTCAACGATATGGGAACTCCATACCGATGGACGATAAAGTCAAGACTGCACACAGAGTCGGTGGCCATGGGTTGGAAATCAGGAAAACCCAGCCCATACGCATTGGTCTTGGCCCACACGAATTGATAACATCAGTCTGGATAGGTCCGGTGGACCAGGCCCTTCTGGGTATGGACGTTCTTACTCAGCTGAACTCCTCGTCGCATTTTGAAGGCGGCCAGGTAATCTGGTCCATCCGATGTCTAAGAAAGAGGAGCTGAGGGAGCACCCAATATGGGCCCGGGATAAGAACGATTGTGGGCTACTTCAAATGGAACCGGCAACGTTTACGGGATCTGCTCCGCCCTGTACTAAACAATACCCCATTAGTCCAAAATCTATTGCAGGAATCTCACCCATAATTAGACAATTAGAGGAGCGAGGCGTGCTGGTTAAAACACACAGTACCTCCAACAGCCCTGTGTGGCCAGTACGGAAACCAAACGGGACCTGGCAGCTTACTGTTGACTATAGAAGGCCTAACCAGTGTATTGATCAAAAGGCTCCTCTGGTAGCTGACCCCTCTACGGTATTCAATGCCCTGAGGCCAGAACTTGAATGGTTCTCTGTTATCGACATGGCCAATGGATTTTGGTCGGTGCCGCTGGCACCCGAGGTCCGACCGTGGTTCGCCTTTACCGTTCAACAACAACAGTACACCTGGACCCGGATGCCACAGGGTTTTCACAACAGCCCTACGATATTTCATATGGCCCTACAAAACCATTTGAGGGAGTTACTTTCCATGCACTCCACGGTCATCCAGTACGTGGACGACATCCTGTTAGCCTCTGAAACGGAAGAACAATACGAACAAGATCTGCATACTATACTGGACCACCTTCATCAGAGAGGACACAAGGCCAGTATCGACAAAGCGCAAATAGCCCAAGGAGAGGTCGTGTAACTGGGACAAAAGATTTCGAAAGGAAAGAGGGAACTTACCCAGGATAGGACCACAGCCATCCGGGCTGCCAAACAGCCCACCACTATCCAGGGGATTAGGTCCTTTTTGGGTTTGTGTAACTTCAACAGAAATTGGATCGACTCCTACACACAACTGGCTCAACCGTTAAATGATCTCTTGAAAGGGAAGCGGACCTCGAAGGAAGCAGTCACCCTCACGAAAGACCAACAAGAGGCCTCAGAGAATTTGAAGAGGGCCTTGTGCTCGGCGCTGGCCCTGAGAATCCCCAACAACAGGAAACCGTTTACCCTGTTTGTACATGAAAAAGAGGGATACATGACTGCTGTATTGACACAGGAGCATGGGGACCAACAGAGACCTATAGGATACTATTCGAGAAAACTGGACACCATGGCCCTAGGATGGGGCAGTTGCCAAAGGGCCATGGAAGCCACATGCCAAGCTGTGATGGCTACTGCAAGTCTGGTATTGGATCAAAAGCTAATAGTCAAATGTCCGCACACCGTCTACACATTGCTATCCATGAATGGAGTATCCCAAGTGACAGCAGCCAGATGGACCCGATGGGCAATGGTCCTAGAGGCCCCCAACCTCCAGATAGTCTCAGTCAGCCCGGTAAACCCAGCAACTATGCTCCCGTTGCCTGGGGAGCAAGAGGGGGAAGAGCATGACTGAGTGGAAGCTATGAGAGAGACAGAGGAAGTAACCTAAGCGGCGGAGGAGGCATTGCACAATCCAGATTTAATCCTTTTTACAGACGGCTCCTCCTTTGTTGACCACGGTACCCGGAAAGCAGGATGGGCGGTGACAACCCTACACGAAGTCGTGGCGACGGGATGTCTGCCCTCGGGGACGTCAGCCCAACAGGCCGAATTACAGGCCCTGTCGGAGGCATGTCGGATAGCGGAGGGAAAGACGGCTAATATTTATACAGACTCACGATACGCCTTTGGAGTTGCTCACGACTTTGGTCAGTTGTGGCGTAAGAGAGGATTTCTCCCTGCCGCTGGTACTCCTATCCGAAACGGGAAAGAGGTCTGAGACTTGCGAGAGGCCATGCAATTACCGCAAGAGGTGTCCACTCTGAAATGTAAAGCCCATACGAAGGATAATACCATTGAGGCGCAGGGGAATGCCCTAGCCGATCAGGCAGCCAAGGGAGCCGCCTTGCAGGGTGACTCCCCGGACACACGGATGCAAATATGTAAACTGGATGTACCCAGTTTGGCACAAGACCTACAAGTGATGCAGAGCGAGTGCCCCAAAGATGAAAAATGGACCTGGATAGAAGCAGGGATCAAGCTATGTGAAGACAGCATCTGGAGGCAAAGGGACATCGAGAGACCAGTCGCGCCACAGGCACTGATGCCCTTTTTAACCCAACAGATTCACTCCTGGGGGCACTTGGCCCCGCAACAGATGACGGCTCGGTCCCAGAAAAGCTGGTGGGATCGGGGGTTCAAAAAACACGCCCAGCTGGTGGCTGACCGCTGTGTGGTCTGTCAGAAAAACAATCCAGGACCCACCACGATAATGCCTCAACTAAGAGCTCCTGCTCCAGCCAGCCCATTCCAGTGCTTGCAAGTCGACTATATCACTCTCCCACGTTGCCAGGGATACACCAGCATTCTCGTCATTGTCGACAGATTTTCTGGATGGGTAGAGGCCGTCCCAGCCAGAAGAGCCACGGCCAACCACACCGCTAAGGTCTTGTGTCAGGACTACATTCCCAGATGGGGAGTACCGGTCAGCATTGATTCTGACCAAGGGACTCATTTTACAGGCGCAGTCTGTCAGGAAGTCTGTCGGTTACTGAACATTAGGTGGGATTTACACTGCCCTCACCACCCATAGTCCTCAGGCCAAGTAGAGCGAATGAACCAGACCCTAAAACAACGACTATCTAAGTATCACCAGGAAGGAATACCATGGCCCCAGGGGCTGCCGATAGTTCTGTGCA
Source organism: Heterodontus francisci (assembly GCF_036365525.1). NCBI lineage: Eukaryota > Metazoa > Chordata > Chondrichthyes > Heterodontiformes > Heterodontidae > Heterodontus > Heterodontus francisci. The sequence goes on along the minus strand of NC_090396.1, from coordinate 57,262,602 downwards.
GCATTAGGGTGACTCCGAACAGAACTACGGGCCTGAGTCCATTTGAAATAATAACAGGGAGACCCATGTCTCTTCCGGGAACAATTGATTTGCGAAAAGCTGATTGTCACCTGATGAGTGACGCTCTACTAGAATATTGTCAGAACTTAACAAATGCTATCAGTTCTGCTTCCTCGCAGGTATCGGCAGCTTGGGGTGACCCACCAGAAGGAGGGCCCAACATCGTCCCGGGAGTCTGGGTCTACGTGAAGAAAATTCATAAAGAACCATTGGGCGCCAAGTGGGAGGGACCTTTCCAGGTGCTACTGACCACCCAGGCAGCAGTTAAGGTGGAAGGGAAGAAAGCGTAGATACACGCCTCTCACATCAAACGAGCGATCAGTGACTAAACATCGATCTGCTATCAGGACAATTACCATTTGCCAATATGTTCAGAATTTTTATTATCCTCTTTGCATGCATTTTAAGTATCTGCTTACTTTTGGCTAACCAAACCTTTCCACTTTGGGGAACTAATCGAGTGTCCAGGGAATTGCACGTTAACACTTTCCTTTACATGTTTTATACCTATGCCAAGGCAGCTAACATCTCTAGCTGTTGGGTATGTGCACACGTGTCCATCCATTCCAGAGGAGACATTCCATTACGGCCCATACCTCTTAATACATCCCAGATGGGATGGTGGCTAACAATCCATACGTTGGGAAAGGGGGTTTGCGACCCCCCCCCCCACTTCGTACAGGTTCGGGATTCGCCAAAGCCTGATATCATCCGGGTATAACGATAGCATGTTCGTATACACCTTCCTTTAATGGCTCGAGTACAGCTCCTTATCTTGCATTGACCAACACCTCAGGAGTGGGACGGCCAATGGGAATAGTGAACATGTCCCGTAATTTGACTGATGGCTACCCCGTCGGTAATAGCATTTTCAACTATACAGTGTTCATAGACCCCCCCAGGCGACAACGTCTCCATTTCCCTTTTTAATCACACAGGTCAAAGCCATTGGAATATCACGTTTCTGCCCAAGGCACTAAATGCGTCCAAATTCACCTCATATAATGGCACTTACTTTATTTGCGGCCACAAGGCTTATCCCTGGTTACCGAAACTTTGGACGGGATCATGTTATTTGGGTTATGTTGCACCTTATATCCGTCACTTGACCTCCCCGCCTGTGCCACCTCACTGGAAAAGGATAAGGCGAGCTATCAGGGAGACAGAGAGATTCTTCGCCATCTTGTTTCCCTGGTATGAGACAGCTAAGGTGGCCAGGGAGTCTATTAACATGGCCTCTGTCCTAGAGAAGGTGACCAATGACACCGCCGAAGCCCTGGTTAAAATAAATGCAGAAATGGTAGCCACTCGAACAGTGGCCCTTCCGAACCGAATGGCCCTAGATTTTATCCTTGCAGAAAAGGGGGGTACTTGCGCCTTGATAGGGCCCGATTGCTGCACCTACATTCCAGACAGCTCCGAAGAGATCTCTAATCTGGCGGAGCACATGCAAAAGGAGATAGAAAAACTCAAACAACCCCCAGCTCCCACCTTATGGGGTTGGGCGACCGGGTGGTTGGGCTCAATAGGGACCTCAATTGTACAGGGTTTGATCTTTTTTGATATAATCATAACTTTGTATTTTATGTTTTTGCTTATTAAGTGCTGTTGTAAACAAGTAACTGAAGCCCCTGCCAAGCTTATGCCTTTACAGAGCTCCCACCATCTCCTCTTGTGGCACAAGCGGGCGACGTATTAAGCGCAGCCCCTCCGGGTGTTGAAGGCTGTTTCTAGACCAGTAGAGACAATTAAAGGCACCAAGGCAGATTGATGGAATGATTCTTAAAGAAGTTTGAAGAATCAAAAGGGGACTGTGGGAACAGATTAAAAGTAAGCTAATCAACTAACTAATCAGCTAACAGACTAACTGTGAAGCTGTGGAGCCAATTTATAAAAAAATAACAAGCAGAAGCTAACAGGACAGTTGCAGATAGCTTAATAGTAGCCTATATTTTAATAATCAGCCTAACAGTTCAAGGAGGGGGGATGTGAAACTAGTGAAATAAAATGCAAGAATAAAATGCTGAGACGAATGAGCCAATCATGCACTGATAATAGAAGTCTGCAAACCACTCAGAAACAAGGGGGAGGGGGCGTTAGTAGTTTTGTTTGAATAACTATAAGAAAGGCTTGCTGTAGTGAGCACATGTTCTTTTGCATGTTCTTTGTTTTGCATTTTGTTCTTTTTGTAACCTTGCAATGTAACAACCATATACTGCAATAAAGTTTCTAAAAGTTATGATCAGACTTCGTCTCTCTTTGTAACTGATGGGATCCAACAATTTTAAACTACTGGACTGAAAACATGGCTGCACCTGCATTCTAACAGAATAGTGGCTGGAAACAGTTGCATTCTAAGAGACAGTTGCCTGGAGAAGACAATGGAACTGTTCCCTGATTCAATTAACCAAATGGATTTTGATCACCAGACATTGAATGTGTGAAAGTCAGCATGCCAGCCCCCTACTGATGATGTCTACTAAGATTGAAAGAATCCACCAAACCTCGCTGGGCAGGTTGTCCTGAAAAAAAAGAGCTAGTCACATGACTAACCTGCTGGCCCTGGTTTGGATTGTGTTCACAGAACAGTTTGGAGTCAGATTGCAACTGAACTTGAAGAGAGAACATCTCCCACTCTCTCAAAAAGAAGAGACTGCAACTTGATTTCAAGAAGACAGAAAATCATTGAATCAAGTTTGAAAGTGTGTACAGGGCTCCAACGAGATGTCAAGATTTAACTGCAACCAAAGACTTTACATGGAACACAAGACAGTAATTGAACTCCAGCTATTGCTTCAAACCTTTCCCCTTGATTCTTTCTCCTTTTCTGTCTCTATCCGCATGTGTGTTTATCGCGTATGCATGCTCGCGTGGTCACGTCGCCTATTTTTAGTAGTTTTAACCGAATCAGAGTTTTAAGGTTAATAAACTTACACCTTTCTTATTTAAATCTAAGAAAACCTGTCTGGTTGATTTCGTTGCCATTACAATTGGAGAGCAGTGAACAAGGATTCACTGAGGGGAAGCTAAAAACACTGTGTTTTAAAAATTATACCTTGTTACAGCCAAACCAGGAAAAGGCTGAGAGGAAACCCCTAGACCATTTTCTCACCTGTTTGTAACAACAGATGCAAAGTGATGTTTCAGTCTTTCAACTAAAGTGAGCCAGCATCAACAGACAACAAATACAGTAGATGTTTGCCAAGTCCCTTTAGTAATACAAGGTGTTTGAAGATTTAATTATGGAATAGCTAATAAAGAAATAATCAATAGGTTATAACATATTACAGTTTATGCAAATTTCACCTTTTTAAGATGGCTATATTTTGACCTCCAACATCTATGAATTTGAATACTAGATAGGTCCCAAAAAAAGAAGGCATTGACTTTTCAGCCCCATCCTGGCATTAACCTATTCATGCACTTTGAGAAAATAGTTTCAGGGCTGTCCTAAGCTATATTTAGCCTGCTATTTTTCTTCCCTGTGTAATATTCACATCTGTGTGGCATTAAACCAATCGAAAACACATGAAGTGCACATAATCCGACAAGGGCTTAAGCAGGATTATTTAAACAATGAAAAATAAGTAAAGGTAGTACTTCAAACACAATTTGATGGGGGATTCAGCAGAAGTGTCATGCTTTCAGTAAGTGCTTTGTTATAATGAAGGAGTTAATCAGCCACCTCTTCCATTACTTCACCTTCTGATGATTTTGCCTGTATGATTCGTGCAAGTCTTCTGTGTCACAAGCTATTCTTAGCACCTGACACCTCCGCCCAGAACATAAGTCACGATTGAACCTCGTACATCAACTCACTCCCTTTTTACCATATTAAATTTATGGCAGCCAAATCTTCTAGCCTGCATATATAAGGAAAGGGAATACAAATGACCTGTTGGCAAACAACTGATGACATTACTTGTCAAATATAGAAACCTCAATGTCTGCTTGGCAGAAAACCACCAGTGATCTGGAGGTATTGCGTCAGCACAGGCAATTTACATTTCCTCCAAACTGTTTTTTAAAAAATGCTTGTTAAATGTCACCACAGAAGCAGCTTAAGTTGAAGTTCCCTAATCAAATATTTTTAATGGAACACTATTTCAATTTAGAAAAAGCAATTACGGCCGTGTCTCTTCTCTCCAGTTTATCTGGGCAAAACATTATACTGCAATGAATATTTTAGGGAATAGGTCCTTTCTAATGCTGCTTGCCAGTTTCTTTCTGGCCAAATCTGGTTTTGAAAGCAAAAACACAAGTCTCCACCTACCATTTCGATAAATGTATATGAATCCAGAAGAAGCTTCTGGAAGTGATTTTCTGCATTATTCTTTCCAATAAGTCTGAAATAAAATAAAAATACTGTACTTCCTTGAACAAAACCAGGTGGGACTATTTTTTCAGACAACACATTTGCACTGGTTGTAACCGGAGACCTGGTTTATTGGAGACATTTTGTTATTCTTTAAAATTGCTGTATATGACTAATTTTATTCAACCGCGAATATGTGCTGACAAATAGGCTGCATTTATTCACAGCAAATGTCTATATTTACAAATAATGAATTAACCCTTTCCTGTGAGCTCACTTATTTCTTCATGGTGGTGTCAGATACCCAGCGTGTACAAAAATCAGTTAGACATGGTCATGCTTACCTTTTATGAAGCCAACTTAAAATTTATATATTAAAATACCAAACTGCTGTGGATTTGTTTGGAACAGGTTTCTACTGAAGCACCAATAGTCTACAGGAAAGAAACTTCAGATTCTAAATGAGTACAAAACAGCTGAATCAATTTTGCACACACTGAGCACATTGACATATGTTACTGATTTTACTTTACAGAAAAGTAAGATTAACGCTGCTTGAAAACCTAAAGTTAACAATTCTGATAGAAGATTTTGCTGGGTAGCAAGAATGCTTTCTAGTCCTGGAGATCACTTCTCCCAGTCTTTTCTTAGAGATAGGAGCCTTATTAAGCTCCGAGGGGGAACTTCAATCTGTGGACACAGTTAACAATCACACTGCTCAGTCCTATCTATCTCCCAGTTGAAAACACCTATCCCATGGCTCCATTCCACTTATTATTTTTGCCACCTCCACAAGTGACAAAGATTGGAGCTTATAGAGGAGACAGTTTAAATCTCTGTAATGTTTTTATGTTGGACATTTAGAGAACAAAAAAAGGTCAGTTCCAATTCGCAGAATTGCTGAAAAACAACTTGCATCAGACAGACAGAAAATGCTGAAAATACCTGTGGATGTTGTCTACTCTGCTGAATATTTCCAGCATTTTCCGTTTGTATCTCAGATTTCCAGCATCTGCAGTATTTTGCCTTTGCATTTAACATAGTAAAACATCCCAAAGCACTTCACAGAGTGTTGTCATATATGGAGATATTAGGACAGGTAACCAAAAGCTTGGCCAAAGAAGTAGATTTTGAGGAGCATCTTAAAAGAAGAGAAAGATAGAGAGGTGCAGAGTTTTAGGGAGGCAATTCCCAGACCATAGGTTCTAGGCAGCTGAAAACACTTCTGCTAATAGTGGAGCAATAAATATCAGGGATGTGAAAGAAGCCAGAATTGGAAGAGAGATCTCAGAAGGTTGTAAGGCTGGACAAGGTTGCAGAGATAGGGAGGTTGCAAGGCCATGGTGGATGACAGTTTTAAAATCGTGGCACTGCCAGACCAGGAGCCAGTATAGATCAGCAAGTACAGTGGTGATGGGTGAAAAGACTTGGTGTGAGTTAGGATAAGGGCAGCATTGTTTTGGATGAGCTCAAGTTTATGGAGGGGTGGAAGATGGAAGATTGGCCAGGAATGCATTGGAATAATCAAGTCTAGATGTGACAAAGGCATGGTTGAGGGTTTCAGCAGCAGACAAGCTGAGGCAGGGATGGTGATGGGCGATATTATATGGGTGGAAGAAGGGAGTCTTGGTGATGGAGATGATATGGGGTCAGAACCTCAGCTCAGGGTCAAATACGACCCCAAGCTTGAGAAGTCTGGTTCGGCATCAATAGTGGCCAAGCAGAGGGATGGAATTGATGGCTAGGGATTGGAGTTTATGGCAGGGAGTAAAGACAATAGCTAGTTAAGCAGCTGTAGTTCGATCAAAACATAACACTGATATCAGAGACATCAGGAAATGGACTAGTCTGGTGTTATTGGGAACAACTGGACATTTCTGATCCATTTGCATTTTGCATTTCAAATCTTACTCACAACTACATAGCACCACAGTATGCAGCCAATTCGTATTAATTGGTGCTAAATTCTTTTTTTCCCTGAAAGTCCAAATATTGATTGGAACACCTGAGTGTTAGTAAATGCTTCTCATTGCAGAAACCAAAAGGAACATTTTTTGAATGTAATGAGTGCTGACTGTGCTTTTCACATACAAAAAGCTATTTCAGAGAGTAGAAAGAGGCTGGCCATAGCCACAGTTTATTTATGTTATTCCTGCCAAAAACGTTTACAAATTACAGAAACTGGCTTTAAATCTTGGAACCCTGCTTGAAAACGAGGCAGGGTGCAGGCAAGTACTAATAAGATCAACTTCGTTTACACCAGGGGATTAAATGTCCATATGCTTTATCTTAGCAGGTGACCAATGCTTTACACATGCAGTATGCAACCTGTTCAGTTACATGATGACCCATGGCAAAAACATGCAACCCTGAATAGACGTCATCCTCGAATCGAGGGACAACCGACGACGATGACCAAATTCTCTTTATGCTAGCAAGGCAGAATAGTTGTACCTCGCTGGGCCAGACTGTGACTTATACAGTGACAGCGAGAATGTTCATGATTTGGCCTCCTTACCTAAGGAAAGATATACTTGCCGTAGAGGGGGTGTTACCTGGAATGAGACAGTTGTTCTATGAGGAGAGATTGAGCAGAATGGGCCTATATTCTCTGGAGTTTAGAAGAATGAGAGGCAATTTCATTGAAATGTATAAAGTTCTTAGAGGGCTTGATAAGGCAGATGCTGAGAGGTTGTTTCCCCTGTCTGCAGAGTCTAGAACCACGGGCCATTTTGGACTGAGTTGAAAAGAACTTTCTTCACTCAGAGTGTTGCTAATCTTTGGAATTCTTTACACTAGGGAGTTGTGGATGCTCAGTTCTTGAGTATATTCAAGACTGATATCAATCGATTTTTGGCAATTTAGGGATATGGGGATAGGACGGGAAAGTGGTGTTGTGGTTGAATATTAGCCATGATCTTATTGAATGGCAGAGCAGCTTCAAGGGGTCCCTAGTCAAGGTATGTTCCCTCAAAGGGGAAAGGTAGATAAACAAATCCAGAACTCCCTGGATGACAACAGAGATGTAGATTACGATAAAGAAGAAAAAGTGTGCTTATGATAGATGCCAGGTCGAGAATACTATTGAGAACCAGGCTAAATAGAAGGTTCAGCGGGGAAGTGAAAAAGCAAATAAGAGAAGCAAAGAGAGGGTATGAACAGAGACTGGCAGCTAACATAAAAGGGAATCCCAAAGTTTTCTATCGACTTATGAATAGTAAAAGAGTGGTAAAGAGGAGTGAGGCCAATTGGGAATCAACAAGGGGATTTGCACATGGAGCCAGAGGGCATAGCTGAGGTACTAAATGAATACTTTGCATCTTTACCGAGGAAGAAGGTGCAACCAGGCAATGGTGAAAGAGGAGTTAATTCGAACACTAGAAAGGTTTAAAATTGATAAGGAGGAGGTGTTAGATAGGCTATCTGTACTTAAAGTGGACAAGACATCAGGATCGGATGAGATGCATCCAAGGATACTGAGGGAAGTGAGAGTGGAAATTACAGAGGCACTGGCCAGAATTTTTCACCTCCGGGGTGGTGCCAGAGGACTGGAGAATTGCAAACGTTACACCCTTGTTCAAAAAAGGGGCGCAAAGATAAGCCGGGCAACTACAGGCGAGTCAGTTTGACGTTGGTGGTGGAGAGTATTTCTTAACTGGTAAGAGTGCAGATATACAAAGGGAGCTGGGTGTCCTCGTCAATATGTCACCGAAAGTTAACATGCAAGTGCAACAAGCAATTAGGAAGGTTAATGGTATGTTAGCCTTTATCGCAAGAGGATTTGAGTACAGGAGTAATGAAGTCTTGCTTCAATTGTGTAGAACCTTGGTTAGACCGAACCTGGAGTACTGTGTACAGTTTTGGTCCCTTTATCTTAGGAAGGATATTATTGCCATTGAGGGAGTGCAACAAAGTTTCACCAGAATTGTTCCCGGGATGGCAGGATTATCCTCTGAAGAGAGATTGGGGAAACTGGGCCTGTATTCTCTAGAGTTTCGAAGAATGAGAGGTGATCTCATTGAAACCTACAAAATATTGAAAGGGATAGACAGGGTAGATGGAGCTAAGATGCAGGGTTGCCCTGGTCGGGGAGTCTAGAACCAGAGGACATAATTTCAAAATAAGGGGGAAGCCATTTAAGACAGAGATGAGGAGAAATTTCTTTGCTCAGAGGGTTGTGAACCTTTGGAATTCTCTACCTCAGAGGGCTGTGGAAGCTCAGTCATTGAGTATGTATAAAGTAGAGATTGACAGATTTCTAAATGACATATGAGGATAGTGTGGGAAAAATGCATTGAAGTGGATGATCAGTCATGATCATATTGAATGGTGGAGCAGGCTCGATGGGCTGAATGGCCTATTCCTGTTCCTATGTGAGGAAACTTCTAGAAAGATTAATTCGGGACAAAATCAATAGTCACATGGACAAATGTGAGTTAATTAAAGAAAGCCAGCATGGATTTCCTATGGAAAAATCATGTTTAACTAACTTTCTGGAGCTTTTTGAAAAGGTAACAGAGAGGGCTGAAGAGGGCAATGCCATTGTTGTGGTGTACATGGACTTACAAAAGGCGCTTGATACAGTGCCACACAACAGACTTGTGAACAAAGTTATAGCTCATGGAATAACCAGGACAGTAGCAACATGGATACAGAACTTGTTGAGTGACAGAAAATAAAGAGCAGTGGTTAATGGATATTTTGCGGGCTGGAGGAAAGTTTGTAGTGGAGTTCTCCACGGGTCAGTGTTAGGACCCTTGTTTTTGCTGATATATTTTAATAATCTAGACCTTGGTGTACAGGGCACAATTTCAAAGTTTTTGGATGATACTTGGAAACATTGTGATCTTTGAGGAAGATAGTGTAGAACTTCAAAAAGATATAGACAAGTTGGTGGAATGGGCAGACAGTTGGCAGATGAAGTTCAATGCAGAGAAATGTGAAGTTATACATTTTGTTAGGAAGAATATGGAGAGACAATATAAAATAAAGGGTACAACTCTAAAGGGGGTGCAGGAGCAGAGGGACCTGGGGGTATATGTGCATAAGTCATTGACAGTGACAGGACAAGTTGAGAGAATGGTTAATAAAGCTTACAGTATCCTATGCTTTATTAATAGGGGCATAGAGTACAAGAGCAAGGAAGTTATGTTGAACTTGTATAAGACACTAGTTCAGCTTCAGCTGGAGTATTGCGTCCAGTTCTGGGTGCAGCACTTTAGGAAGGATGTGAAGGTGTTAGGGTGCAGTAAAGATTCACGAGAATGTTTCCAGGGATGAGGAACTTCAGTTATGAAGATAGATTGGAGAAGTTGGGTTTTCCTTGGAGAAGAGAAGGCTGAGAGGAAATTTGATAGAGGTATTCAAAATCATGAGAGGTCTGGACAAAGTAGATGGAGAGAAACTGTTCCCACTCATGAAAGGATCGAGAAAGAGAGGGCACAGATTTAAAGTATTTGGTAAGAGAAGCAAAAGTGACATGAGGAAAAACTTATCCACGCAGCAAGTGATTAAGGTCTGGAATGTACTGCTTGAGAGTGTGGTGGAGGCAGGTTCAATTGAAGCATTCAAAAGGGAATTAGACTATTATATGAAAAGGAAGAGCGTGCAGGGTTATGGGGAGAAGGCGGGGGAGTGGCACGTGGTGAATTGCGCATTCGGAGAGCCGGTGCAGACATGATGGGCCGAATGGCCTCCTTCTGCGTTATAACAATTCTGTGATTCTGTATGGTCTACTCTAGCTCCTATTTCTTATGTTCTTAATGCAGGTGTTAGTGTTCACAGTTCTGAACTTGTTAGTCATGTCCTTACATTCATAGCACATATTGGGGGGTAATTAAAACCTGAAAGACTTGCAAAGAAACACTTTCAGCTGCTTTGGAAAATTAACTTCATTTCTGTGGAGCAGAATTTTCACTGTGTATGTATCAGAGGCCACTGTGCTGTCTGAAGAAAACGGTGAGTGATGAGGTGAGGTGAAAGACTTTCATTGGGTCCACAAACAGGCAAAAGACAAAAAAAACAAAATTCTAATAGCCCATACTATTATCAATTGCAAGAGGTTGTACTCTCACTTTTAACTCACTTTTAACTTTTAACTTTGGGCGGCACAGTGGCGCAGTGGTTAGCACCACAGCCTCACAGCTCCAGGGACCCGGGTTCGATTCTGGGTACTGCCTGTGCGGAGTTTGCAAGTTCTCCCTGTGTCTGCATGGGTTTTCGCCGGGTGCTCCGGTTTCCTCCCACAGCCAAAGACTGCAGGTGATAGGTAAATTGGCTGTTGTAAATTGCCCCTAGTATAGGTAGGTGATAGGGAATATGGGATTACTGTAGGGTTAGTATAAATGGGTGGTTGTTGGTCGGCACAGACTCGGTGGGCCGAAGGGCTTGTTTCAGTGCTGTATCTCTAAATAAAATAAAAATAAATAAAAAATAAAATAACTCCCTCCTGTTTAACTTACAATTAAAACAATATAGTGTCACAAATTCAGTTGCACCATGGATGGCATTTTGCCTCCTAAACAGCATCCATGCTGCTCGTGTCCCTCTGGGTGGTCGTATCAAATGTCATTTTGGGTAGGTTGTTTCTACCAGCACTAGGAGTGTGCACCAGAAGTCTGCAGAGTAGGCAGATCATCCTAAGGGAGGCAGTGGCAGAGTGGTAATGTCACTGAACTAGCAATCCAGTGGCCCAGGCTAATGCACTGGGCACATGGGTTCAAATCCTGCCAAGGCAGGAATTAATAAATCTGTAATTTTAAAAATTGCTAGTCTCAGTAATGGTGACCATGAAACCATTGAAAATTGTCGTAAAAACCCATCTGGAAGGAAATCTGCCATCTTTACCTGGTCTGGCCTAAATATGACTCTTTAAATGCTACTCAGTGGTACTAAACCGCTAGAGAAAAGTCTAAAAGGAATGAAATTGGACGGACTACTCGGCATCAACCTAGGCACCAGAAATGACAATGGCACACCTAGCCCTGTCCTCCTTACTAACATCTAGGGACTTGTGCCAAAATTGGGAGACCTGTCCCACAGACTAGTGTCATGCAGACCCCCACCTGCCAAGAATGAGGCACATTAATTTTGCCATATGAACATTGATTTTAAAACTGTTACCGGAGTGAAAAAAGAACTTGTTAAACACCTACAATGGACCATTGGTTGGAAAGACATTTGCATATTAATAGACAGTGCTTGGAAGAACAAATGAGCTATTCCCTGCTCCAATGCAATTCACAAACAGACGTGGTCAAACAAGTTAATCACATGACTAACCTGCTTGGCAACCTGGGTTTTTCTGAATTGTACAGCTTGAACTCAGAGACAGCTGAAAGTCTGTTTGCTCCTGAACTGAGAAGATCTCTCCTGTCTGCTCCCATCTTTTTCTCACAAACCTCTGAATCCACTGAAGCCACATGAACCCCAAGAGAGAAAAGTCTCCGACAGCGAACATGGTTTACAAAAAATACTGGGCCCCAATGAAAAGCATGATCTACCTACAATCAAGGACTCTACAGTGAGCTCGAAGATCAGTAACAAAATCTCTTGAGATATTGCCTCAAACTTTTCCACTTTATTTTTCTTCTGCTCTTTTCTGTCTCTATTTGCATATGCGTATCACGTATGCATGCTAGTGTGGGCATGTCATGTAGCCGTAGGCATCAACCGAATTAGCGTTTAAGTTTAAGTTTAATAAATTTCAACTTTTCTTCTTCAAACCTAAGAAAGCCTGTTTGTGCTGGTTTCTTTGCCTTATAATTGGAAAGTGATGAACAAGGATTCACCAAGGGGGAGCTAAAAACACAGTGTGTTTAAAATAAAACCCTGTCACAGTAAAACCAGGTGAAGGCTGAAATGGACCCCTAGACACCTCTCTCACCTGGTTGTAACACTAGTCAAGCAACAGCCTAGCTTAGTCATACTCACAGAATCATACCTTACAGACAATGTCCCAGATACCACCATCAACATCCCTGCTGGCGGCACAGTGGTATGCAGTCAGGAGGGAGTTGCCCTGTGAGTCCTCAACATTGAAGTTTCATGGCATCAGGTGAAATATGGGCAAGAAAGCCTCCTGCTAATTACCATCTATTGCCTTCCCTAAACTGATGAATCAGAACTCCTCATGTTGAACACTTCTTGGAAGAAGCATTGAGTGTGGCAAGGGCGCATAATGTACTCTGGGTGGGAGGACTTCAATGTCCATCACCAAGAGTGGCTTGGTAGCACCACTAGCGGCTGAGTCCTATAGGACATTGGTGCTAGACTGGGTCTGCAGCAGGTGGTGAGGGAACCATCAAGAGGGAAGAACCTACTTGACCTCGTCCTCACCAATCTACCTATTGCAGATGTACCTGTCCATGACAGTATTGGTAGGAATGACCATCGCACAGTCCTTGTGGAGACGAAGTCCCGTCTTCACATTGAGGATACCCTCCATCATGTTGTGGGGCACTACCACCATGCTAGATGGGATTGATTTCAAACAGATCTAGCAACTCAAAACTGGGCATTCATGAGGTGCTGTGGGCCATCAGCAGCTGCAGAATTGTATTCAACCACAATCTGTAACCTCAGGGCCTGTCATATCCCCCACTCTACCATTGCCATCAAGCCAGCTGATCAACCCTGGTTCAATGAGGAGTGAAGGAGAACAGGCCAGGTGCAGCAACAGGCATACCTAAAAATGAGGTGTCAACCTGGTGAAGCTACAACACAGGACTACTTGCACACCAAGCAGCATACGATAGACAGAGCTGAGCAATCCCACAACCAACGAATCAGATCTAAGCTGCAGTCCTGCCACATCCCATTGTGAACCGTGGTGGACAGTTAAACAACTAACAGGAGGAGGTGGTTCCACAAATATCCCTATTCTCATTGATGGGGAAGCCCAGCACATCAGTGCAAAAGACAAGGCAACCAGCTTCAACCAAAAGTGTCAAGTGGATGATCCATCTCGGCCTCCTCCTGAGGTCCTCAAGATCACAGATGACAGTCTTTAGCCAATTCGATTCACTCCGCTTGAAATCATGAAACGGCAGAAGGCACTGGATACTGCAAAGGCTATGGGCCTTGACAATATTCCAGCAATAGTGCTGAAGACCTGTGCTCCAGAACTGGCCGCACTCCTAGCCAAGCTGTTCCAATACAGCTACAACACTGGCATCTACCCAATAAAAACAGGCTGGTTACCACCTACGGCACCCCCCCCCCCACCATCAGCTGATAAATCAGTACTCCTCCATGTTGACCACTTGGAAGAAGCACCGATGGTAGCAAGGGCACAGAATGTACTCAGGGTGGGGACTTCAATGTCCATCACCAAGTGGCGTGTTAGCACCACTACTGAGCAAGCTGGCAAAATCCTAAAGGACATATCTGCCAGACTGGGCCTATTGCAGGTGGTGAGGGAACCAACACAAGGGAAAAACCTACTTGACCTGGTCCTCACCATTTTACCTGTCACACAGACATCTGTCCACGACAGTATTCATAGCAGTGACCACCACACAGGCCTTGTTGAAACAATGTCCCGTCTTCACACTGATGTTGTGATGTTGTGTGACACTATCACTGTGCAAAATGGAATAGATTCACAGCAGATCTAGCAGGTCAAACTGGGCATCCATGAGGCGCTGTGGGCCATCAACAGCAGCAGAATTGTATTCAACCACAAGCTGTAACTTCATGGCCTGGCATATCCCCAATTCTCATCAAGCCGGGGATCAACCCCGGTTCAATGAGGGGTGTAGGAGAGCATACCAAGAGCAACACCACGCATACCTAAAGAAAAATGAGGCACCAGCCTGGTGAAGCTACAACACAATTAGGGATGGGCAATAAATGCTGGCCTAGCCAGTGATGCCCAGATCCCATGAACGTATATAAAAATAGAACGCAGGGCTATATGGATGCTAAACAGTGGAAGCAGCATGCTATAGACAGAGCAAAACGATCCCACAACCAATGGATCAAATCAAAGCTCTGTCATCCTCCAACATCCAGTCATGAATGGACAATTAAATAACTAACCAGAGGAGGAGGGTCCACAAACATCTCTATCCTCAATGATGGCAGAGCCCAGCACATCAGTGCAAGAGACAAGGCTGAAGCATTTGTAACCATCTTCAGCCAGAAATGCCGAATGGATGATTCATCTCGGCCTCCTCCTGAAGTCCCTACCATCACAGAAGGCAGTCTTCAGACAATTCGATTCACTCTATTTGATATTAGGAAATGGCTGAAGGCACTGTTCACAGCAAAGACTATGGGCCCATAAACATCCCAGCTGTAGTACTGAACAGTTGTGCTTAGAACTAGCTGCTCCCTTAGCCAAGCTGTTCCAGTACAGCTACAACACTGGCATCTATCCAACAATGTGGGAAATTACCCAGGTATGTCCTGTCTATAAAAAGCAGGACAAATCCAATCCGGTTAATTATATCCCTGTTAGTCTACACTTAATCATCAGCAAAGTGATGGAAGATGCCATCGACAGTGCTTTCAAATGGCATTTACTTTGCAATAACCTGCTCACCGATGCTCAGCTTGGGTTTCGCCAGGGCCACTCAGCTCCAGAATTCATTACAGCCTTGGTCCAAACCTGGACAAAAGAGCTGAATTTCAAAGGTGAGATGAGAGTGACTACCCTTGACATCGAGGCAGTATTTGACCAAGTGTGGCATCAAGGAGCTCCAGCAAAACTGTAGTCAATGAGAATCTGGGGGAAAATTCTCCGCTGGTTGGAGTCATACTCAGCACAAAATGGGATGGTTGCGGTTGTTGGAGACCAATAATCTCAGTCCCAGGACATCACTGCAGGAGTTCCTCAGGTTAGTGTCCTAGACCCAACCATCTTCAGTTGCTTCATCAATGACCTTCCCTCCATCATAAGGTCAGATATGGGGATGTTTGCTGATGATAACAGTGTTCAGCACCATTCAGGACTCCTCAGATACTGAAGCAGTCCGTGATCATATGCAGCAAGACCTGGACAACATTCAGGCTTGGGCTGATAAGTGGTAAGTAACATTTAGGCTACATAAGTGCCAGGCAATGATCATCTCCAGCAAGAGAGAATCTAGCCATCGCTCCTTGACGTTTAATGGCATTATCATTGCTGAATCCCCCACCATCAACATCCTCAGAGTTACCATTGACCGGAAACTTAACTGGACCAGCCATATGAATATTGTGGCTACGTGTAGATCAGAGGCCGGGAATTCTGTGGTGTGTACCTCACCTCCTGACTCCTCAAAGCCTGTCCACCACAAATGGCACAAGTGAGAAGTGTAATGACCTCCCTGTGGGCTTGGGTGGTGAGGCCCTCCTGATTGAGCACCCTGTGGCCACAGAGAGCCCTCCTGTAGTGAGAAGCTAAGGGCTGTCCCCCCCCAACCCCGATTTTCCCAGGGGCCTGTCTGAATGGCCCCGTCAAGCCCGGCCCCCTTCCTGTAATTCCTAGGCCTCCTCCATGGCTGCTGATCCGGGCCTCCTGCAGTACCAGCAATGGCATCGCTCCCAGTGACACTGCTGGGACTGTTGAGCTGCCGGCTCTCTGTTTGGCCAGCAGCTCTTGGGGAAGAATCTTGTCCCTTAAAGGGGACAGCATCCCCGATTGCCAGGGTCTGACAAATGGCCGATGTGGGATTGCGCCCCCTCTTTCCGGCCTGGTGCCGACACACCCACTACCGAAATAAAATCCAGCCCAACGTTTCAGGTCATGACCTCTCATCAGAACCTTTGTATATACAAAGGTATATACCTAAGAGTTAAGTCATCTCATGAAATCTTTTAGGCAGAGATTATTGTTTCTTCCATTATCTTTCCTTAATACTTTCTACGTTGATATGGTAATTGTTTAATTGGAGCTAGAATCAAATTAAGGCTACATAGTGTCCCCTATTTGCACCCACCTGTCTCTTTACATCTTTTCAGTCCATGTGTCTCTGTTCCACAAAGTGGTAAAGTGGATAAAGCAATGGACTTTTTGAAAACAAATTCTTCCATCCAAAGCCCACAAGGACACTGACTGATCATTTGAACTGCTACCTTCGGCACGTTTTTACATTGACAGAGTGTCATCAGCTAAGCATACCAGTCTCACTGTCAGTGGCATGCTCTGGCATAACCGAGTTGACCTCTGTGATCCTGACGGCATCATTGGTCCCAAGAAGGGACGTTGGAGACACAGGGAGAAAGAAAAAAGCTCTTTCTTTCATTAGCCCTCCAAAGGGGTGCAGAACTACCACTGCAAGAATGCTTAGAGAGCACACATCTTGATAGCCACTCAGTCAAAGCTCCAAAAGAAATTGAGCATACCTTATGTCACTTGATATGCATTTTTTGGTGCTGGAATTTAGGTCAGTGGGATCTATGAGGTCCAGTTTATTGACAGAATAATTCCTTTTGACTGATCAGCTGTGTATCATCCTGATGTGTCAGAATTGGAGTTATGAAAAAAGAACCGAGACATTAAGACCTCAGTCCAAAAGGGAAGACAAGTAAAAGAGGCTATGTACACAGCTGTGTTGGGAAATGCTGCCACAGTTTCATGCGTAAATTACAGATTCTGGGCAACAAGCCATCGGGAATTGATCCAGTTATTTTTTTTTCAATCGCAAGCGCAAGCTGTCAGGCACAGTTTGGTATGATTTATACAAAATATCATCTTCCAATACAAACACAACTGCACCCGATGGCAGGTCAGCCACTGGCTGGGTGTACACTGTGGCTGCCATGCTACCGTTTAAGGTGATCACAGTGCATGTCTCATGCCTAGTCGGGCAGCTATGTTACAGTCCCTAGGCCCTGGACCACAGGGTGGAGATGCAAGCCCACAAATAAAAGAAACACAAAGAAGCTCACATCATTCCTAACCAGCTTGTGTCCAAATATACTTCTGGACATGCAGACCACAAGCTGAGAAGAATGACTGACTATCCTTTTATGTAGCTTGGATTTTTTTTTATGTGCTCCTTGGTTGTTTTTACAGCAGTTATCACACTGCATATTCCGAACAATGGGTAGATCACCCCTGTTGGGGAGCAAAGTTATACAATATTCCTGGTCAGCAGAAAGTTTCTATTAACCCCTGCACAACTATCTTTTTACTGCTCTAAAGACGTCACAGATGAATTTTTAAAGGGAGAAGAACTGCATTTAAAATGTAGATGTGTTGAGTATTTTCCTGCAGGGCAAATGTTTGTCTTAATATCAGGCAAACAGAATCTCTACATGTATAGATTTCTCAGTACTTTGACTTGGAGCAGAGGGCTTCCTCCTCACTGACTGGGTATAAGAGCTTGGTGGGGTGGAAGTACTTATTGCAAATTTAGGCACAAACTGCACATTATTTTCCTCCCAGTAGTACGTGCCCAAATTTGCAATAAATAGCTACTGCCTGTCAAGCTGTTGTGTGCGGTCACTGAATAGGAAAATCTATATCAGAGACTTTTTAGGCACAGTGATAGATTTCTATAACTGTCAGATCCCCTCATGAGTAGTAAAAAGTATTAGGAAAAGCTGCTGTAAAAGCAGTTCAAAGGTTTCCTATCACCTTCCGACATTACTTTGTAGACTGTACACATGGAGGAGAGATTTCCCATGTAATACACTATGTATGATTATGCTGCTAAGGAGGAGCTGTACCATTTTAAGGCCACAGGTCGAATTGATGTAAATAGATCAGTTAGGGTCTAATTCCTCTTATGCACACCTTGAGGACAATTGAGAGAGTATTGTTTCTCTGTAGTTTGATAGATGCTTTTAAATCTCTGGCTTATCCCCAAAGTCAGATAAAACAAAAAAGAACTTACTGTTTTTCTTCAACATTGTTTTGTAAACCACACGTTTTCATCAAAAAGACAGCTAACTTCCACCTTATCAACTACTCCTGCATCCGCTTAACTACCGGATGCTTAGTCTCTCATTTATACTTTACAATGCTCTGCTGGTCGGCTTACATTCTCTGTTCTTTTTAAACTTCAGCTCACCCAAACTCTGCTGGCTGTATCCAACCATCACCCCTGATCTTGCTGATTTACATTGGCTCCCAATTCCCAATGCCTCAAGTTGAAAATTCTCATCCTCATGTTTAAATCCCTTCATGACTTTGCCCTTGGGTCACTTTATGTAGAAATAAGTGAGAAGTGCATATGCACATGTGCTTTGCATAAGCATAATGATGCTTTGCACGCCTCATCACGATGTCTGTCTCCATGGGTTTGCACAAGATCTGCAGCTTGAAGCACCTGTGGAACTGCTATTAACAGGTTGTTGCCCATACCCTTCAATATTCTTTATCAACAGATGCCCACCGCATGTTTAAAGAGTGACGATTAATACAATTACATTTGTGAAAGCCCACAGACAATAGCAGGTACAGTATATCCAGTCACATCCTCCTCTCCTGTAGGCATTGGTTTCTTGTTGGCCTATGGTTTTGCACGTATAAAACACCCCACCGCCACAACATCTACCTAAGTGATCATTATTCATATGTGAGGCTCAACAGTGAATATTGGCAGGTTATTTGACTACAGAGGCATCATAGCTGTGGGTTCAGGCCCCAGTCAAGGGACTTGAGCACATAATGTAACCCATAACTTCAATGCAATGCTGAGGGAGTGCTGCACTATCGAAAGTGCCAGCTTTAAGATGACACATTAAATTGAGGCCCTGTCGCTCCTTCCAGGTAGATATAAATGATACCATGACACTGTTTGATGATGAGCAAGGAACATAGGAAAAAGGAGCAGGAGTAGGCCATTTGGACCCTCAAGCCTGCTCCACCATTCAACTAGATAATGACTGATCTTCTACCTCTATGCCATTTTCCTGCATTATCCCCATATCCCTTGATACCTTTAAAATCTAGAAATTGATCGATCTCTGCCTGAAACATATTCAGTAACTGAGCCTCCACAGTCCTCTGGGGCAGAGAATTCCAAAGATTCATCACCCTCTGAGTGAAGAAATTCCTCTTCATCTCAGTCCTTAGTGACCTACCTCTTATTCTGAGACTGCGTCCCCTGGTTCTAGACTCCCCAGCCAGGGGAAATATTCTTTCTGCATCAACCCTGTCGAGCCCAGTAAGAATTTTGTATGCTTCAATGAGATCACCTCTCATTCTTCTAAACTCCAGAGAATACAGGCCCAGTCTCCTCAATCTTTCCTCATAGGACAATCTCACCATCCCAGGAATCAGTCTGGTGAAACTTTTTTGCACTCCCTTAATGGCAAGTTTCTTCCTTAGGTAAGGAGAACAAAACTTTGCACAATACTCCAGGTGCAGTCCCACCAAGGCTCTATACAATTGCAGTAAAACTTCTCTACTCCTATACTTAAATCTTGTTGCAATAAAGGCCAACATACCATTTGCCTTCCTAATTGCTTGCTGAACCTCAGTGTTAGCTTTCAATGACTTATGAACAAGGACACCCAGGTCCCTTTGGACACTTTCCAATCACTCACCATTTAAGAAATACTCAGCATTTCTGATTTTCCTACTGAAGTGGATAACCTCACATTTTTCCACATTATATTCCATCTGCCATGTTCTTGCCCACTCACTTAGCCTGTCTAAATCCCCCTGAAGCCTCTTTGCATCTTCCTTTCAACTCACATTCCCACCTAGTTTTGTGTCATCAGCAAACTTGGAAATATTACATTTGGTCTCCACATCCAAATCATTGATATAGAGTGTGAATAGCTGGGGCCCAAGCACCGATCCTTATGGTACGCCACTAGTCACAGCCTGCCAACCAGAAATGACCCGTTTATTCCTACTCTCTGTTTTCTGTCTGTTAACCAATTCTTAATCCATGCCAGTACATTACCTCCTATCCCTTGTGCTCTAATTTTGCTTACTAACCTCTTGTGTGGGACCTTATCGAAAGCCTTCTAAAAATCCAAATACACCACCTACACTGGTTCCCCCTTATCTATTCTAATAGTTACATCCTCAAAAAACTCCAACAGGTTTGTCAAACATGATTTCCCTTTCGTAAATCCATGTTGATTCTGCCCAATCCTACCAATATTTTCTAAGTGTACAGTTATCACATCCTTTATAATAGATTCTAGCATTTTCCCCACTACTGATGTCAGGATAACAGGTCTGTAATTCACTGTTTCCTCTCTTCCTCCTTTCTTGAATAGTGGGGTTGCATTTGCTACCTTCCAATCTTTAGGAACCATTCCAGAATCTATAGAATTTTGGAAGAAAATCTCCAATGCATCCATTATCTCCACAGATACCTCTTTTAACACTCTGGGATGTACATCAGGTCCAAGGGGATTTATCAACTTTCAGTCCCATTAATTTCTCCAGTACTACTTTTTTACTCATATAAGTTTCTTTCAGTTCCTCATTTTCACTCGTCCCTTGGTTCTCTAGTATTTCTGGGAGGTTTTTTGTATCTTCTTCTGTGAAGACAGACATAAAGTATTTGTTTAGTTTCTCTGCCATCTCCTTATTCTCTATTATAAACTCCCCTGTTTCTGTCTGTAATGAGCCCATATTTGTCTTTGCTAATCTTTTCCTTTTTACATTCCTATAGAAGCTTTACAGTCTATTTTTATGTTTCTCGCTGGTTTACATTCATATTCTATTTTCTCTTTTTTTGTCAGTTTCTTGATCCTCCTTTGCTGAATTCTAAAGTGCTCCGAATCCTCAGGTTAACTACTTTTTGGCAACATTATAAGCATCTTCCTTTGATCTAATACAATCTTTAACTGCTCTTGTTAGTCATGGTTGGATCACTTTTCCTGCTGGGTTTTTGTGCCTCAAAGGAATGTAAGTTTGTTGTAAATCATGAATTTATTCTTTAAATGCTAGCCATTGCCTGCCTACCATCATATCTTCCAATGTAGCTTCCCAATCTACCATGGCTAACTTGCCCCTCATTCCTTCATAGTTTCCTTTGTTTAGATTTAAGACCTTAGTTTCGGATTGAACTACATCACTTTCAAACTTAAAGGAAAATACTATCATATTCTCGAAAGGCTCCTTACAACGAGATTATTAATTGGCTGTGTTTGCTGACAATGCAACCACTAGGTGGCACTGCACTGGCACATGCACAAATGGAGCCTGTTCCACTAAAACGTCACAATCTGCGACGTACAGGCAGCTGCAAGCACTAAAGATGGCACTGCTCAAATAATCACACAAAGGCAGCATAAACTCATGGCGGCACACAATGGCCGGAGAGTGCGAGCGGGCGGTGGGGAGTGTGCAAGCGGGTTGGGGGGAGAGCACGACCGGGCGGGGGCAGAGCGGGAGTGGGGTGCGGGGAGAGAGGGGCGGAGTGGGGGGGAGAAGAAGGGAGCAGCGGGTTGGGGGCGAGGAACAGAGCGCCACCAAGGACTTCAGCTGCTCTCTCCCCGCTTCCCCCCCAATCTCTCCCCCACTCTCTCCCGCGTCTCTCCCCGCCTCCCCACCCCCCCCCCACCCCGCTTCCCCGCATTACAAAGAACAAAGAACAGTACAGCACAGGAACAGGCCATTCGGCCCTCCAAGCCTGCGCCGATCTTGATGCCTGCCGAAACTAACACCTTCTGCATTTCCGGGGCCCATATCCCTCTATTCCCTTACTATTCATATATCTGTCAAGATGTCTCTTAAACGTCGCTATCGTATCTGCTTCCACCACCTCCCCTGGCAGCAAGTTCCAGGCACTCACCACCCTCTGTGTAAAAAACTTGCCTCGCACATCCCCTCTAAACTTTGCCCCTCTCACCTTAAACCTATGTCCCCTAGTAACTGACTCTTCCACCCTGGGAAAAAGCTTCTGACTATCCACTCTGTCCATGCCGCTCATAACTTTGTAAACCTCTATCATGTCGCCCCTCCACCTCCGTCGTTCCAGTGAAAACAATCCGGGTTTTTCCAACCTCTCCTCATAGCTAATGCCCTCCAGACCAGGCAACATCCTGGTAAACCTCCTCTGTACCCTCTCCAAAGCCTCTACTTCCTTCTGGTAGTGTGGCGACCAGAATTGCACGCAATATTCTAAGTGTGGCCTAACTAAGGTTCTGTACAGCTGCAACATGACTTGCCAATTTTTATACTCTATGCCCCGACCGATGAAGGCAAGCATGCCGTATGCCTTCTTGACTACCTTATCCACCTGCGTTGCCACTTTCAGTGACCTGTGGACCTGTACGCCCAGATCTCTCTGCCTGTCAATACTCCTAAGGGTTCTGCCATTTACTGTATACCTCCCACCTGCATTAGACCTTCCAAAATGCATTACCTCACATTTGTCCGGATTAAACTCCATCTGCCACTTCTCCGCCCAAGTCTCCAACCAATCTATATCCTGCTGTATCCGCTGACAATCCTCATCATTATCCGCAACTCCACCAACCTTTGTGTCGTCCGCAAACTTACTAATCAGACCTGCTACATTTTCCTCCAAATCATTTATATATACTACAAACAGCAAAGGTCCCAGCACTGATCCCTGCGGAACACCACTAGTCACATCCCTCCATTCAGAAAAACACCCATCCACTGTTACCCTCTGTCTTCTGTGACTGAGCCAGTTCTGTATCCATCTTGCCAGCTCACCTCTGATCCCGTGTGACTTCACCTTTTGCACCAGTCTGCCATGCGGGACCTTGTCAAAGGCTTTACTAAAGTCCATATAGACAACATCCACCGCCCTTCCCTCATCAATCATCTTCGTCACTTCCTCAAAAAACTCAATCAAATTAGTAAGACACGACCTCCCCTTCACAAAACCATGCTGTCTCTCGCTAATAAGTTCGTTTGTTTCCAAATGGGAGTAAATCCTGTCCTGAAGAATCCTCTCTAATAGTTTCCCTACCACTGACGTAAAGCTCACCGGCCTATAATTTCCTGGGTTATCCTTGCCACCCTTCTTAAACAAAGGAACAACATTGGCTATTCTCCAGTCCCCTGGGACCTCACCTGTAGCCAATGAGGATGCAAAGATTTCTGTTACGCGATGATGTCATCTGCGCATGCGCCAACCAGTCCTGGAATGCGGAACGCAGCGCACGCGCAGTAAGCAGGAGCCCGTTTGCACATGTGCGTACTTGGCGCAGTCTGATAACGTCAGCGGCCGGCTGCGTTGTCAAGAATCACTTTGATATTAATTAGCCCTCTGTCATTGCACAATACCAGACCTAAAATAGCCCATTCTCTAGTTGGTTCCTCAACATACTGTTCTAGAAAATCATCACATATACATTCCAGGAATTTGTCCTCCACAGCATTAGTGCTAATTAGGTTTACCCAGTCTATATATAGATTTAAGTCCCCATGATTACTTATTTCCCTTGTTACATGCACCTCTAATTTCCTGATTTATACTGTGTCCTACATTACCACTACTGTTTGGTGGCCTATAAACAACTCCTACCCATGTTTGCTGTCCCTTGCTGTTCTGATGTCCTGCTGCAGATTTTATCCTATTTGTATTTGGGGGATCTTGCTGTGCACAGATTAGCTGCTGCATTTCTCCTACATTGCAAGAGTGACTACACTAAAAGCCTGCTCAGGTCAGCAATTGAAACCCGATCCGAGCCCGACAGAACTACATGCGACGCGAGCCTGACCAGGCCCGAGTCCTTTCATTTTTTCCTGCGCCTGACCCAACCCAACCCGACCACCGGAATATAATCAACTTTATTGGAGAGACTGTGTTCTACCTTGGATGGAATCGCTCACTACAGACTAGTGCGGAGTGTTTCCCACCTTGACGTCCTGGCTGTCACTGTGTCCGACCCAATCCGAGCCCGAATGCCGGACCCAGAAAAGCGACCCAACCTGACTCGAACCCGACACTTGTTGTCGGGTCCCGTCGGGTTCGGGTCGAGTAGCCATGCTCTAGACTACACGTCTAAAGTACTTCATTGGCTGTGAAGTGCTTTGGTATATCCTGCGCTCATGAAAGATGCTATGTAATGGCAATTTTTTTTCTGGTTGCTGGTGCTCCTGATTGAATGCTATGTTCTCGAACATAAATTTCAGATGAGTTTATTGTGCATCCTTAAAAAGGACCTTCTCTGTGCAATTCCGAGTTACCTGCGCGTGACTGCAGTGTAATAGCCATGTTGCATTCAGAGGTCTTGAACTAAGACAAGTGTTTTAATTAGCTCTATATCTTTAATATTAGCTTAGAAGTCCTACTTTCCTACATTGTAGCCATAATATTTACTTATTCAGCATGACTATA
The DNA here is from genome assembly GCF_036365525.1 of Heterodontus francisci. NCBI lineage: Eukaryota > Metazoa > Chordata > Chondrichthyes > Heterodontiformes > Heterodontidae > Heterodontus > Heterodontus francisci. The sequence continues at coordinate 57,238,008 of NC_090396.1, read as the reverse complement.
TATATTCTTTGGCACCATTTAGCACTTTGAGTTGTCCTGTGTTAAGAGACTGTGAAGTGATAGGTGAAACACTGATTTTTTTAAAGGACAATAGAGTCTTCCGTTATGTTTAAAACTATCATCAGTGTCATTCCTAATATAATCCTACAATGTATATGAAAAATGTTTATTGTGATTTGATGTTCCTCAATTGTTACAATATATTATCCATTCAGACTTCCGAATAAAATCCTTTCAAAGTTAAGCTTTTCCATAAACCTATATAACGATGCTGTGGAAGATATGCCTCATTCATGACTCACTCCACTAACCAGTGAACTGTAACCACTATTCAAGTTAAATGTGCACTATTTTAATGATAACATGGCCTCCCACATTTTATGTTCCATCTGTGTTCCATCTGCCCCTAAGATATAAATCTTTACCATTTTTTCTTTTTGCAAAACCACAAGCAGCACCTTTTGTACCTTTTAATTTTTACACCACTTTTGGATAGGCAAGGTTAATGGAAAATGTATCTGAAAATTATGAATAATGGTGCGAAGCTCGAATCCATAGCACTGGAGATGGTGCTACAGAATCCAAATGCCCTCCTAGTGGGATGCATTGCACCTCCAGCCACTTCCCGTGAGGCACGCGGAAACTCAGGCTGAGAAGAGTGTTCGCCAGAAGCATGTGAAATGGTGATGTCACGCTGTCACTCACCCTGCCAGCTATTGTGACACCAACTTCCAAATTTGGACTACACAGGTCCATTGGACGAATTCGCTTGTCATTCACCAAAGAACAAATGCTCAGCTGTAACAGGGGCCCCGTACCAGCATTATTTAAAGGGCCAGGCACCCAACTTGTAAGGTAAGGTAATTTTGAATAACTTCTGCTATTGTAAAGTCTCTGGAAGTAGTCTGGAGTGTTTTTGGGGGGTGTTGTGCTGAGTTCCTGGATTTGGCATGGAGCATTGCTGAATCCTCATAGGGAGGGCAGAGGATTTGATAAAATGTTCACACAATGGCTCTAACAGTATGGAGGCTGCAGTTGCAAATGAAGCAGAGACTATGGAGAGTGCAAGCTCTGCACCTTACCCTCTGCCAAGTTGGAGCCGAACTCCTTTATGTTCCTTTACAGTGACAAGAGACTGTCTGGCAGGCCAGCCAATGCACCCAGCACCTCAGTGTTCATGCCCATCAGCAGGCCAGCTCATCGAAGTCCTCATCTGTGACCTTGCTGTCCGGTGAGCTGGCAAACAAACTATCCTTTCCCCTTGGCATGACTACAGTCCATTTATGTCCAATGATTCACCAGGTGCAGCTCATGACACTATACTCTCATTTGAGGTATACGCAGTGCCAGTCTCTGAACTGAGTATCAAATCAAGTGACAAAGCCTCTTCATCAGTGGTGTGGTGTTGCTCACTCTCCTCCTGCTAATAGCTGCTGTGTGTGGCCGCAGCTCTTGGGTGTGGGAAAGCAGAAAATCAGAAGGGGAAGGTTGGTGTGAAGAAAAGAAATGGGGTGAAAAGCCAGAGGTTTGTGGTCACAGAATCTGCAGCTTGTTCATCGTGCCTGACAGCAGGATGAGGGTGAGCTGGGAGAAGGGGCATAAGGCAGGAACATACAGTCATTCTTAATATTCTCAGCAATGCCAGATGCAACAGTCTATGTCGCAGCCTGGCCCATGATGAAGACAACCATCTCCGCCATAGGGCTCAGGAGATGCAGGCGTCTCTGTCCCCCACTGGTTCTGCTCTGTTCCCTTCTATTATGCGTCACCTTGTGTGCAATATAGAGGGAAGAATGCCAGCAATTGTGGCGCACTGTGTTTGGGTAATGTGCCTACCATAGCTGAATAGCTGGAGATATGTGGAAGCAGCAGATGCTGACTGTGATTGGAATCATTGGAATGTGTGAGGGTATGAGTCCTGGTGGTGGTTCTGGTTCTGGGTGAGTGATGGGGGTCTGGTGCATTGAGCCGCATGTGAGGTTAATGGAGCCGTGGGTAGGAGATATTGTGTGAAGATGCATTCACTGACTTTGACTACCCTGGTGAGGTCATTAAACTTCTTGTGGCACCACTGCCAGGTCCTCAGCCCAGATGTCAGGAATTGATCTCCCTGGCTACCTGCTCGCAATCCCTTCTGAGGGTGATCCTTGAGGGCCTCCTGGCCCTCTGTGGAAGCATGTCATCGCTCCTCCTGTTCACCTCAATGAGTAAGACTTCCAGCAAAGGTTGCCTTCAACCAGCATGATTTTAATGGCTGGGCCATTGCTTCCTGCTGACCGCCTACTCATTTTGGTTGGGAAGTTGGTGAGTGGTATATTATTTAGGCCTGGCCATTAAAATCAACTGAGCCTGCCTGCCTGGGGGTACAAATTGAGGGCCAAAAGTTAATAAATACCACATTATCAGACCATTACATTTGAGCTAAAATTACTAGTCAGATTTATTTAAAAATGAAATAATACATTGAATCAATACAAAGCATATGAGAAAAATAATTAGAAAACAATAAAGATAGAATGAGTCTGCTGAAGCCTAAAATTATCTGCATTAGAATGTCTTCCTACATAATCTGGTGATCGACAAAACAGGTTGATGATACAGAAAATCATAGACTGCCAATGTGATGATATACGTTGGTAATATGATTCCTCGGTCGACCTTGCAATGTTGAGTCATAGAGTCGTACAGCATAGAAACAGGCCCTTCGGCCCACCGCGTCCATGCCGACCATAATGCCCATCTATACTAATCCCACCTGCCTGCATTAATTCCATATCCCTCTATGCCTTGTTCATTCAAGTACCTGTCCAGATGCCTCTTAAATGTCGCTACTATTCCTGCCTGCACCATCTCCTCAGGCAGCTCATTCCAGATACCCACTATTCTTTGTGTGAAAAATTTACCCCTTTGATCCCCTTTAAACCTCCTCCCTCTCACCTTAAATCTATGCCCTCTAGTTTTAGTCACCCCTACCATAGGAAACAGACTCTGGCTATCTACCCTATCTATGCCTCTCATAATTTTATATACCTCTATCATGTCCCCCCTCAGCCTCCTTCGCTCCAGGGAAAACACACCCAGCCTATCCAATCTCCCTTTATAACTGAAGCCCTCCAAACCAGGCAACATCCTTGTGAATCTTTTCTGCACCCTCTTTAGCTTAATCACATCTTTCCCGTAGTTCGGCGACCAGAAATGCACACAGTACTCCAAATGCGGCCTAACCAACGTTATGTACAACTGTAACATGACGTCCCAATTCTTGTACTCAATGCCTCGGCCGATGAAGGCAAGCATGCCATAAGCCTTCTTCACCACCTGTCTACCTGTGTTGCCACTTTCAGGGAACTATGTACTTGCACCCCAAGGTCTCTCTGCTCAACAACACTCCCCAAGGCCCTGCCATTCACTGTATATGTCCTGCCCTGGTTTAACTTCCCAAAATGCATCACTTCACACTTGTCTGCATTAAATTCCATTTTCCACTCCCTTGCCCACTTTCCCAGTTGATCTATATCCTGTTGTAACTTTAGACAACCTTCTTCACTGTCCACTATACCACCAATTTTGGTGTCATCTGCAAACTTACTAATCATGCCCTTTACATTCACATCCAAGTTATTAATATATATGACAAACAACAGAGGGCCCAGCACCGATCCCTGTGCCACACCACTGGTCACCGGCCTCCAATCTGAAAAACAACCCTCCACTACCACCCTCTGCCTCCTATCACCAAGCCAATTTTGTATCCAATTTGCTAGCTCACCCTGGATCCCATGTGTTCAAACCTTCTGGACCAGCCTACCATGCGGGACCTTGTCAAAGGCCTTGCTAAAGTCCATGTAGACAACGTCCATCGCATTGCCCTCATCAATCCTCTTGGTCACCTTCTGGAAAAACTCAATCAAATTCGTGAGACATGATTTCCCACGCACAAAGCCATGCTGACTATCCCAAATCAGACCATGCCTTTCCAGATGCATATGAATCCTGTCTCTCAGATTCCCTTCCAATAACTTTCCCACCACTGATGTAAGGCTCGCCGGCCTGTAGTTCCCTGGCTTATCCCTGCTGCCCTTCTTAAATAAAGGCACAACATTAGCTATCCTCCAGTTTTCCGGTACCTCACCCATGGCTAACGATGATACAAAAATCTCTGCCAGGGCCCCAGCAATCTCCTCCCTTGCTTCCCATAGCATCCTAGGATATACCTGTCAGATCCTGGGGATTTGAATTTCACAAATGAACTGAATTACAGTTGACTTATCCGGATGCTAGCCCCCAAATTTCTTTTACAACCAGGTGAGCAAGGGGTCTAGGGGTTCCCTCTCAGCCTTTTCCTGGTTTGGCCATAACAGGGTTTAATTTTTAAAAGCACCGTGTTTTTAGCTTCCCCTCAGAGAATCCTTGTTCATTGCCTTCCAATTGTAATGACAAAGAAATCAATCAGACAGGTTTTTTTAGATTTAAACAAGAAAGGTGTAAGTTTATTAACCTTAAAACTCTAATTCGGTTAAAACTACTAAAGATACACGTTGCGCCCACGCTAGCATGCATACATGATAAACACACAGGCAGATAGAGACAGAAAAGGAGAAAGAATAAAGGGGAAAGGTTTGAAGCAATAGTTGGAGTTCATTTACTGTCTTTTGAGTTCAATGTAAAGTCTTTGATTGCAGTTAAATCTTGCCAGCTCGTTGGGGCCCAGTGCACACTTTCAAACTGGTTTTGATGGTTTTCTGTCTTGAGGCTTTGTTTCTTCTGTGGGTCCCTGTCTTTGCATGAGAGGAAGAGAGAGAGACAGGGAGATGTTGTCTTCTTGAAATCCAGTTGCAGTCTCTTCTTTTCATGAGAGAGAGAGAAAGAGACAGGGAGAGATGCTCTCTCTTCAGTTCTGTTGCAGTCTGATCTTTTCCTGTGTCACAATTCAAACCAAACCTGGGCCAGCAGCCCAGTCATCTAACTAGTTCCTTTTTGGAATAACCTGCCCGGCAAAGTTTTGCAGATTCTTTCCATCTTAGTAGACATCCTCAGTAGGGGGCCGGAATTCTGACTTTCACACCTTCAATGTCTTTTGATCAACATCTAATTTGTTAATTGAATCAGGGAGCAGGTCCATTGTCTTCTTCAGGCAACTGTCTTTTAGAATGCAAATGTTTCCAGCCACTGTCCTTTTAAAATGCAGGTGCAGCTATGTTTTCAGTCCAGTAAGAGTTTAAAATTAATGTTCCACATGATGAAATTAATATGCCTCATTCTTGGCAGGTGTGGTTTTCCTCACAACTTGCTTGGACACCATAGGTGTCCATGATGGGACATTGCAGTTTTTTTCCAAATTCTGTTACAGTAGCAGGCTACCTCACTCAGCCACTGTTAGCACATATTGGGAAATTGCTGGTGAGTTGAATTTTAACTATCTTCCGCCCAAGTATAGTTTTATGGGTCAGTGTGAATTTCTTGAGTTCATCAGTCTACACACCCATACACATTAGCAATTTGACCATGTGATAAAGAACAGCTGGTCTATCAAGTCTGCTCCTTTCAGTCATGTTCAATGAAGCATTGTATGTCCAACCACCAGCCACATATTGTCTTGAGAGAGGCAAACAAAACAGATTTTAAAATCCCTAGGCTATTCAGGGAAGAAAGAATACTGTGATGTTCCTTCCTAACCACTGCAGGTGATCATAAATGAAATCCTGGACATTATAATGGCCATGATGTACATTACATGGCTATCAACTAGACAGAAATATAAAAACAGATTGTAAGAGCTTTTACAAGTATATAAAAAGGAGGAGAGTAGCTAAAATAAATGTTGGTCCCTTAGAGGCAGAATCTGGAGAAATTATCATGGGGAACGAGGAAATGACAGATGTTGAACAAATAGTGTGCATATGTCTTCACAATAGACGACACAAATTACATACCAGAAATAAAGGGTAACCAAGGGGCTAGTAAGAGTGAGGAACTTAAGATAATTAATATCAGCAGAGGAAAAGTATTGGAGAAACTTAAGGGACCGAATGGCCAACATCCTAGGATTCTAAAAGAGGTAGCTGCAAAAATAGTGGATGCACTGGTCATGATTTTCCAAACTTCCCTAGTTTCTAGAATGGTCTCAGCTGATTGGAAGTTAGCATATGTAACACTGCTATTCAAGAAAGGAGGGAGAGAGAGAACAGGGAACTACATGGCATTTATTGGAAAAATGCTGGAATCTATTATTAAGGAACTCTTAACAATTCATTTAGTATGTTTACAGAAAATCAACATGGTTTTACAAAAGGGAAATCATGTTTGACAAAGTCATGAGAGTTTTTTGAGAATTTAACTAATAGGGTAGATAAAGGGGAACCAGTAGATGTAGCATACTTGGATTTCCAAAAGGCATTTGATAAGGTGCCACACAACAGGTTAATGCACAAGATAAAGGGACATGGATTTGGGAGTAATATATTAGCATGGATAGAGGATTAGTTAACAGACAGGAAGCAGAGAGTAGAGATAAACGAGGCATTTTCAAGTTGGCAGGCTGTGTCCGGTGGAGTGCAACAAGGATCAGTGCTGGGGCCTCAGCTATTTACAATCTATATTAATGACTTAGACAAAGAGACCAAGAGTAATGTATCTAAGTTTGCTTATGATTCAAATCTAGATCGGAATGTAAGCTGTGAGGAGGACACAAAGAGGCTGAAAAGAGATATAGACAGATTAAGTGAATGGGCAGCAAGGGGGCAGATGGAGTATCACGTAAGTTAAGGAAGTTGAGGATTGTATAAGATTAAAAGAAAAGGCCGATAAAGTTGTCAGAAATAGTAGTAAACCTGAGGATTGGGAGGATTTTAGAATACAGCAAAGGAGGACCAAAAAACTGATAAAGGGAGTATAGAATATGAATGTAAACTAGCAAAATCATAAAAACGGACTGTAAAAGCTTCTATTGGTACATAAAAAGGAAACTTTTGGCTTAGACAAATGTGGGTCCATTACAGGCAGAGTTAGCAGAATATACAATGAGGAATAGAGAAATGGCAGAGAAGCTAAATGATTACTTTGTGTCTGTCTTTGCTGACGAAGATACAAGAAATCTCCCAGAATTAGAGATCCAAGGGACTGGGGAGAATGAGAAATTGAAGGAAATTAGTATTAGTAAGAAAGTTGTATTGGAGAAATTAATGGGGTTGAAGGTTGATAAGTCCCCAGGGCCTGATATTCTACATCCCAGAGTATTGAAAGAGGTAGCTATGGAGATAATGGATACATTGGTGATCATTTTCCAAAATTCTATAGATTCTGGAATGGTTCCTGCAGATTGGAAGGTAGCAAATGTCACCCCACTATTTAAGAAGGGAGGGAGAGAGAAAACAGGGAACTATATACCTGTTAGCCTTACATCAGTAGGAGGGAAAATGTTAGAATCTATTCTAAAGGATGTGATAAATGGATACTTGGATAATAATGAAACACAAACAAGAAATGCTGGAAATGCTCAGCAGGTCTGGCAGCATCTGTGGAGAGAGAAGCAGAATTAACTTTTCAGGTCAGTGACCCTTCATCAGAACTGGCAAACATTAGATTTTTTTTATTCATTCATTGGATGTGGGCTTCAGTGGCTAGGCCACCATTTATTGCCCATCCCTATTTGCCCTTGAGAAGGTGGTGGTGAGCTGCCTTCTTGAACCGCTGCAGTCCATGTGAGGTAGATACACCCACAGTGCTGTTAGGAAGGAAGTTCCGGGATTTGACCCAGCGACAGTGAAGGAACGGCGATATAGTTCCAAGTTAAGATGGTGTGTGACTTGGAGGGGATCTTGCAGGTGGTGGTGTTCCCATGCATTTGCTGCCCTTGTCCTTCTAGTTGGTAGAGGGCACGGGTTTGGAAGGTGCTGTCGAAGGAGCCTTGGTGCGTTGCTGCAGTGCATCTTGTAGATGGTACACACTGCTGCCACTGTGGTGGAGGGAGTGAATGTTTGTGGATGGGGTGCCAATCAAGCGGGCTGCTTTGTCCTGGATGGTGTCAAGCTTCTTGAGTGTTGTTGGAACTGCACCCATCCAGACAAGTGGAGAGTATTCCATCACACTCCTGACTTGTACCTTGTAGATGGTGGACAGGCTTTGGGGAGTCAAGAGATGAGTTACTCGCCTCAGGATTCCTAGCCTCTGACCTGCTCTGGTAGCCACGGTATTTATATAGCTACTCCAGTTCAGTTTCTGGTCAATGGTAGTCACTAAGATGTTGATAGTGGGGGATACAGCGATTGTAATGCCATTGAATAAAAAGGGGAGATGGTTAGATTCTCTCTTGTTGGAGATGGTCATTGCCTGGCACTTGTGTGGCGCGAATGTTACTTGCCACTTATCAGCCCAAGCTTGGATACTACCCAGGTCTTGCTGCATTTCTACACGGACTGCTTCAGTCTCTGAGCAGTCACGAATGGTGCTGAACATTGTGCAACCATCAGCGAACATCCCCACTTCTGACCTAATGATTGAAGGAAGGTCATTGATGAAGCAGCTGAAGATGATTGGGCCTAGGACACTACCCTAAGGAACTCCTGCAGTGATGTCCTGGAGCTCAGAAGATTGACCTCCAACAACCAAAACCATCTTCCTTTGTGCTGGTATGACTCCAACCAGCGGAGAGTTTTCCACCTGATTCCCATTGACTTCAGTTTTGCTGGGGCTCCTTGATGCCATACTCGGTCAAATGCCGCTTTGATGTCAAGGACAGTCACTCTCACCTTACTTCTTGAGTTCAGGTCTTTTGTCCATGTTTGAACCAAGGCTGTAATGGGGTAAGGAGCTGAGTGACCCTGGCGGAACCCAAACTGAGCGTCACTGAGCAGGTTATTGCTAAGCAAGTGCTGCTTGATGACACTGTTGATGACACCTTCCATCACTTTACTGATGATTGAGAGAAGACTGATGGGGCGGCAATTGGCCAAGTTGGACTTGTCCTACTTTTTGTGTACAGGACATACATGGGCAAATTTTCACATTGCCGGGTAGATGCCAGTGTTGTAGCTGTACTGGAACAGCTTGGCTAGGGGTGTGGCAAGTTCTGGAGCACAGGTCTTCAGTACTATTGCCGGAATATTGTCAGGGCCCATAGCCTTTGCAGTATTCAGTGCCTTCAGTCGTTTCTTGATATCACGCGGAATGAATCGAATTGGCTGAAGTCTGGCATCTGTGATGCTGGGAACTTCAGGAGGAGGCCGAGATGGATCATCAACTCGGCACTTCTGGCTGAAGTTTATTGCAAATGCTTCTGCCTTATCTTTCGCACTGATGTGCTGAGCTCCCCCATCATTGAGGATGGGGATATTTGTGGAGCCACCTCCTCCAGTTAGTTGTTTAATTGTCCACCACCATTCATGGCTGGATGTGGCAGGACTGCAGAGCTTAGATCTGATTCATTGGTTATGGGATCGCTTCGCTCTGTAAAAGGTTTTAAGCAAGTAAAGCGGGGGGGGCGGTGGACAAGAGATAACAAAAGAGGTGTTGATAGGACAATGTCACAGACAATAACTGACCAGAAGGTCATGGAGCAAAGGCAAACGGTATATTAATGGTGTGCTGAAAGACAAAGCATTAGTACAGAGAGGGTGTTAATGGACAGAAAACTGAGCAGCCTGGCTCCAAGCACAAACATGAAAAAACAGTGGGTAGGCACAGTAGAAACAAATGAAACAAACTAAAATAAAATAAACACAACATTGAAAAAAGAAAAAATAACTAAAAAGAAAAAGGGGCGGCCCGTCATGCTCTGAAATTATTGAACTCAATGTTCAATA